>NC_066396.1:64148471-64808327 GCF_013377495.2 Cygnus atratus
ACTCAAGCTTCGACGGACACACAGCTAAATAGAGGCCAATAATTCAATACAGTATGACTGTACTGGGGCTGCTAGTAAATCCATCAAGCAGTAAATATCATCTAAAGCCAATGCAAGCTTTTATCTTTCCAATTTTGTGTACGTCTGTGTGAAGCCTAGGCATTCAGCGAATCATGTAATTTATTCTGCAGTGCAAAGCCTGGGCTGTCTTAGACATCATATTGACTTTTTTTCCATCTGTCAGGGGCAGCCACTGCTCCACTTTTGTGCAAACGCATCACATTGCATTTATTTATTTATTTCATCCCACTCTCTAGTGCAATTGGGCAAGGACACATTTTCACAGATCAACAAATACTAAGAAAAGCATCTGAATATCATTACAACAGCATGTTAAACATTTGTCCTAATCAGTTTGTTAAATCAGCAAATGCATTTCCAGCAAATGCTTGTAACAGCTTAGAACGGACTCCCTTCTGCAATGTTTTATTAAGCCTCAAATATGCCCCGCTATTTTCTTTTGCTCTTTAGGTCAGCAGAGATGCCAGTATAATGTAAATAATACCAAACAGCTGGGCTTATTGACTTGTGGTCTGTGTTTGGGTGGATATTCAGACACAGTGGATGATACAGATATAAAAATAGATGGCACAGACCAGGCTAGCATTCCCTCACAGAGCTGGAGGGGACAGAATTGCCTTTGGAGGGAAAGGAGATTTGGTGCACACCCTGTGAGAACAGCTGAGCTGGCCACAACCTTCCTCCCACAAGTGGGCACGTGGCATTTCTACCAACACCATCTCTAGGGCTTGCCAACACGCTGTCAGAGGTGTCACAAGAAAAGGACTGAATCAGTGCATTTGCCAGCAGCCAGGGACAGCCCTGTCAGTGGAGGTACATGGCCAAAAGGCTTTGGCCAAAACAAAGAAGTTGTGCTGTGTTGAAGGTTTGTGTCTGCACGACAGATTTCAGTGTGTGGACAAAACACATACATTTCTGTTGCATTAAGGAAGTGAGGCAGAGTCAAAACCTCCCTACTTTGATTCCTTGACATGAAAGGAGCTATCTTTTCAAAGACGAAAGGATTATATTATAATATTATAAATTATTATATATATATTATTATAACGTATACATTATTGTAAAATGAAAAGTAAATATAGGTTCTTTTGTTAAAAAACTCACACAAGATCAAACTGGACATACTGGTTATTCCACGTCTTTGCCGTGCCACATGGCAAGCCCTTCTGATGCTCACCTGTCTGCCCTATGCATATCCCAAGGTGTCCAGCGGGCTCTGTGGAAGGTCCAGCTTCCTCTGCTGGATGTGCTGCTGCTGGAGTCCCCACATAACCTCTCACCCTGCTGCTATTACAAGTGGACCAGTAAACCCAGCAGCCACAGATGGTGTCTGCCCCTCCACGGGGTCAGGTGCAGGGATGCAGAGAACCAATAACTACTGTGGCCTTCACCCTGTACTGTGCAATAGGAAACGCTGACATCATCTTGACCAGAATGTTGCCTTCCTTCTCACCACTTTTTTAGTGCAGGGAAGTTCTCATGCTCCCCAGCCCCCGTCATTCAGTGGGTGATTAAAGATCTAGTTCTACGCCTCCACAGTGAGCATGGGAGATGTGGCCTATCACATCAGGCATTTGCTTGACAACAGATATTTTTTAGTAATGCAGGAGCCCAAAATGACATTCATACTCCCATCTGCCACCCACCCGAGGGAGATGTCTGTAATTAGATATGCAGAGGCTGATAGTGGGTTATAAAACAGGATGTGGTGGGCCACCAGGGCTGATTTATCTACACTAATATATAGCTGGTGTCTAGCTCATCAGATATTTCAACATGCTTTTCTTGGGCCAAGCTAGCATCTTTTTTTCTGAGCCACAGGCAGGGGGGCTGGTGGCTAGAGGAAAATAAAAGCTCTAAAGGCTTCTGAAAAATATGGATAGATCAACAAGAAACGGCAGGCAACTTAAAAAAAAAAAAAAAAGTGAAATATATTTATTCCTTCAGGAACACTGAAAAATATGGCCAATCTCAGCATACTGTGATGACACAATAAGGAAACTGAAAGCCAACTGATAAATTATTTGCCAGCACAGACAAAAAAATCAGAACACTAGGATAGGATCCAATTCTATCCTAAAAATCATGAAATATTTGCAAAGGTCATAATCCAATAAGCCCTCCCATAGAAAAGCAAACAATAATGTAAATTTAGAAAGCACAGTCAGTAAGCATTACCCCAAGTGGGAGGGCTTACCTTGTCCTTATACCATTCAGATAACACTGAAAAACACCCATCCAGACTGCCTGGTGGCACAGGGCTGGAGTTCAAGTCACCCCCCACCTGCACTTGGCTTTCACTGACTGATAAATCAGTTGGTTTATGTCACTCCAGACTCCAGCTGAAATACAGGGACCCAATCCAGAGATGGCCAGGAAGTTTAGATTCAGTGGAAGCTTGGGCCTAAGATAGCAACATAACACAGATGTAATCGGTTTAGTCAAACCATGCCATATAATTCCACTCACAGAGTTTACAGCACATTTCGAATCTCACTAGTATGTCAATTATTAACTCTAAAACCCTCTGTATTTGCATTTGAAAGTCACAGTAAGAAGGAAATATTCATGTTAATAGTACTCTTATTTTGTTGGCATGATACCCATAAAACAATTTTGCATGAATTTCAGGTAACATTTTTTATCTAGTTTCTGTAGCAAAACAGGAAAATTACACTGTGGAGCTAAGCCTGCCTCTATGAAAAATCAAAACTATGTTATCTGTGATCCAGGTCTTTACAGATATTGAATAATACCACCTCTACTGAAATCAGTAGCAGCCGAGAACTTCAAACCTTTCTGAATCAGGTCCTTAATGTACAGCCCTAAACATCAAGGCAACAAGAAATATGCTTTGAAACAACACAGAGGCACCTGAGGCTGTTTACTGCTTGCACTCTTGCACCTCATCCTCCTCTTTTCGCACATGCGCATACACATTCACATGAGGAGAGGCAATAGCACCCAAGCAGATATTCAGTGCACCCTTACTAACCTCCAGTTAGAAAGTACTGCCTGGTACATGTTACTTACAGTATTCCAAAATGCAGCATGCTGCTTTTCTAAAGAACTAAATTAAAAGGCAACTCACTGAGCAATTCTCCAGCACCTGAGAGCAATTAATGTAAGTAGAAACAGGAAACATCATCAATTATTTAAAACAAAATGAATATGTAACATTGACCTTCTCCAGCACTCATCAGTTTTATACCTCCACCTGAATAAACTCAAGGGAGAAAAAACACCATACAGATTTACACTACAGGCTATAAAAAGACAGCAAACACAGAAAGGGAACTCTGTCTCCGTGGCTGTCCTCAGCATTTCTAGTTCTGCATGTGAGATGCAGCTTGTCAATCCTTCAGATTTGATACATGCACTCTTGCCTTTTATATTTTGAAATCCTGGATTTTTTTTTTCTTCACATTCCAGACTTCTCTTGTCAAACAAAGCAGGACAGACTTTTCAGGCAGCCAGAGAATGATCAAAAAGCAGTTGTCATTTTCTGTGAGTTGTCAATCCCTGATTTTAATGAACAAAAGAAAGAGGTATCTATAAGTCATGCTGATTGGGACAATACAGAGTAGAGGTTTACAAAGCTCCAGAGAAGCTAGTTTCCATAATTCCATGTAATTAGTAAATGCAGAACTGAGGTTCTTGGGGAAAATGTTGTAGTCCAAATTGTCACAGACTTTTGCCTGGGCAGAAGGGATTTCCAGGGAACATGGAGTTTATTAGCTAATGCAATTGCTGAACATAACATATAGCAGAAGGAAAAGGATATTTGGCACAATAATGGCTAAAGGTTTTCAGAGCGAAGTCTATTAAGACACCAAGTACAAAAAGTCCTTTGTGACTGTTCAAGCTAAACAAGGCTTGAAGTGCTGGTGTCTGCTTTTCCCCCAACTCCTATTAATAGTTTCAAGGAAACTCATGAGTGCTCTGTGCAGAATAGCACACGCTTACACTAGGTCATCTGCTTAAAATCCTCCTACAGATACCCAGAAACTTGACTAATTGTCTCAGATGAAGTGCTCTACATTATTACAACAGAGGCAAAGTACATTGCTAGTCCTCAAGACCAGATTGATGATATTATTACTGTTTGGGTGCTATTAAGGACATTTCTGACTTTCCATCATTATTATTTTTTCCCCATTTTGGGAGAATAGACCTGTAAAAAGTGGAGGAAGCCAGAAAATGCCATACAGGATGTCAGCATGGAAGCTATTAAAAGAAGAAGTGATGTGTTGACAGCTGAGTTTTAAAAGAGAAATAAATAAATTATGCCAAGTCCTTTTGGGGATTTTACTAATATATTTATTTACTCTAGCTCTGCAGCTCTTAATGACTTCATTAATAAGAAATCTTGAATATGAAATATCTTCAGTGTCACCTAATTACCCTAAGGAAGAGGAGGAATTCTGAATTATTTCTCTCTGAAGAAAGCTGCTACTACTTCCATGTGTCATGTTTGAAACTGGCAAAGTAAAAGACTGTTTCATGCAGTCCAGGGGAGGTCCTCACCAGGATCCCGCAACCTGCTCACAGGAGTGGCCACACAGAGGCAGTCCAGGTGCCATGGGACCTAGGGAGGGAACAAATCCCCCACAGTACAGGTGGGAACAGTTAAGAGACCCACTGCTCCAGCTGGACTATCACAACTCCATGGGGCCAGATGGGATCCACCCAAGGGTGCTGAAGGAGTTGGCAGATGTGATTGCTGGGCAGCTTTCCATCATCTATCAGTGGTCATGGTCATCTGGAGAGGTCCCGGATGACTGGAGACTTGCTAATGTGACGCCCATCTATAAGAAGGGTCATAAGGAGGACCCGGGGAACTACAGGCCTGTCAGCCTGACTTCGGTGCTAGGAAAGGTGATGGAGCAGGTCATCTTGAATTCAATCACACAGCACATGTGGGACAACCAGGGGATCAGGCCCAGTCAGCATGGGTTCATGAAAGGCAAGTCCTGCCTGACCAACCTCATCTCCTTCTATGACCGGGCGACCCACCTGGTGGATGAGGGAAAAGATGTTGACATAGTCTACCTAGGCTTCAGTAAGGTTTTTGACAGTCTTCCATAGTATTCTCCTGGAGAAGCTGGCAGCCCATGTCTTGGACAGGTACACTCTTTGCTGGGTTAAAAAGTGGCTGGATGGCCGGGCCCAGAGAGTGGTGGTGAATGGAGTGAAATCCAGCTGGTGACTGGTCACCTGTGGTGTTCCCCAGGGGTCAGTGTTGTGGCTTGTCTTCTTTAATATCTTTATTGATGATTTGGATGATGGAATTGAGTGCAGCCTCAGTAAGTCTGCAGATGACACCAAGTTGGGGGGAAGCGTTGATCTGCCGGAGGGTAGGAAGGCCCTGCAGAGGGACCTGGACAGGATGGGTCGATGGGCAGAGGCCAATGGGATGAAGTTCAGCATGGCTAAGTGCCAGGTCCTGCACTTTGGCCAAAACAACCCCATGAAGTGCTACAGGCTTGGGGGAGAGTGGCTGGAAAGCTGTGCAGAAGAAAAGGATCTGGGGGTGCTGGTTGACACTCACCTGAACATGAGCTGTCAGGGTGCCCAGGTGGCCAAGAAGGCTGAAGGCATACTGGCTTGTATCAGGAATTGTGTAGCCAGCAGCACCAGGGAGGTGATCATCACCTTGTACTCTGCTCTGGTGAGGTCGCACCTTGAGTAATGTGTTCGGTTTTGGGCCCTCACTCACTACAAGAAGAACATCGAGGCCCTGGAGTGTGTCCAGAGAAGGGCTACGAAGCTGGTGAAGGGCCTGGAACACCAGTCCTGTGAGGAGCAGCTGAGGGAACTGGGGTTGTTTTGTTTGGGGAAGAGACTCAGTGAGACCTTACTGCTCTCTACAACTACCTGAAAGGAAGGTGTGGAGAGATGGGGGTCAGCCTCTTCTCACAGACAACCAGTGATAGGACTAGAGTGAATGGCCTCAAGTTGTGCCAGAGGAGGTTCAGGTTGGAAATTAGGAGACGTTTCTTCTCAGAAAGAGCAGTCAGGCATTGGAACGGGTTGCCCAGTAAGGTGGTTGAGGTTGGACTCGATGATCTTGAGGTCTCTTCCAACCTAGAAATCTGTGTCTGTGTCTGTGTCTGTGGTGGAGTCACTGTCGCTAGGGGTGTTCAAGGCAAGGTTGGACATGGTGCTTAGGGACATGGTTTAGTGGGTGCCATTGGTAGTAGGGTGATGGTCGGACCAGATGAACTTGGAGGTCTTTTCCAACCTTAATGATTCGATGATTCTATGATCTCCAGCAAAGCTTGGAGGCAGTCATGGAAAACAACTCCCCAGGAGATACAGAGTGAAGCTGAAGGCTGGCCTGGCTTCACCTGGCCTGGGTGAACTGCCCTCCTCCAGCAGATGGGTATTAGGGGTATCCAGCAGCCCCATGGCTGGCTCTGTGGCACAGTCCACTTTGGGTATATATTTGAGCCATTGAGCCCAGAAGCTGTGCCATGCCGAGATACACTCCTTCTGCCAGGACTAAGCTCCTATGTGGGCTGTGCTGCGCCCAAACAAGCTTCAGGGTATGTGAACTGTAATCTGTTCAGTGGGTTAGGCACAGATGGAATTACACAGAGGGAAAGAGAGATTTATAAAGGAAATATTTGGGAGTCTAAAGATAAAGATGAGTCCAAAAAATTAGTCCCCTAACTTATAGTGATAGTTATGTATATCTAACAAAATTCTTACGTGTCCTACACATCTTTAAATGACTTGACCCACTTCATACAGCCTTTCATAAAGACAGGGATCAAAGCCAGTCTATTTTGCAGCTCCCAACAAGCACTCTAATCACTGAAGCTCATTCCCTAGTGCACAGACAGTCCCTGGGTTTCACTGTCGCAACATATCAACAGAGCAAAGACATCAGCAGGATTCAAAAGGAGATTAGATATTTGTAGAGATATTAAAATAGGCTGAGTTGAGAAAGCAAGTAATAAAAAAGAAACATTAGGAAGAATGTAGATCCTCATAATTCAGGACTTAAGTCATTCTGCTCTGGGGTGGAAGCATGGAGCAAGCTTGAAGAAGTGAAGATCCAGAGAGAACATTGATACCTAGAATAGTGTCTGTCAAGTTCTAAAATATTTTCATCCACAGATTTCATGAGACACCCAAATAAATGGTATCAAGAATCACCCATAATGGTTGTAACTTGCCACTGACCACAAAATGAAAAATTCCCTGACTGCTTCTGAGTGAATCATTATAAGATGCTAAGCAACAGATTTGTTTGTATAATGCACATTTATATTTTTATACAGTAAACAGTTCTGTTTATATGTTAAATATGCTTGTGGTATGTATTAGATGTATACTTTCCCTACTCTTATGCTCTTTCTTAGTGTAATAACACATTTAAAAATAACTTATCATTTGAATTAAAGCCAAAAATTTCTTCCACATTCACCCACCCAAGCAGACCAGTCCCCTCTGGTATTCAGGCAGTTTTATCAGTGTATTTCTGTTCTGCAATCAACTTGTAATTCACTCCCCCCCAAAACAAACAAACAAACAAAACAAAACAAAAAACAACAACAACAACAAAACAACATCAAAAGCAACAACAAAAAAATAACAGTCCAGAAAAGTAACTACGGCTGAACCTCAAAGCCACATGCAAGCTATAACCTGGCTGTGGAGTACAGCAATCTCATACTTCAGAGTGTAACAGGTGTCAGGATTTACTCTAATTAGTTGTAAAGGCTTGAGTTGTCATGACTGTAACACCTGCACAGCATCTTTGACAGACATACATGCACTAGGTCCAAGGACTTATGAGCAAATGTTATGGGCTGTCCCTCTCAGTCCAACAACATCTCCTTAGACATGTTTACAGAAGAACAAACCAATGTCTGAGGCCATGCATGCAAGCAGAAGGAACACTCTGGTGATCCCATAGCCAAGAGCACACAGGACAGCTGACAGCCTTCTGCCAACCTCAGCATCAGTCAGGACTTTCCAATCTAATGGTTACCTACAATTTCAAGAGCAGGAAATTCTCTTTGCCCTTGTTCATAAGTGTGTATTAACTGCCACTGGAGATAATGAAGATAATCTCTTTAAAAAGTCTTTAAACAATGTCGTCCACTACAGAAGATTAAGTTTAGGCTAGACTTAGCTCTAACAATCCACATAGACTGAATGTGATCCCTTTTCTAGAAGAAGATGCATATCAGTAACTCAAGTCAGACTGTTCATAGTATAAGTTAATGATAGCGTGTTAAAAGATTTCATTCTCATATCTCTCATTTATCTACTGAAGAAGTGATTTCCTACCACTGCAAAATCATACTGTACCAAATATTAATGATCCCATTGCCACAAAAAGTTGGAAGCTGACTACATATAAAGTTTTATTATGATACACAGTACTTATGCATTAAAATAGCGTGTACTTATTTGCATGATTTCTATTCTTAATGTACAAGCCTTTAGGAATAGGTCGAAGTTATGAGTAAGAAGCACTACATTTTTTGTCTTTGAACCAAGTCTGGTAATCATTATTTCTTGATGGACAAATGGAAGACAACAAGGCATGGCATTAGTCTTCAGAAAACTGTTGGCTATATATATCTTAGGAATCTACATACTTGATGTGAAGACCTGGCTGTGGTTTCAATATCTTACATAAGCCATGTGTTTTTTAGAGATATGATGTTAACCCTGACTTGCCTGATTCTTTGCAGAAACTCTCCCTGTAAGCAAAGTAAGCAAGTATTCTTTGTTGAAAGATACACAATATTTTACTCCCTTTGCCTCTTGCATCTTACCCGAAGTTTGAATGATCAAGTTTATTATTTCTGAAATGAAAGTCATGCTTTGATGCATCTCTGTATTTTGTGCTTCTTGAATTTTGTTTATCTACATTCATAGTCAATTTTATTTTACTTTAATTGCAACATAGCCAAATATTGTTACTAATGACTAACTGTGTTCTGGGAAATCATTTCAGTTTCATAACAGCAGATAGAAATTGATACTGCTTGGTAAGGTAATGAACAAATCTCTATTCTACACACACCAAATGAAAAACAAACAAACAAAATCAAAAACAAACAAACAAAAAATGCCATTTAGCAATATGTAATAGAGTAACAGTTATGTGACATTATTGCAATACTGTTGTGTATAGCCACTTGAAAAAGTAGAAACTACTCTCCAGTTAGAAATTCACTATTCTCAGAAAAAAAATGAAACAAACTGTTATTTGAAAGCATTCTATGTCTCTATGGTTAACCTTAAAAAGGTGGGATGTTAACATATTTTTAAATTTCAATTTGTCAGGTTTTAAAAAATCCTTATTGTATTAAAATAGATAATAAAAAGTAAAAAATAGTAGAATAGAGATTTTGCTCTGTTATTTTGTCAATAAGTATCTTAAACTCTTAGGTAGGCCGGAAAATTGATAATCAATTCTGCCAGACAAAACTTCAGAGAGCAATTTTGTCAGACTTGTTGTTAGGGGTGTCTTCTCCTAATCAGGATAATAAGCTGATCCCCAGGCTCCTACAGGTAAGAGGATTCTCCTGCATTCAGAACCTGTGTATAGTATGCTGAAACTCAAAGGCAATAGTTTAGGGAATTATTACATATCAAAGCTGCAGAATATAGCTCTAATAAGGGAATTAAAAGCTCCCCCCAAGAGCCCTTTGTGGAGATAAAATGCCTGCCTGTCTGGCATGTCACTTTTTTCTGGCCTAATAATTTCCAACATGCCCTTTGCCCTAGATCCTTGAAATTAAACAAGGATGGCATTTGTCAGCAAGTTTCTCAAGTCTGCTACCTTTCATTCTATGAGCTGTCATTTGAAGAATTACATTTAACTTGTGAAAAGGTTATTTCTCTGCTAAGATGAGAACTCAGTGTTTTAGATGATTTGTATCTTGATCCAAATTCTGTTTGACTCTACAGAAATAGCTTGCACATGCATGCATACATACACATATATATATCTGTGTCTCTGTGTGTTTTTACAGAAGCAAATACTTTTAGAAAAAGAGAACAGAACTGAGGGTAAGAACTACTTTAAAAAAGTCTTACAGCTTCATTAAAGTTCGTCCTCAAAGAGTTATGCTGTGACACACGAAAGCCATTGTGGACTTTCTTTGTCCAACAAGTCTATTACGTCACCGTGACTGGCTGGTGGGAAATTAGTCGTATTTACCATTAAAGTGTAATCAACAACATAGATGATGTTACCTAGTAAATATGTTTCAGAAAACCTACAAAAAATGTTAAAATGGTATTTGCAATGTCATAATATAGTTATGAAATAAATAATAACGGCTTTTTATGCTTTTTTTGTGCAAAATATGCCTTTGTGTATCTGCTACACAGAAAAGTCTCTGTATTTTTAAGATGTGTAGGTATTTTCCTGTTCCTCAGTAAATTAAAGAAAACAATGAATCCAGAGACATTAAGAGCTAGCTAAGCTTTCAGGTTCTATTTCTTTTGGGACAAACAGGAAAAAGGAGAGCTCTTATGTTGGATGAAACTGGCAGCAAAAAAACATTCCTCCACAATAGTCTGAAGCAGGTGGATCTGGAATAAATTTTTATGAGTTTAAGTTAATGATGGACAAGAGTGAAATGAAGTTCAATAAAGTTCACTCTTGATCCATCTCAGATGTAAAGTCAATGGGGATCTGCCTGGCTGCATGTTATTTTAGACATCTGTCAGCTGTAACAGAGACCACACAGAAAAGTGTAAGACTTGTTACATCATGTGGACATGTGACACTCTCTGCTCAAGTTTGTGCTCAAGCTGGTGGTGTAGCACAGTGAGAAGTATACACAGCTTTTTCATCTGCATCTGAAAGAAACTTTCTCCAATGTTGTTCATGCTTTCTAAAGAAAAACTATAACTTTTATCCGCAGTCCAGCAGGCACTAATTTAAAAAGAAACAGGAATTTTCCACAACAGCGAGCAGGAAAAAAATACCATTGTTTAATATTTTAGATAAAAATAGGTATAGATATCATTTTCTCTTGTCGACAGCTCTTAAATCACTAAACTATTCATGAGCTTCTTTTCTATCCAGGTCACTTCAAAAGATGCAGGCAAGGTCCTTGCATGTTCTGTGGACAACACACAGGTGAAATCGTAAACATGTATAAATTTGTTTTGCTATAATAACGTCATTGGCACTAGATTGAATTAAAGCAATCCACCTTCTGATTCTCCCACATCCCTTGACTTATTCTGAATCTTCACTGTGGCAACTGTACAGTATTTGATTATATATATGTGTATAAACTATGCAGGGACCTTATCAAACAAAAAATACTGATAAGAATGGGAATAAAAGTAGTGGTAGAAATTGTAAATTATGTCCACCCATATGAAATAATTTCCTCTCCTTGGAAATTGAAAATATACAAACATTATCCTATGGGGCCCCAACAGGAGCCTATTACTGTGCTTGCTCTGTATACAGTTCAGTTAACTCCTTTGTGTGTTTACCATACTTTCAGATTCTATGTCCTATTATAAAGCAAATCAACCCCTAGCTTATCTGAAGTACGTATCAGATTTTAAAAAGCAAGAAAGAAAGTCTTAGTTCAGTTGTACAGTGTTCTTTTCTGCTTTTTGTCAGCACTCTAGAAGAGAAAACCCCAAGAATTCCAATTACTTCATAATTACTGGAGATTTCAGGGTGAGGTGGGATCCTTCATATGTACAGCTATTGTCCCTAACTCTTGCTAATGCTTTAAAATCAGTGGTCATTTCATTACCTAGATTATAAAGCTGTACCTGTTCCAGAATCACCCAGAATTTGCAGGCCCGTAGACATTTGTGATGAGGTGCTGCATATGTGACTCAAACACTAAGCCCATAAAGCAGCGTCCTGCTAAAGCTGGCCCTCAGGGAGCTATGCACATCTGCTACACCCTGAAGGTGCACAGCCACTTCTGAGCACACTCAGCTGCTCCCCAAGGCACCTCCATCCTGTGGCTGCACCAGCTGCACAGTATATCAATGTCTGGCAGCACACAACACGCGCTCACGGCAAGACTGCTGCAGGAGAAGGCTTTGTAATGGCAAATTCTCCCTGTATCTCGCACTGATAAACGTATGAGTTTACAAGACCCAGCCAATGAGTATCTGCTGTCACTGGGACAAGCCCCATGAATAGTTCTTTACAGCACCCAACTGCATTCCCTCCTAACTGCTCTCAAATATTTTCCTGGAGCAAGACAATGTCAGTAACAACTGCTTGAATGTAGCTCTTTAAAAGTGTTTGTATTTCACGAGGTGAAGAAAACTCTTTCTTGTCCAATGGAGACTTTTAACCAAGTGTATCATAAACGATTTTTTCTTTCTCTCTCTTTTATACCATGTAGAAATGTAAAAGTAATGGTAATAGGTTTTCCTCTTTGCTGATAATATAGGGTGTTTCTGACAAGACGGAAATTCAAGCTGACACATTCTTGGCTCAGTTCAACTGCTCTGACTGATGTGATCTGGTTACCTTTCCCCTCTGTTTTCTTTTTAAAAATATATTATCATTGCGAAATCTGCACCTCAGCATGAACCACGTATTTCTGTTACAAAGGTCAGTCCATTATATAATTTTACACATATGTTCAATACAAATCAATTCTGTTTGGATCAAGTGCACCTAAAGAGACCAAGAGCATATTCAATCCAAATTGTATCACATTCTCCTCAATGAAATTCACATGAATTAGACCTCCTTTTTTCCTTTTTTTTATTTTATTTTTTTATTTTTTTCTGTCCAATGGAGCCAAACGGTGTTAAAATCCAGCTAAAAACTGAAGATAAAAACATTTCTCAGTGGGATGACTGCAATACCTGTATAGGAGACAGACAAAAGCAGCAAACATGAGCCCTGGGTTCTGACCACCTGTGAAAAGCCACTCAGTTACTTCTGAAAAACAATGTCTTCATAGCAATAAATATTTGATCACTGTTCTGAAAAGTTTGTGTAGAATTATCTCTCTGGGCACCACTGTGGGAGGGCAGCTTCTGACTCAGAGCAGCACAGCTGTGCTTCTCCAGCCCAGGGAAGATATACTTCTGCTGGCTGAACGATGCCTTCGTTAATTCAGCACATTTCATCCAGCATCACAGCCTTCCTGTGCTCACCCAAAGTCCAACTTTGCTACTGGTTGTGTTCTTGGAGGACCACACCTTTCTGTGTCTGACCAACCCTGCCAGCATTGACAGAACCTTAACAAGACTGAAAAACACAATTGTGAAGAGACAGACACTCACTAACAGGTATAAAATATTCAGGAATGAAATGTTCAAGTAATATTAACCTAAAGGTACCATCATCCATTTTTCTCCAATGGATGAAATTGCCTAGTTAGTATTCATGTCTTACTACCTAAATAAAACTGATTGATGTTAACTGAGCAGACTCTGAGAAAATTTTATCAGGATGCCCATATTCTGCTGCTTCTTGCTTAATCAATCACCTCTCTGCTGAGCCGTGTAGCATTTTGCTACAAAAGTCTTAGCAGAGAAACTGGGCTGTGGTGAAATGAATAATACATTTGCAGCAGTGCTAGACTAATGACCCTTAAGTGCCTTAGAAAAATGAGCAGCATGGACTCCTTCCTTTTACTGAGACTAGGTCAGACATTGAGAAGTAACAGCTAGTAAGGTAATAAGGATGATGTTTAGGGGTGGGGATAAAACAGAGCACATGCTATGCCCTGTCCTTGCACAAATACCCCTCTGCTGGATCCTGAGGTACACTTTTTTTTTTAATCTCCTCACCTTTTTCCCCCTGCAGACTGCGCTGTTTTAATACAGGTGTTAATCACCTTTGTATTTTCTCTCACTGTTTTCATGGAGCTTATCAAGTCATTGTAAAGTCATTGATCAGATGGTGGCAGGCAGGACACAGCTATTTGCTTTGAAGCAGTAGGAGGGTTCCAGGGCAGGGAAGCATAGTGAAAATCTGTGCTGGCTAGCACTTACAATACCTGAACAATTCATGTCTCCTTGAACAGGTCCCTAAAGGCAAAGAATAGTGGCTTGGGTTTCCTTACAGAAATGTCATCTTTATCTGTAACATAAAGTAGTAAAGGAAGAAAAAAAAAACTATGTATTAGGCATACTTAAAATAAGCTTATTCAATGATAATTACAGAGAAATGTAAAACCAGTGACTGAGTGGTGGAGGATTATTTACTGTCATTTCAAATTAACTTTCTTTAAATCCATCTAAAGCATACTTGAAGTTAAAATGAGTCCTTTCTTGTGATTTCCTTTTTTTTTAATGTTGAAAGGGAGCAAGAAGAGAGACCTCTACTTTCGGGAAGGGCGAGGGGGATTATTTCATTAGATAGTATAATTGGTAGACAGCTGCTGAAAACAAAATGTTTCTTTAAGAAAGCAGTGATTTGAAAACTAGCATAAGGTCATGTAACCCTGTTACTCTCTTTACATCTTCCATTCAGTCTAAATACCAATACCTATCCCAGAAGCTTTTATCTCAGGCGGCACATGCCAGTGCTTCACTTTCAACTCTGGCTTTTTCATTCTTTGGAAGGATTACAATCTGCAACAACACTGCTTCATTTTCATTACGTTGCTGTTCTGTCTTTTAGAGGAAATCAGTTTCACATTGTGTTATTCTTATACTCCATAACAAGGTTTAGAAAGAGGAAGAAAAGGAATCCTTTTAAATTAAGAGGTCCCAGTTTGACAGCACTTCCCAAACCCCCCCAAAAAAAAGAAAAAAAAAAGAAAAAAGAAAAGAAAAGAAAGAAAAAAAAGCATTATTATCTGAATAGTTTGCTTGAAAAGGACAAGCAGCACTGGAACATTCAAATCCCAGCTGTCTAAGCTGAAGTCATTGATGTGTATTATCTGCAGGCTGCTATCATTAATAAGGCAGCTTTAAAAGGACATTTCTTAAAGCCTGGACAATTTCTTTGGGCTAAAACTCTGAGGACGCCCTCTCTATCCTTTAGCTGAAAAAAGAAATCCTCTTGTGTATGAACACATATTTTAAAAGTTCTTTCCTCTTGCTGGACTTTCACAAAGTCTTTTTCACAGTTTCTTTGCTTGACTCATAATTCCCTTTCTGTACAAGGCTAAGTCAAGACCATTTCTGAGCATTAACACAGAATAATAATAATGTCCTCCAACTGATTAGTAGTGTGACTACTGCTGCAAGATCTTTCATACAAGTCTTCATTAAAGATCTACTCCTGCTGTCCTCTGCCTCCTTAGAAGAAGGATTTCAATGAAAAGTTTAATGTATTTTATATGATGATTTCATAGGCGTTAATGCACTTCTAATGCCCAACAAATAATCTTTGTTTGTTTCAAGTAAGATTGTCTGTATTTTCTGTTTCATTTTATGGTGGTGGTGAGGAGGGGGTGTGAGGGTGGGGGTTAGGGGCAGGGGAGAGGAAATTAAGACTTCTCATTCTGACGCCCGGAATAGAATTTGGTTCTGGTACGTGGATAGTCCTAATGGGCTGATTCCAATAAAATAGTATTATGTATTTGCCTTTTGCACTTTTTTGAATGTGCTTCCTGTTTTTGGGAAAGCAAATGTCCTTCCTGCTGTAGCAAGAATGTTTGATAGCAGAAAATGTAGATGATATAATATGAAGCAAAAGAATGCTTAAATGAAACAAAGATTGAGGCAAAAGCTATTTTTTGTTTATCCTTTTTCAGTTAACTGTAGAGAAAAACATGCAATCATTTTTATAAATATAGTGATATCTCTTTTCATTGCCATTGCCAGATGCTTATCTGATTGTAGCTTTGCTGGTGTTCGACTGGGAAAGTGATACAGCTTCATGGGAAAAGAGATATACATAGATTAAAGGCAAACTCTACCACAAACTTCAGATGAAACCCTTATATTAAATGCCTGATAAAAAAGTGACAGAATCCCTCAGCGTGTTCAGTCAATAATATAACCTCAGTTGCCAAAGGTTTTGCAAAAAAAATAAAGCAAATTCATTCATTAAAAATTGATCTAATCAAGAGAACAAGGAATCAATGTCTCTGCCTTGTAATGAAATCTGATATTTTTCAAAATACACATCTCACATTCCTACAATTTTAAAATAGCTATTACATTTTTATTATTATTTTTTTAATAAAAGAAATTACATCTAGAACAGAGATGCTCTGCATATTTTCAATGCACAGTGACAATTAACCATTATAAATCACTGAAAAGACTGATAATGTAATGGGAACTACCCTCTGTAATGATACCATTCATTAGGCATACGAAATTCTAAGCAGGAAGTACTAAGCAAAACTCTAGGAGACAAAGTTCATCTCCTAGGAAGGGTCTAGGAGAACCTCTCAGTCTTTCCAATCTCTGCTGCTGAAATTAGACATTAAGAAGATAATGCAGAAGTACTTCATCGTTGTCTGGAGCTGGGCTGCCTTAGGAAAATGAACAGAGGAAGTAGTTGGACAAAAAGAGAAATGCCCTCTAGACTGCAAGAATCTCACCTAGTGAAGAATAAAAAGAAAAAAACAAACAAACAAAACTTCCCATCTACTCCCAATTATGGTTATGTTCATGAGAGTTTCACATTGGCCAAGAGATTTGATTGTTTCAGATGTAGTTTGAGATGAACTCCTAGACCTGGTGACTCAGTGACAGCTTTCTCTTTGATTTCAGAAAGCCTAGGTTTTATCCCAATATTCTAACATACAATGAATGAAGACACTCTCTGAATTTCACATGCAGCAAGTGGACTGTGAGAAGCCAGCACAGTGGATTTACCAGTACAAAGCAAAGGTAAATATACTTGAGCTTGAGAAATTGCACCTATTTAAAAACCAACCAAGACTAAGATCAGAATGAGCAAATAAGAACATCGGGGGGGGGGGGGGGGATTGTACATGCTTGTGCTATGCTTCACACATTCATATGTATAAAAAGCATGTGGTTTGCAAAAGATTTGCCTTTTCTTGCACATAAAGATCTCCACACTGCACTTCAGGCCTCAGAAATGAATAACTGATTTCCAGCAGTTACAGTTTAAGAAAGAAATATTTAAGGAGCTTGTTTTGATATATTTTTGGCAGTAGGCCACTTCAGCCAACACAATCACGTCCTGGCTATCCATATTAAAAACATATATGGTAGGTCCTGAAAAAGCTGGTGCATGCTTACAACAACTGCACATCCTAGCATGAAAGTTTACAAAGTTGATCATTAGACCATTCTATGAAAAGCTGCTTCTTAATATATGTTACTTGGGAAAAATAAATAAATAAATAAAAATCTTGACAATATCTTTTATTCTAATTTGTTACACTGTTTTTGATTAGCACTTTCTAAATGTACAGTGAAGCATTTGGCAGACTTATATGTACAAAGCATGCCCTAAGTACATATTCTCTGTGATAAACTGTCAAAGACTTAGAGACACCTGGCTTGTTTTGTCTGGGCTCAGCTTCACAGTAAAATCGTTCTATTCCTTTCTCCAAGGATTAAGACAATGTCATTTGGATGCTTCCTAGATGACCAGTAGCATTCAGAAAAATAAATGATTTAAAAAATCTGTAAATGTAAGGAGAAAGAAAGGAAATTAAGTTTTTATTAAAACAGATAACAGGATTGCTATCAGTACAGCGGTTTCCTATTGCCTGCTGAGCACAGTAATGAGGATTCAGGACTCTGTAAATGATACACTGTCAGAAAAAGACTCTGGATGCACAGCAAGAGCTATATAGCAGCTTTATTTTCCTGCAAAACCTAATCTTATGAAACATTTATTTAAGAAATACCAACCAGTTAAAAATGTGTGTGCATGTATGTGTGTGGACATGGTTTTTAAGAATCTTTGCTTCTTAGAGATTAATATGTTCTTCACAAGTATCCCTAGAATTAAAAGAAAGTGTCTTTGAAAATGATAAGTAAGAAATATGTTAATCCATGCTCCAAAGAGAGGTCTGTGCTCAAAATAATAAAGTCCATAAGTTCTGAGGTTAACTGCATGTGCATAATAAAATAAACAGTAATTGTCACTGCTTGTCTCATTTAGCATGCTCAGATTCTGCTTCAAGAATCTGACCAGAATTGTTGAAAGCTGCCTATATAATTGAAAAAAAATTGCTGTGGGGTTCATATCATACTATGGACAGGCTGAGTGCTGGCAGAAGGTATTTGTCCATTAAAAATCATCCTAGACCCAACCCTTTTGTCTCTTTTACATACTCCGATCTGCTTTCACAGTCATTCTCACTGGAGAGATGGAGACCCACAGATTTGTGACGTTCACATGAGGTTTGGCACCTCTCCATGATCAACTGTATTTTAGGACATAGAAGCCATACTCATACTGTTCACAGCTGTTCAGTGTCTGGCAGCTTGTTCCCCTCTAAACAAGTTTGAAGCAACTTTTCAGAATCCTTCTTCCTCTTCCTCCTAAAAATGCAGCAAGTAAAATTTAAACATTGAAACAATCCTAATTTTATTTCATATCTTTCACATTTGTTAAGTATTTGTGATGTTTCAAAAATAATTGTCATATTTACAATATGCACTTCTCATACTGTGCCCTTCCTGCCGCAGCTCCCATCCTTCATCCTTCCGATAAGTATTAGGAAGGAAAAGAAAACAGGGGAAGAACTGCCCTTCTTTACAGCCTCTTCTGATTAGAGATACGACCATACATTTGGAAAGATTTAGAACATCCAGTTTATTGACATTGTGGACAGGGGTGGAAAGGTTATGTCACTGAGACAGACCAGGCTTATCCAAGCTTATCCCTGACAGCCACTGGCAGTTTAGGACCCACATTAATAATATATGTGCTTTCCTTCATTGGTGCAGGCTGGCATAGACCCAGTGTATGAATACAGGAGGTGGTTTTGCTCAAGAAGTGAAAAACGGAGAGATCCAATCTGGGCTTAATCTAGCTGCAGCAAAAAAGAACAGTTGCCCAGTACAGCAAAAGACATGTTTTACTAAAGCCTTAACCTTCATACAGAAGGAACAGTGGAGCTAAAGCTTAATGAGTGGTCTAGGGTCCTTGCCCTAAGTAGCAGAAAAATTGTGTTTTCTCAGTACTAAATATAAGCCTTTTTGCCATTTCTATCTTCTTCTTAGGGACAAGTTTATAATTTTTATAATTTCACCCATTGTTACTTGCATTTTCTAATTCTCTTTTGTGAGGCTGGTTACTAACACTTTGTGGATTGAATTTGGTCAGAAAAAGAAACACTGCCACTGCTCTCAGTCATGTACCCAGAGAGATGTTATTCCCATTCCATTCACTCCCCCATGCCTTTTCATTTATAGGTCAGTCTAGTTCTCATTTCTTCTCCCCAGCTCTACCTATCTATCAACACACAAACATCAACACAAATGCACATTATATTGTGAAGTCTGGTTTCTGCAAACCATCAACAGCTGACTGCACAGATCATGACTCCCCTTTTCTGCTTGCAAAGGTTAGCAGATTTGGCTTTGTAAAAGGCCATGAGTAAAGGAGAACTACTTTTAAGATTTTATTTAAAATTCAGAGCACTCAGGGACTATGACTGAGTCATGCATTCAGAATGAGACAAAGCAGTAACCATGAAGAATGTAAAATATATTAGTCTTCATTTAGAACCTGGGAAGTCACTATCTTTTATATGCTTGATTGGTAATTTTGTGTGCATTAGTTTCAGAAAGTAATGTTTTGTATGAATAGATTTTGCCAATAAAATGTCACACTAACTAAGATGAGGAAAGTAAAATATCTGTAGCTACTGTTTTCACATAAAATAGCAATAGATTCAATATTATGTATTTACAGAGACTGAGAGAAATACAGTGTAATGAATGCTAATATGCTCTGTTTTGTAATCTGAAGAGGTATTAAACTTTTTGTTTATTTCATTGCACTGCAAATGTGCTTATGCAGGGCAACACTGTCAAGGCCCTAGTTGATAGGAATGTATAAAAAGGTAAGAAAGTACAAGGATCATCTGGGATCACAAAACTTAGTATTTTTCCATGTAAGCTATTATGTGTGAGAGCACCTGGAATAAACAGCAGATGTTCAAATATTCTTCTGTGTTCAATCACTTGATTTGCCGCAGTTAACTTGAAGTTTTATGGATAGAACAGGAGAACTAGTTGCTGCTGGCTGTGGTCATTACCATTAATGTCAAACAGTCTCTAGCCAGAATACAGCAGGTATACCTTTGTGTATTGTCACTTAAAGTACAGTGCTGCTGTCAACAGTAAATGGTATTTTCTTTAGGAAATTAAACAGTCATGGAGAATTTTAAAAATCCAGTAAAAAGAACAGGACACAAGGTCTATCACACACACAGAATGTGAGAACAGTGTTCTCACAGTTCCTTCTGTCCTGTTCATAACATCCAAGGGACATAAAAACACAATTTTGGGACAGAACTATTTATGACCTTGACATCCTCCTGGGCTAACTGAAGAAATTCCATAATACATATTTGATAAAGAGCATATCTTTTTGTAGCCACTGGTACAAAGGTACAAGGTGTTAGTACCTAAGGAGAACCTTAATGAACACTTGAGTTTGCAGAAGCAAACCAAAAATATGCTTTCTAGGTCTGTTAAGGGAAGGGTCACAAAACGCGTCTGCATTGTGCACAGATGTAAGGGTTTTGACGTTGTTTTGCAAGAATGGGCTTTTGTTGTTTTGAGCTTGGTCAATTATTTCTCTTTCTTTCCTTTTCTGTAGCATGGTGTGAATCATGGAGACACTACCTTGATTTCAGAGGCACTTACATTTTCAGTTCAGCAACCTACACAAGCACATTAAGAGTTCCATTCAAAAAACAGAACTGAACTACATCTATATCTGCATGCACAACACTTGGGTCAAAACTTACACAGTGCTCTGAGATATTCCAAGCAGAGGCAATAAATACCATGATTAGAAATTTTGTTTTGTATCTGCCTGGTAGAAATAGCTAATACACAAGTAGCCATCATATAAAAATGTCTTGCATGTTATCTTTTGTGAGGAAGTGAAGTCTCAATATATTTACATTAAAAAACATGAGCTTAAAATATCTGGTAAAACTTAAAATAGAATTTATTTTTGTCAAACATTAACTTGCAGGCTCACAAGCAATGGCTTTAGAAAAAAAAATGAAAACAGTTTGAACTTAAGGATAAAGTTAAAGGACTACAAAGTAAGTGATGGCAATTTGAGTAAATGATTTATTCTTTAAGACCATTGAACACTGAATTAAAATTCGTTCACTGGAATATATTACGAATTTTTCATGAGGCAAAGAAAAAGGTATTTCTAAAGATTCTGACACATAACTAGTCCTCAAAAAGCCAAGATCCATCAGTTAAGCTCTTTATCTCTTCAGCAGTTGCTATTTGATTTTTAGCCACTGACTTTGGACAGCAACTTCAATCACAGTTTGCAGGCAAGTGCCTTTATGCCAAGAACAACTTTGTTTGGCAGTGGGAGCTGACACATGTGCTTTAGCTCTCCTGTAGTACCACATGTGTCTTCTAAAAACTGTGGTCAGAGACCATAATAAAGATCTAGCTGTTACAGCATATTAGTGAGGAAATATATAGTCCCTGACTTTAGGTCTGGAAAAGGATCTAAGCTTGGAGCTTTGTTTTTAACTCAGGCACCCTTTTTAGGTAGCATATTTCACTCAGTTTTTGACAGACTTTATTTGAAATGTTTTGGTACCAATATTGAGTACAGTTGGATGACAGTTTTCAGATAACATCTCTTTCATTGAATGTGTCATGCGGTCAGACAGAGTTCTCAGACCAAGGAGTAAAACAAACAAGGGAGAGGAGGGAGGACTAAATCCCAGCTGTCCTAAGGCTGTTCACCAGCTGGTGGTTCAGGCACTCATGAAGGACCTAGGACAACCCTCCTGCTGTGAACTGATTTCTTAGTTGTTATATTTTATTTATGTTTTCCAGTTGTAATTTAGTGGTGAACTTACACTTTCTATGTTAGAGCTGAATGTTCAGTACCACCATTATCTAGGCAAGGACAAAAAAAAAAAAAAAAGAATCCAGTCTTTCAATATACCTTACAATTTTCATAAACTGTTGATTTCCCAGTAGTCTCATCAAATAAAATCTTAATTCAGAAGGTTGATGGAATCCATTCTGTTTTACCCTAAAAACTGATTTGAATAGTAAAAGATTGCTTTTAGTTTGTTTGATTGTTTTTACAGCAACAGAAAACCATCCTTCATAGCAGGTTATCTGATCAAGGTGTCTAAACAGATTCCATTTGACCTATCTGATCGCGGTGGTTGTTTTTATTATGAAATCAGTCTTTGATCTGAAAATCTGCAGATTTAATCTTTGAGCAAAAATATCTGCAGAAATTTTATATGAGAAGGAAATTCAAAAAGTATGTGTTTTCTAGTAATCTCATCCAAAATATACCTTTAAATTTTATCCCAACAGAATTAAACCTAAAGGAAATACATATTGAAGTTGTGTTTTGTCTAAAAATAACTTTTATCAACAAGCATAGGTATGGCCTTCGGCGAGGATCTCTTTACTTACTTCCTCCTACACATAGAGCTTTTTGTCACAAGAATGTATATATCTCAGTAGGTAAAGCATACATTTCATAATATCTTTGTAACAGTAATAACATTCTCTATATAATGTTACTTGCCAGGCAAAGAGAAAATTTTCATTTCACTGATAATGAAGCAATGTTCAGCACAATGTCAAAATATCCTAAATGGCTAATGGCTTTTCTTGTGATCCATCTGCTGGACGTACTTCCCCTTGGGACAAAAAGGGAAACCTTTTTATTAAACGCAAATCAGTGTTTAGATAAACACTAGCCAGATGAAGAGGAAAACACTCTGACACCCTTCAGGTCTGGGGACTATAAATCTGCTCAGTCAGTGTCAAGCATGCCGCTTTTTTACACAGGCAACCATCGTGAATGTCTAGCACTGCTCCTAACTTCATCTCTAACTGAGGGGAAAACAGATGCTTATTTAAAATGTGATTGTGCAAACATACCATGCATCTTTTACTATACGTTTATTTTAGAGCAACCTCTGGACACCACTGAGTAGAAATGTGTTCTGGCCTTACAAGAAAAAAGAAGCAGGAGGGCTGTAACATCATAAGCAGTTATTTTATGGAGGGAGCAATGATTCCTCTCCCTGGAGGCTGCTGTTGAAAGTGCTGGCTGCATATGCCAGTCCTGGCCCAGAGACAGCCAAGGGACTTAGGGGTGCCAGATGCAGATCCAGTGTCTAAGCCGCTAGTAAGAGAGATGCTTTGCTCTGTGGCTGGCTCCACTCCACCTGAAATAGCAGCTCAGACTGTCCTGTGGCCATCTTGTTTTCACCCACTTTTTCTCCATTTTGTCAGATCTTCCCTCCGCAAGACAAAATTCAGTAGCACATGCATTTCAAAAATGACATTATTGGTACACAAGAATACTTACACCAATCTCATAAACAATACCTAGCTAGCCTAAATGAGGACTAGAATCTAAAACTTCAGACTTTTTCTGTGGGTATTTCATCACCATTTTCCACCAATTTTTTGAAATAAAAAACATGAACAGTTGTATAGCTAAACTCCTACCACAATATAAATCATTTAAATTCACAACCAATGGATCCCAGAAAATGCTATGCTTTATTTGCAATGTTCAAAAATATTGACTTGAGAAGTTAGTAAAAATATTGATACAGCTATTATTTCTGAAGAGCGACAATCACAACAAAAGTGCTTAATGCACTTGGGCTAGCTGGACAATACAGCTATTCTCATCACCTGCTCTCTGTTTCCTAGAGGGCTGGAGAGATTTTGAGCAACAGCAAAAGATGTTCATTACCACTACCCCTGCCTCTGAGCATGTGCCAGACACCTCCCTTACCATTGTGCTGCACATACTCAAGTGGATCTGCTGCATACACAGTGTTCATGCCACACAAAAATCACTAAATCAGCATCAAGAAAAATTAATCTTTTCCTAAGAATATTGAATTTACTGAGGATAGAGAGAAAAGCAGTGTGTAATTGTGCAGCAGGTCCAGTGCTTCTTGTATGTGCTTCTTGGTAATTGGGATTAAGCATGTGACTAAGCAAATAAATTTTCAGGAAAAGCCATCATGGGGGAAAGGCTGTGGCATGCCATCTTCCCTTCATGATGGAAACAAAGCTAATATCCAATTTTATAAAATAACAAAACAACAAATATAGAGCTTTCCTTCTGTAAACAAATTAATACTTATTTGTTTTAGAAACCTGTATTTCCAGAACCATTAACAGGAGATCTTTGCTTGATTTGGTCTGGAACATTATGGCAATTCCAATGAGCCTTAAAGGTTTTTCCATGTTCCATTTGAAGCGAGTATCAAACACCTCAGTTTTTTCTCACAGGCTTCACAATCCTTAATTGGCCTTCTGCATGCTCTCAAACATATTTGCATCAGCATCTGAAGGAACACCATCTTGAGGTCTTTAAATTAATCTCATTAAATATATAGTGTTTCCTTGAACATAATACTGGCCGAAAATAATCTGTTCAAACTGTCATGGTATAAAGTGCTTATTTACCTTTGTGGGGTTTTATCCTTAGCACTAGTTCCATCAAACACACTTTCCTTTGGTCAAAGGAAGGTATGGTTTTCCACAATGCTTTTCTTCCAAACTGACGGATCTTGAATTGAGTGCTCTAAAGCACTATGATCAAGCAACTATGTAAATTTGCACAAAGCCGTTGAATCCCTCCCCACTTTGTTTTCAATTTGCAAACCATATCTTTGTAACTGAAAAAAATATATATATCTTTGTTCATATGTGTTTGACATGCCCGTTTTGGCAATATTAATAAATGGCTTATGGTTTGTTTTGACTAACTGTAAAATAGCTATATGTTATGGCAGAGGTCAAGGGGGGAGACAAAAAAAATAGAAAGAATGAAAACTTCCTATAGAAATGAATTAAAGTCCTAGTGTCTTCCCTTCAGTGTATTTACTGGTAGAAATTTTGTGTTAGCACTGAGGCCAGATACTCTTGTCTACTTCTGAAAAACTAGCAAGAGTACACATCCCAGGAGGTACCCACCATGTAGGTTCTTCCAGTTACACTTCTAGTTACACAAGCAGTGTTTGCAAAAGCAAAATCTTCCCCCATCTCCTTGACTGTGTCTCATTCCCCTGCTTTAAAACTCCCAATGCTGAGTCTTTCGTTCTTCTGTCCTTGTTTTGGCTCAGCCGTCTGGAAAATGCTTCTGATGGGTCTTTTCAACATGAGACTGAGCTGTTCTGATGAGATGAGCCTTCAGTGTTGGCAATTGGATTAAAGCTGTGCTAAAGTCAATGACTTCAGGCATGGTAGGAGAGGCTAGCTCTCGCCCTGTTGCCCACGTGATGCATGAGATTAGTTTTCCTACGGAAACCTATGGTACCCCTGTCAGAGCATACAGGGGGTTTACATGGTAAAACTCAAGGACTTCTGGGTCAAACTGTCATATTCCTCTGCATCTATAATTGTGAAAGATCTCCTCAGTTTCAGTGAAGTGATACAGGTATTTCCAGCGTTACAAGGAAGTGCCTAGGCATGATTTTGCAGAACAGCAACTGCAAATTCAGAGCTTATTACACAAAGCCTGGATACTGCTCAGCTATTTCTTAAAACTGTAGTCTATTTCCTGTCATGTGGTTTAGGTGGGATATAAAACGGTAACAAACTGTTAAGCTACACCTGTAAAGCTCTTTGTAAAAGTACCCAACATAAAGGCGATAAGAGGGAAAATAAATCATTTTAAATCCTCAGCACATTTTGGTACGGTTTGCCTGGATTTCTAAGTCATTAACAAGAAATATCCTATATTACTGCTCCTTCTTCCACCTGCAATGCATTTATTTTTGTACACTCTGTGGTGGTTTTACTCAGGTGGGCAGCCGAGCTCCACCACAGCCACTCTCTCACCCCCCCTCCTCAAAGGGAAAGGAGAAGAAAATACAATGCAAAGGGCTCAAGGGTTGAGATAAGGATGGGGAGATCGCTCAACAATTACCATGACGGGCAAAACAATCTCAGAGTAGGGAGATAGTAAGATTTATTGCCTATTACTAACAAGCTAGAGCAATGAGAAACAAAGGAAAGAAACTAAAGACACCTTCCCCCCATCCACCCTCTTATACATCCTCCCACCTGAGTAGGTCAGGGGAACGGGGAATGGCAGCTGCAGTCAGTCCCTGACGCTTTGTCTGCGCCGCTCCCTCACGGTCACTCTCTGCCCCTGCTCCACGTGAGGTCCCTCCCACGGGATGCCGTCCTTCCCAAACTGAGCCTGCGGGGGCTGCCCACAGGCAGCAGCTCTTCAAGAACTGCTCCCACACGGCTCCGTACCACGGGGTCCATCCATCCCCCAGGAGCAAACTGCTCCAGCACGGGTCCCCCACGGGTGGGCGGCAGCTCCCCCCAAACCCCCTGCACCTGCGTGGGCTCCTCTCCACAGGCTGCAGCTCCGGTCCGGGGCCTGCTCCTGCGGGGGCTCTCCATGGGCCGCAACCTCCTCCAGGCCACATCCACCTGCTCCACCGGGGGTTCCTCCACCGGGGGGCTGCAGCGCGGAGATCTGCTCCGTGTGGGACCCATGGGCTGCAGGGGGACAGCCTGCTCCACCAGGGGCTTCTCCACAGTATGCCACAGGGGAACTGCTGCTGTGTGCCTGGAGCACCTCCTGCCCTCCTCCCCTCCTCCTGCAATGACCTGGGGTCTGCACGGCTGGCTCTCACCCCTCTCTCCCAACTGCTGTTCCCCAGCAGTTTTTTTTTTTCCTTTTTTTTTTTTTTTTCCTGTCTTAAATATACTCTCACAGAGGCACAAACAACATCACTTATTGTCTTGGCTCTGGCCAGTGGCGGGGCCCGTACCTAACATGGGGCAGCTTCTGGATTCTTCTTGCAGAACCTACCCGTATGCCCTCCCCCCCCCACTACCAAAACCTTGGCGTGTAAACCCACTACACACCCCGCCTTCCACACCCCTTGTACCTCACAAGTACAGCTCAGCAAGAACGTCTCCTTTCCTTATGAGTGTGGGGTAGCCCTGGCAACAACTAGCTGATAGATGGGCTGTGCCTGGAATGTTTTTCAGAAGGGCTGTGCTTGGAATATTTTTCAAAAGGGCTGTAGTGCTTCCATAATCCCTTTTTGGTGAGGTCCAAACTCAAGAGCAGAAGTGTGGCACCACGGACTTTCCCTCTGTCATGAGATCTAGTGGTCTGGGACTTACTGCAGCTCTAGATAAACTGAGTACTGCAGGGTACTATAACAAGGAGCAAAACTTTGCTACAGTTTGCTTAGATCTGCAAAATCTGGAGACAGTTACAGTCAGCCTCTTGGTAGGTCAATAGGGAAAAGACTGCATCCTGCATCTGCCAAAACTGGCTTCTGCTAGCCAAGCAGTTGAATAAAATAAATAAATAAACAAACAAACAAACAAATGTAACAAATAATCACAGAAATAACTACATTTAAAATTATGATGGATGGTACTGATAGTACATGGTCATACATAAACCTAAGTATATGCTTAGGGTAATGATTGTTGGTTTCAGAATAATGTAAGTTGCTGGTAGGGCAATGTACTAGCTTTTCCTTAGGGGTGTACACTATTTCCCGTAGAAAACAAAATTTTAATACCTGTTTTGTCATAACAAATGTACTGGAAATATAGTATGTAACATAACCACAAATTACCTGCTTAATACTGTGGTTTATACTTAAAACTGTAAAATATTATTTATGTACATAGACTAACCTCTCCAAGAACACATCCATTAAACTCTGTACATATTTTTTGTATGAAGAGATAAGTCTTCAGTAACAGTTTGGGGAATCAATGTTGTATTAGTACCACATATGTACAGTCTGATCTCTTTCATGTCTGGAGGCAGAAGTTTCCAAAAGAAAACCTAGAGTTCAAAGGTTTATGGGATTTTTTTCTTACATATGTTTTTTTGGCTTGATGTATTTGAAGATGTTTTCAAGCATCATTTCACCTTGATAGGTCAAATGTTTTCCAGCTTATAGATATATTACTGTACTTAAAAGACTTTCCTAAGAAAAGCACTTGAAAGTTCTACACAAGCATGAAGTTATTAAAGAAGGCTTTTTTTTGTTTTTGTTTTTGTTTTTAATGAAGGACTGAAAAAAAAAGGAATACTTTGGGAAAAGTATAAAGAAAGAGAAGTGAGTAGACTTATGAAAAAAGTTTATATCATAAAGAAAGAAACAATCTTCCAAGTGGGAACTACGAAAGTGGAAAAACTGTAAAAGCACTGAGATCAAACACACTGGGACAATTTTTCATCATAAATCTAATGGTAGGAATTATCTGTGCTCTTCCTGCTGTTTGTGATGAAATTTGTGTAATTCTTCCTGCTTTGGGCAGAAGTGCTGTAGAGCATATACAGGGATGTGTTGAATCACACACAGATTTCTTTAATTTAATCAGCTCTACTCTCAAGGGAGTTAGTAGCAAATCTGTGAATCTTTCTAGCAGTTCTCTGCATTTGAGGAATGATTGAAAGTATAGCTCCTAGTCAAATCAATGGTGAATTTGTCATTCATTCCAAAGGACCTGGGAGCAAAAGGCATGCCTGTAGCTTGGAAAAAATGGGCCAAATATATACATACTTCAAAACCTACAACAGATATTTATGTTGTAGTTCACATTACATAAAGCACATTTTACAGTAGGTAAAGAACAGATGAGGTCTTCAAAATAAAGAAACTAATGATTAAATGATATCCTGGGTCTTTCCAATGCTACAAAACCAATGTAAATGCTAAATGATAGTAAAAACAATGGAAACCTTAATACAGTCTTTCACTATTTTTCGTTACAGTTCATTGTTCATTACAGTGTAGCTTTTGGTCAAAGAAAGGACAAAGGACCCAATAGCTAACTGTGAATGAAAGGGTTTCATATAAATGAATCTGTATCTTGACACATGAAGCTTTGTCCTTACCTGGAAATGATGACAACAGATAGTGTTGGGCACATGATTTAACAAATACTACTTGCAGTGGCAAAGCCAGTCATTCAGTCAAATGTGGGCTCACACTACAGACCAGACTGGAGAGTTGTCAAGGTGACTTTTTGCAAAGCTCTTTTAAACTTAAGGCAGCTTTCCAATCCAGCTCACCAAGCTACCCGCATGTACAAGACTCTGTACAAATGTCTAAAGAAATGCTTATCAAATGACATTGCAAGGTTTATTTAATGTAAAAAAATGTGCCAAAAAAAAAAAATCCGGAGAAGAGATGAAAAATTGTTTAAGAAAGTGAGATGGGGAATTTGGGAAACTGCAAGTTTGCTTCTCTTTGGGTGACAGTGATTCTCACAGCTTGCATGAGGTCTTTTATGGCACTTCATCCCCAAGAACTGTAATAGGTTTGGCAATGACAAAACCACGACCTTCACCTCAACTTGAACACTGCAGCATCAAGTGGGCAATTTGGAAACATATTTGAAATAGTCTGCAGTTACAGATAGAAATAAAAAAAAAAAAAAGCAAATTTAAACCTAATTTGTTCAATAATGTCAGAAAGCAGCCTTTCAATAATCCCAACAACAGAGGAAGGTAGCAACAAAAAGTGAGCCATCAGAAATTGTATTCCTTTGACTTGGCACAACTGCCCTGAAAATGACGTGTACTAAGCTATGGAATAAGATACTGACCTCTTTAGTCAGATTTATGGATCCTGTTTCTCTGGCATATATTTCATCTGCCATTTTCTGAAAGTAAAGTTCAAGAGCAACACTCCCTTCCTTCAACAGACACCCAGAAAGACTAAATTACTATCAGTACAATGAAAACTATAGGTTTCTTCAAAAGAAAATGGTACTGCTCCTCTTGCTGCTTCCCAGCATGTGTTTTGTTGCAGTGCTGTCAGATAAAATGTATTTATTAACAGAGAAAGAAAAAGCAGAACACTAAATACCACTTCATGACAAAAGGAAATGTTAAGAGTGAGTACTATATAATCATGGCAATGTCAGACTAGAGGGGACCTCAGCAGATCACCCTGCTCTGAGGCAGGTGCACATTTTCCTCACACATCTTGTAGTACAGCTACACTACACAACTCAGCATACAGACCAGGTACTAACGTTGGCTCTAGATAACTGGAACCAGTAGAGTCACGCAGCTTGGGAGTCAGTTTTTTCTAGCTCAAGTGCTGACTTTGTACAGTGCTTTTTGTGCTGCAGTAGGAACAGTGGGGGAAAGTTCTGCAAAACACATAAATCCATACATCTAAGCAGACGATTGCCTGGTCATTTTTTATGATATTAGCCAGTGATGAGAATCTATGAAAATGCAAGAACTGGCTAGTTTATTATGAAAAATGCAAGCTTTGGTACATGCTGATAGCAGAAAATGCAGTATATTTTGAAAAACTATGTGGTCTATATTTGCTCTAGAGTTTCAGAAGAGGAAGAAAAAGTCTATCAGAATTTCTCTATCCACCACTATTCTGGAGTTTCTTGATTCAAATTAATCATCAGTATGCCCTTCCTTTATCTTTCATTGTATTTTCAAAAGTACTGTTGACCCACTGTAGGCTACTCCTCCCTCCTGTCCCCATGCAAAAACACAGCCTAGTGATGGAAACCTAAAACTGTCACTAAAAAATAACAAGATAGGATACTTTTGAAGTAAAAACAGAGGCTTTTTTAATTATTTTTTTATTTGCCTATTTTCCTTCAAAGGCTACAATTGCAAAGTAGAATTTTAAGTTACTAAACTAATTTATTCTTTTTGTTAAACAATTCAAAATGACAGAAAGTACATGTAATGTGAGTTTAGAAGTCTCACTTATCACACTTCAGTTTGGGTCAAGATCGCCTTCCATAAAGCCTAAGATAGACATAAACTTCATCTCTCATAATAAAGAGATAATAAAGTACTAAGAAACAAAATGCGAGAATGCACAGACATTACAAAATTTCTCACCAAGAACCCACTTCCAAGAAAAACTCTAAAAAGGGATGGGGGAAGGGAGGCAGACAGTCCTACAGTGATTCACACCTTGATTTCATGGCTCATTCACTTCTGTATCAATAGTGTCCACACAAAAGATGCACTATTATTTCACATAATGGAGGGGGCAGCTAAATGATTGGCTTCAATGCACACTGCAGCTACTTTGACATTTGTAAAAATGTCCAAACCCAAAGGGATAAATAATTCACAACTTTGCTGAAAGATAGCACTAAAAGGTTTTTATAGGTTGATAAAGAAGAATGCAGCTGTAAAAGTCTGGCGCATCCAAGCTGCAAAGAATTTGTACAAGCCTACTGTGCCCTCACTTTTCAAGAGAATTGTTAAACTAAAAACCCCTGGACTGGATTGCTCTTTTTCAACTGCAGTGATGTCTATGTTTAAACATGGGAAGATTAAAAATATACTTCTTTTTTTTTTTTTTTTTTAATCAGTAAAATGGATCTGTAGAGGAAGCTTCAAGAAGACACTGAGAGAGGGGGGTGGCTTGTATTTTTCTAATTACTTCTCTAAACACATTCTTAAATGGGAAAGAGAATTATAATGTAGAGTTCCTGTCTCTGGTTTGACAAATCGACAATTTGTCCATTGTAAAATTAATGATATGTTTCATTTATTTTCACTTGTTCTTTTAATAGAATATTTTACTCTTAAAATTGCAAGGACAGCTGAAAAGCTTCTTTGAGATGGCAGCAATCTCTGCATTGCAGAAACATCTGTGATGCCTAATTTTGTTAACAATGAATGTAATGGCTTTATTTGTTTCTTGTGGTATCTTATGCATTCCAAACACTTGAGGATACTCATTCAAATAGACATTTATCTGATTTTAACCCTGGACACCTCCTGTCCTGGTCATGTTCCTCCCAGTCAGAAATGGGGTGCATTTCAAAACCAATCTTCATCAGATAGATGGACAACTGTTGAAGAATATAAGAGCAGCCAGTTCTACACAAATTATATTTTTCTCTCCCCTTTAAGTACTTCACCACCTGAAGCAACAGTAGGGTTGAGCAATAACACACTCTCCCACATGTTAATGCAGTACATAGGGCCTGAAAAGACCTGAGTCCAGTAGTATCAAGCCGAAGACCTCATGTTGCACACAATTATGAGCATTCTGTTTACTAACAGGTCTTTCTTCATGCCATTAAGAGACTTTGTAGTTTTGATGTTTCTTTTTGTAGATTTTCACATGCTGAAGCTTGCTTTCATCTGTAGCTGATACTGTCAGCCCAGAAGTCACTGTGGTTTGTGTTGTTTTAAAAATGTGTACAATTTGATTATTTTCATTTTTTTCCCAATGTTTTCTGGCACAGAAAAGTCATAAATTAGCTTCAGACATGCTCTTTCCTCTAGGGCAAGCTCTGGGTTCTTCCTTCATTCCTTTCAAATGTTCTTTGAAAGCCCCATCCTATTTTTATTTTAGGATTCCCCAAAGCTACAGTATCCTATCTCTCAGATCTTCACATCTACTATATTATTTGGAAGTTCATCTACTATCTCTGGCTGCAGAGGCACAAATTTACCCTTTTATTCCAGACCTGATTTCCAAACTAACCTCTCATCATGTCTCTTTGACCTCTTGTGGATAACTGTCAAATTAAGGTCAAAATGGCTATATCTTCTTCCTGAGGCATTTTTGCTATTTTCTTACTCGATTACTGTGGACGATGGTATCATGTGTTTTCATATAACAAAGATGTCATCTTTATTTTGGATTTCTCCTTAGCTTCAAACACCAAGAATATGCCTTAGGTTTTCTCAGAATCCTGCTGCACAACACCTCCAGATATGCTCTACCACATATCCACACAAATAACTAGATGCATAAATATATGTATCTATCTATCTATCTAGCTAGCTATTTAATTTTGTCCAAGTGATCATCTAATATCATCATTATTGCAGCTTTTTTTGTTTGTTTGTTTGGAATTGACAAAAGAATTCTCGACACATTGGTGTGTTCAAAACATTGTTGCTTGCAAAGATGGTTTCCCAACTCACCGAGTGAAACAAACAATTCTTCACCTTTCAGCACAGCCTCTCTCTCCTCTACTGCCACCTAAGTGATTTTCTGTACCTGTTCACAGGTTTTCCTTGCCCTGTTTTACTATAACTGTCTTTCAGCTTTGAGAGGTCAAATCCCACATGCAGCTCATTATGACTTTCTTCATAATTTATCTGGTGGACTTTCAGACAAGCAGCCTCATGTGTTCACTCAGGATTTCCCTCATGCTCGGGAGCAGGTTGTAGTGAAAGCTACAAAACTACCACATAATTATTCAAGCAGTTCCAGAAGAGTGCGTTTTCTCTCATGAAAGCTGGGTGATGTTTAGACCATTGGTACATCCATCCCATTAGCAGATTTTTTTAGCTATATCACTTCCTTCTTGATTTGTGCTCCCAGTCTTCCTTGTAGGCCAGCTGGCTAGGTAGCCAGAAACCACAATTTTGTGCTTTGCATATGTACTGAGGGCCACAATGCAGGGTAAATCATAGCTCATATGTAGGCCCCCAGAAGCTGTGGTCATACAAACCCATTGAATATTAGCCGTAACATATCATGACAATAATGACCATAAACTATCTAAGTGAAAACAACTGCATTTTTAATACTTCTAACATCTTTCTTATGTCATCAAGCTTTTACATAGGAAATCCTATCACATTTGATCTGTGTAGAATGTCTAATGTTGACATTCAGGTCAACTGGCATCAGATATCTCCAATATACACACACCTCCATTTGCAGTAGTTGTCTAGAGTTCCTCTGTGGATGCTAGAGGAACAAATATTTCTGGGCATGGCTCATCTCCTCCTACATAGATATCCACGATATATGAATTGTGGCCTCTTTATGTTTATTTCCTCTTATGGTTTATGAAAATAGATGGAAGAGCGGTGCAGAAGCATGTGTCTGCAATTCAGATGTCTAAAGTTAAGTGACGTAAATTACAGTCCTGTTGTAATATCTGGAGGCAAAGACAGGGTACTTTTCTCAAAACATTTCACATTGAGTTCTTTAAGCTAAGCAAAAAACTAGCACTAGAGTTATACATATAGGGTAAGTTTGCCATTTTCAGATGTGATAGCAGGAACATAATAGTTATTTTCTGTTGCGCAAAAAGAATAGCAGCTGCTTTTTTCTGATATTAGAATATACACCGATCTTTAGTTTCGGCTGGTACAAGAACAACAAGTTTATATCTTGCATTTACCTTAATCTTAATTTACCTTTAATTTATTTTAAAGTTTATTCACCGTCATCCCCTTGCCAGGTTTCTTGTACTTGACCTTAAACTAACCTTTAGACAAATGGAAAAGTAAAGAGAGCTCTGAAACACTACCTGTATGTCCTTTTGTCTTGGGATATGTAAATTAAGGCATTGGGTGAATAACACTGCTTGGCTTTGTGTCATGAAATGTAATTATGGGACTATGGCAGGGTCAAGATTTATGAAGCTATCAGGGCTGAAGTGGGCAGGGTGCTAGATTACACCTGCAGCACTCTTTTTGCTGCTTTCCAGACAGGTAACTGTGGCGTAAGGAAAGATTTTTTCTGAGCTCACATTATTTAGCAGAACAGCAGGCACCTCTCCGAGATGAGCAAGGAATGTGCAGACTGGGGAAGAAACACTGAAAATAAAAACGGGACTTGCAAACTTGAATGTATGAATATCTTAGTGTTTATACTTTTTTTTTTTTTTTAAATAGAAAATATATTTGAATAGCAACAAAGCTAATGAGATAATCAGAGATAAGAAAAAAAAATGTTTAGACTTTAATAAGAGGGAAAGATCAATTATGGTAAGGAAACAAAATGAAGTAATACGTTTTTACTCCAGAATAAGTTCTCAATAAAAGCCTATGCTTAACCAAAGGGACCAACACACACACACACACACACACACAAATCCCAAATAAATAATAACATCAACATAGGTAAGTATCTCTGTCTCAGTGCCCAGGTTTCTATCACAGCCTGTGATACTGTTCTCTTTCTTACATATTCACAACTCACTGACTGGATTACACAACCAATAATTCCTGAGACTACTGGGCAGTAACCTTCATTTGAATCAAATGCACAAAGCATTTCTTTTGTAAACTGTGTATTACCTTTCTGCTTATTAAATGGAGCTAACATTAATATGCCAGAAATCTGACAAGCCATTTGCAACAAATAACTTATTTATAGAAAGTAGTCTTTTTGTACTGATGCAATACCTGACTAGTTCTAATTTACTTGAATGTATTCTATATACAAGTTTATATAAGATATCTTTGTATGACTACCCTGTTGATTGGGTGCAATTATTTAACATTTCCACTGAATACATATGTCAGATCAAATAGAATTATTTCTAGTTTTCACTTTGTGAGTGTATATTCATTTTAACAAGTTAATTTAAATTCTAGCCTTTAAGTGCTAGAGACTTTGCTTTTCCTAAATATTTTTCTTCAGTCACAGAACACAAAAGGAACTGTGCACATGGTCAAAGAAGCCATCTAAAACAACAACAAACAAACAAACAAAAACCACTAAATTTGCCCATCTTTCTTTTTGTTCTTGGAGTCATGTCGCTGCTAAAAATTTTTTTTTCAAAACTGTAAATCTGCATATTAGGGAAGTTAGCTAAACTATCTTAGTTTTCCCTGATCTAAAAGAGATGACAATCTTGTCCATTTGGTATTTTTTAATTCTATAATGAGGAATACACACTCTTTATTCTAAAGTGAGCAAAAATCTGCAATGACTTATTGTAATCACACCACTGTGCCTCTTCTTATATGCTCACACCAGGTGGATATGTCAGATTCTGTCCTGTTTAGGAAGTCAAGAATCCAAGTCTGTTCCTCCACCTTCTCAAATATACTCCTGTTCATAACGGACAGCTGTCAGACAGACAAAACAAATTAGATTAATACCATTAATTTCAAAGTCTGTGGGATTTTCAGATGCCAGGATTTGGCGTTGAAACATTTCTATTTCATATTTTGAATTCATATATATACATATACACACATATATATATATATTATTTTTTTTTTACAAAATCACTAACTCTACCCATGAGCTCTCCCAAAGAAAACCTACTCTTAATACTATATAGGCTTTTTTTTTTTTTTGGGGGGGGGGGGGGTAACATATTTTACTTGACTTAAAAATTATAATAGCATTCATCAGAAAGATCTACTCTCAGCCATTTGAGAGAAGTTTTTTTTAATAAAATCTAAGCAAGAAGACAGCACGGGAATGGTCATTAAATTATTTCCATTTGCAATAAAATGATCTATTTAATGTGTTGGTACCATCTGGCAAGCATGAAGTTTCCATTGGCATGTAGAAAATTCAGAGTGCAAGAATCGGCATTGCATTTCCCACTGGAAGCTTCCTTTGCAGTAAAGAGTACCACAAGAGGCTACATAATTGAATGAAAATTATCTCATTATTTTTGTTTTTTAAAAGTCAGAATTTTACCACCCCACAGTACTCAAAAAGAAGCATAAAAATTTAGAAAGGGAGTATATGTTTAAAGTCTGGACTTCAAGATAAATAGGAGACTGTACTTAGACTCCTAGAACTATATTACTGATATACATTTTCATTGCTTGCTGCATTAACTAAACAATAGGTGTGAAAATGACAATTAAGTTGAAAAGCCTTACTTCTTACCGCTTCAGTATATGAACTTCAGACTTTTTCCTCCTATTTATATCTAAATTTTAAATGAATAGAAAAACATTTTTCATCTAATGCTTGACAGATCCTATTAGGATTTCTTCCTCCTCTTTAGTGTACTTCTTAGCTGTGCATACAGCAGAAAAGGGCAAAGAATTAATCAGAATGCCAGAAGAGTTGGGTTACACAGTATGTAGAAAGCACTTCAGCTACATTATTTGCACAATTTCTGTAGGGAGTTGTGAAATAGAGGTCTTAAATTTAACGTGTCTGGCCTACTTCCACCTGGATTCAGTTCAAACCCATTGCCTGCAGCTTGTTGAATACAGAGTGGGAAATCAGTCTTTATATTAAGAACTGATGGCAAATGATTCCAATTCACATTTTTCAGCTGGTATGTTTCTTAACCTGGAGCAACACCAAATTGAAAAATTCTGTGATTCTGCAAGCTGGGCATAAAAGCTGTGTTGCAGACTAAATACATTTCCAGTTCTATGAAGACAACAAGGGTATTTTTCTTTAGCGTTTCTACAGTTGCTGTGCTACACACTGAAGTTACAAGGTGCACTATATCATCAACTTCTATCCTGTTCTTTCTCTCCCTGTTATAAGTCAGTGTCAAAGGTGCTCAACTGCTATGATCTACAGTTTAGCGCTGACCCAATTTCAATACATTTATAAATGCCTGATATAGACTAAAATGCTATTTGCCACAAAGATAAAAATGTACCTCTAAAATTAACTTGCTGCACTTTCTGATTTGAAGCATGCATTTTGGTTCTATAACATTGCATTAATTCTTTCTATGCTCAGTCAGAAACTGAGTGGTTACTCAAATACCTTTCAATAGCTGAGACATTATCTTACTCTATAAAGCACTGATTCTCACATTCCTCACTTAATTTTTTGATCAAACTCTGACATTTTTGAGTGCTTATGGACATGAATGAAAATGTTACTGGCAGGAATTTCATACAGTATAGAAAGAAAATCTGCCAAATATGCACTCTACTACTGATGTCATTTTAACCTGGGGAATGTAGTGGACATATAATACCATACATCTTGAAATGTGTATTGATTTTGTGATATTGACAACTGTAAATTTATGAGTTACAGGAGAATATTTTATCTGTGTGACAAGACAACAGATCTAAAATATATTTCCAATATGTGTGTGAACTTGATACAAAACGAACAAACAAAACCAGTACAAACCAACTAACTCTAATTATTGATTATTTTTCTTATGTGTGATCAATACAGTTCAAACAAAGAACAACTTTTATTCTCATAAGAATTTTGTGTATATAAATCATCCCAATTAATGTATTTCTATAATTAGTGGCAGTATATAGGGATCAGAGACTTCATTTCAGCTTATCTGTAAGAGGAAATGCAACTTAAAAAATTGTAGTGGGACAAGGACATTCACAAAGTAGTGCCACTAAAATCAAAGTAGCTTTGCCTGGATGGCTTTATGAGATTCTTCAAATATCATGTCTAGCTGATGAAGCTTGTAGTTTGTTTCAGTACTTTTTTTTTCTTTAATTTGTATTTCTGTAGAAGATAAATATGCTCAGAGAATTTGGGTGAAAAAGTATGAAACCATTGGTCATTTTAACATTTTTTATTGGTAGATCTCAACATGTGAAGAAAGAACTTACTTCCATGTGGAAAACTGGGAGAGAGAAAGAGGGAAGAAGTCATAAAGTGAATGAGTGCCAAATTTAGGAGAAAAAAAAAAAAAAAGATTGAAAACAGAATGAGTAGAATAGACTTGAATAGACTTTCGTAGCTTTTTGTTGAATGGAAAGGCTTTCCCAGCTATTCCATCAAAAAAAAAAAAACCTACCAAAAGAAACTTGATCAAGGAGAGCAGAAGGTCAGCATTCTTGTCATACCTCCTACAATGGCCCTTTTCTGAGATAAACCTTCATCTGTCCCAATGAAATCAGACTCTGTGTTTGCATATTTAGGTACCTTTCCAGTAAAGGAAAGGCAAAGAGGTTCAATGGTTGACTTCTAACAGAAGGAAAGAGGAAGATTGAGAAAGCATACTTCAGTATACATTTCGTTGGAAATGTCTTCAAAATGGCAAGTATTTCAGCACAAAAACTCTTTAGCAATTATGTTTTTCTACACATGACTTTCAGCTGGAATCTGACATGGAAATCTGAAAGGAGAGAGGTGACTTTTCAACCATTCATTATTAGAGCAATGAATGTATCAGTGATACATCATGGAAAACTCTATGGTTATGTCAGAGATGAGCTGGGAACTCAAACCCAGCTGCAGTGCATACTTCAGGATGAACTGTTCTCAATCAGAAAGCTAAAACTTGGTTCAGGGCCAAAACCAGAATGTTCTATTTCTAAATTTGATCCAGATGCAGCCCAAAAAGTTGGAGGTATTGTGATAAAAGCTGCTATTGTGAGAAAATCACATCTGAGATTACTTTGTTAACCCAAACTTTAAATTTGCATTGGTGGAGCCAATAGAGAAGTCGAAGTGTCTGTCAAAATCCCACAAGCAAAAGGACCATGTCATGGGTAAGTTAAACCAATAAACAATACAAGAACTGGCTGTAGTTCTAATGCCTTTCTCAGTCAAGCAGTACCCAGTGTGCTTCCAGCACTGCCTGGCTTTAAAGTGATCTAAAAGCTAAGTCTTAAATAAGACTGTGTTTAGAGCAGTCATGAAAAGAAAGAGAATCCATCACTACAAGTGCCCCCAAATCATTTTTATTTCCATGGAGAGAAGATAAACCAGTTTCAGGATCAAGTCACATAGTTTTGTGCAGTTGTAGGTTGTTAAGAAGTTCTGTACATTATCTGTTCATTTTGCACAGTGGTTTCTGCTTACATGGTAGATCCACAATCCAGACTCAGGCACTGTTAGAATTCATTCTTCAGTGACTCCTGATTAAAACTGCGCCAGATTAAAGACTGTCACTCAGTACAAAGCATGAAAAGGAATTGAAAATATTAGATGTTCTTCTGAAAAAGCAGCTGCAGTATCTCAATTTCTGTATTCAGCTAAAAATAAACTTCTAATTTATGACAACATTTTGTGTTTTAAACTGAAATTAAAAGTTCTCATAAAGGACTATATAAAATCTTCTTGTTGGAGTGCATAAAAAACCACAATCTTCTTTGAAAGATATATTAACTGCTATTTTCTCAACACAGATTCATGAACATATTTACACCACAGAGGTTGCTATTTAGGTCTCTGCTCTGAATCATGCACATACGTACTTTGACATCCACTAAAAAAAAATAAAAAAAAAATAATCCACTAACAATTGGAAGCTTCCATGTAATGGAAGCACATGCATGACTTTTTCCAGGGCAGTGCCTGGAATAAGATGATACATTCTTGAAAATTCCTACAGGAGGAGTATTTCTTAATTTTGGTATACTCACTTCTCTCAAGTGCTTCAAACTCAGAAAGTTTCTAGGATGTCCTGGAAAGGCCTTATTCATCCATAAGATGGAGAATATGACATATTTTAAGACTTTGGGGTCATACAACAATATGCTTAGAAAAGAAACTCAACTATAATATTTTATTTCCAGCTAAAAGCATGTTTCTGTTTCTGCCACTATATAAGCATATTGGGCTCCAATACACTAATTAATAAATAAATCTGTCCCAGAGGTAACTGAAAATGAAACAGAGCTTTAGTTTTCAGAGATGTCTTTTCCTTCTGTGTGCAAACCCTTAGGGTCAAAAAGTCATCATTCTCAATAATCTCTCTGATAAGATTTCTTCTGTCATGGTTTGGCTGGGACAGAGTTAATTTTCTTTGTAAAGGCTCATACAATGCTGTGTTTTGGATTTGTGATGAAAACAGTGGTGACAGCACATGGATGTTTCAGTTGTTGCAGAGCAGTGCTCACACAGAGCCAAGGACATTTCAGCTTCTGGTGCTGCCCTGCCAGCGAGGAGGCTGGGGGTGCACCAGGAGCTGGGAGGGTACACAGCCAGGACAGCTGGCACAGGCTGGCCAAAGGGATGTCCTGTACCATATGAAGCTGCAATAAAAGCTGAGGTAAAGCAGGAGGAAGGGAGGATGTTCAGAGTGATGGCATTTGTCTGCCCAAGGAACCGCTCTATGTGCTGGGCCCTGCTTTCCTGGTAGTGGCTGAATGCCTGCCTGCCGATGGGAAGCAGCAAATGGATTTCTTGCTTTGCTTCGCTTGCACATGCAGCTTTTGCTTTACCTAGTGAGCTGTCTCTATCCCAACCCATGTGTTCTCTCAGTTTTAACTCTCTGATCCTCTCCCCCATCCCACCTTGGGAGAGTGAGTGAGCTGCTCTGTGGCACTTTGCTTCCTGCTGGAGTTAAACCACAACACATTCTTATATTCAACCCACTTCACTCCATTCTGGTAGCCCACAGGAACCAGTTTAATGGAAAATTTGCCCTGTTGATTTGTAGGTTTTTTCTTCTAGTCAAATTAGGACTTCAGCAGGGCTGGTGAAATCTCACTGTTTACAAAACTGGCTCCCAAGCTTTTTGCACAAGTTTAACATTTGGGTTTTAGGAAGCAATTCTGCATCTCTAGTTTTCACCACATTTTATGTTTCAGTGAACCAGCTGAAAAAACAACAGGACAAATTCATTCCTGAAGTAATTTCCTTTACTAAAATTGACTTATGATATAGAAAGACATCTAGGAAAGAATTCTTAAACAAAATTTATGACATTTGCCCATGGAATATATATATATATATATATATTTATTGCGTTCTATGCAGTTCAGTCTCAGATATCAGACTTGACCATACACCACAAAAAGCCAAAAATGTCCGCAAGAATTATTCCCGTTTGACTTTACATGTAGATATTTACAGATGTTTTCATTCATTGTTCAGGTTAAAGGACATAGCAGTACCCTGGTGACTAAAATATATGCCATCTCTACTAATTTACATTGTTTCTTACCACCACCAAACGTTTTGGTCTGTTGAGCATTTTATAGCTTGCTGTCAGACTGGTAAAAACATATTCAAATAGTCACACCTAATGTTCAACAGAAGCTTTTCTTTTGTTTTTGACTTTGTCATAATTTTAGCACCTTATCATCTGCATCAGACTGCATGAAAAATCAAGAACATACAATGTATCTTCTAAAAACTACTGATGCTCTCTAGTTCATGATCCATTCGATATTGTAGATAGACTCAGCAAGCACTGTGATCACTTTTAAATTTTCAGATAAATATTTCATAGTTCACAACAATATTTCACCTATGGAACTTGTAGAAACTAGTAATCTAGGAAAACAAAACTTGCTCGATGACATATGAAAAGCATATATGTTGGTACTGTAGTTTGGAAATTTTCAGTGCCTGGAGCTGTGAAAAACTGAAAAGTGATATGTCCCAACATTTAATTTTCTCTTTTTCTTATTAGGTATAAAATAATACTTAATTTTCTGTTTACATTTAATATCATGTGATCTATACCCACATGAAGTGAATCTCTCTTTCTAATACACAGGGAGTTAAAACCAGAATTTGCATTATATTGTTCTGTTGCTGTATTCAGTCTCTAAAGTGCCAGTTTTCTGTTTTTCATTGATTTTGCTGAAGAGTTGGCAAGGAAAAACAAAGCATGATCATACCTTTTCAGCATACAAATGATACAGTGTATCTTGTGCACGTAACATTTATACACATATCTGTATGGTATCATTTTACTGTAACTTCTTACAGATGAAAGCCAGGTAAGTCTTTACCTGATCAATACAAACAAGGGTCACCAAGTCATAAAGATTTACTGCTGAACCTCACATGAAAGGTGCAACAAGTGTGTTCCGCAGAGCTCCGTACTTAGGCCAGTTTTGTTTAATATTTTTATCAGAGTTTTCAATGAGGGGATCAAGTGCACCCCCAGTAAGTTTTCAGGCAACACCGAGTTGGGCGGGAGTGTTGATATGCTTGGGGGTAAGAAAGCCCTGCAGAGGGATCTGAATAGGCTAGATCAAAGAGCCAAATCTAGTCATATGGCATTCAACAAGGCAAAATACTGGGTTCTGCACCTTGGTCATAACAACCCCATGCAGCAGTAGTCTTGGGGAAGAGTGTCTGGAATGTTGCCCAACAAAAAAGGACCTGGGTGTTCTGGTCAAAAACCAACTGAACGTGAGCCCAGTATGCCCAGGTGGCCAAGAAGGCCAAGGGCATCTTAGCGTGTATCAGAAATTATGTGGCGAGCATCACTAGGGAAGTGATCTCACTTTGTACATGATACTTGTAAGACCACACCTCAAATACTGTATTCAGTTTTGGGCCCCTCATTACAAGAAGGATATGGAGTTGCTAGAGTATGTGAAGAGAAGAAAGCTCATGGAGGGACTAAAAAACAGGACTTATGAGGAGTTACTGAGGGAACTGGGGTTGTTTAGTGAGGAATAGGAAGATGAGGGGAGATTTCATCACTCTCTACAGCTACCTGAAAGGAAGTTGTAGTGAGGAGTGTGTTTGCCTCCTTTCCCAGGTGACAAGAGATAGGATTTGATGAAACAGCCTCAAGCTGTGCCAGGAGAGGCTTAGATTGGATATCAGGAAGAATTTCTTCATGGAAAGGGTGGTTAGTCATTGGAAGGGGTTGTCCAGGGAAGTGGTGGAGTCACTGTCTCTGGAGGTATTTAAGAGACATGTATGTGGCACTAAGGGATGTGGTTTAATGGTGGACATGGTAGTATTAGGTTGATGGTTGGACTTGGTGATCTTAAGGGTCTTTTCCAAGCTAAATGATTCTGTGATTCTATGAAAAATTGGCAGACAACTTCCAGCAATGTAATTATCAGAATGCTGAATAACTTTGATATGTTTCTTTATTCTCCTTTACATGGTACATTGTTAATATACAATGGTATATTAAACTATGGTTACCTAACATAAAACCTGTCAGCTGTCATTGATAGCCACTTTAGCAACTTTAAAGCAATAACCAGCTTAAAGTTTTGCTCTTGTAGAATACAAATACATCTTCAGGATGGGTGACTGATTACTGATGTTTGTAGATACTATCACAAGGCAAAAATCAAAAGTTTGAAGGGCAAGCAAAACCAACATTTTTGACAAGGTATTATGTTAACAATTATGGCATAATAACTATATGTGCTTAAAAGTTGGTTGCTGTTTTTGTTTGGTTGGTTTGTTTTGTTTTAAATATGGTAAGTTTACACAGTCCTTGTAGAACAGTAGAAAGTGAGTAATTTGGTACTACACCATGAGTTTGCTAGTGGTAAACAAAATCTCTTATGATCTAGTGTGTTCTAACTTTGAGCTGAACTTCTGGTGATGACTTTTAGTCAGCTCACTTTAATAACGTCTGTAGAAACCACGAAGGTACCTTTTCTGCCTGGAGGTATATCATCAGGAATCAATGGACCTCGTTTTCTCTGCAAGTAACCCCATACATACACTGTAACATCCTGACTCTCTTTTTCCCTCTGTCATTTTCAACATAAGCATATTTCCTACTATGGTAGTCAGAGAGTTTTTGAAGATATAATGAATATACACGCATTATGACCCTAGAGATAAGAAAGTAACAAATCTCTATTCTACACAGTAGAATTTGGCTTGAAATTATATTGTTAGTTTTTGGAAGAACAGATATAATCTAAATACAAATTTATTTGTCCCAAAATTTCTGGTTTATACAAACGGGAATTAAGAGATAAAGGAATAAAAAGAACTGAATACAAGAAAACATCAAAGCAGAGCTAACCAAAAATATATATGGGAGATATTTTCTTGTAAAAACATTATTGGTAACACTATCTCATCTGCACAAGCCAAACTACAGCAGCCTGACTAACAAAATTCACTAAGTGTATAATTCCATCCCATGTTTTCTGGAACAACTTTTTAAAAACTCAAAGAAAACAAAATTTGAAAATGTCCATTTAATTTTCCATAAAAACTTCTAACTTTTATAGGAATACCGAAAAGTCTGCCTTTGAGGAAAATATTTTAGTTTAGGAGCATTTTACTCTGAAAATAGAAAACCTTTTGTTGCAATACAGAAAAAAATTCTGCAAATGTATTTACATAGAAAATAGTTCTTTTGCATAAATAATATCTGTGATTAGAGAAATTATTGATATGGCTGGCAAAAGGAAACAGAATTCTGAGGTTTTTAAATCTAGGCGCATGCCTGAGACAAGAATGAATTTTACATTTTACTATTCGGTGTTAAAAAAATTAAAGAGATGACATGCTGAACTTCTAGGAGTCACAGGTTTTGAATTTCACCTAATTTTGTGTAGTAGACATGAAATAGTTCACCTGTTTAAAGTATTTACCTGTTTACTCCACATACTGGGCACAATTACTTACCTAAGACAAAAGTAGGCGTAGACAAACTAAAATACATGTGTCCTACACACCCACTCCTAATTAGCTGGCATGAACCAGTCCAGAAGCTGGTGTCTGGCCAAAGATCATCTCTGGCCAGGCAAATATGCTGTGCTGCATGCCTAAACTAATCAGTTTTGCTGGAAATATGTTCCTTTAAACACAGTGCTGTGGTAACACATTATCCAGACCAGTTTAGGACCCTGACCTGAGACAGCTAAAGGCTCTCCTTAACAAACTTGCCCACTATGTGTGCTCAAGCTAACAGATTTAAATATAGCTCAAATATACTTTATTAGCTTTATGTTTATCTTTTTTTTACAGACATAGCAATGTCTTTGCAACAAAAATTCTCTGTAATTTTCTTTCTTTGAGATCAACCTGCTTACAAATTGTGTATGCTCATTGGCTCTACTTCTTGTGTTATGGTGATATGAGGAAGTTCTCTTTCCATCAAAACAAGTATGTTAACACAATTTCATCCATTGTATCAAACCATTTTGACCACAAACAAGTGTAATAAAGTTTTGCTACTTATCATTGAAAAACTCTAAAATTCTTTATGCTGATGGATTTTAAAAGCATGAATGTTTCAATTTTCACATGCCAATAGCTTAAAATTACAGTTTTGCAATAAAGAAAACAAGCTGTTTTCCTATGTAGTTTATTGATGATGGATTTCTTCAGTACATCAACTGAAAATCCCAACACCCAAAACATTTCTTTTCCTGATTCTTGACACAGGACCATGTAGAATTGTTGCTCATGTGGTTTATGTCCCCACTGCCTTTTAGAAGAGAAGGTTGACAGCCAGAGCATAGCTCTCATGGTACTGTCAGCTAGGTACATGCGTTCATCCAGCTCCCTTCCACAAGAGCACAGTCAGTTGATGGAAGGCTGAATATACCAGGAAAGTGAGAATCAATTTCTCAGGTAAAAGCCAATTTTTTGTTAAATACACTTTTCTGCTTCATCTTTGCTATAGTTAAAAACAGGCATTTTTACAAACCTTCATCATCCATGCCACCTTCTCTTGTGTGTTTCTGATGCTGAGGCAGGGTGTGTGGTGTTGGTGCGTGGACATTTCCAGGGATCTTTCCTGAGGAAGTGTTTAACACCTGGTGACACTTCTTAGCAGATTGCTAACTTCAGGGCTTGCTGAAACCACCAGAGCAGCTAAGTGGAATTGCTGCATTAAGCCATTATGATCATGTAAACAAAAATTTGCTAAGAAGTCCATTAAACATTTAGAAGATAAATGTCTTGCCATCCTGTTCCATTTACAAACCTTTCAGCAATGTAATGTTTTTTCTGTGATGAGCCTTGACGGATTTGACTACGTTAGAGAGGAATGATTTTTGTTGGGATAACAGATCTAAATTGCAGGATGCAGTTTCCTTTCAAATCAACTGTTGAATTTGTTTCTGGCTGTGCTTAAGGAACTCATGCTAATAGTCCATTCAGAAACAAGGAAAGAGCAGCATACCACAACCAAAGGTAAGTTCACAGACTTAAACACTGAATGTTTATTTTCTTGGGAAGAAAGAAATCCTAAAACTGCAAATTTATTTTTTTTTCCATTGGCATCAGAAAGCAATGAAAACATAAAACTGGTCAGAGAGAGAATGCTAGCTTTCTTGTATTTTTTTGGGTGTTGTTTGTTTGTTTTATTTTATTTTATTGGGGAGAGAAGAAAAAAACACAAACATTTTGGGATTGGGAGAATTATCATAAACAAATAAATACATTTTTTTATGTTTCTTCTTACCAGGATTAACTGAAGTCTAAAAGATACAAGTCATTTTATAAATAATTTATCATAGTGAAAGTTACATTAAAAGAGACATAACAGAAAAAACTTTCTCTCACAGTAAAGAAATGTTTACAGCATCTGGCCTGTTAACAAAAAGTTTCAAATTCTCTTTTTTTTTGATTAAGAATTAAACTGACCTTGTTTTAAAAAATATGTAATACATGACTTTACGAGGAACAGAGAATTAAATTTGTTTTATGATAAAACATTTTTATATCCTTTAATAGGATATTATGGTATACTTACGAGTCATAAAATATGGCTGTAACTGTGTAGTTAAAAAGAAAAAAAATATTTCCAGGTAGGAAGGGAGAACAAACAAGCATGATATTGAAACAGTGAAATAAGAGCATTGTTTATTCCATATGTGTGCTGTGCACACAAGAATTCTCCACGGCTTTCTGAATGACCTAGCCTAGTTCTTACACTGGAAGGAAAACTGTGAACTTGTGGGAATGCAAAATCATTACCCAAAGGACACGCTGCCTGACTGAGAGCAGAAGCTTAAACTTGTCTTTCCGTTTGAATTGCATGTCCTACCCAACAGGTCACTGAGAGAATGTATTTTTTTTCTGTTTGTTTATTTTTTTTATATATATTTTTTTTTCTTAAGGGAAATATATAGATATATATGCACATAAACACATATGTAAGAACAGGAGTTTTAACATTTTGCGTCTTTAAAAGCTGTGACTGAACATAGCAGAACTTCTTATCTTCCTTCAAGATGAGACAAATCAACCCACCTGTGAGAAGACTGCAAGTGGACATCCCCAGCCCAGACCCCAGAGTGGCTGTTGAAGTCTCTGCTCCCCAGCTCAGCATCTGCTCTAACTGCTGGCTCAGTTGAGTAGCTGTGACCCCCGATCACATCGCACAGAAATGCTGTGAACTTGCAATATATTACATTGCCAAAGTTCCAGCCAGTGTCTGAAAAGCCTCAGTAAAGAGCTAGTGAATCTTATGTTACAGCAGAAATTTTGGGTAATTATCAGTACCGATTAATCTCTACTTGCCGCAGGTCTGGGGCAGACTGGTGCGCCATGCCCACAACCAGCGTTGCTGCTTGTCACAAACCCCACAACACTGGAGAGGGAAATGGGAGATGACCGGTGTTGGACCAAACCCCCTTTCTCCCTTTCAACTCATATCTGCAGGACGGGCTTCCCCCTGCACTACCACTTGCCCTTGCAAAGAGTTTGGAGAGGGTAAGTGTGCCAGCACAGGGGGAAACAAGGCGGGTGTCAGTGCCTTGGCTGCTGTGCAGCACCAGCACCCACAGATTAAAGCACATATAACTTTCCGCAGGCTTCAGAAGGGCTCCACTTGTCATTTTAGAGGCAAAACCCATCTTGCACTAGCTTTGATTATCTGTAATAGGTTCTTTCTGACTGGTTGTCAACCTGAAAATTAAAAAGGCTGGTTGAGAAAACACAACAGCCGCCGCAGCAGAGAAAGATTAATCATTTGTTCTGACTAATGAAGACATCACCACTACTGTAAATCAAACTGGTCCGATATTATTAACCACTGATATTTCCCTTAGAAACCAAAATGCCTTCATCCACAAAAGCAAAGGCCAGCATACAAATTTCAGTATATTTGTTTTGCTAATGACAAAATTAAAATGATTTCCCTTCCTTCATAGCCGCAGGCCTGGACATAGAAAACATCAACAGACTTTGCACATTCTATGATAAGATAAACAAAGACATAAAATGAGGAGATAAAAAAAGAGATACACTTATGAATTCTAAGTTATTCCAATATTTAAATTAATTACACGGTTAAAGAGTGATTGCCTCTTTTTATCTTCTACTAACTACAAACAAGAAAAAAGATCAAGAAACACAGCTGGGCATTTATTAATTCCATTCTTCCCCCTGCAATTAAACTTTAATCAGTTTCAAAGAATATTTAGGTTCTGTCCAATAAGTTGACATGCTTAAAACAGAGATTAAAGAAAAAAAAAAAAGATACATACATTACCTGTGGGAGGATGTGAGGGGATTTGCTTTCTGGAAGAGAAATACTTTGCAGCAAAAGAAGCACAGGCTTTTATACAGTAGAAATATATAATAGTTACAATTCATGTTTCAGCAAATAAAGGTCTGACTTTTATTTTGTGAAGCAAAATCTGGGAAGTTTTATTTAAATATTGTATCTAATATGAGTAGCCTTTAGAATCAAGCATCAGAATAACAGCATCATGTTCCCTGAATTGAGGTTGGTCATAAATAGCCTTTGAAAACTTAAAAGCTGGTATAAAACTTATATAATCAAAACCAGGACTTTGATCACAAGTAATGGATTTTTTAAATCCAAATATTTATTAATAAATCCAAACCTTTTCTTCTCAAAATGAGGCAAAGTAACAGCATTGGAAAGCAGCCTGGTTTTCCTCTTCCTGCAGACAAAACACTTGCTGCTAGTGGTTGCAAAGCTAACTCTTCACCACGGGCTGGGGCAGAGAGACCTGCCTGTCTTACCCTAGGACTGAAATGCAGTCCAGAAAGGAAAGATCTGTAATCACACTGCTGCAAAACATCAATATCTGCCAGGCCACAAGAAGCTTCTGCTGCCTTGGACACCAAATTAGATCAATTGGCCATCTGGGATGAACACATGGAAGAACATACAGTGAGCAGTGTGCAACAATTAGTCTCCTAAGGGTTTCAGGAAGGAGATTAATCAGTAACTCCAAGATCTCATCCCTAACAGTAGGACAATTTGGAGAAGAACTTTTGCCCTTAATGAGATTTGCAATCCCCAAACAGAGAATACCCACCTAATAAGACAGCTGCCTGTTTATGTCTCACTTTCCAGAGAAAAGGAAAGCTGCCCCTGTGCTGCTGCATTCACAAAAAGATGGTCAGGACCTGAACATCCCGTGGTGATACAGAGAATGTAAAAAAAAAACTCAAAACTTGGTCAGCTGGCCTTGAGTCAGAGTGCTGGGTAAGTTTGCCGCAGCTGTACCCTTCATACTGGGGGGGGGGGGGGGGGAAGTGTTGAGAGAGAGACAGAGACACGATATTCTCAAACATGCAAAAACTTCAAAAGCCCCAGACCCTCCTTGCAGTGGAGATGCAGACAAAGTATGCCCCCAGCAGAATGGGAAGTGCAGCACCTGGGGTGTTGGATGTGAAGGTGAAAGATGGGAGCTGATGACTTCTGGCATAAAAAGCCTGGTGTCTCCTATCTCCTGCTCCACCTCAAGGCCTGCAACTACAAAAGTGGTTCACTGCTCTCAAGGCTGAGGATGTGCCCTGTGTGCTTTCAAGGGACGTGTCTGACCTACTGCCCCTGAGGAATGCAAGATGACCAGGAGGAAGATGCAAATGGCAGTAGTGGGCAGCTCCCTTCATCTGGGGGTGCAGAAAGCTGTCTGACAACCTGACCTGTCACATAGAGAAGTTCACTGCACCCAGATCTGGGATGCTGTAGTGAGACTGCCAAGACTTGTTTGACCCTCTAAATATTACCCTCGATGTTCTTCCACATGGCCACCAATGACACTACCAGGGGCAACCTGGTGAGTATCAAAGAGACTACAGAACTCTTGGGGTCATGATCTGGGATGTGGGGGCCCAGGTGCTGTTCTCCTCAGTACTGCTGGTAAGGGGAAAGTAGGAGGGCACGGGTCATGCATGTCAACAGTTGGTTGCAGAGCTGTTGTGAGGTCTGCTTCAAACCAGAGGTACCTTCTAATCTTAGCCACTTTATGATTCTGTGAACACACAGCAGCAACTGCAATGTATATTAATCTGATCCCAGTTGAAGGATGCCCATTTTCTGCAATTTTTATCTAAACTTATAACTGAAAAAATACAAGAAATAGAATACAGTACTCATATAATATATTGTCAAATGAGTATTTTAAATTGCAACATTGTATTTAAATTGCAACAGAAACAGAAAAACAAACAAACAAACAAAAATCCTCAGGCTCTGCAGCTGGCAGTTAGGGTGAGGGCTAAACATTATGGTCAGATTTCAGTTACTGGAGGGATACATAACTCTCCCCAAGGTGTAGTCATGGCTTGCTCTATGAGAGATGGCAGTACAAATGCTCCTTCTCATTCCCCTAGAGTGCTCCACCCCAAACCATTCAGCCCTAGATCCTCTCTCCCTTGCTGGAGGAGTTTTCTGCAATTCAAGGGAGAACAGCTGACCAGAATCTACCAAAATTCTACTTTTTTCAGGCACTGCCCTTCTACAGATGATTTATGGATTCAAACCTTATCTCTAGCCAAACTGGCTGGGGGATGTGTGAGAGTCACTGGGTTACAGACAGTAAATGAGATCTGTGCACTTACGGAGAGAGAGGGAAACTTGGGCTGGGTTAAATAACCCTGGCTTCCCACACGCTTGTTCCTGGAAGCAACAAAACAGCAAAAAGAAAACTGGGTGATTAATTCTCCTCTCCCACCAGTGTGAATTGGGCACAGCTCCTTAGAGGTCAACAAATTTGAAAGGGTATAAACTGGGCTAGCCAAGTTAAGAAACCTCTCCTAGTAGTAAGATTTTAGAGGCTTTTTTTTTTTTTTTTTCTTAATCAAAACAATAGCTATAAGGGGCTTTACCTATTCAGGTATAGGGTTTTTCAGTTATTTTGATTTAAGCAAAATTCTGGGACCAGATACTATAGTATTTTTTTAATAAAACAAGTCATTTAAGATTGTTTCTGAGTGATCTGGTAAAAAGCAGTGAAACATACCAAGATTTCAAATTGTACTCAGACTCTGGAAAAACATAAATAATGAATTTTTTGTCTAATTACTATACTCATTCATTGCCACATAAATTGGAAACTATTATTTAACAGCAAACCATTTGCTTAACCTGGTGCTGCATATTTTCTATCAAACAGTTGAGGGCTTCTTTTTTTTCTCCTACTTTGGTTAAGCTATATAGCTCCCTTTGGAATTGTAGATTAATTTGATTTGTTTTATAGTTAGTATGTGTATGGTTCACAGACCATAGGGCCTGGCTTTCCCTTTTATAAATAATTTTCTTTTTATGGTGTAATTAGGATGCTGTGTGTTTTTGCGATGAACTTCAGAGGTAAGCATGACAAACAGGAGATATTAAAAGTACTGTTTCTTTTCCTCCCTGAAACAAGGAGAACCTGAAGAAACTAGAATAAGGATTATAATCCTGCTTCTGAATATATTCAATTCACAATTTCTACAGTGTACCATAAGTGTTGTGCTGATATTTTACTTTGCTTCTGTATTTGTACTTGATATTCACTTCTGTATAGGGGGATCTTTGTATCGATCTATTTACATATGCCAGCACAGATCAATACATGCATTTTGTGAGGAATCCAAAGTTATTTTTGTGAATGTTAACAGGTGTATACAAAGTACATACAGATAGATATTTATGATGTTTCTTAGTCACTACCAAAACTGATTATAGCAAATGCTAAGAACGCAAGAGTGCTTATAGGTTATAATGTCTGTATAAAAGATGATGAGATGTTGTGGAAGTTTTTAGTGGGCAATTACATCTATACCCATCCTAATGGGTATTCATATTTTTCTGCCTGGATGAAAAGATGTATAACTGAGATACCCTCAAGGCACAGGTAAGCTGTTTTACCAATTTATTTTTGACAGAAAGACAGGAAAAAAAAATCTTCATCTTCTTTATGTAAAGGAATACACAAATATACAAAGAAGCTCCTTTGCAGAACAGTGCTTCATAGTGCACATGAAAGGTCCTTACTTCAAGTTTTAAAGAACAAAAACTGTAGAAGAATATAATTCTAGATGAAGAGATCATTTGTTACAATGTGTAGGTCTTAGTCATTCTTTTGTAAAATCTGCAGACCCTTTCTTCCACCGCTCTGTCATAGTTCATGTTCTAATGCGAGGACTTTTATTAAAAATATTCCCATGGCCATACTGAAATTTCCATTTTCCATTCTCTCTCTTAGAAAAGTTGTTGTCACAAAATCATGAAACAAAAACAGCATCACGTGACACAGGTAAACATCATACATTTAAAATGCTTGTGGTTTCTGAGAATCTTTTTCATTATTCAGATGCATTTCCCCCTTAAATGAATAAAGTGCTTGAACAATTTTAAATAGCAAAGTGCATTTTAATCCATCTGCATGCTGTTAACAGCGTGCAAACAGAAATATGAACTACAATCACTGAATACATCATTTGCAATGAATGCTTGTTCAGCTCCAGTACACTGTCAGAAATTACAGGGTTGTGGTGGCCATCAAATCACAAGTCAGGCCTTAAGAATTAAAGTCTCCACTAATACCAAATTTACACAGGAAATTACACCCAGTTAATACCATTTGCTACACCAAATAAATCTGCATTCATCTCATGAAGAATCAGAAATGCATGGGTGCTGATGGTTGTCTGGTCCCATTACAACCTTGTCACCAGCTCACACTCCAGATGAGCACAGGGGAATGCACAAAAAAAAGAAACAGAAGTGTTTTGGGGTCTGAGTGGCTTTGGGGCATGAGGTGGGAAGCAAAGAGAAGTAATGTGCCACCATTCCAGCTCTCTCTCTGTCCTAACAAAAGGCATTTGTCTCATCCAGGAAAGTCCTCCAAGTTCACAATGCTTATCATAAAACTTTTATTTGACATCTTGTTTGGTTAAATAACACGACCTGGGATCAGATTTTCTGAAGCTGCAAGTTTCCAAGTTGAAATAGCAAACTAAACTAAACTAAAATAAAATCCAACAAATAAACAAACCTATCATGGAGCTATTAACAGTCATTAGTGCCTGTAAGATATTCTGCCTATCCAAACCCATCTATACCAGAAGCAGAGAAGCTAATGTTCTGGAAAAATCTTTCCTATCAGACTTCCCTTCCTCTACATCTAGGCTACATCATTCAGCTGTCTCAATCACTGTTAGGTTATTAGGAAGGTGAGAATAGCATTGCTTTATCACAGAGATGGTACTATGGTACAGAATACTTTTTCATGTGTGGCTTCATAAGCATGGGAACTAGAAGTCCTTGAGCTCTCCCTTGCTCTACTTAGTGTCAGACAGTGATCAGGTGCAATGATACCTGGCAAACACTGTACTGAAATCTAGACTCAGGAAGGGAAAAAAAAAAAAGGCTTGGGAGGGTCCACTGTTGACCTCAAAAGAAAACATTTCTTTATGCCGGCTCATCTGGCTCCTTATAAATTGTTACTGCATGAAGAGTCTGATTCTACCCCGTTGACCAATCCCTGAAGCTCAATATAAAGAAATGCCCTTATATTTCTATTGTAACCATGTGCTTTGAGAATGCATATCCACAAAATATATTTTCTTCTTTCATTTTTCTCTCTGGCTGTTCTAGTATAAATGTATGCTATGCAGATATGTTCCTTACTGTATTACCAGAGGCTTATGGATTCCACAAACAGCTCCCAATTTCTTTTATTATCCATTTTACATTTTACTTACGTAAATGCAGAAAGAGAGATCTTGGAGAAAAGAATGCCTGAGGACTCAAATGAGGGTTGTACAGTGAGCAGAGAACTTGGAAATGGAAGGCTGGGTAACAGTATGTGTACTCTGTTAATACACTCAATTAGTTACTAAGGCTGAAGCCACACTACCTGGAACTGAGCAAGACAATTTTTTTTCTTTTTTTTTTTTAAATTTCAACCTGATGGATAATTTGTTTTTAAAAGCAAGTTGCCATGCTACTGAAAAACACTGGTAAATGTAGATATCTACTAAAAACAAGCACATTTGGAAGGTTTTTAAAACATTTTTAAACATTTTAAAACATTTTTTGAAAGAACTTGTCTCTGCTCTCCATAAACAACATCTTTGTGTCCTTGTAAGAACAAATGTCCTTTCTGTCAGGTCCAGTCATGACAAAATATAGATTTTTTTTTTTTTAAATAAGAACACACGTTCTACATGCATTGATATAGACATCTGTATGCCTTATACCTGTGGCTGCTACTGAAGACAGTATGAAAATAGAGAGGAAAGCCTGGAGGCAGCAAGTAAAATCACTATACGTGTACACACATACATACTCTACTAAGTCAAAGCTAACCTTTTTCATTCATTTCACAGAACTATGTTCTTCTCTTTTACATTTTCAATTAAGTTCTTCAGAGTAGGCAGTCCTTTAAGTTGATATATTTTATGTTACTGAACACATCCTCAGAGCTTAATAAGAAGCCAAGGATTCTGTGGTAATTTGTGGCTCAGCAAGAGGGTGGCTCAAAAGGGAGGTTTGTAGAGAGACAGAGACATGGAAAGGCTGTTCAGACACAGAAAAGGCTGTGGGGCAGGGATGTGTGGAGAAGTTGCATTCTTAGTCTTGATTTTGGAGATGCAATACTGAAGAAAATGTCAACGATCTCTTCATATGCTGAAAAAAAAATTAAAAAAAAAAAATTGAACTGTTGAAATGGGGAATCCATGGCCTAGGAATAGAAGGTAGGTAATGATTTTTACCAGAGTATTTCTAATACTGTGTATCAATAAATGTTGTGCCAAAGTGGTAATCAAAGTTCAGATTCGAGGGCAGGTTTTTTCCTTGTTATTACAGTATGAATGTCATCATCAGAAACACCTTCTTTTTTTTTTTTTTTTTTTTTTTTGATGAGCTTGATATTTGAATGAGAAGGACAGATACAAACCTTTTTCCCTGGTAAACAGAATACATTTCCCATCTGTTTCCATCTTTTCAGTGGGGAATTGCCCCCATCTCACCTGTCTTCAGAGGACAATAGACAAAAGTATTCATATCTTGGAAGTAACAGCAACACCAATGCAGCAGGCTTGTAACATTAGACAAGCTCATCTCCCAGAAGCACAAAGTGGAGCAGATTCTGACTGGATGTGTATTAATCCTGAAGGTATCAGTTAGCCTCTGCATGCACTAGCCCTCCTAATGTAAAACTTGTGAGAAACATCAATGAAGTAAAACATTTTGTTCCACCACCATCTTTCAGACAGAGAAGACCAGAACAAAGCAGAAAAACATACATTTGAAGAAAGTTAGAACCAGCTACAAAAATGTAAAACATTCTTTTTTGTGTTTTTATCTTATTCAGACTTGAACTCTGTCATCATACTTGACAACTCTGCACAAATAAAAACAGAGAATGTCTCTTTACCCCTCATGCTTCAGTCTGATCTGAGAACCTCTTTGTCCACAAAACAAGAGCAAAGCAAAACAAAACCTCCTAGACAGAATGCTTGGAGGGGTCATCCTGTCATTTACTGTGTTGTATAACTGAATCAGCAACCCTGGAAGTATTTAAAAGACTTGTAGGTGTGGTGCTTAGGGACATGGTTTAGTGGTAGACTTGGTAGTGGTAGATTAAAGGTTGGACTTGTTGATCTTAGAGGTCTTTTCCATACTAAATGATTCTATGATTCTATGTTTATGAAATCATAATAAATCCAGGAAGTGCAGTCATAATCAGGAATTGGCACTGTGAAATCAGGGCTCTCATCACAATCTCTCAGCTGCACTATCCTCTGCACCTGTAGTAACTGGGTGTGGTTGGTACCAAACTCCCAAATGGCTTTTGTAGCACTTCAGAAGGCAGGAATCTCTGAAATTCACTTCTCATGCCATTGTCTCAACTGTCTCAGGTCATGGATGTCTCCAGTCTTTAGAACTTAGGACATAAGTAGATGGTTACAGTAATACCAAGAATAGATACGTGGATGGGTAGACAGATGTTTAAAAATGAAGTTCTTCTGTAAGGTTTTGTTTCAGTAGGTTTTTTTGGTTTGCTACTAGCCCAGAAAGCAGAAGAGGATTGGTGCACTGAGAAAAGTAATTTAGGATATTAAAGTTGCACAGTTCATTTGAACACAAGCATGGTAAATTTAATGAGATTTTTATAGTTAATATGATGTGAAACCCTCAGCTGGAAATAAATCTGTCCAGACCTTTCTTAGCTGATTCAAGAGACAGCCTCAGTGTTTATAAACTATCAACAATAATGTACGTTATTTTTCAGATTGCCTTCAAGCACATTTCTGTATCCGAGAAATGCTTACATTTTATATTTGCTGTGTTCAGCAAAAGTTGCAATGGGAATTTCTGGGGAACATGATGGTTATGACACTATTTGAGAAGGAGTTTGCAGGCAGGTGTGAAATCAGCATTTTCCGTGTCAATTAGAGCACTGTTTTGTATTTGAAGGATAAATACTTTTTTTTTTTTTTCTTTCATCAGGGCTCTGAAGCATATCATACGGCTATAATGTCCTGAAAGTGTCTAGTTCATTTTGAACTGGATGGTAAACATTTTGCATTTAACATTGTCTGATAAGAATTCAGCAAAATATCTATGTCGTTCATAAAATGCATACACACAACTCATGCACAAAACATACAGACAAAGAAAGAAAAAAAAAAACAACAACAACAACAACAACAACGGATCCTTATGAGATACAGAATATCCTGTGTGAAGACCCCAGGAAATGCACTTTTTGTAGCACTTTTTTTCCCCAGTCAAACTCAAGCTCAGGGGAAGTTGTTCTTAGGCGTTAGTAATGTTTGCTTTGAACTATGAGTATTTTTCTATTAGTTTCCCTTGGTGCATGGCTGCAGGTGTTGTGCACACTCATTTTAGTTCTCCATGCACTTAGCTGCAAGAATGACAATCTTGGAAAGACTGGGAAGAGGAAGAAAAGGGCAAAAGGGTGGAAATGAATCCATACAAATCCTGCTTGTAATCTAAGGGTGTTATCAAAACAAGTCTGAAGGAACAAAACATTTTGCCATCCTTGTCCAGCTCAAGCAGTGCTCTACTCTGTTTCAGTGCTGCAGCACGAGTGCCCACTCTCCATGACCATTTATAAGCATTGCTTGTCCTGTGAGCAACACATATTTTCTTTCCGTTGCTGTGAGAGAGCGCCTTGGCGTCTGAAAAGAGTAAAATCCTTCTCCTTGGCACGTAACTTCTTGTGTTTCTGCCCATTAGCCATTTCTAAAAGTGTTTTCCATACACCCATCCATCTGATACTGCTTCTCTTGTTTTGCCATTATTTTCATTGTTATTACAGTCAGCACAGTGAAGACTGGACACAAGGCTGATCTCACCAGCAACTGCCAAACAGGAGTATCCCTGGGACCCCTGGAAGAATTTGGGAACACAGGAGTCTATTGGATGGAACTCAAGTTATAGCTAATCAGGGGACCAGGAGAGATGTTTCAGAGTGAAGAAAATGAAATTCACTTAGACCAGATAGCCCCATAATATCTTAAGAACATTGGGTTATGCTCTAAATGTTAAAGTTAATTAAACTGAGATCTTAGCCTTATTTCAGAAAAGACGAAGAAAGAGGCTTTGACCCCAGAGGACTGAAGATGAAGTAATAGAAATTCTGGTGCATCTTACCTGTTTGATCTTGTTCACCATCCTCCCTTTTTATAGAGTTTAATAGGATGAGTTGGTTATTTTTCCCAAAATTTTGTCGAATCCCATTAAGAGTCTTATTATCTGTAACTGACAATCACGCTCCAGTTTTGTGCCAAATGCAGAAGAACTAACAATAGTCGTCTTGAAGTCATTATTTCATCTTTATCTTTAAAAATAATCATGTCTTCCTACCAGATTCATCACAACTTCATGTTACATAAAATGAACACTAAGTCAAAACATCTACCAGAACATGAGCAAAATAAGAATAACAAAATCACTGTTTATTTCTTGAATACTTCTCTCCTGTTATCTCAATATTAACTGCTTCTGCACTGACACTTATTGATTGATGCAACTGCTTTATGTATTTTTAAGGTTTAACTTCTACCTCATATTTTCTGTTATTACATCAAAAAGTTTTATCAGTAAATATTTAATATTTGCAGCCACATTACAGATCATGTTTCTATTTCTTTTGTTTAAATTTGTATTTCTTTTGTAAACATATTCCGTTTGAGTTTTAACATCAAATTTCAGAAAAAGAAAAATCATTCAAAAAGCAGTATCATATTAAGGATAGACAGAAAAGGAGTTGTCTTGTGCTTTTTATCCTTTGGTGGAAGGCACTGCTGATACCTGATAGACATTCTGCGCCCTTATCTGACCTGGATATAAGAAACTGTGCTTTGCCTCCAGATTTTATTTTCTCTTGTCTGTCATTTTCTCCAGACTCTTACTATCTGCGATATGACATTCTGTGCACTGATAGATATTGGCAGGTCCTGATTAAAATTCATTTTACATCACCTGTTATTACTTCAAAGGAACAAAGGTCTTTTTTGAGTCCTAAGAACCGAAAACCCAGGTTTTCTTAGAGATGCTGAGCATGAAAACTATGTCTTTGTTTGATAAGCTACATCAGATGATTCGTCACTTTTCAACTCAACTACTGGCCATTGTTGAAAATCTGCAAAACTGACTTTTGGTCATGTCACCTCCAGGTATTGCTGACAGCTTACAAACTGCTATTTGACAAGCCATGCTTATCTTTACCAACTTCCTACAGCAAAAGAAAAATAAAGGTACCACAGCTTGAGACACAGAATTTGTTTCCAGGTGAGCTCAGTATGTTTGACCTCAGTATATTTGACCTCAGTGCCAGGAAAGCTCATGGAGCAGATTATCTTGAGGGTCATCACGCGGCACTTGCAGGGCGAGCAGGCGATCAGGCCCAGTCAGCATGGGTTTATGAAAGGCAGGTCCTGCTTGACGAACCTGATCTCCTTCTATGACAAAGTGACGCGCTTGGTGGATGAGGGAAGGGCTGTGGATGTGGTTTACCTTGACCTCAGTAAGGCTTTTGACACCGTTCCCCACAACATTCTCCTCAAGAAACTGGCTGCTCGGGGCTTGGACTGGCGTACGCTTCGCTGGGTTAGAAACTGGCTGGATAGCCGGGCCCAGAGAGTTGTGGTGAATGGAGTCAAATCTGGTTGGAGGCTGGTCACAAGTGGTGTCCCCCAGGGCTCGGTACTGGGGCCGGTCCTCTTTAATATCTTTATCGATGATCTGGATGAGGGCGTCCAGTGCACCCTCAGTAAGTTTGCAGATGACACCAAGCTAAGTGCGTGTGTCGATCTGCTCGAGGGCAGGAAGGCTCTGCAGGAGGATCTGGATAGGCTGGAGCGATGGGCTGAGGTCAACTGTATGAAGTTCAACAAGGCCAAGTGCCGGGTCCTGCACCTGGGGCGCAACAACCCCAAGCAGAACTACAGGCTGGGAGATGAGTGGCTGGAAAGCTGCCTGGCCGAGAAGGACCTGGGAGTATTGGTTGATAGTCGGCTGAATATGAGCCAGCAGTGTGCTCAGGTGGCCAAGAAGGCCAACAGCATCCTGGCCTGTATAAGAAGCAGTGTGGCCAGCAGGTCTAGGGAGGTGATTGTCCCCCTGTACTCGGCTCTGGTGAGGCCGCACCTCGAGTACTGTGTTCAGTTTTGGGCCCCTCGCTACAGGAAGGACATGGACGTGCTCGAGCGAGTCCAGAGAAGGGCGACCAAGCTGGTGAGGGGTCTGGAGAACAAGTCTTACGAGGAGCGGCTGAGGGAGCTGGGCTTGTTCAGCCTGGAAAAAAGGAGGCTCAGGGGCGACCTTATCGCTCTCTACAGTTACCTTAAAGGAAGCTGTAGTGAGGTGGGGGTTGGTCTGTTCTCCCACGTGCCTGGTGACAGGACGAGGGGGAATGGGCGAAAGTTGCGACAGGGGAGTTTTAGGTTGGATGTTAGGAAGTACTTCTTTACCGAAAGGGTTATTAAGCATTGGAACGGGCTGCCCAGGGAGGTGGTGGAGTCGCCATCCCTGGAGGTCTTTAAAAGACGTTTAGATGTACAGCTTAGTGATATGGTTTAGTGGAGTACTTAGTGTTAGGTCGGAGGTTGGACTCGATGATCTTGAGGTCTCTTCCAACCTAGAAATCTGTGTCTGTGTCTGTGTGTCTGTATTTTATTTTTTCGATGGAAGTTGCTTCATTTCAACATAATTCTCTTTTATTCAAGGCCATACACTGGTAGTAAAATGCCGTTCTCCTTTCACCCTACTCACCAGCTTCCTGTAAACTCCCAGTCACTTATACATCTCTTCCCTTACCCTGAAAAAGTTTAACGCAATTTTGTGTTATATGGCACCTAAATGGAAAGAGTAAAAAGTTTGTCATTTGAGACTGGACTGTGCCAGGCCAAAAATCAGTACACTTTGCTTGTATTTGTTCCGTGGTCTCAATCTGATTTGAATGATTTCCAAACAACAAAATCACAACCAAAATTTTCAACAATGAATCTTTGTGCATTGGCATTTAAGTCTACATCCAAGCATTAAATGAAAGAACAATGATTTTCTATTGGACAGAAGCAAGTATGGTTTCAGGCAATGTTAACATGCACCCAAACTGCACTGTACAAATAGAAAACACAACCGAACCTATGGTGGTGCTAAGTTGCTGAGTTAGGTACATATCGGAAAGGATTAGCTGATTGCTTTTCAGCTCAGAAAGTCTCCTGAGATCTTTCCCCCATCTGCCCAATGCACAGAGGAGAAAAAACAATTCACCTGAAATGGCTCCTCTCTCTAGGTACATGTAGTGGCTTTACCCACCAGGGGCATATGCAAAGTACAATTACAGACTGTTAGGTCTTGACTCTTGCTTTGACTAATGCTCTCCTGATTTCTCTGTACTCTGTTACTTACTGCCATCATTAAGCATAAAATGCAACCGATGACCAAGATAAGAAAGTCCTTTTTAAAAAAGATAATGTGTTCAGGAGAGATTCAAGTCCCACATTTTCAAGGCCTACCAAGGAAACATAATGGATTTCTAAAACATTACTTTACCCATTGGTTGCTTTAATGATTGTATTTCTTTGGTCACACTCAGTACTCAGCAAGCTTGTTGAAAATCTGAGCAATAAAACACCAGCTTAATGGGTCAGACCTGGTTTCAGCAAAAAAGTTTGCCATGCTGCCAGACTTCCCTGACACCAAAGGCAACTGTTGGCACAATAGCTCATAGGTTACAAAAAAGGCCTTCCATTAGTATTCTCCAGTAACTATCTAGATGGTCTGTCAAGTCTGCTTGCTGCAATCCACTGCACAGAAGTCATCTCCCAGGAGGCTCTCACTTGTAAACATGGTTCCTTCTGTTTCCACAGTACCCAGAGAAACCCCAGAAAGTGATGTGTTTCCCATTAAGAGTGATCAGATGCAGTTTGCATTAATCAGTAGCCTGTGTCAGCTCCTAAATATTTATTGCCAGATATTGCCAATGGGCCCTGGTGATATCGTAGGGAGGCAAAATAATAACAGTAATAATAATAACAAATAAATAAATAAAAATGACAGTTCTAGGTGTTCTAGGTGAACTCAGCAGTAAGGTCTATTAGCAAACCAGGTGTTTGAGCTACCAGTCTACCAGCAGGGTATGAACAGGACTACAGTTGAGAAGAAATTAAGGGTTTGAAGCCCAAATAAGTTTGACATCAGTGAACGAGTTTAGGTGACAATGAAGAACATCTAAGCTGTTTGTTTCAGAGGTAACTAAATCTTATGAACAAAGCCCAGGTAAGAGTAACAACAGATCTAAGTAATGCTTGAGGACACACATGTATGTTGAAGCAATGTTTTCCATCCTTATTACTTGCTCTTCCATGTAACCATGTGTGAAACGACAGAAAACATAAAACAATTTTGTCATAAAGTGGTTTGTCTGAGAACACATGCTCAATCAACAAAGCTCGGCAGAATGGATAAAGAGATGGATGGGCAAAATCCAAGACTATAACACAGGGTATCCCAGTGCATACACAACCCTAACAAGATTAGTACAGAAAGAAGAGAAGGAACATAAAGATGAGGTGTCCAGTATGTATATACATGTATTTTATTGCAGTATGGACACGTGAGATCTGTCTTTCCCTGTAGTGGACACTGAGCAGAGGGCACTGCCAGACTTACACAGCTGAATACAACCTTCCATTAGGAACAACTGCCTTTGTTTTCTACCCACTTACCCATCCTCTCAACATATGCAGGAGAACGTGTCCTTACTCTTCTAACCTGCTTTCTTTTCCTTAGTACTTTACTGGGTTTGATATCTGTCAGAGCATCTCCATCCGCTCTTTTTGGCTACAGCTTTCTCAGTTCGACTGAAAGTGCTGAGCTGAGTGTGGGTATTGCCTTGCTGAGTTATTCTGACACAATCCACTTGAAGGCAGCTGGCAAACAAGAGAAAATATATGAGATAAAAAATTGCAGAGATATAAGTGTATTGCTAAGCATTACTCATACAGCTGGACAGTAAGTCAGTTTGCATCCTCTGGGACACTAATATGTTTCACATCAGAGTGAAAGCAGGGTCTTAAAGAAATATATATGATTTATATTAAAATATTATAAAATAATTATGTTTAGATTTTTTTCCTTTTTTTTTTTTTTCAGGAAAAAATGGGAAATCACATATCATGTCCATGCAGACCTCATTTAGTCCAAGGCTCGGTGATTAGAGTTCTCACGTAGGAGTCAGGTGACTTTGCTGTTATTTTGTCCCCTATCTGAATATACAAGTGCCACGTAAATGGTATGGCCACTGAATTATGCATGCAGTGAGATGAAAAAAGATTTTTCCTTCCCACAGTTTGGTCACAAAGCCAAAAGCCTTTCCCAGCAAGACACTTACTCAGAGCATTTTGAAAGGGAAAGCATTCTGCTAAGATAGCCTTCTCAACATACTTCCTCATAACTTAACCAATTTTTGTTATATGTCATTATTCCCTACTACAGATTTGAAGAAGTTCTGCCCCTTCTAGCTCACCACTCACTCAGTCAGTCTTCTGCAGCCTAGATGAGGGCTCTAGGAATGGTGCTGGTGGCTATTTTGAAGTAGATGTTATTTATATGTGGAGTGAGCCTATGTGTTTGATTTCCCCCATCTATGTAAAGAACTTTCTTGTTTGAAGACAAGATGGCTGAGAACCATGTTGTATATAGCAGTTTGTTTGTCACAGTCTAGATTACAACAAAACACATGCTATTAATTCAGTATGCACTAAAGACCTTACCTTGTTGTTGTTGTTGTTTAAATTTACTTCACAAAAAACAGAAGAGGCAGCGGTAATTTTAAGCACATCGAATGCTACTGGATTGTTGCTGAGAACCACACGGATCACCAGCTTGATTTCAAGCACCAAAAAGATCACCAGCTTGATTTCAAGCACCAAAAAGCAGATTGTGCATATTCACAGTCAATCTCGTTTTATTGCAGCTGACTCAGTTTCTTCATCTCTGCTTAATCTAGGAATTGTTTTGGAAAATAAGGTAAAAGTCGTGTGCAGCAAGGACTATCAACAGTGGGAGAAAGTATTGAGTGCATATACTATTATGGTAATACAGAGGGAATAAATTCTGCTCTTTTTCTTTTGAAGGAATACAAAGGATTGAATTTGTGAAATCACAAACTCATACCTGGACATGCCATGTTGACATCATAAACTATGCCATGAGATATCCCAGACTGTACCTCTTGCCACCTGAGGTACTGACTGCCTTGAGATTGTTTTGACAAAGGGTACATGACTCCCATTAACAGCTCAGGCACCCCCAGGCAGCACAAGTATTGAATCTCTTCAATGCTCTTTGGTGTGGCTATCTGAAACATATGCCTCACGATGCTATTCATATTTTGATAATGCCATCATCCACCCTACAACTCCCTGACATGACACAGGCAGCCAATTTAAAAAGCATGACTTCAGAGGTCTAACTCTAATAAGCAGTCAGCATTTATTTTCTCTCGTAGAAGTACTGGAAATGCCATTCTTATGGTATGGTTTGTAGAATAGCATAGATTAACTAGGAGAGATGTAGCCAGAGAGTATCATAATCACCCCATCATAATTACAGAGAAAATGCTGTAATTGTGCTGGTTCACTTGGTAACAGCCTATTTTGCCAGTGCAGGCATACCTCCCAAAGCTGGCAAAGACTCAAAATCTATGACAGCTTTATTCAACACAAAACAAGGCAGAAAGCAATAGAGTGTAGAAACAAAATAGCAGCTGCATCTTTACAGTGTAATTACTACAAAAGGTTGACGAATTTGCTTTTTAAAATATTTGTGAAACTAAGTATCTCACAAAGCAAGCTTCATTTTTTTTTTTCCAGTGTATTCACTATTCAAACATATTTCCTCTGCACTGGTTTCCAGATTACAGATTATTAGCTGTCCTTCAGTGTTACAATTATGGGTGATGAGGTCAGTTTGTATACATGACAATTAACTCTCCTGCCTTTCTTATCACTGCACTCTGTTTTCTTTTGTCCCCATCCTGTACAAGGCTTTTAGAGTGCCTTGTAGGCAATAGACTCATTTACCTCTTGCTGGAGGAGACCTTCCCTACCACCTCCACTTCTTCTTGACCCTGATAGCTCTACTTGTCAGAATCAGGCTCCTAAACCATAGCCAAAACCATCAAGGCGATAACAAGCAGGCATATCAAGAGAACAGCAATAGGAATGGCAAAGCAGGGAAAAGAGAGACTGAGAGGGAAAAAACAAGGTTGTAAAGGTGTAAGATCTACCAACTGACCAGATCCTGCTGCTGAGTGACAGATTTTCCACTAATCAGCAGCCAGGATAAGAGTCATTTGAGGTAGCTTTGTTTCCTGCATTTTATTTGCCAGAGTAACCACATTAACAAGGGTCAATAGTTACAGCACTTATAATGTCTAGCACATAAACCATCATCTAACTGTCTGACTTGCTTATTACCATCTGTCACTTGAAGAGCTCTTATTTGAACTCGGCTGCTGTCAGTTCCTCATAAAGACTTATTTTTTGTAATTAGACTCTTAAATAGCATGAAAAAATAAGATTTCTACAGGATTTTTAGCTCAGTGACGATTCACAAGAGGGTGGTGTTTTTGCAGGCTATTTTAGTATATTAAATGCAATCCATTTAATGACCAAAACTGAAGTTAAGACCTGAAATCATCTATGGTAACAGCTTTGAACAAAATGCTGATCACTAGTGTTGCATTTGCATCTCAGTGCATCACAATCTGTGTAATGCTTGAAACCAAATAAACAAACAAAATAAATAACAGCATGCACTTAAACATGCTTATAGAATTATGAGGCTCTGAAAAATGACATGGTATTCTGCTAGAAGCTATAAAAAATCCCAGCTGTTTGATACTGTGGGGAAAATATATTGGTTTTACATTTTATAATTTCAAACCCTGTTGTCAACAGGCAACTTATGTTACTTTATATTCCACTCATCACAGCCCACCATAATTCCTCCTGGCACAGCCAAGTAAAATATATCCCCCTGTGCTGACACTACTTATTGTTTTTTGCCTCCTATAAATGATTTGCGGCTGTGTTTTGAATTTTTGTAAGAGTATTTCCAGAAGCTTTTAAAAGAAACAGTATATTCAGCAGAGCAGACATACCAATATTTTAAGAAATAGGAAAAAACCTTCAGTTCATTGTATGCCCCAGCTTCATTTTCCTCCTGCTACCTCTTGCCAGAGTCCCTCTGGCCCCCTTTTGTGCACAGACTCATCAAGTAGTCATGGAATCTATTAAACTGCTTGCTTCAGGCTATATGAGCACGTTAGTGCTGCTCACTCCAGCCCATATGTCATATATTGAAATGAATCGAGAATGAGTTTTTCTGTTTCTGTATAATGAAGTATTGGTTAGGCACACCTACGTCCCATCCACCAGGGAAGGAAATACCACACACAATGAAAACAGCCAGGAGCATGAAAAGGGCTGACACTGTCATCTTGGTACCTTAAGCTAATTAAAAGAGTCCATTAGCAGTTCCTAGTCTCAATTGTTTTCAAACACCTTATTTGCTTCTAAAGCATTCATCTTGAATTTCAGACCTCCACTTGGGTTTGTCAAAGCTGCCAGATATGGGAAATGTCTTTGTGTTTGCCAACGTGACCCACATGATTTGAAGCCTGGAAATCCTTTTTTTTTTTTTTTTTTTTCAGTGCCTTCCGAGACTAAAGTAATTTTTTTTTCCTCATATACTATCATTTCCCAGCTTTTACTCTTCCCGTGATGGAAGAAAAGTATAGCACCCATTGTACGGCATCTGCAATAAAAAAGGTTTACCCATATTTCCTGAACTTTTCCATGCCAAAATTTTTGGAATAGAAAGTCAAAACAAAGTCCACGGCAAAGACAAAGCAAACTTCTTAAGTTAACCCATTAGTCTTACTCTCTTTCATTTTAACATATGACATAATGGAGATGGGACAACTGGTTGATTTAAACGCCTTTACTACCTATATAATTAGACTAATATTTATGGAACTAATTTTTCAATATTAATAGAAGGTTTCACTACATAACTGAAAAAAAAAAAAAAAAAGAAAAAATAGCATTACCCCCACAGCTGACAGATTCAAGCAACTATTTTACCAGCAACACTAGACACATTATCGGTGTCGTGATCTTTGGCCTTTGATACTTTCAGGAGTTGTCCCTAGGGAAATCTTCTGCTGGAATGTTAATCTGTTGCTTCTCTGACCTTCTACACATGTACCACATTATTACTATAACCCACATGCTTCCCTTTTCATGCTGTCATTCTGACAATGGGGTCAACAGGCATTCGTTTCCAGACCAGATAGTTAGAACAAAGTAGGTACCAGTAAATGAAATCAGATCGGAAACGGGTATTTTTTTTAAATCACATTAAGACTCCTTTCCTTCAAAAGGCACAGCTTTCTAATTACACACCATGCAAGATAATAGGTGGGTGGCACATACATAACAATGGTTCATAGATGATTCATGGAATGACCATAGTCCCAACATTTCTTTCAAGCTTTTCACAGCTTATTCATAAAACACAAATTTCTCTCTGACCAGAACCTGGGAAGATTTGTCACCTGAGTTTTCCTAGACCACGTCATAACTTTTCCTTTTGCCAGATGTTTGTTTCATCTTCTAAGCTTATCAGGACTGCCTGCATTTTGATGGGCCTTAAAAATAAAAGCAGCAATAATAAATTAATATTAACAATAGCAATAACAATAAGACTTGCTGACTATCAGAGACTGATTTTTGGTGGTGGTGGTGGTTTTTTTGTTTGTTTGTTTGTTTTTTAAAGTTTGTGCTTGTAGTGATCAACATGCTGTTAGAGCTTCTTCATGATGACTTGTTGTGTAGAAGCACACATTTCCCCTCTCAGAGGCAGTGGTGAAGTGAAGCATATCATTTCTACTTCTTCCCCATCAGCCTTCAGAGTAGAAGGGGAATGTGAGGAGCATTCTTCAATGTTTTGAAAACCCCTGTGAAAATGTTTTGTGCTGCTTTTACCCCAAATCAGCTTGCTCTTTCATTTTGCCCTGCACCCATGAATTGCTACGTCAGCCACTAATCCAGCTAGCTTAATTGAGAAAACGATGGCATTTTTTGCAAAAGATCCAAATATTTTTGTGTGCTTTGACTTTGTAACCTCACTCCATTTGGGATATTAAATAGTGTGATGGTATTTTGTCCAATACATGTCCACTTCACAAGTCTTCCCTGATACTTGCAACTCTAGAGCAACAGTTTGAAAATATGCTTAATAGCATAATCAAACTATGTAATCTATTTTGATTTTATTCACTTCAGTTTTGAATTATAGGTTTCTGATTCAACTTACAGAATTTGTTTCAGGATGTGTTTTTCCTCCACTTAAACTTAAGGGAGGTTTAGTTCTCAAAGCGGTACAAAGTTTTTTGGCAACCAGCATGATTCATTTATACTGAACACTTAAATGTTTAGCTTACATTGAACAGATTTGTTTTGGAACTGTCACTACACAAGAAAATAATCAGAATAAAGTTTGTGCCTTGATTTCCTAAGTGACACAGACATTAAAAATAAATTTCATGCTTTTTTTTTCCCTCCGAAATATAGGCTGTTTCCTAAGTTATAACTAAAATAACCTTTTGAGGCCTTTTATTTTCAGATCAAAGTGATGAAAAAAAAAAAAAAAAAGAAGGCTTCTTAAGAAAGAGACTGGAGGATTAAAGGGCAGCAGATGACAGAGTTCAAATAATAGAGCATAGTTAAGAAAAAGGTGCTGCAGAAGACTGACAAGAATGTTGGGCTTTTGTCCTACTTTCAAAGAAAAACTTCAAATGAATGTACCTCTATCACAGCTCTAATAGCTCTAATACATTTGAATGATATATTAAATTATTTAGGATCCAATCTTAAATTTTGGGGTCTCAACATGCAAACTGACATTTCATCACTTTTGAAAATTTCTCTAATATTTCTTTTAGTGAAGTTGATAGGAAACCTTGGTAAACAGTCAAATATATGTATCTGGTACAAAACACATGGCAAATTTCCAAATTATATTTAACAATGCCTAGTCATTGGTTGGGGATGAAATCTTTTGTCTGAGTTGGCCTGCAACTGTAAAAAGTCCATATAAGTGAGGAGGGTTGTTCTAACACTGCTCTGTAAGCTTGAATCAAGTTTCAGTAACCATTTGTTTTATTTATTTATTTATTTTGTAACCGATAACATTAGAATTGCAAACTGACCCTGGAAAATTTTTGACAGGTAATGAAAAAGTGGAAAGTATAAAGGGGTTCATATCAAAGTAAATTTTTTTAGAAAAGTAGTTGGAAAGAGAGAAGAGTTAAAAGCTGTTAGTCTTCTAGGTCAGGAATTACAGGTAGTAAAATTACAGGTAGTCTGCTTTATTAAATCAGAAATTAAAATTAGAACTAAAGTTTTTCTGCCCATAAACCACACTTACAGTAAAAGATAGGGAAATCCCTAACCAGAAAGCAAAAGACAGTCTAGGGAATCTTGCCTTGAAAAACATTTTAATCACAGGGAGGAAAATTACTGACAAATCTGAGAAACTGAAGTCATTTGACATTTCACAGCATTAAACTGTGGAGATATTGGCAAGCATATACTATATGCTGCATCCATAGAAACAGTGAATATTCACACACAAAAAAAAGGAAAATTATTAACCAGGGACTTGTTTATGAAATTGAAACAAAGGGTGTCACCAAAAAAAAAAAAAAAAAAAAAAAAGACTGAGAGCCTAATTAAGGATAAATCATAAAAGACCAGTATAATTCTGCAGGGTCAAATAAGCAGAATCGAGAAGTGAAATCCTGTCAGTGTCTTGAGATAAGTCTGTGCTTTAAAGGAGTTGATAGCAGTAACTGGGTGGATAGAATTCAGTTAGATTTTCTTAAGGTGTTTGAAAAGTGTCTCAAAAATGGTTACACACGATTCAGCAGTGTAATGAAAGGAACAATATAATATTGTGGACAGAGAACTAGTAAAGGAAAGAAAGATGTAATGAATGAGCCACATTGAACTTAAGTCCCTCACCATAGATAAGACACATAGGTCTCCTCAGTGCTGGACAATGAATACAAATGAGCAAGGACGAGGTTACTGCAAAGAGCAATCTTGCCAAATTTTCAAAGAATCATAAATCAAGTCCTGAGAAGCATCATGTGTTTTTACAAGTTTTGATATCTTAAAAAAGTACATACGCTGTTTATTTCACTTCTGGTTCAGCATCCTTTAAAATTAAACTTTCTACTCTTTTTTTTTTTCTTTTTTTTTTTCTGTTTTTTTTTTTTTTTTCATGTAGGGAAGCCAGAAACAAATACTGAGTCAACTGACAGATGATCAAAGAATCATTAAGATTGGAAAAGACCTTCAAGATCATCTCTTCCAACCATCCCCCTACCACCCACTGAACCATATTCCTAAGCACCATGTCCAGCCTTGCCCTAAACACCCCCAGAGATGATGACTCCACCACTTCCCTGGTAAACCCGTACCAATGTCTAACCACTCCTTCTGAGAAGAAATGTCTCCTAATTTCCAACCTAAACCTCCCCTGGTGCAGCTTGAGGCCATTCCCCCTAGTCCTATCACTAGGTATCTGTGAGAAGAGGCCGACCCCCAGCTCCCCACAACTTCCTTTCAGGTAGTTGCAGAGAGCAATAAGGTCTCCCCTGAGCCTCCTCTTCTCCAGACTAAACAGCACCAGTTCCCTCAGCTGTTCCTCATAGGACTTGTGTTCCAGGCCCTTCACCAGCTTCATAGCCCTTCTCTGGACATGTTCCAGGGCCTCGATGTCCTTCTTGTAGTGAGGGGCCCAAAACTGAACACAGTACTCAAGGTGCGACCTTCCTGGTCCTGCTGGCTACACTATTCCTGATACAAGACAGGATGCCGTTGGCCTTCTTGGCCACCTGGGCACACTGCCACCTCACGTTCAGGTGAGCACCGACCAACACCCCCAGATCCTTTTCCTCTGCACAGCTTTCCAGCAACTCTCCCCCAAGCCTGTACCATTGCATGGGGTTATTGTGGCCAAAGCGCACTTAGCCATGTTGAACCTCTTCCCATGGGCCTCTGTTCATTGACTCATCCTGTCCAGGTCCCTCTGCAGGGCCTTCCTACCCTCCAGCAGATCGACACTTTCCCCCAACTTGGTGTCGTCTGCAAACTTACTGAGGGTGCACTCCATTCCCTCATCCAAATCATCAATGAAGATATTGATGTTGACAGCCAGGCCACAGGAACAGGTGTGTCTGGTACCCAGACCCCAAGATGGGTGGCATGCACCCAGTTTTAGTGCAGTTGCCTATGCAGTTGACAGCTGCATCGCCACTGCAGACCCTGCCGCCTCTCCACCTTTCCAGCAGCCTTCCCACCCCGCAGACAGGGTGCCCATGCTAGGAAACTCAAATGGACTGGAAAGGAACAGGGAGCATGAGAGGTGCAGTGCTGTGAGAGGTGTTAGTATGGAAAAGAGACAAGAGCAGGAAAAGGAAATCTGAATAGGAGCTATTGTGAGGAACACCAGAAAACAAAATGCCCTGGACTCCAGCACAAGCCTCTCCACAAAGACCAGTCCACATGGAGTGTGTTCTTGCTCTCAGCTCTGCCCAGCCCTTAGTCTCCTCACTGGCATTGCAGCAGAGTTGTGCCTAGGCACTAGCAGTGTGCTGTAAAGGGCAATGATATTTCTCCTTCCAGTTCTTCAACAATGCCCTGTGGAGAGGGGAAAGGCAGCGTCCAGGCTTGCTTCAGTACAAGCAAATTAGAGAACATGCCTATGTTAGGAAGCGAAAAGACCTCCTAAAGACCCCTGCATCACCACTGTGCTTTCACAGGCTGGTTTGTAGGCTGCCACAGGACCACACTTGTCCATGGTTGTGCCTTCTAAATAAGAGGTATTTACCTTTCATTTAGACAGCCTGTCTTGCACAGAGGCTGTACTTGCTTCTGCCATTGACTTCAACCTGTCAGGGGAAGATGCTCCTAAAGAGCACCAGCACTCTAAAAGACCCAGTAGGTCATCTAAGAACAACTTACAACTTTCTTCAACATCTTTCTGGGAGCTTGTTACTTTTCTTGTGCCCCACAACATGACCTTGCTGTCTTTTGTTTTTTTCACCTGAACTGTTCAAAATGTTTCTCCTTAATTACCTGGATATTTATTCATTACAGTATATAACCAAATCTTTCCAAAGGCTTGCCAAATTTTTTGAACAGAACACAGTGTATTTGATCCTTGTTTCCTCTGCTCATTACTTGTTTCAGGACTTTGGTTGCTTTAACACCAGTGTGAGAGTTCTGTACTTCAACTGCTCACATCTTGTTCTTGGAAGAACTGGCATTTATTTTCATCCCTGAGAAAGGTCATAACTCATAAATCACAGGAATAATTAAGAGAAATTAAAGTGTTTTTCCTATAGCACAGATGGCAAGATCCCCAAACTGATTACAGTATATTATCTATAAAAAATGGCATTTCATAAAATGTGATTCCTGAGCTTAAATTTTTGCAATTATTATTTTTAAGAGAAATATTTATTAATAGATATTAAAAATGTCTTATATACATATATATGTAAATATATGTACATATATAGCTGTGTGGAGACCCTTAAAAATGGTTTTACTCCTTGAGGATTTGAGAAATTTTATTTTCCAAGTTGCCTTTTTCTATTATCAGAAAGCAAAACTGAAACACCAGGAACTAATGGCTTGAGATAAAAATATGCTGGAATAATAGTATGTTTATCACACGTTTCAAAGTAAAGCTTTCAGAGAAATATCAACAACAGTTCAAACAAAATATCAAACGTGATTGTGTGGCACCCAATCTTAAACCATTCTTGTCAGAAGATAAGCAGAAAAAAATATATATACATATATATATATGTATATATGTAGATATATAAAATTGAGGTGATATGAGAGCAAAACCAGCAACATTTCAGGAGCCAAAAGTCAGTGGAGGAAGGAATAAAAGTTCATCATTTTCACTATGTGTGATTGTGGGAATTATGTCATAATGCCTGTTGCATTTGTAATTAATTCAACATGATTCTCCTTTCGCACTGGTCCATAAAAGTGAAATCAATTATTCACTGACTTGAAGTGAAACAGTTAACAATTTTGGTGGGACAAACCTTTTAACGTAATCTCACTTTCAGTAATACTAACAAAAACTTTCCGTTTTGCTTCAAAAATAAGGAACTCTGTGCTTTCTGCAGGCAGTCATCACTTGAGGCAGGCAAACTTTTTTCAGGTGCTGATGTACTCTATATCTCATATCTGTGTTTTTACATTGCCCTTTACCTAGACCTTTTTTATCTGATGGATGTATCTCTGCTCTGGGATGCTTCTAGAGATACCAAAACTATATCGGATTTTTAAATGGACCCACTTTAATTTTTGGAAATCTCTGTATAGACATATTTCTCTCAAGGAGATTTTTCTTCAGTATAGTTTCAGATAATGCCAAATACTGGTTTAAACAAAATAAAAATTCATATAAATTGTTTTCCCACTATCTCTGAAGAGGTTTCTGCTAAGAGTGACAAGAATGACTCTGTATTTTCATATCTAAAACCTGTAGCCCAGACAACCTAGGAAACATTGAATATACAGTCCATGAACTGAAGTCCTAAAATAATCTACAGAAAATTAAAGGCCAAGAAAACTAAGAGGTTAAAAGGAGTTTAGAGGTAAATTTATCTTTGTATTGTCCACAAACATTCTACATTTCTAAGTAGCAGGCTAGGGCTTGTGATTCTTTGTTTGGCTGTTTGGTCTTGGAGTGTAGAGTCGCTTGGGTTTTGTGTTCTTTTTCTTCTTTTCCTTTTTCTTTTTTCTTTTTCTTTCTTACCCTTTCTCTTTTTCTTTTTCTTTCTTTCTTTCTTTCTTTCTTTCTTTCTTTCTTTCTTTCTTTCTTTCTTTCTTTTCTTTCTTTCTTTCTTTCTTTCTTTCTTTCTTTCTTTCTTTCTTTCTTTCTCTTTTTCTTTCTTTCTTTTTCCTTCTTTCTTTCTTTCTTTCTTTCTTTCTTTCTTTCTTTCTTTCTTTCTTTCTTTCTTTCTCTCTCTCTCTCTCTCTCTCTCTCTCTTCCCCCCCCCCCTCCCCCCAGGGGAAGTTAGTTTATTATTTTTTTTTATTATTATTATTTTTTCATGCTTCCAACTATACACTATACACATAAAACCAGTCTTACTTTTGGGCATTCCATCATTGTTTCAGCTGGACTCAAAGGAGATGTTAACAACTTTGTGAGATTAGTTAGGTAACAGGCTGTAACAAATAGGGCGTGTGTTCACTGAATTCTGTTTCAAGGAGAGTTAAAAACATAGCCACACTCAGGAGTGAGAGGAATCTTCCATTGAATGATGGAGTAGCTGAAGGCAGCAATAAAAGTCTCCCCTTAGCCTTTTCCTCTTTGAATTTTCTGCTTTGTGAAGGGAGTGTTTACCAAAACAACATAATCCATTTTATGGAGCAATTAGGCAGGAATAAAAAAATGTTTTTTTTTTTTTTTTTAAACTGCAGCAAGAAAGAATGGAGCAATAGGTATGACAAGCTAAGTAGAGAAACGTTATGTAAGAAAAGTAAGCAGCTGAGGAAGGCGCTGCAGAAAAATGTTAGATAGTCAGCTGGCTGAGCCTATCAGAGGGCTGGCAGAGGCAGATGAGAAAACACACATAGCACGTCCTCCACATAGTACACAAACCACTCACACGAACACAGGAACTGGAGGTTTGAGTGTCTTCTAGTGATGAGTTAGATGACCAGTCACTCTTGGAGCACTTCAATGTCCCACATATGGATTTGACCTTCCATACCCATATGAATGTACTTCACCTTCTCCCTACAAGAATGTGCTCTGAGAGACGTTTACGGACCCAACAAAACATGAGGCAAATGGAGACAAATTAAGGAAATTACTTCAAATTCATACAGCTGCTCCAACTCAAATATATAACACTGAGACACTTTTAACAGGAATTAAAAATAGATTAAAAAATACAAGCTATGTATTCAACAAAATTTGAAGCATGTTGTGCTGGTTTTACTCGAGTGGGCAGCCAAGCTCCACCACAGCCTCTCTCTCACTTTCCCTCCTCAAAAGGAAAGGGGGAGAAAATACGATGAAAAGGGCTCAAGGATCGAGATAAGGACCAGGAGATCACTTAACAATTATTATCACAGGCAAAACAGACTCAACATAGGGAGAGTAATATAATTTATTGCCTATTACTAACAGAATACAATGAGAACTAAAAGCAAACTAGAAACACTTTCTCCCAATCCACCCTCTTCTGCTTTCTCTCTCTGAGGGATGCAGGGGAACGGGGAATGGGTGCTGCGGTCAGTCCCTGACGCTTTGTCTCCACCGCTCCTTCACAGGCACTCTCTGCCCCTGCTCCACGTGGGGTCCCTCCCACGGGATGCTGTCCTTCCCAAACTGAGCCTGCGGGGACTGCCCACAGGCAGCAGCTCTTCAAGAACTGCTCCCACATGGCTCCGTACCACGGGGTCCATCCATCCTCCAGGAGCAAACTGCTCCAGCACAGGTCCCTCACGGGTGGGCGGCAGCTCCCCCCAGACCCCCTGCGCCTGTGTGGGCTCCTCTCCACAGGCTGCAGCTCTGGCCCAGGGCCTGCTCCTGTGGGGGCTCTCCATGGGCCGCAGCCTCCTCCAGGCCACATCCACGTGCTCCACCGGGGGCTCCTCCATGGGCTGCAGCGCGGAGATCTGCTCCATGTGGGACCCATGGGCTGCAGGGGGACAGCCTGCTCCACCAGGGGCCTCTCCACAGTATGCCGCAGGGGATCTTCTGTTTTTGCGCCTGGAGCACCTCCTCCCCCACCTTCTTCACTGACCTTGGTGTCTGCAAGCCTGCTTCTCCTTCCTCTCTCTCCCAGCTGCTGTTGAGTAGCATTTTTTTGTTTGTTTGTTTTCTTTTCCTTTTTCTTAAATATCCTCTCACAGAGATGCAAACAACACTACATATCAGCTCAGCTCTGGCCAGTAGTGGGGCCCTTATCTAACACGGAGCAGCTTCTGGATTCTTCTCCCAGAAGTCCGCTCCCACCCCCCCCAAAACCTTGCCACGTAAACCCACTACACGTTCCCAGTAAATGTAAATGGCAAATAAATATCAATGACCCTGTTCTACTTGATTCAACTTGTCTTTCACACCAATGAGGCTGAAAATGAGAAGAAATAAGTGTGCACCAAGTATTCATTACCTTTCCTCAGCCTCAGGCACATGCACAGACTACTGGACTGTGTTCTTCTTCACAGGCATTTTAGCCCCTGCACACAGTCAGCTGAGGATCAAAATGAAACCAAACTGTTAAGCTAAAATGGAATTTGTGGCACAAAAGAGTTCTAGCCCAGGAGCTGGCAGGGTTCATCAAGAGGGCTTTAAACAAGGGGACAGGAGGGAAATGAGACTTGATAGAGATGAGCCTGGGGGAGCAGTACCAGGGCTGAGGGTGAGGGCAATGGTGCAACTCAAGTGTATCTACACCAGTGCATGCAGCATGGGTGACAAACAGGAGGAGCTGGAAGCCATTATGAGGCAGGCAAACTACAACCTAGTTGCCATCACTGAAAGGTGGTGAGACCACTCCCATGACTGGACTGCTGTAATGGATGGCTACAAGCTCTCCAGATGGGACAGACAACTAAGGAGGGGTAGTGGCATGGCTCTCTATATTAGAGAGTGTTTCGATGTTGCTGAGCTGGGGGCTGGGAAAAATAAGGTAGAGTCCCTGCGGATAAGGATCAGGGGTATGGCCAACAAGGCCGACATCCTGGTGGGGCTCTGTTATAGACTGCCAAACCAGGATGAAGAGACGGATGAGGCATTCTACAAGCAGCTGGCAGAAGTCGCTCAATCACCAGCACTTGTCCTCATGGACAACTTTAACTTCCTGGACATATGCTGGAAATACAATACAGCCCTGAGGAAGCGGTCTAGGAGGTACGTGGGGTGCGTGGAAGATAGCTTCCTGATGCAGCTGGTTAGTGAGCCTACCAGAGGGGGTGCCCCGCTAGACCTGCTGTTCACAGAGAAGGACTGGTGGGAGATGTGGTGGTAGAGGTTTGTCTTGGGCAGAGAGACCATGACATGGTAGTTCTCTATTCTTGATGAAGTCAGGAGGGGCATCAGTAAAACTGCTATCTTGGACTTCCGGAGGGCAGACTTTGAACTGTTCAGGATACTGGTAGGGAGGGTCCCTTGGGAGTCAGTCCTGAAGGGCAGAGGGGTCCAGAAAGGCTGGACACTCCTCAAGAGGGAAGTCTTAGTGGCATGGAAGCAGGCTGTCCCCATGTACAGTAAGATGAACTGGTGGGGAAGACCAGCGTGGCTGAACAGGGAAATTTTGCTGTGTGTCCAGGAGAAAAAGAGTGTTTATGTACAGTGGAAGAAGGGACGGGCAACTCAGGGAGAATTCAAGGAAGTTGCCAGCATATGCAGACAAAAAATCAAGAAGGCCAAAGCCCAGTACGAGCTCAACCTGTCCACTATGGTTAAGGATAACAAAAAATGTTTTTATAAATATATTAATGGCAAGAGGAGGGCCAAAGAGAATCTCCATTCTTTACTGGACACAGGGGGGATAAGAAAAAGGCTGAGGTTCTTAATGCATTCTTTGCATCTGTCTTTATTAACCAGACCACTTATTCTCAGGGTACTCAGCCTCCCAACCTGGAAATCTGGGATGAGGAGCAGAAGAACCCCACACAGTTCAGGTGGAAACAGTAGACCTGCTGCTTCACCTGGACTGTCACAAGTCAATAGGGCCAGATGGGATCCACCCGAGGGTGCTGAAGGAGTTGGCAGATGTGATTGCTGAGCCACTTTCCGTCATCTATCGGAGGTCTTGGTCATCTGGAGAGGTCCCAGATGACTGGAGACTTGCTAATGTGACGCCCATCTATAAGAAGGGTCATAAGGAGGACCCAGGGAACTATAGGCCTGTCAGCCTGACCTCAGTGCTAGGAAAGGTGATGGAGCTGGTCATCTTGAATGCAATCACAGAGCACATGTGGGACAACCAGGGGATCAGGCCCAGTCAGCATGGATTCACGAAAGGTAAGTCCTGCCTGACCAACCTCATCTCCTTCTATGACTGGGCGACCCACCTGGTGGATGAGATGTTGACATAGTCTACCTAGACTTCAGCAAGGTTTTTGACAGCCTTCCATAGTATCCCCCTGGAGAAGCTGGCAGCCCATGTCTTGGACAGGTACACTCTTTGCTGGGTTAAAAACTGGCTGGATGGCCAGGCCTAGAGAGTGGTGGTGAACGGAGTGAAATCTAGCTGGTGACCGGTCATCTGTGGTGTTTCCCAGGAGCCCATGTTGGGGTCCATCCTCTTTAATATCTTAATTGATGATTTGGATGAGGGAATTGAGTGCAACATCAGTAAGTTTGCAAACGACACCAAGCTGGGGGGAAGTGTCAGGCTGCCAGAGGGTAGGAAGGCCTGCAGAGGGACCTGGACAGGATGGGTCGATGGGCAGAGGCCTATGGGATGAGGTTCAACATGGCTAAGTGCCGGGTCCTGCACTTTGGTCACAACAACCCCATGCAATGGTACAGGCTTGGGGGAGAGCGGCTGGAAAGCTGTGCAGAGGAAAAGGATCTGGGGGTGTTGGTCGGTGCTCACCTGAACATGAACTGTCATGGTGTCTGGGCGGCCAAGAAGGCCAATGTCATCCTGCTTTGTATCAGGAATAGTGTAGTCAGCAGGACCAGGGAGGTGATCGTACCTCTGTACTCTGCTCTGGTGAGGCTGCACCTTGAGTACTGTGTTCAGTTTTGGGCACCTCACTACAAGAAAGACATCGAGGCCTTGGAGTGTGTCCAGAGAAGGGCTATGAAGCTGGTGAAGGGCCTGGAACACAAGTCCTGTGAGGAGCGGCTGAGGGAACCGGGGTTGTTTAGTTTGGGGGGAGAACTTACTGCTCTCTACAACTACCTGAAAGGAAAGTGTGGGGAGCTGGGGGTTGGCCTCTTCTCACAGGCAAGCTAGTGATAGAACTAGAGGGAATGTCCTCAAGTTGTGCTGGGGACGTTCAGGTTGGAAAACAGGAGACATTTCTTCTCAGAAAGAGCAGTCAAGCATTGGAACAAGTTGCCCAGTAAGGTGGTGGAGTCACTGTCCCTGGGGGTGTTCAAGGCAAGGTTGCAAGTGGTGCTTAGGGACATGGTTTAGTGGGTGCCATTGGTAGTAGGGTGATGGTTGGACCAGTTGTTCTTGAAGGTCTTTTCCAACCTTAATGATTCGATGATTCTAGCTTTGTTCCTCCTTTCATTCTCCTAGCCAATAGCTGAAAAATAATGGATTTTTTCTTTATATATTATTGCTCCCCTAAGGAAAATGCATGTTGTGATACAGTTAATTTTCTTAAGTGAAACACCTTTCATCTATCATATTGTGCCTACTGTAGGCATGATCTCTAATTCTGAGAAATGACACCTCTGCCATGTCAAGTTTTATAGCCTGATAACTGTGCAATAGATAGCTAATTTTAAATGTGCTTTTTTTGTAATGTTGTTGTTTAAACTTTTAAATGAGAATTACTTCTAAGCAGATAATATTCTTCATGAACTGTCCTCTGTATCAGTACTAAAACTCTTCTTACAGCATTTCAAAAGTACATATTCATTTGTGAGTTTAGATTTTCATCAAAGAGAACCATCTTATTACCTTCTCCAAGTCAGAAGCTTCTAGAAGTGTCTTACAAAAGTATCTGATAAAGATCTAAAGACGGAGCAAAGCCTTTGATATAGAAAGAAATAATTTTGAATTATCCTTCCACACACAAGAGCAAGACAATGTATCTTTTTAAAGAAGCATAATCTACTTGGCATATAGCATCAATTCAGAGGCTCTTTTTCTCATTTGTTGCTGAGCTGAAGAAATTGCAGTGAACTGACATTAATTCACAAAATCAATCACTGATTACTAAAAAAATAATTAGATAAAATAATAAAAAAAACCAACTCATCTTTATTTCTTGAAAAGAAAAGCAGAGAAATGTAGAATTTGATTGAGAAACATTAACATGAACTGAAAGAGAAAAAAAAAGGATGGAAGGAAGGAAAGAAGGAAGGAAAGAAAGGGAAAGAAGGAAAGAAAGAAAGAGAAGGAAAGAAGAAAAAAGAAAGAGAAAGAGAAAAAAAGAAAGAAAAAAAAGACAGCTGTGGTTAAAAATAGGAGCATGATATCAATATACAATTTGTGATCTGGGAAGAACTAACACAAAATGAGTTTACGTGAAGCTTTGTGTCAAGTTGACAATTTTATACTTGTTTTCAATTGACTACCAGATGGCTGGCAGAAGAGCTGATGTAGAAATTTGAAGAACCGAGCAGAAGATCATAGAGGAAGTATTTTATCTCATTAAATGTGGTGCAGAAAGACTGGTAGACTGTATTTAATTCCACACGGTGAACAGTCCATGCAGAGTGAACATATAGGCACCTGTGTTCTTCCACTCATAAAAAGAACATGTACCTCAAGCACTGCTTTGTTATATAAATTTAAGACAAATTCTTTTCATCAACATTTTCTACTTCCAGATTCTTCATTTACATATATGTGTGTATATATTATATTTATTTATTTTACTTGTGCCTCTGCTAACTTGCTCTATATCTAATATAATCCCTTATGATCAGCCTTGTTACTCATCTACACTTTTTTCTGGTAGCACTTTTTTCAGTAAAATACAGCATTTTCAAGGTAATTTTTTATTTGAAACTTGTTACTATTTTCACAGTTAGGATAGTCTGAAAATTGTGTGATGGTCACAAATCAACCTCCAACACTGAATACAGTGCCAAATTTCAAATGTTTTTCTCTGAGTAGCCACCTTTGTTAACTAACCTCTGCATCACAAATTTACTTCAGACTATACTTCCAGTGAATACTTCAGTGCATCAAATTCAAGCACATGCTGTTACAAACACTGATGCCAATAAAACAAGAATGATGAAGTGCTTATGGAGACAGAAGGCCTGAAGTTAAGTGCACAATCTAACCACACTTCTGTGAATTGCAACAAATATCAAAAGATTGTTTTTTCTGCTTTTTCAAGTCTGGCTGTTTAATTTGTTTCCAGCCTCTTTGCTGCCTCTCTCTCCTTTCCTTTCTCATTTTCCTCCAACATCCACATTGTGCTGACCAGGCACTCTGCTTCATTCCAAGAGTGATGTTAACAGAGCAACACTGATTAGAACCACTGATTAGAGTGGATGTCAGTGAGAATCCCAATGCAGCATCACTTCTAACCTCTGCCAACAGGAGAGGAGAAAGACAGCCAATTGAAAAGAAAATCATAAGAATTCCAGTGATCACTTGTAACTTCACCAGCTTGAAGCAATACACATTCGTCTAATAATCTCACCATTTAGAAATTAAGTAATTTCTTCATGTTAAAATCTGTGCTGCCTCAGATCATTTTAAACAGAATGAATGTCAGATTCTTAAGTCAGTGCAGCTGCCTTTCCCAAAAAACCTCACTGGACAGTGACCATTACAGTTAGGTTTCCTGAGAATTTGCTGTAACAGATATTAGGTATCTTTCTTGTTTAATGTTGATTGCAATACTAGTATTTTGTCTATCTCTGAGCTGGATGAGGTCCAGGTAGGAAATGCCTTCTTCACAATGAGTTATAATTGGAACAGTGGAAAGTCAAAGAAGTTCCGAAGTTTTCACTCTCCACCTTTTATCAGGGCTTTCTTTTAATTCATCTGGGTTTATAGTTCACTATGCTCTTCTACCACAGCGAATGCTTTAAAGTCCAAACTGCTAACCTGTGTGAACTTTTCTGCTTCTTTTTTCTCTCATTCCCTGTTTTGGCTAGGTCCAAATATTTTGGTTTCCACATATTTTAGGAACCCAAGCAATTTTGTAAAGAATGTTTATTTTGCTTGGTCATATGTGCTAGAAAACAGTGAAAATCTCTCATAACTGTGGGAGTACTCAGAGACTTGTTACTAGAAACCAGTGATCTGCAGCATCAGCTTTTTCTCTTGGATCTTAAAAGACGCCTATAGAGACCAGCAGCCATCTGTACAGGCTGAAAGTTTTTATGATTCCAGATAGTGCAGTCTTGGACTTTGCTGGCGAAGCTAAAGCAAAATTCATCTCTGCTAGTGCAGTGTAGTTCAGTCCCTTGCTACAGGGACTACTTTCCTCCCCACCTGTGGAGTACAATTATTAATGAAGTTGCCTGTTGTGCCATGAACTACCTTCAGTTTTTAGGTGTTTTTACCAGGATATCCTGCATAATACTTACATCAAATCCCATTATGAGCTGTCTTATCACTGTAAGACATTACGGAAGGGGTCGGATACATGATCAAAGTGCAATAGCATGATGAATTCCCTATCAGCTACACTACTGTACTAAGCCGTGTGTTGGCTCTTAGCCCATTGAAATGTGAGGTAATATAAATCTCTTTTATTCAAGTTAAAGAAAAGGTTTTTTAACTCACTTTGTCAGCAACTAGAAGCAAACAGCCAGTCAGCTACTGCAGTTCAGCTGATACACAGCAACATGATGTCATGTTTGAATTTGTCCAAGAAGTCAATGAATAGTTTATCTTACATTTTTCATGCACAGGGAGGATGAGTTTGCTTATCTGTGCATTGTCAAGAGTAGCTTTTTATGCTGGTCCAGAAGATAGTGTTTCCTTCCCAGCCTCTACACTGCACAGAGGAAGAAGTTCTACTGCCCACATCCATTTAGTTACAGCGATACAGAGCTGAAACTGTTCATTCCATCTCTCTCCACCTTCCTCCAAGGAAGAAAGGAAGGATGAACTGTCTGTTGAGAGTTCATTCATCCCTCCAGGCAGTAGGAAGGAAAGGAAATAAAAGCATAACAGAGTAAGTTACAATTTGCCCTAGAGATATAGCTAAAACAAATCATTCACTACATCAAAAGTCTTGGTTTTACAAACCACTATCATATATAAGCCCTAACTTACATATTATGTTATCAGATGAGGACTCAGTAATGAGACCGATGTTTTAATAGCAGACAGCCCCAGTTCTTCTTTTCTATTTATTTATTTATTTTAAACATCGTTTGATTTCCTTCTCTTCTACATTTTGCTTCATTTCTATACACAAAAAGAACTCAATTTGTTGGTGATTCCACAGAAGGCATTTTTTTCTAACTAATGAAGGTTTCCAACACAGATATGATAAAATTTCTGTAATTTACTACAAGTTATTATACATGTTATAGCATTGCAAACTCCCTCTCTTGAACCTCCCAAAATATTTCTCAATTTCCTTTGTTAAGAATTGGGAAAACAAGCAAAAATAAATGAAAAGAAAAAAAAAAAAAAAAGAAGAAGCAATGAAATAGAATCACAGAAAGAAAATCAGCCTTTTGAAAAAGTGGATTCATGATTTAGAAGTGGTCCAAGTCCTTGCTGAACTTCAGCTATAGTACTCCAACCCCATTGTGAAGCATCATTCAGTTATTTCAGATGTCCATTTCACAAAGAAATTCATGAATTGCGATAAACTTGTACTTAAATATTAAATCTCCTGTTCACCAGAAGTCAGAGTTCTGGCAAACAAAGAACTTCTAGATTACCAGGGGATACCCAGATTCCTGCTGTTTTTCACCTCATTATACTCTCTGCAGGTTTGTGCAGTTAGTTTAAATGTGTGGAAGAGTGGGTATTGGGCTGTTCATCTTAGAGAACTTTTGCAATCCTTTCGTTTTTTGTGAAGAAACTTTTCAGTAGCACATTTTCATCGTAAGTCTGAAAGAACATGGAAGGAAGTCTGAAAGGAAACGGAAGGATAACAGGCAAAGGAAAGTAAAAAAGCCAAGGGAAGAAAGAAAAAGCTCTCACAAGATGATAAACAATAATTGCCACAACCTCCTAGGGAGAATTAGCAAAGGGCTGAGTTTCAGGGTGTGCAGCACAGAAATACGAAAAACGTTTGAGTGAATAGAGCAAGGAGAGAGTGTGTAAAGGAGAGTAATCGAGTGTGTCCTTTAACTGTACATCTCCAGTCATCTCACATAAAGAGATAAGTATCATTACTAAATAGAGATAAGAAGAAAGAATTCCAAGGGTAGAGTATGTGGATGAAAAAAATAAGAGGGAATAGATTAAATATGACATCTGGGAATGAAAGATAAAGGAAGGATGTAAAAAAGGCTGCAGGGAAGAAGGAGGCATAGGGCAAAATTAAGAATAAGAATAAGAATAAGAATAAAAGAATAAGAATAAGAATAAGAATAAGAATAAGAATAAGAATAAGAATAAGAATAAAAGAATAAGAATAAGAATAAGAATAAATAAGAATAAGAGTAAGAAACAGACAAATGAGGGATTGAGCAGAAGAGGGAAGGAGAGTAAGATGAGTAGCAGAACAAACAGGAAAGAGATTGTTGAACTCAAAGTGGTGTGAAAGAGAAAGGGAAACTTGGAAACTTTATAGATCATTTATTCCAGTCATTTTCTGATCAAGTTCTTGGTCTCCACACTATGCTGTCTCAAAGAAGACAGTGACCTTTGAATTGGGAAAAAAGAGAGGAACCAAATTCTCTGCAGAGCACAGAGAGCCCCAGGGCAGCAGTATTGCAGCTTTGACAGCTATGCAGACCTTACGCCAGACTGTATCGCCAATAACTTAGAGTTCTGACAAAGGCGGCCACATACCCCCTTACGTACTGGGTGTCACCTACTCACTGGGCATAGACCTGCCCTTCTTTTCAGGACAACATCAGAGACCCTGTAGTGCCATTTCAAGATGCACAGAAGATTGAATACCCATGCACAGCTCTTTTCTTATAAATAAAAATGGAGCAGGTCCAATGCTATTTCAGCCACATACAGAATTTAGCTCTTAGGCTAACTCAAGAGAGAAATCATGCTTGCTTCAAATCCACAGGGTCTGCTCAAAACAGAAAAAGCCCTATTTATGTGGCATGCAGAAACCCTCATATCTTGAGCTCTCTGATCTAACTGTGCAGCTCAGCTACAGTCTCAGTCAGTAGAAAAGAGTATCATCTTTAATTTGGGCTTGCTGAGTTCTGAAACATTCAAGCCCTTTCCTTCCATCCCTTTCAAAATTCTGCCTGCACTGTACTTTGTTACTCTGTGCCTGCAGTGTCCTATGAAAGCAGACTAATCAATCAGTTTATAGTTGCTTTGTACAGTGTTCAGATTATCTCATCAGCAGTTTTTTTCCCCTCATCTGAGCATATATTTATTTTAGATTAGGACATCGAAAACACCTCTCTGTGTTTCCATCTCACCCCACTCCACCCTCGCCCCCACTTCTCCCCACAGACACACACATACATTTGAACTGTTTTGGAAGGGCAACTTTGATTTGTTTTCCCTTTCCCAAGGCAAGAGTTAGAGTGAAGCATGCTGTGATAACATGTATAGGATTGACCATATACATTTACTCCTCTGATTGCTCTATTTCCACTCTTGCATAACCTTGTCGGTGTCTATGGCCACTTCTGCACATTTAAACTAACTGCACAAACCTGCAGGGAGTATAATGAAGTGAAAAACAGCAGGAATCTACATTTCCCCTGGTAGTTTAGAAGTTCTTTGTTTGGCAAAAAAAAATCCGTTAATTCTAACACTTTCTCCACTAAGGTCAACAGGCACAGCATCTTTGAGGACACTTTATTAAAATGCCCTCAAATTCCAAAACTGTTTTGAAGTAGAGCAATAGGAAGTTGTCTGAGTAAGTGGAAAATCAAAGATACTTCCCTCATGGCCAAAATAAGCAAAGCTTTTTTTAAAAAAAAAAACTAGACTTTTTCATGAAAAATAACTGTCCAAAAGGCATGAGAATGGGCAAAACCCAGCCATGTCACCATTATTGTGTATTTCAAATCTCTAAAAGACTTTTAGTTTTCTTCTTTAGTTGCCATCATTCCTACTGTCACAAACTTCCCCAGTTAATAGCCTTTTTCCCCATCTCTGTTCCAAGAGCTCAGACATGATAACTTTCCTTTACACAGAGCTAAGGTAAAGTTAATGTTGCAATTCAGGCCATGTTATGTTACTTCTTTGTAGATTAATGCACTCTGGCTGTGACACCTTAATATTGAAATAAATTAACTAAGTGGAAGAAAATAAGCTTCATGTTTTGTTACTTCCGCCCACATAGTCATTCTTTCCTTAACCAAAACCTTCCTGTTTTCCTTGTACCAGTCTTGTCAGAGGTAGGCATTTAATTTATCTTCAGTGTGCTGCTACCTGTATAACAGTTTCCATCTCTGCCCTCCACACATCCAGTGTTTGTACATAGCAAGAGAAAGCACAAGAGATGGAAATTCTTGGAAACTGTATGTTACTGTCCTTACAGCAGAATTCATTTACTGCAGAAGGGAATTTGTGCCCACACCACAGTCATTCCTGTTTGTAGATCAACACATAGGCAAAAGCATGCTGTCCTTGAAGGTGAGGCTATGACCTAGGACCGAGCACCTGTGAAGTGAGCACGTTGTCCTGCTCTTCTTGCTGTGGCTCCTGCACTGGTAAGCCCTCCTAGACAGCCAGGGCTAGCATGATAGAAAGGACAACTATGGCTGGCAAAATTCATTAGAGCACTAGGGAACTATGGTCAGCAGAAATTTATTTTGATTGGCTGTCTTAAGCTGTCTTATGAGGACTTTCTCTCTTGCTTCAAGGTAGCTGCATGCACTGTATTTTTAATAAGGTCAGCAGGATCATATCTTCAAAGGAAGTATCAGTCCCTTCTAGTTACAAAACACACAGCTGTTTATTGCTTGGTTTTACTGTCCAGGAGAGGCCCAGAACTGTTCACAGCTGGGGCCTGTGATGAAGGGGATAATATTAATTAACTCTTCACCTCAAAGAATGTGTGTAGGCTCAATTAACTTGCACTTAAAAGTGCTTTGAAACTCTCACATAAAAGTAACAGTACCCTTCATTAGTTAATCCAAATCAGTTATTCCATTTTAATGACATTCTTTTTCTTCTGCTTGTCTTCTATAAATAAATAAAAAATAATAATAATAAAAAAAAATCAGCTAATAAAAGGGACCCCATCATTTTTACATTGTCAGGAAATTTGCTAAAGGCCTGTATACCATAGATGGTATACAAAACATGAAAACAAATCAACAAAATATTGAGGAATGAACAAAAATTTAGGAAGACATTACTGAATCAGTTCTCTAGTAAACCCCAAACTCCCGATTAAGATTTAAATAACAATAGGTCTCAAGTACTTTAAAAACACTGATTTTTGGTTTTGCATGCTAATCTACTTGGTAATTATGAAGCTAAACACAGACATCAAGTTAGCAAAGTAACACTTCTACAATGATGATTTTAAAAAGGCTGTAGTAAGTGATACTGTAACTTTTTTTCCATAGGCAGGAAAAAAATCTGCCTCAGTCCATTGGTTCAAAATCAAAAAAAAAAAGATTATGTACAGTTCGTGTCCTTCAATCACCTGTTACATTAAAAATTCTACATTTCATTACTTTAGATAAATGGCTACCAATGCTTAAATACTGTTTACAGAACTAAAACATTGGGAATGATCCTGATGACGGTGCACAAACATTTCCAGACATGCTGTGAAGATATGACACTAATTCTTACTCATTTTGGTGCCTGGTTTTGAATACCTTGCTGGCAATTCAGGACTGTGTGCCTGTTTCGCACCCATCATATGCAAATATAGACATAAGCAAGGAGAAGTGCATATTTAATCTTTAAATAAAGAGGAGGGGATTCACATATGTTTTGCCACAGACTCCTAGTTCATAGGAAGCAGTAGCCTACAGAGAACATCAAAGCAGTAAACAGATCAGACCGCTCCCACTGAACCTTTAGCTTAGCTGCACTTTCAAAATTTCTAAGGACTGAGTTGAGGGAAAGAATTAGCTGCAGAGATCAAAAAGACTAGGTATATCTTTGAAATCCCTTCACAGTCCAGTATTTTGTTTATGACCAAAGCCCCTGAGCTGCACGTGAAAGCTGGTTTCCATGGATATTTAAATGACACTTTTATCAGGCATATCAGAATGACACACTTTGATATTTTAAGTCTTGCAAGGTCACCCCTCAGCCATCCCTGAATTCATTTGTGTCTAGCAATCAACGTTTATTGTAAGGAACAAGCAGTGTTTGTGGCTTGTCAGTGTTGACCAAATTGCAAAAGAATCGAAAATGTGGAGTACTGAAGCAGAGATTAACCACACCAGCAACCTGTGACAGAAAACCCAAACCCTTTGCTATCTGTTCTTTTCCTTGCCTCTTGCTCCCCCACACTGCCTGGTGCACGCTGTGCTGCAGAACAGGCCATGGGTAATTTTCTGCTGTGAGCAGATACCTTTGTAAACTGAAGCACAAGACTGAAGCACTGACTGCAACCATGTTCATCTACCTTCCCTACTGTGATGGTCCCACTGAAATAAATCGGATTGCTCACTTAGCAAATCAGACATGTTTGAGGAATTGAGCCTTGCACTGGTACATGACATGCTTTAAGAAAGCACCATTTCGAGGCTGGAAAAATATGGCATCTCAGGCCTCCACTGCAAATTTTCTGTCATCATCTGCAAAAAATAAAATTAAATTAAAAAAAGAAATCAACGACAGTAAAAGCTGAAATAAAATTATTGGAAAGAAATTAGCAGCAATGAAAATGCTTTTCAAAGTAATGCTTCGATTTTGAAACAGCTATTATAAACATTTGTGCTTGCTGTGGCTTGCAGTTAAATTTTAAAAATAGCACTTAAATATGCATGTTAATAACATCCAGAAGGCATTTCTTTCAAGCCTGTTTGGGCTGTTGAAGGGTTTAATTTAACCGCAGCATTCATTTATGTCTAGCAGTTAGAATTTTCTTTTAAGCTCAAAGGAACCGAGAGTTGTAACTATGATCTAATTGGTAAGGAATGAAGAATGTTTTTCATGTTTTATAGACAACATGAATCCTGATCATTTTACAGCAGTAAATTATAGAGTGCTCTGTTCACTGTGTCTCCCTCTGGAAATACAGGCCTATATCTCATTAAACTATAAAAATAACTTGCTGTGTTCGGCGGCTCCTCGAAAGCTATCCTGCCAAGGTGTGTTATTTTTATATCACTAATGCACGTTAGCTAGTCAGTCCAGAGAAAGTTAGGTTCTTTATGGCCTCAAACTAAATTAATTTACAGCTACATCCACATGTCAGAGGGGACGCATGAGGAACTTCAACTGCTATAGAAAACGATAATTTATTATTGATTTTCAGCTCCTTTTTAAAAGCAGCTACAATTCATTGGTTTCTTGGTTCTTTCCTCTCTGGTACAAATGATCTATACAATGCCAGCAATGTGACAAAGCACCTCCTGTGGGTAAGGTAAAGGACATAAAAGTCAGGTGTGCTTTACTTCTTTTTGGCTTAAGAAAAATGGTTCATTACTTTATCATGAAAAAAATATTAGATGTGAGATGTCATGAGGTTTTTATTTTTATTCGGGTTTTCTTGTTTGCTTTTGGTTTATTGCTTTTAATGCATACGTGATTAGGCAAAACATCTCCTTTAAATGAATTATTTACTTTTAAAATAAAACCTAGTATTTCACACATTTTTAAAGCTATTTAATCATCATGTGGTTGTGTAATTTAGCTGCATTTAACTCCAGTAAAAGCAGTACACCATGAACAACAGATTGCAGGTCCTTAATCCTACTGCAGTGTTTTGGTTTTGTGTTAATATATATATATACTTTTGATTTTTTTTTTTCATCTGTTTGAAAGCAGATGTTACAGAATAGATGCTGCAACCACTGAAGTCTAGGCTGGCAACCCCTTAACGAAAGGGTGAAGTGGACTGGAAAATAAAAAAGTGACTCCAGAGCCAGCATAGGAACAAGCTTAGCATGAGGAATGCTCTTCAAGGAGCAAAGCAATAAGGTAAGTGCAATAATTTTCTCTTTTCTCCTGAGGGCACAGTAATTAACCATAAACATCTCCTTTCTTAGCAAAATAGCTTAAAGAGTAAGCCAAATGATTTCCATCATAAGTGTATACAGCAAATCATTCAGTGATAGCTTTTGGAGGAGGAATAAGAAATAAAAACGATAACAATCATTTTAAAGCCTGGGTTCAAACGCAGGCCTCTCTGTGCTCATCTCCTTCTGTGGAGGAACAGAGACAATCCAAGGTTTAGCCCTCATTCTTCTTGACAGGTTTTTGCTGCAAGTGCCATAGTTCCACCACTGAATGGCTTCAGGCCCAGACCCCTCTCTCCAAGACAGGCCACAGTCCTGTTTTGAACACAGTTTTCTCTTCAGACAGCAAGGGGGCAGCCTCCCAGGTGCAGAGGCCAGACACATTGTCACTGACCAGTGGAAGACCCACTGCGTTCTGCCTCTTTGTGGGCATCAGCACACGTAACTTCACCACGGAGCTGCAGGTTGTGGCTGGTCGTGGTGCCTCTGGGGCTAATGCAACCCTCCGAGATTAGGGGTGTGACACCAAGCTAACCCGGCCTTCACGTCAGGGTCACACATGGCTGACAATGAAAACAGGGGAAGATCATTCAGATATGTCAGGTATGAGGCCAGATTGAAAGTTATATTTAAACTCAAAATTCTCTTCAATTTGTTCTCCTATACCAGCTGGAGAAACCTATGGGCACTAGCCTTGTCATCTCTGAGCCACCTGTGAAACAGCTTGGTTGAGAGGACAACACTACACATGACCAAATCCTCCTTCCTGCTTCTGAAAGCAAAGAGGGGGAAGGGAAGGGAAGGGAAGGGAAGGGAAGGGAAGGGAAGGGAAGGGAAGGGAAGGGTTCACAGAAATATTTATACACATAAGAAACAGGAGGAATATGGAAACAGAAGCAGAGACAACGCCAAATGACATAGCTCCTGATTTGTGAGTCATTATAGAATACAGCTGGAGTAGTTACATCCCAATTACAACCATCAAATCTATGTTTAGAAAGAATAGAAGAAATGGCAGCAAATTCTAACAGCCACATTACAAATATGAGGATATTAATCCTACTGCTGTAGTCTTCAGCAGTGCAGCAGTTAGAAGTCTTGGCAAATAATCTCTTTCTTTTCCTCTAATATCCTTTAAATTCAAGATGCTTGCCTTAAACAGAATCTGATCTGTTTTTGATGGGGTTAATGAGCAAAAAGTATCACTCAGTTAAGAGAGTGTGATAAAAACTACAGTGTAAAAGTTTGGATCCCAAATATACAGAGATTTATAGGAGTGGAACTCAAACACATATAGAAGTTATAAATGACTGTAATTACACAAAGTACGTAAGTACCAACATAGGATAGGAGAAAGTACACATAAATTTAAGGAAACTTGATTAATATTGGCTCAGCATTACAAAGTGTAACCATCAAGTGTGATCCAATATAATTATAGTTTGGAAAACTGTAATTTACTCAGTTTTGAAAAGGCAATGATATAGTACGTTATAAAAATGTACAGATGCTGCCACTCAAATACTTTTCAGTGCTGTAGCTCTTAAAGTATTTTGTATTTAATTTTGCTTAAGCCTGTGTATTTGTAATCTATCTGAAAATTCAGTGTGAATGAGACTGAAATAAGTCCTGTTCCAGCTGAGCTAAATGTCTGTTGAATTTTAATGAGACAGATTGTCTGTTTTAATGTGTTTTTCTACAAACTGATTATATTAAAATACACAGTAATTAAATTATATATTAGGCCATTATTTAGAATTACTTGTTATGTTATTAGACCAAAATTCCTATTTAAATATTGCAATTTCTAAATATTTAAAATATTCAAATTAGAAATAGGTAAATTACATAAAATCGATCTCTTTGTGTTATTTGAAGGTGCAAGTATATGTAATTTTTAGATTTTTTTCACCCCACTTTTTTATTTGCATTTTTCCTTTTATTCTGTGTAGACCGATCTTGAACTCAGGAAAAGAAACAAGGCCAAAACCCTTGAAAGCCATCTCAGTCAAAGATAAACTGTTATCTTTACATCCATTATCATTATTAGAGATCATTTTTTCACAGCTCCAAAATTCTCCCCAGTGGGCAGTAGTCCATCTCACTAAACTACCTACGCATAATTCAAACCAATTTCATGCAATTGTCTGTCTAGGCTCATGAAAGTCCAGTTCTGAACTACAATGGAGACTATTTTCCAATGCCTCCAGGGAGGGAGCTAATTTTGTTGGCTGCCTCCTTTCCATTTGTCTTTTCATGAATAAAGCAAGGCTTGCCTTTTCCCTAGTGCTGCACACTTTCAGAAATCCAAACTTCACTTCAGTGGAAAGCACTAAATTAATACAAATACTGAAATGCCTGAGTAAAAAGCTATTCATTCTCCTGCAAACTTGGAAGCAGCTTTCAGAACCACAGTAGCAACTGACAGCTCTTGCAGCCACAGGTCTAGGTTTCAAGAAGACGAAAATTAATAACGAAGTCCTGTGGAAAAAAAAAGTCCATGGCCAGAGTCAAACTGAACTAAAGTTCTTCAAGCAAATTATCTTTTCTTATGAGTAATATGAAACCTAATTGATAAAACTGAAAATAGGAAAATGAGACTGTTTAAAGTCTTCCTTTCAGTACAGAACAGGGAATTCTTCCAGTTCAGCTTATTCTAAGGATTTTAAGCAATCAAAGACCATTGCCATAGTAAGAGCATCTGACTGAATAGACAGATTCAGATTACGGCATTCTCATTCATTTCTTACTGGTTTGACATGAAAAAATTTGATCCATAGTGGTCAGAGGAAAACAAATCATTTAGCTGATGAAACTAATTTGCTATGTTAATGATTAAAAAAAAAAAAGGAAAAAAAAAAACAACCATGAACTCTTCTTCTAGATCTTAATTTGCAGTTCTCACAAGAATCTACGGACAAGTTAAGTGAATGTGATACCATTTTGCTTGCACGAACAAATCATTCATAACATACTTGAAGCTTTTGACCCTTATTCAGTTATGGGCCATAAAAGATCTAATTTAAAAATGATATATGCTGTCTTATTTCCATTTACATTACTGGAGTAGACAAAGATTCTTGTTATGAAGGATGGCTACCTAAGATTGCAAAAAGCAATTCTATGTTATTGTATAAACAATGAAAAAATTACAGCAACTACTTATCAAGTGTGGAATGAAGCTAGCTTATGTGCAAATATATTAAAAGAGAGAGAAAAATTGATGAATAAACAGCAGGAAAAAAAAGGCTTTTGTATGGAAGCTATAAACATAGAGTTCATTTGAACATTTTCTGTAAAAGGCTGTGATTTAGTGCTTCAGCAGTGTTGTTTTCCAACAAACACTGACACATTACTGCTTCCAGTAGGTCATGGAAACTCAGAAGAACAAGATTTTACTGCTTCCTATGCACTGCATTCATCAGGAAATAAAATAAAATAATAAAATAAAATAAAATAAAATAAAATAAAATAAAATAAAATAAAGTAAAATAAAATAAAATAAAATAAATCATCCTGAAGGTAAATGAATCACACTGCAACCCTGCAAGGTTAGCCAAGCAGCTTAAGTTTAGATGTGTATGTATCTATGTATGTATTATCAGTGTTGTAAGCTCTTTTAGGTGAAGACTGTCCTTCTATATGATGACCAAAACAATCCGTTTGGAATCACAGCTCATGCTTCTACCTACTAGCAGAGAACAAATCAGTAATAATTTCTTTTGCATACATAGATCTGTCAACAATGCAAATGCATTTTCCTATGTGTCACATCAATAACTTACACATTCAATTACACTCTGATCATCTCCTCTATGTCAGAACAGCTACATTAATTTTAGGAAACTATTCCTGATTTGCATATGTCACTCAAATAACAATGGGTCCTGTGCTGTGAAATAAACAATGGACGTACATGTTCATCATTGTCTCTAATGCAACCCCTTCCCCAGAACATGACTAAATCGATAGGCAGCATATAAGGTTCACTCAGCTGATGCAGGGCTTTCTGGTTGTTAGCCTTGGAAACAGGTTGCAAAACCAAGTGCCCTTCATTGAAATTCCTTGCCCGCAGTCCCTTTGCATTTATAACTGTGGGAAATCAGCTCCGCCACCTGAGCTGGCCTCAGCTGACACAGCATCCCATGAAGATAGATGGGATCACTTACAGAGGTACAATAGGGAGCACTCTTCTGCTCTGCTTTCATCTTGCTCCCTGATCGCAGATCAAAGCTAGGAGGCAAGCAGAGTAAGGGCATGTCTACACAGGGACATTACATCAATCTAGTTTGTTCTCTCAAAGTGCAGCAATTTAAATACATCTCACTGAAAGGCTTTTGCACAGGTTTGTCATGCTAGCTTAAAATACGTTCCTTATTAATCATAACACCCAAACAACTCTATACTTGTCTGAACTAACTACCCCAACTTCTCAGCCAATATTTCATGGCTTAGTCTTTGCAACTGTGATTTTCTCCTGTGCTGTAGGAGACCCACTTGAAATTACAGAAATTTGTGGTTGAGGGAGCAAAACAGAATCGAATGAATGCACTCCTTGAAATCTTTTCCTGGTATCCATTAATATCATCAAAACCATTACACACCTGCTGTCATGCAATATGGATGACCCATTATTCAACACTGTAATTATTGTAATATGAACTGAACAAGACACAAGATACATTTACCATAACACCAGTGGCCAGATTTTCCTCTTCTGAAGAAACAAGATGACTCCCAGCAGAGTTTCAGCACCGGAAGACCTCATTTTCTCATGGGAAAAATAAATAAACAGATAAAATAGAGCAGAGATGATCTGTGCAGAGCTCACAAGGAGCTGCAGATGATGAGCACCACCATGAAGCTTCTTCCCAAGAGTGATGGTCACCACCCATAGCCATCATCAGGCATGAATTAATTCATTTGGTGTTGGAACATCAACTGTCAGGAGTCCTGTTCTGGAGCTTTGCAATGTCACCTGGAGAGACTTTGTCTGATGCCTGTCTGATGCCACACTATTGTCCTTTCTGCAGCAGGTTTTTAGTCCTGCTCCTTCAAGACCTGTCAGATCATGGCGGAAGCGTCATAAATGAATGAAATGGGTGTTTTAGACAAGTACTGTATACTAAAAGATTTAGAAACTAAAGTCTGCGTTAATATGGGAATGTGAACTCCCCACACAGTTGGGAACTCATATGAAGCTATTCTTCCCATCATTCTAAGGTGGAAGCTGCTGCTGAATATTTAGAATTTAATAGATGGAAATTTATAAGGAAATTCAGTTTCATGAGAAGAGTTCTAATCATATCCAAGGCAACATGAATCTGTCTCTGAAAAATCAATAATTTTAGGGACATCATAGTCAACTGTGATGAAAGAAAACATAGAATAATAGAACAGTTTGGGTTGGAATGGTCCTTAAAGTTCATCTAGTTCCAACCCCCCTGCCACAGTCAGGGATGCCACCCATCAGGTTGCCCAGAGCCTCATCCAACCTGGTCTTGAAAACCTCCAGGGGTGGGACATCCACAGCTAATCTGGACAACCTGTTCCAGTGCCTCACCACCCTTTGAGAGAAGAATTTCCTCCTAATATCTAAATAATCTAAATCTCTTTGAGTTTATAACCATTCCTCTTTGTCCTATCACTATCAAACCTCTAGGGGGAATTTAAATTATGAGTTTAAGGTAAACAGGATGCATTTTTCGTCTCTGTTAATGAACCTGTCCAAATAAAAAACCATAAGGGTTTACAATAATATCAATATATTTTTTAAATTACTGTATTTTCCTACAGTCTTTGAAAACATACCATCTCAGCTATTTAAGACATTTGATGTGTTTGAGCAAAAGGAGCACATCCTGCTCACTGATCAGAAGACCAACAAGTTTCATATAGCCATACTGTTGAAAACACATATTCTGGTGAAAAACATTCTCTGAAACTTCATAGTTGCATTTGGGAATCAACAGTCACTCACAGGGCCAAAAATATTTGTAAATGATGCATATTGTGACCCCAGTTGACAGCAGCAACTAAATTCAAGGTCATTTCTTAGTATTGATTCATTTTATGTTTCCCACTTACCTTCATCCTAGTTCTCCATGGATAAAGATATCTCAAATGGAATAAATATTTCATTGTCTCTCCACTGTCAAACTGTATCACACATGTCCATACTTCTGACAATGTAAACAGTGCTTGACTTGGTGCTGAAGTTACACAAAATTGTTTCCAGGCAATCAGTAATGGAAATAAGTTTACCAGTTACTTCCAATAACTTGAGCCACTAAGTCATCCAAAATGCATGTTTTGGCAAAAGTTATTACAATCCTAAACATATATATGTCTGCATAAAGTATCACAAAATGTATTAGTAATTTTTTCAGAGACAAATTAAGTGGTTAGAGGAAACATTTATGACATTGTAAATTTGGTGAAAAACAAAGAAAACAACCTGGAGACAAAAAAAAAAAATTCAATTAGATCTGCCTTTTTTCTTTCTTGTCATAATTGTGCTTCACAGCTCTTTTAAATATAGAATTAAATAAAACATGACCACAAATAATGTTTTTATAACAAAACAAAACAAAAAATCTTGTATCCTTATAATTTAGTATTAATGATGTCAAGTATACTTTTTATGCAAATCCCTGTCCTGTTTTAATGCCATTATTGCCCTGGAAGAAATTCATTCAACCCTTAACAAGATATGCAAGCCAATTAGTAAGCAAATAAACAAGTAAAAGTAGTTTTATTTTTAAAACCTGAATACCAGGAGTCAATTGAACTTTATTGTCTTCCCCTATGAGTGAGAACACAACTAGATCAATTTCATGTGGAGTAACACACATTTTTTCACAACAAATAAAAAACTAAAGTTGTTATGCAAGTTGCAACAGGCATATGAGAATTTCCTGTATAAAAGGACAAAAAATAAAAATGTTGGATTGGGTCAACTTGTATTATGTCCTTGGACATAACCTAATCTGACACATAAAAAGCTTACATGGAAGACTTCACTTGTTAAAAGTGATATTGTGGAAAGTGGTAAGGATATGATAAAGAACAGGCAGGAAAAAATAGGTTTTTGAAGAACTGCAGAGGGTGTGAAGGAATGAATCTCACTGTCACTTAGTGATTTACTCTTTGGAGTCTCTCTGACAAGAGATGGGGATGGTGTACTTAAACCTACATAAGGCTTTTTCCAGTCCTATTCAGAACACTCTAGGTAATCTTCATTGCAGGTAAATATTATAGCATTATTACAGCTTCTTAATAGAGAATAAAAATTTCTGGTCAACAGAATATTGTTATTCTGTAATGCACATAAACACGAGGGAGCATGGAATACTGTCTTGGAGTACAGTAGTAATGATTCTGTATTACCATCTTCAAAACATTTAGATGCATTTCATCTTCACATGGTGCTGGACCACATAACTTATTTTGTTAAATAAACTTAACCTGTTAGCTTATTTAGCTTAAATTAATTTGACTTATTTTGTTAAGAATTTTCTTTCTACAGACGCAAAACTAAGAGAATTTATAGTAAAGTACTTTAAATATTAATTAGCCTATGACAAGAATATTTGTAAAAGCAAGAGGCTGGATGTAAAAAAAACAACAATGGAAAAAAAAATAACTCCAGCCAGATAACCCAAACACAAAGATTGATTCTTTATGAGCATACAAGAACCATCACTTTGTGTCCACATCCTTAGGAAGAACAACAGAGTCATAGTTTCTATGAACTGAACATGCAAAAGTGGGCGTGTCATTTGTATTGGCAAATAGAGCTGTATTTTGTGTAATCACAGTAAAAGTTAACCCATCGGCTGCATACAAAGCTTCAACAGAAAAAAAAAGAAAAAAAAAAGAAAAAAAAAACTTTACAGAAATATAAGTCTATACTTTTATTCTCTTACCTTGAGATCATATTGGTCATTGAAATGACAGAACCATATAACATATTTACAGAACACATTTTTAGAACATTTTCACCTTCTACACGACTCAAGCATTATCTTCTTAGCTATGTTTCTGCCTGAACGTTTGGCAGGGATGGCTTAAAAATCAATGTGCCTAGCACTTTGCTAATACCAATTGCTAAAAAGTGCCTGGTAAAATTATTCTTAAAGTAGTGACCTTCAGATTGAAATAAGCAGTTACAGTAGCCCTCACATAATATGGAAGTGATTTCATGTCACTAAAAACCCTGAGAGAGAGAGAGCCCAGTTTCAATTTCTTCAGGGACAGAAATTACTCACGCAGCGATTGCTTTGAAGTTATAACTTACGTGTAATTAGCAAACCATTCATAGCTGAAAAATGCAAATATGATACAAAGAAGATACTAATTATAATGATTTGTTAACCTTTCCTTTTCCAAATGTGTGAGGTGACTTGGAAATAACCCTGTGTCTTCTTAAATTAGTTCACAATCACAGCTTTGTTCAAGTTTGACATTTAATACTCTTTTTTACATTATCACAATTATGCCAAACACTCATCATGGTTAGTTGGTGGGTCAGTGGTGGTCTCCTGCATTTCTAAATAATAGCCAGATTTGTACTTCTTGTCAGGGTAAATTTTAGGACCAGAAGGTAATGACAAATAAACTTCAGTAGGCCACTAATTGCATATATATATATATTATTTTATAATATTTTATATTTTATTTTATATATATATAACTTGAACGGCATTTTCTGGCTACAGGAATCTTTTTTTTGCCAAGGATAGTATATTCATTTTCTCAGTAGCAGAAATCATTAAGGAAACATGAATATACTGGTTGTCTTGGATGCAATGCTTTCATGACGGTTTTACAAATAAAATAAAATAAAGTAAAATAAAATAAAATAAAATAAAATGTAAACCATAAAATCACAGAAAAATATATTTTCTTCAGTTAGTTTTGATTTATAAAATTACAAGTAGGTAGAAATTACCCGAGTCTGTTAAACATACTTTTACTGTATACTGCAGAAAAAACAGTAACATAAAAAACCCACCGCTAAGTGCAGAAGGCCTAAAAGAGGCCACAAAGTGCTTACAAAAAAATACACATTTAAATATATATATTTCCTCCATAGGTCAAAAAAAAAAATCACACATGAGAATTAAATTGGAGACAGAGATCTGCTACAGCTGCATATGCATCTTTAACTTAAGCAACACAATAGCATTGCTTCTGAGGTCAGGCTTTGGATTAGTTCTGCCAGCCAAAACCAGTAATTACTTGAGACTTTCAGGTCTGCAGAAGGACCACTAAGTGTGCCCCCCCCAAAAAAAAATCAAAGCTGAGTAGTCAGAGAGCTTGATTTTAATGGATGCTGACATGAGGGTGAAAATAAAGAAAGAAAGAAATGAAAATTAAAAAAATGTTAGACACTGTCTTTACCTCTGTTAACCAATCCCATGGGTAGGCACAAAGCAGGGCACACCTAAGTCCATTATCTATTATCACAAGCCAAAATCAGACTATAATGTTTTGAATGATGCTGTGACATATATTGAGGCAATAGATAGCATCAGTCTTATCAAGATAAACATAGTGTTTTCCTCAAATCAGCACTACTGAGATAAAAGGTTTGGCAACAAGCAGATGTAAAGCTATATACTGCAGAGAGCAATAGGGAAACAGGGTGAATCCATTCACTCTCTGGCACTTCCAGCTTCATGAACAGAACTGCATGATGGATTATGGTGCAATTTGTTTTACTGTTGTAAGCAAGTAAATAACCTTTGCAGTCACAAAAGCAGCAAGTGCTTTCAATAGAGGGACTGGGCTGAGAGAAGACAAAGGCTCTTCTGTTCACAGCAAGAAACAGATCTCAAAACCACAGAAAGAGCATCCTTCTTCCAGTATAATATGATCATCCAGAAAGCCTTCAGGAACCTCAGAAAATTGTGAAAAAATAGGAGGCTGGATATGAATCCTTTAGCAAATGTCAGGGAATGAAGAAATGGTTATTTTTGCTAAACAAGGTATTTTAGTGAATTAAACTTATTTTATCACTTACTGCTACTGGTCCTATACAGGTAGCAATCTGAAACATGATAGAGATGATGATGAGAATGAGATCTCATAAGAATTTATTTAATGTAATTTAATACAGTTCCATACATCAGAACAAATTTATCATGAGAAGATTTTGCTAATTGCTCTAATAATACCCATGATGTTGGCAACAGCTTCTCTATTTCAATCGGAGAAATGCACAAATTCTTTCCTGATAGATTAAAAATGCAACTTAGTTTGCATAGCTATGAAAAAATGTAAGCATACAGGGAAAAAAGATGGAAATTTTCCTTACATCGTTTTGTGACACATATTTGAGTTGTTCAGCTCAGTTGATTGGGATGAATTACTTCAATTAAGATGCATCTGTCTGAATGTGTTGCTATTGCAGGGGGCACCGGGTGGCACTGCCACACTTTGGCTTACAAGTTCTTTTTCTAGACAGGTGAGCAGCATTTGTTTTATGCAAAAATATCAATCCATTGTTAATTTTTTCACCCACGTTTCTTGGGAAGAGTGTGAAAGCTTTCTGTGCATTTTAGTCTTTCATGTCAGCCTATTTCCCAAAAACAAATGCTCCCTTGGAACTGGGCAGTCAGGTTTGTGATCACCTCTGCCAAAAGACAAGCATGCACCCTCCTCATCAGCTAATTGCATTAACATAACATAACACTAGTTTCTCCAACATAGTTTACCATGCCCCAGTTTCTGCTGTCAGTTACTGGAGTGTGATCATAAAAAAAGAATATTTGTGTAACATATGTTAAAGTATTCATATGTAATTTCTATGCTTCTTTTTCTTTTTTTTTTTTTCCTGCATTTTTTTCCTGCTAAACATGGGCATTGGTCTGAGACTTCGTTCAAATACAGCAGCATTTTGATTATTTTGCTAGGAGAAAAAATAGCTATTGCTTCCAAACCACCGGGGAAAAAAAAAAAATCAAATAAATCAGATCTGGTGTAAGTGTAACTCCCACAGATATCTCTACACTAAATTCTTTACTGACAAGATTGCTCGCATAAGTTACATGTCCAACATTAAAGACTGAGAAAAAGGTGGTAAATGGGAAAGTAATATCATTTGCACTGATAAAGTAGCGCTGTAAAGACAGCTGTAATCTGCACAAAGACAGGATAGATGAGCCCGTAAAAGTAGCAAATACAAATTCTGTAACTCTTTGGAAGCTTCATTATTGAGATCCCTACACAAACACACACACATCCCTTTTTCTCCTACCCCTAATAAACGCTTCTTTATGACTGAAAGAAATGCTAGTCATTCTTCAAAAACACTCATCATTTTCTTTATAAAAGTTCATTCCTGAGGTGAGCTCTCAGATGGACCAAAAGGTGTAATTGTACCTGGTTTTGGAAGATTCATACATTTATAATTTAAATACAGTAAAGCAGTAACCATGCAATAAAATTACAGGTGTAATACTGAATATTGGTTTATTCCTATTTGGGGAAAAAAAAAATTGCTTATTGCAAATTTTTAAAATTTAACTTTTGCAAAGTAATAAGGATGTCCGGATGTCCCCTTGGTGAAAGACAACCAACTCAGGGAATACTTAAACAAACTGGACATATGTAAGCCCATGAGCCCTGACAGGATGTACCCACAAGTGCTGCAGGAGCTGGCAGATGTCATTACAAGGCCCCTCTAAATAATTCTTGATCAATCAAAGTGACTATGAGATGGGCTCAAAGATGGGAGGAAAGCAAATATGTGTGCTACCTTCAAGACATGGGGAACTACAAGTCAGTCAGCCTCACCTTGATCCCTGCATAGGTGATGGAACAGTTAATCCAGGAAGCCATTTGCAGGCACATGAACAGCAAGAAAATAATTAGGAGTAGTCAGCATGGATTCTCCGAGGGGAGCTGAGCTTAACCGACTTACAGGAAAGCAGGAGAAAGAATCCTTATCAGGCAGTGTAGTGATAGGGCAAGGAGTAATGGGTTTAAACTAAAAGAGGGTAGATTTAGATTAGATATTAGGAAGAAACGTTTTATCCGAAGGGTTGTGAGACACTGGAATGGGTTACCCAGAGAAGCTGTGGATGTCCCATCCCTGGAAGTGTTCAAGCCCAAGTTGGTTGGGGCTTTGAGAAACCTCATCCTGTGGAAGATGTCCCTGCACACCAGGGGTTGGAATTAGATGATCTTTAAGATGACCCCCTCTGCGGGAGTTTGGAATTAGATGATCTTTATGGTCCTTTCCAATCCAAACCATGCTATGATTCTATGACTTGACAAGCTTCTGTGGTGAAATGACTGGGTTGACAGATAAGGTAAAGCTGTGGATATTGTCTGCCTGAACTTCAGTAAGACCTTTGACAATATGACGTTTGTCATAAGATCCTCATAGGGAAGCTGTTCATGTATGGGCTGGATGGGCAGACAGTGAGGTAGATTGAAAACTGGTCAAAAGGTTGGGCCAAGAGGGTGGTGATCAGTGGCACAAAGTCTAGTTGTAGGCCAGTCACCAGCAGTGTACCCCAGGGATGAGTATTCGGTTTGAAACTGCTTAAAATCTTCAGTAACGACATGGATGATGGGGCAGAGTACACTCTCAGCAAGTGTGGAGATGACACAAAACTGGAGCAGTGGTGGGTTACACTGCCATCCAGAGGGACTTTGACAGACTGGAGGAATGGGCTGACAGGAACCTCATGAAGTTCAACAGAGGGAAGTGCAGGTTCCTGCACCTGGGAGGAACAACCCCAAGCATTCACCTGGAAAGCAGTTTTACAGAAAAGGCCCTGAGTGTTCTGCTGTAAACCAAGTAGAACATGAACCAGAAATGTGCCTTTGCCACAGAAAAAGGTAATGGTATCCTGGGCTGCATTTGGTAAAGTCTTGCTGGAATGTCAAGGAAGGTGATCCTTCCCCTCTACTAAACACTGGTGAGGCCACACCTGGAGCACTGTATCCAGTTCTGGTCTTCCCAATAGTAGAGAGACATGGACACACTGGAGTGAGTACAGGGAATGGGCCACAAAGACAATGAAGGGACTGGAGCATCTCTCTTACGAAGAAAGGCTGAGAGCTGGGCCTGTTCAGCTTGGAGAATAGCCGGTTCAAGGAGGGTGCAAAAAGTGTGGAGCCAGGCTCTTTTCAGTGGTGCTCAGTGCCAGGACAAGAGGCATTGTGCACAAGAAGAAATACAGGAGGTTCCTTCCAAACATCAAGAAGCACTTTACTGTGTGGGTAGTTGAGCACTGGCATAGGTTTCCCAGAGAGATTGTGGAGTCTTCATCTTTGGAGATCTCCAAAACCACCTGGACATGGTCCTGGGTAGGCTGCTCTGGGCGGCCCTGCTTGATAAGGGAGGTTGGATCAAATGACCTCCAGAGTTCCCTGCCAACCTTAACCATTCTGTGATTCTGTGATTTTGTAAAATATTTGGGCTTGTGAAGGAGTTATTTTTTTATTTTAAGGATAAACAGAATTCACACTGAGTCAAAATGTATCAATATATCAATCCGAGTTTCAATCTCATCTTTCAGGGCAACAGCTATAGCTTTTGGATTTGACTCCTGCACCTGAAACATTGCAATCTTGTTCTTCACTTCATCCAACACTTAAGTTCTTTGATAATACTTTTCTACTCATTCCTCAGATTCTATCCCTGACATTCACCAGAGTGCTGGCCAGGAAGGGGCTGCCTCTTGTCCATTTTCCAGCCAGCACAGAATCCCAGAATGGTTGAGTTTAGAAGGGACCGCTGGAGATCATCTGCTCCAACACCCCTGTTCAAACAGGGCCACCTAGAGAGAAGAAACAAACATGGGAGCTCTGGCACCATGGAGCCAGAGGAGTGGGTTGGACAGCTGCTGCAGCTCATTTCTGAAAGGCTCCTGCTCTCCAAGAAGCTTTGTTCCCTGTTACAAACCCATTCATATGAGCTTGTGGAGCAGCAGCCCTGAAGAGCACGCCAACAGGTCCATGGTTAAACACTTACCCATAGCTCTTTAAAAACATTTTCTATTAAAACTTGATGCAAGAAAGGTTCTTCACCCCAGTAATGGCCTGACACTTAGTACAAGCCATTCAGCACACCTATACAATCACTAAGAGCCTTATTTTCTATCACCCTACCTCAGAGCAGATGGGAAAAGCCTTTTATTGAATCAGTATATTATTTTATTCTGTTTTTATTCAATAAGCCCACGTAATACCATCTTTTGAGCCAAGGACCTCCTTGAGTTACACCCAGAAATACATGTCAGAGGGTCCCACATCTAGCACACACACACACAAAAAATGATTTTTTAATTAGCAGTCCTAAATGGGAGAGATGTAATAACAACACTTCTTTCCAAGTATCCCCTATTATTTTTCTCTTGGGTAACAGATGAGGGCTGGTAATGTTTTTCCCAAACCCATCTCTATCTCAGAGCACTATTCTGATTAATGGGCTAATATGTGTAAAATTTATTTTTAAACTCTGTTACTATTTCTTCCTTTCAAACAATACACTACATTGATCTTAGCATGTCAAGTAGGGAAGAAGGCTGTTCCTTTTGTCCCTTGGCATTTAGGGGACATTCAGTGCAGATAAGGATTGTTTGGGAATGTAGAGGGTTTGCTGAAGACAATCACTGGAGATAGAACCTTAATTTAACCTCAAGCCTGCAGTATTTCCCCCAGGATATGGATGACTGATAACACAGCAGAGGGCAAGGAAAGCACAAAATTATTGAGAAATGGAAGCAGCAAATTAGAAGTGTTGAATTTCTTCCTCTAAATCATTGTTTATAAGAATAGTCATGCATGTCTGACTCAGTCTGGAGACACTAAGAAGCATCTTAAAGGAGTAGTTTTACAATGCACTGACAGTGGATGTTCCTGAAAGTCATTTCCAAAGCATATGAAATATAGTTGTCATATCCTCATCTTAAAACTAAATGTCATTACAGCACCAAAACACAATTGCTCATAATATCCTAAGTACAAGGTAGGTCAGCAATAGCTAATTTAAAGGAAGTAAGTCCTTAACAGAGAGCGTGATAACATTTCACTAATCTAAATGAAGTCCTTAACAGAGAGCTTGATAACATTTCCCATGGGAACATTAGAAAATAGTGTTAATGAGCATTATTAAAACCTGCTTCTGTAAGCAAATAGATCTTTATTAACTGAGGTTGTATGTGATGTTTTCCTGCATTATAGCTCTAAAGGGGCTACAAGAAAAGCTGCAGAGAGTATTTTGTTTTAAACAAAAAGGTTTTTTCTGTGTTCTAACCTAAAAATAAAGCTATTCTGTTAGGGTTAAAGGTTAAATAACCCTTTTATTTGCTAATGATAAATTTAATTGCCTGAAGCAAAATTTAATACAAGCTGATTTATGTTTTTCTTTCTATAGGGATAAAAAGAAACATCCTTAGGAGAAACAGCTAGAAAAGGCTGCCCCAGCTTCAGGACCCTTGCTTTCAGAATAGAAGAATTTATTCACTATAAACAGAATATGTGAATATCCTTTACCAGATGAAAAGTTGTAAGGAAAAATGTCCTATCTGCTGCAAGAAACAAAAGATTAATTTTACTGCAATTTCCAGTACAGATTTTCTTTTAATCACCTTTTATGGGTGGGGGAGGAGGGGGAGAACAAGGGGGGGGGGGGGAAGGCAATTTACAATTTATCCTCCTGCTGTCAACCATAAAACATCCAAATCCCTGGGAAAAAATAAATAAATACATATGTGTATATATATATATATAAAGGGGGAGATGGGCAAGAATGGGAATAACTGCATTAATTGTGACCCCAAATTTTAGAGAGAAATTTTACACCAAGTAATAATTGAGACAAAACAGTAGTCTCTTAGTATAAAAATCAATTGCATGCTGTTAAAGGAACATTTGTGTTCCATTGTTAGAGGTTTGTGCCATTTGTTTCTTGATAATAAAAAGCAAAATGCCAAATCAACACCTCCAGCTGATATTCTAAAATATTTGAATATTTACAGAGAAAACAGAGGTAGTATTTTGAGAAGACTTTTAGCTCAGCAGAAGGGCAGGGCAAAATGTAACCCCTTAAGACAGCATACTGTGCTTCATATTGAGCAACAGCTAATGAAATCCTAAGAGGGTTTGTTACGTAAGCCAGTGGACTGAAAAAACCTTTAACATGCAGGAAACTGGAGTTAATTAAACTGTTATGGGTATCCTATCCATCATCCCACCAGACTGCCCTATTCTAAACCTATTTACATTTTGCAATTGAAAAAATGTACTTGGGGTGGTTGATAAACCATGTTTACTGTCCTTATTGATTTGACATTTGTGCATACCCTTTATGCTTTAATTATCTAATAGTGTTCTTGAATCTTCCTCTGCTACAGAAAGCATTTGATTTCCAAGCAATTAGACATATCTGACAATTAGCAGACAGTAACAGTGTTTCCTTCAACAAATTAATCAGTTTGGGAAAGCACTGGTTCATCACTGCACTGAAATTGCTGAAAAAGTCATTTTATTGAATCTCATTTCAACATGCTTCAGTACCCTAGTACAACTAAAGTGCATTTCAATGTTGTCCATATTTCACTCACAAGATAGATTGCCTTTAAGGAGCTTCCTTTCCCATATAATAATTCTGAAAGCTAAATGTGACATAAGAGAATTCAAACTTAAGGTTAACAGCTGGCTACATTGCTGGGGATCAGCAGAACAAATGAGATTGAGTATTTTCTAATCCAGATATGGCCAAGAAAAAGAAGAAAGCTGCTAACTGCAATATAAATTCATCATCTATTTTGAATCTTTGTAAGGCTGATAAATTTTTTATCTTCTGTTTGAGACCTAGTTTCTGAGGACTTGCATCATTGTGTGTATTAAAACACTTTGCAATACTTTTAAAGTTTTATCCAAGATTTATTCTAGTGCTTATTTCTATCAAAAAATCTTCACATTACAACATAAAAAGTCACTGCAAAAAAAAAAATATGCTTCTTTCTTTGGTTTGGAGACATTAGAGAGAAAGTTTAGTAGCAGTAGTAGAATTTTTTGCATTTTTTCATGCTTATGAAAGGATATGGTGTAATTCTTAGCTGTGAAATGAAACAGGTATCTTGAAATCAAATCTGGAAGCTCATATTTGTGAAAGGCAGCATCTTATCTTTTCCTGCACAAATGAACCACGTCACTGTGAAAGGGGTCTAAGGGACCATATTCACCTGAGAGAAGTTTTTCCCAGTGCAGGTGCTGTATGAAAGAACTGTACCACCACATTACCTCATAAGCTTCATTCAACAAGCAAAATACACTGGAGACAGGAACCACACTTTGCTCTACACTGCAGTATGTACCCTGTAGAGTTTCTGGTCATCAATACTAATCTTCAATAAACCTGGACACCTGACATAATTTAAAAGGCTTCTCCCCTTCCCAAACTTATCCATTGTTACTATAAAGAAAGAAAGGGTATAAGTAGTGCCTCAGAGAGGGGCAGGATCAAAATGACAAAAATCTAGCTAGAAGCTTTCACTGGACTTCAAATTTTACACTGTACTTCTAGTTAGTGCGACCCAGTTCTTCCAGTGAGAATATAGATGCCATGAAAGGTGACAGGGTTGTACCATACAGAAACCGCGTGTTTCTTAGGCATGTCCAAAATAATAAACAATAATTACACTGTAATGGATGGTGTAAGAGTAGTCATGCACTTTACAGAGCTAATAGCAGTGTTTACCAGCAATTTTACTACAAATATTTCAGTCTTTAAACAAGGACAGGAAAGAGAATAATTTCTCTTAAACAGAAGAGAAAACTGCCATGTTTTTTCACTTTTTCACACTACAGAACCAAGAAACAAAGGATATATTAAACTATTGTAAAAATGATTGATAATGTAGAGTTCTGAGAAATTATTCATAAAAAAAATATTTTTGATAGCAATCAGTAAGTGTGGTTGGTTAATCTAGTTACTACTTGCTGAAATAGTATTTAGCTATGGTTTCTTATCTGAAGATTTTTAAGCTGAATACATTTATCTCATCCAATAACATGACGCTTTTCTTTCAGCCAAAGCTTTTAGTCTTTTGTCTTGCCTTTTACCTTGCCTTTAAACAGCTCCCTCACTCCCAAGAGAGCTTTATATTGTATCAGGGCATAAAACTCTGAACTCAATCCCAAAGTCCACATGCAGGCAAAATTCTCTTTGTCCATCAAAGAATTCCATAAATTTCAATGAGAATTTAACATGAGAACACAATTACAAAGAATGGCATTTGGTGAAAATCAACAAGGCACTTTTTTTGCCTTGGCATAACATGAATATATTTATAATTCACCAATAACTAGTTTTGACAACTTGCTCTATTTTAAGAGTTTATAAGCATACTTTTTTGTTTCCTTTTTAATTCTTTCTCCAGAAAATTGTTTTTGTTGCCTATATAGTGTGCATTTCAATATGAAAAAAAAAAAAAAAAAGGTTTCTTCTAGCTAACTCTTAAATGGAAAATCTGAATCTCTCTCTCTGGTATACATTAGTATTTCAAGCAGTATTGTATCTTTCAGTGGGGCAGATCTTAGTTGCATTGCTTAATGTTTATGCTATCTTTTTATACATAAAGGCTTGATATGGAAACCTATTGTTTGTGTTGGTACCTAGGAATACAGCTATAATTCAGGCTTAAATTTTCCTCCATATTAATGATTTGAAGATGCCTTCTTTCCATATCCCATTATTTTGCTAGAGGTGCCATTCAGAATTTATTTTTGATAAATTCAGCCTGGTGCCTTGGTGACTACTGCATAGGTACAGTAGCTTTAAATATTTATATTGTGCTGCTGGTGATAATTATTATTCCAACTCAGTATAGTTTTAATGCATTTAAATGTCAGTGTTTCTCAGTCTAATTCATCATGCATACGTTCAGATGCTTGTATACATATATTCAGTATGCATCTCCAAGGACCTAAAAAGACCTATTCATATTTTAGCAGCTGTGAGAAAGTGAGGACAGATTTCCTTTACATTCCTAACTGTAAACATTAATTAGGTGCTTGACACTCATTAATGATTAAAAAGCTCTTTGTAAAATAATCCATCATAATTCTTTTATCACTATGCCAACCCAAAGAATTATTTCACTGTACTGTGTTATCTTTGATGGGAAAGTTGAAAAACAATGTGTTAAAATAAAATCCATTTATTTACTCAGTTTGTTTCCATGGGAAGAAAAAAATCTGATTTTGCTGCAATACCTAATAAGTTTCTGAATAAAAGGATGTCATGCTTTATTATCTATTTGTATGCGTTTGTTGAAAAAACATTGTGTAGTTGCCTATACATTTATGTGTCTTCTTGGGCTTAGCTGCTGCAACAGTATAGAATCATGAAAACAACAACTTGAGCATTTTCCTCTGGTCTCCATAATGCTATTAATAAAATGTTGAGGGTTATCACTATATATATATGTATGTATGTATGTATGTATGTATAAAATCCTTTTCACAGACACAACTAGAATGCATTTAACCTTGACTTTCCAAGTGGTACTATTTGCAATTGTTTGGTTAAGGAAAGCGGAGGAGAAAGGAACATTGCATTCCCAGGAGGCCTGACAAATGATTTCCAAGGTCAGGCATATGCACGAAAAAAACAACAGCTCCTTACTCTGCATCCTGTTACAGCATCTCTCTTTCTGCTACCTGTGACACCACCTCTACTCAGTCCCCTTGAAGGGTTATGCAGGCTGCCATACAGAATGGGTCTAGTATTGTCCAAAAAATTAGGCTGAAGCTGCTGCTTGTCAGTACACAGCTAACAGTTCAGAGAATCCTTCCATTGATTTCCTTGGTGTGACTCCACCCAGACTGTTTTCTCAGCCTAATGCTGCATCTCCAGAATGTGTAATAGTAATTGACCAGAACAGAGTGTCAGGATTAATTAATGTTCTCTCGTTATTGGTGAGAGCACTGGTTTTCAAAGAATGTCCTAGCTGTTATTTATGGCATTTAATTAAGGTGCAGTCTTATCTAAATAATCAGCGTGCTGTAAAATACTAGAGTCAAACTACATATCTGCAATAAGCCAGACATAGCGTGTGCAACCACATTTGCACAGAACATGTAGACACTTTTGCAAGTCATGAGAAATTTAGGAAATTAGTAGGGTTTTTAGCTTTTACAAGGCATGTGAAAGCATTCTATGCCTCCTAAATGGATTTACTCTAACTGCCTAATTCATTATGCTAAAACCATGAAGCAATTTCCTGTTCAAAGCCCAGCTCACAGGCTCTCTGTTGTCAAGTATTTGAATTTCAGATTAGAAATGTGTTCATTTGGATAGCATGAAAGGAAAGCTTTGTTGTCAGCTTTGCTTTATGTTCTTCCAGCAGCCAAATCCCTCTTCTTCAGTGGTCACCAGCAAAATACTAGACCTCCACTCTGGTCCCAACTATCTTGAAACAAACACAAATGCCTTTGGCCTTTATGGCCTAAGCACTGGTTTGAGGTTTGCTGCTCTCTCCTCTCCTTAATGTTTTTTTAGGATTATTTCTGCAAGATGATATCAGTAAATGTTTAGATTACTCTGAGCTTTTCTCATCATTAAAGAAGCAAAGGGTCGGAAGGGAGGAAGCATTTCCGCAATGGGAGAGAAGAGCCAGAACATCTCGTCTTACTAGAAATGTTGCAGTTTGTTATGGAACGGAGAGCTGAAGTGGCTGCAGCCCTTTCACCCCCAGCATGTTCCTCACTACTATCCATAGTGAATGTTAAGTATGCTGCTGCTTGCTTGTTAGCAGCTATTTCTTTACAGTCTTGGGAAAAAGAGAGAGAGAGAGAACCACATACGCACAAAAAACAGCTTGCAAAAGGCAGAGGCTGCATTTTACCAGAGTAAAAACAAGTTACCTAATACAAACTGAGGAGAAAAAAAGAATCCAGCCCTAAGGATTCCTAGCTTCAGCTAATAATATGGAAGTTGAGGCATTCTGACAGCATTTCTCACAGGAAGAATCTTTTCAGAACTCTTCTATAAGCTATTTCCACTACATTTAAGGTCTGCACTCCGGAAGGACAAGCCCAGCACATCCTTCTATTAATTAAAAGCAAACATTCACACAAGGAATGTTATAACCTAAACATGAACTTTAATGGCTGTAAAATAGCTGGAAGCAAAAATAATTACTAGCAACTACAGAAGACATAGAGATACTTGTAATTCTTTTGCTTTTGAATACAATAACCCTTATGTAGTCATAATAAGCTCTTCAGTATAGGAAATGGTAATGGAAGATCTGTCTCCTGATACTACGGCTGTGCAAATAATTGATTTCTCAGCTGAACTGGAGGAAAAAAAAAAAACAAAAAACAATCCAAGATGAACTTAAATTGTCTCCTTTTTCTTGCACTAATGAAAGAAAAGGTGTCCTTTGGGGTACCTGTATCATCATCACAGTAACAGGACAGAGGATGCTGCTACCTCAACCTACAGCACACTGCACTGAAGCACACTTGTCCCTCACGGAGCACATGCTTGCTTCTCTTTCCTCTCCATAATCCCCTCTGTAATTCTGTGCCTGACAAACCAGGTCATGGGAGCACCAGGTCCCCACCCCTTCTCCTTGGGGAGGATGTAAAAACACCCCATCTCCGGTGAAAGATGCCTGAGTCAATGCGTTCTCACTCTCCCTGTTAACACTTCCCCTTGCATAAAGAATTACATGGGCAGCTGGAGGTGAGTGTTCTAATCACCAGTTTAGAGATACCCTAGGGAGCTACTTTGGAGAGTCATTTAATGACTCTTTAGTTTTTATGCAAAGTGGAACAGACCTAAAAGAAAGGATGGAAAGAGCCACTTCTTCCTGAGACCAAAGATGGTTGGGGCAGTTCCATCCCAGCTCATCAAAAGTGGAAAGTCCCTGCTGAAATCCCTGTCCAAATTCAGGCACAAAGCAGGTTTCTGTTTCCATTTCTGGCTCCCAGGAGAGTAAGGCTGAGCATTTCACCCTGCTCTAAATCACACATTGTTCCAACATGTGTTTTCAAATGTTAAAAGTGAAGACAAACCAAGGCACAAGGCTATGCCCATTGGTGAGGTTCCTGGCACCCTATTTCATGATTAACAGAAATGAGCCTAAAAGCCTACAGAGTTTAAAGTCTCTAATTTAAGATTGCTCTTGCTCTCCAATTGCATATGTTTTACTATATTTAAATGCAAATAATATTCAGTTCAGGTTTCTGACTGGCTGCTAAATACCTTCCAGTACTTTTATGGAATTTGTTTCCTCAAACTCAGATTATATAAACAGAATTAGAGACTATTAGTATACATTACATGCAAGTTAAATAAGTGTACTAAAGAATTCAGGCCCAAACCATTTTAAGTTAAAACTGACATAAAACTATTACATTGCAAATAACATAATCAAACAATTACCAACGCTCACACTTTTATTATCCTGAAGCACTGCGAGGTTACTCCCAGTACATCCAGTACATTCAGTTCTATGGTGCTGTAAGTAAAACCAAGTTTCATAATCTCCAATCACTTTACCAAATTCTATCATTCTGCACATTCTGCAGCTGTCAGGGCACTGTGGTTTTCTACCAGTTATGACCCTTATGGGAAAACGTATCCAGTGGTTCCACAGGATCAAATCACAAATTCTTTGTTAGGACTTCTTCATGAAAGTCACAGTCAGCAATTATGTTACTGTGTATTTGCTACCTCAGATAAGATGGTGCATTATTATTTTTTTCAGTGAAAGGGAGAAGAAGATTCCCCTCATAAGGATATCTGAAACATTTTATTCCACTTCCTCACCATCCACACTGAATAATGGAGCAGCAGCAGAAGGCACATATGAGCCTTTCCTGCAGAAATCCGGAATAAAAAACAACAACAATAACAACAACAAAAAGACCAAACACACCACTAAAGCACAAAAATGTGTAAGGGAGTCAATTTTCATATGACGGTACCTTGATCATTCGAAAGATAATCTGACTATCCCTTAAAAAAAAAAAGGCAGGCTTTTCAGCATTTTGCAGGGCTTATATATTCATCTTCCGCTATTGCTCTGTTCCAAATAAAAAGCCATAATTATTTCTTTGTGTGATTTACCTTTTGAGATCATCTGACCTGAACTCCTTCCTTATGCAGTTCCTCATCCAAATCTGTTTCCCCCTTTAACAAATCACATTAACTAATCAGACTAGTGCCTTGTCCATATCAGCACAGCCTTCCCAAAAGATCAAAACCAGGCTAGTTACATGGTCTTAGGATGACAAGCACATAGCTTGTCAAAGGAGCCTAAGTTCCCATGTGAAAGGACAGTTTAATCACTCTACAGGATCATTGCAAATTGCCTCAAGTTGCAGCAAAGTAGGGAATGGATTTGAGGGACTCATCTTACCTCAGACAGTAGTGAGATATTGCAGCACAGCCTACACTGGCCTTAGAAACAAAATGAGGTACAATAGGATAATTTGTCTGCCCCACCAGGTATTTGATGCTGTATTTCATTAAGATGCAACAAACGAAAAGCTATTCCAACACCTGCAAAATGCAAGTCCTGATGTTTGGCTTACCGATTTATATGTTCATTACACTTGTTCAGAAAAAGTTTTTTCCCATATGGCTTATTGAAGACCATCACGTGTCACAGCAGTTTTACTGGTAAAAATAAGTAAGTCACAATACAATTGGGCCAGCTGACACATTAAATAAAGAGATGACTATATAAATGCCAGAGTGCCCTATAATTCTCTTTCCTAGTAAATGGAGACAAAAAAGTGCTGTCTAGCTAGAGAACTCCTATTCAGGAAAAGCTGTTAACACTGTGAAAGCCAAGTGTTCAAGCTACAGAATAAAGAGCCAAAATGCAAGGGAAGAGCCATGGGAAGAGGATTTTAAAAACTAAAAATATATATATTCCTAAAGTATACACATCTCTCTTTAGGCCTACAATTAGAAATGCTTAGGACTTGCACATATTGCTCACATAGCAAATCATGCAGTTAGTACCACAGAAAAGGAATCAAAGCAACACTGAGTTTCATTAAACAAACCAGCAAAGCAACATATTGTGCCACAGGAAGGACTTTCTAACAATGGTGCATAGCTTGCATAAACAGAAAATACTCAACACACTGCATTTGTGGGAAAAAAAATAAATCACATTTATGCAGCTCTGGGATGGCTCAAACTAGTGAGAGTTTTGTTGATTTCCCAATGTGATTCCTGCCAACACGCAAAGAGAACCAGCATTAGCTTCATCCTAGAGCTCAGACACTTCCAAAGTGTTACAGATATGAAAGGCATTTGGAGAAAGAGCTTAGCTTCCAAAATAACCAGAGAGCAGACTTTCATTTCTCAACTCACACCCCCTACTCACCCTCAATAAAAACAAAAAAAAACAAAACCAAAAACACTACAATCCAGCAGACAGTCTGGGTTAAGTCCAGTGTCCTCAACTTCAAGCACTGATGTGTCCCTGGGATGGTAATGTATCCTAGGATCATCAAGCAAACCCTGAACGGAGATACCAACAAAACACAGGGTGGCAAAATCTCTTCATGATCAATTCTCACCAAAATCAAGGGAGCCTTGGTAAGCTGTTTAGAAGGAACTGGATAAGGAATCACAGAATCACAGAATTGTAGGGATTGGAAGGGACCTCAAGAGATCATCAGGTCCAAGCCCCCTGCCAATACAGGTTCCTAGAGCAGGTTGGCCGGGTAGGCATCCAGATGGGCCTTGAATATTTCCAGAGTAGGTGACCCCACAACCTCCCTGGGCAGCCTGTTCCAATGCTCCATCACAAGGAGAGTCCTGCTGAAAAAAAAAAAAAAAAAAAGAAAAAAAAGGTAGTGGAAGTAGTTTGGACTGAGAAAGGGCTGTGAATGCAATGAACAGAGAGGGTAGAGAACAACCCCTTTGGGTTACAAGGTGAAAGTGGGACTTAAAACAGTTAAAATAAGCACAAGAATTTTGGAAGCCTTACAGAATCACACTGGGAAGCACTCTGATGTTCCCCCTGTGGTGCTACCAGCCCCGTGAAGAGTGATGCAGAGGCTCAGCAAACAAGCATCTCCTTTCCTGGAGCTCTCATGGAGGGAAGCCTGCACTGCATCTCAGCCATGGCACAAGACATCCACCTGTGGGCAGGTTTCATCTCCAGGCAATGGGTCCAGTCCACAGGCAGGCTCTGTGTCGGCACCCATCGGCATGTATTGTGATTCACCCAACAGCTTCTCAATTAAACACTGTATGTGGAAGTTGTGCACTGTCAGGTTTCTGAACCCAGTAGGGCCCATCCCTCTGCAAACGTGACGTCCTGCCAGGGCACAGCAGCATCCAGTGCCATGCAGACCCTGCTGGGGGCTGCGAGGTGAGCCAGGGTGAAGGCTGAGCCTCTCAAAGCTGGCAAACAAACGACAAGGGAAGGGATAATAACTGTGATGAAGGAATGTGAATTATTCATTAAAAAACAATGCAAGCCGTCAGGGGCTAGAAGACAAAGTTTGTGGGTTTTTTTGTTGTGTTCTATTTTTTTCTTAGGATGGATAGCTGTTTAGCTCCAGTTTCTTGGGATCTCATCCATACCATTCACAAGATGACAATTTTACATCACAACAGGTCCCCTGATGGCATGTATTAATTTATTATGGAGGCAAAAGGAAGGGAATATTTTTGTGTATCACGCTAGTAAAACACACAAACTACTCCCTCAAGGCACATATATGCATACATTAAAACATTAGCAATGGCATTAGAGTTAATAAGAGCTATGACATACAACACATCCATTCACAGTATACTTCCCAGCAACCCAAAGGCAACACTTGGCACTCACATTACTCTTAAGACATGAAACTGCACAGCTGAAAAGTAAACAGGGAAAAGTCAAATTATTGGATGCCTGGCACATGTTCTTAAAACACAAAAGTGAACAGTAAGACCTTGTCCAAATAAGCATCCTTTCAGAAGGAAAAGGTTTCATGTAAGAAGGACTGCGTATCTGCTGGTGTATTCATCAAGGCATTCCTTATTTTAGTCAACAAGGATGAAATTATATAAGCACAGCACGAAGTACTGTAAATGTAGATGGATTTAGCTGAGGCAAAAGCCTGTCTGAAAACTGGTTCTATTTTTTTGCAAAAGCATATTATTACATTCCTCTTTGTTACTTCAAATTAAATTAATTTCTCTTTATATTTAACCTAATGTAAATAAATTATCTATTATTGTCTGTGCTCCCTCCCCCTTCTTTTCTTCTTGTGCCTCACAGAACAATAATAAAAACCTAATGTTGGCAAAGTTGAAGATAGCAGAGCACTTGGAACTACTCTCTGACACAGAGGCTGACACATTGAGGCTACCAATTGCTAACTGTTATTGGATAGTACTGTGTTTCATAAAACACCAAAATGAATTACTGTATTATCAATATAAAAAGTAAATAAATGAAATAAACTTTTTAATTAAAAACAAGTTAAGACTAAGCCATGAATGAAAGTAAATGCAAAGCATTAGAATATTTGGACTTTTATTTTTCCCAATTCTGCAGTAGTTGGTAAATCAGAGAATTCCTTTGCTGTCTCGATATAATTCAGGTAGTTTGCAGCTTGCAAAACAGGATGAAAAACGTGAAAAGATATTTACTGTCACAACTCTTTACGGAGAAGAAATACAGCATTGGCACAAGCCAATACACAACAAGAAGGTTGATCCCTCGAGATACACTTTTTGAGTTTTTCTTTCTGTATTTCATCTGAATCTTAATCTTTTTTTTGTTTGTTTGGTTGGTTGTTTTTTTGTTTGTTTTCCCCCAGAAACTTCACCTCCTTCAGTTTAAAACAGTGCAGATGGCTATTGCTAATAGAGACTTGGGCCACAAAGCACAGCAGATACAGAACAATGATGGAAGAAGATCCTCTCAGACACACAACCTGAAAATCTGTGAAACGTCACCCTTTCAGTCCCACTGGAATTTAAAAGCATTTCATTTTCATCTAACGTGCATATTAAAGAATATATTTTTCCTTGAAGCAAGTAGTTTATCTGTTTTTATTGCTGTTGTTTTTCTTCTGTGATATCATTATACCAAGGCAAATAGGAAGTGATACACCTAATAAATTTTAGTTTGGCATAGAATGATGAAAAACAAACAAACAAACAAACAAAAAACCAACAACAACAGAAAAACAAAACAAACAAACAAACAAACAAAAACATATTTTCATGTAATCTGGGAAATAAACTTCTATCTGCTCCCTATCCCTATCAGTTGGGTTTCCACTAGAACTTGAAATAGTTGGAAGAGAAGTGATCAGTTTACTTGTATGAAGTTTTATTCAAGTTTTATCTTCTCAATCCATAGACCGAGTTCCATGGTCTTATATGTAACCTTCATATAGTTGTAAAAATGAATTCTGTATATTGATTGTCTTTTGCTTACATGGTATAGAATTATTTGAGATACAGTGCCAGAAAGAATATGCAAGAATTGTATCTTTTGAAATTAATTTCAGATGGTGATTTGTTGTAGTATCAAAGTGAAAGAAAAGACTAATTCATAGATGCAACATGTTTAGGATGACAACATTTTACATATAGAAAACACAGTAAAGAAGATGTTGCAAGAATTACACTCAGCAATTGGGATATCACATTTTTTCAAACTTAATTATAGAACTGGCTTGCAAAGGAAAATATCTTCCAGTAAACACTCTCAAACTCTTTTTGATTGCCCAGAAAACCCTTTGTCTAACTACTGAAATATAGATATGTTATAAAGGTTATAGCATACCAGTGCTGAAAGGCTGAAATGTAAATTTGTTGTGGAAATGTTTTCTGTGATTCTTCTGGTAAAACGCATCCATATTATATATAAGAATATCTAGGGACCTTATGTATTTTTCACCTCTCTTGCGAGTAGTGAGTCCATTAAGAAGTGATTGAAAAACAAACACACACACACACAAAATAAATAAATAAATAAAAACACGACTAGATGAATATAATGGAAGGTATTAATATGCATGTGTTAGCTATGTTCAGGAACTCAGTCCTAACCAGTGGTGGCCCTAAAATCAGTACTGTCTCCAGTGCTGACCATTATTTTACTGTTTTGAGATTAAAATGTAAAATCTTCCAAAGAAAATAACCTTTTCACTGTTGAGTTGCCTTTCCTTTCTTCCTTCTTTTCACTGAGGCTTTTTCTGAACAACCATTCAGCCATACAGAATATCACTATTTTATTGACTGCTCTGCCTTCCAGACTTTCCATTTTTTTAACATGAACTATATATATGTGGTTGTAAAAGGGCAAATACTTCTAATGATGACATGCTTGACGCACCAAATCATCTTTCTTCAAAACAGTGCAAGGGCCCTACAAATGACAGCTTTTCAGGTACTCATGAATAAATGAACCAAAGCAAAGCATCTGGAGCTATTCTTGCTCTTCATATTTAGTACAGGTAGACTCACCAAAGCAATTGACTGACCAGAAAAGATTTTTGTTGAATTTTAAAATAAGAGAGTTGGCAGCAGAGGAGGACCCTGTGCCTAAATTTGACATACAGAAAACTCCTAGATTTTCATTAGTAAAAATGTTCCTCTGTTGTTTGTGAAATGTATTTTGCTGCATGAAAAATACATTTCTGACATTGACCTACATCAGCTTCATCAACAATGCATTTTTAAAAGTGTTATTGTATATAAGACAATGCAAGAGGGAAGAATAATTGAAACCAATGTAGGATTGCAAATTTTGTTCAGGAAGCTGTCTGCCTCTAGGCTTAGTATTTGGCATTGACTAAAAGAACACCTATTTAACCATAAAATAAAACTCCTTAGAAACATATACTACTGATGCATGGTTTACATAAAACAGTGATTTTTTAAATTTAAAATTGAACTGGTAATTTTGGTGACTTAGCTTTGCAGCTATACTGATTTAATGTAAAATCCTTGTAGGGAATCATATTTCTCAACTGCAATAATAAAATATCAGAAATGAAACTGGAGACCATGGCAGAGAAATTAAGAAACTAGGTAAATAAAACAATTATAAGAAATAGGAAAAAGAACTATAGCACCTGTCATCCCAGCATTCCTTAGCATTGCACCAACATAATATTACTTGCCACACGGCTGTATGTTTTTCAGCTGTCTTCAGTGGAAAACATCATTATACAGCTGGATAGTTAAAAGCTACCTCTATGCATCTTTGTATATGTAACTGTATGTCTGACTATATGCACACAGGTAGGTGTGTAGGTCCTTAGGGTTGTTTGATCCGCCATCTGGATACTGTCATATTTGCTTTGGTTGACATTTCACTACCAATGAAGTAAACCTGGTGACATTTATTTCAATATTGCTCTGAACTGAAATTTTAAATTCTAGTATTTTCATCACATGTGATTGAATTTCCATTCTCTCTGGAGAAGCCATGAAAACAAAAAGATCAGATGTAGCTACAAACAAAAGAAGAATCTTATCATAGAATCTTATTGTGTATGAAACTCACCCAAGTCTGGCAACTTTGCAGTTTTGCTCTTTCTATCTTCATTCATATCACTACGTTTTTAGCTAAAGATCCCAGACCAGAGGCAAGTGCCATAAAACATTGTTTTTAAAAACACTGGTAAACTTTTCAAAGCAAATTTAAAAAAAAAAAAAATCTGTAAAAATATGGCTTAAATATTTGTCAGAGAAAGGTAGTTCTTTGGATTGACTTTTCCCCTGCTGTTAAATTAATAAACTTTCATGGATTAAGGAAGCATTAAATATTACAGCGTAAGTTTCATTCCTAAATCTTAATGCTCTTTAAAATCACAGTTTAAAAATTTAACCCATAAGCCTGTCTTTACAGTTTGATTTCCAGAATAAGATTCCCCAATAATAACTAATCACTGACAAACTTCTTTCATTTTAAAGCTGTTTAATAAATCTAAATTTCCATGTACAATTGTACACTTCACACCTTCATATAGACATATATGTATGCATACAGAGATATATATATGCGTACATACATAAGCAAAGAGAGTAAAAAATGATATAAATCATCTTTTCTTGCTTCATCTTGATTTACCATTTATATACACCAGTTCAGATTCACACCTATACATTGGTATAACTAAAATCCCTTTCAGGTAACAGCTAAATTTCATGCTTTAAATACAGAGAGGTCAAGTTAGCCATATGTACAAAGGACCTAGAAATGAAATGTATTAAAGAGATGGGATATCCAAGGAGGAAACATTTTTTAGCTTATGCTTTAGGGGCTTCAAAGTTAGTCACTGAATTCCTTCCACTTCCTTACTGCTGCCTAACTTACACATCATCTCTGGATGTGTCCAAAGCACAAGACCAGAGAATTCACTATGGCACCCCAGATAATTTAAGGTCCAGTCCTTTAAGGTTTCCACAGATCGTTGTACTCCATTTGCTTCTGAATATACGTTCTTTGAATATTCTGCTCTTCTTTGTCCCCGTTTTCTGTGGGCTAAATTTTCACTTTCAGATCCTTCCTAAGCTCCCAGTTCCCAGTTCTATAATCTTTCTCTTCAACAAAAAGTACTCTTTTTCCCTTGTGTTCTTGTGACAACCATGGACACTGTTCTTCTGGTTGACAGCCACAAAATTTGTAACACTTTGATACAGCCCTTGCAATTTTTGGTTTTGTCATTTTTGTCATCTCTGTTGCAAGCTAATGTGCTTAGGACAACCCTGAGATGATTTATACTTGACCTTCTCTTGTCTTCTCACATACTTTTCTACTTCTTACATAGAAATGTCACTTCATCAAGCTCTTCTACTCACAAAGAAATGTTCTGCGTACCTAGGATTATTTCTGAATATTCTTCTCCAAGAACATAAACCATTGAAGCATTGAGTTACAATACTGACTAGAAAAGATATGAAAGAGAATCTGCTGCATCTCCAAGTGCAGCAGCACTGTTTGCACCCTGCCTCCTCCTCAGTGGAAAAGAGATACCTTGGCTAGAACAAGAACTAAGAATGACTGGGGTTTCTACTTACCAGCAAAGTCTAGAGTGTTTATTTATGCTGTGTATTTTTGTATCTACTCCAATTATCCTTAGCTCAAAATTATAGTTGATAGCACTTTGTATACACAAAATGTTTCTGAGTATCTTTAACACCCGTTTTTTCTGGACTCTAAACAGAATTGGTATTTCTTGTTTGTTTACTTTGGAAGAAAGCAGTTGAGGGGTAGTCAGTTATGTTACATCACACATTTCTTCTTCTCTGGGTTGTATGCACAATGCTGTAGACAAATGGTGAAATAACAGTGAACATCCATAAACATTTTAAATACCGTTTCTTTCTTGTGATTTTGATCTTGTGTTCTCTTATATTTCCTTCCTTCTAGAAACTTCAGTTATTTCCCATCCTTTCAGCTTTTCAAAAGGAACTTTTAAAAATCTCCCCTTTTCAAGTCTGAAGCAAAACAATTTGAAATAATGGCAAATGCAGTGAATTGGACAGAAAAGTTTTCCTCAGTCTGTGATAACTGGATGAGGTAGCAATTAGAAGATAGTCTGTGAAAAACCTCTTCTCATCTTCTCTTCTTCCCTGACCACTCCAAAACTCAGAAGGAATCCAGACCTTCGCATAAACACAAAACAGTGGAGGAGGAGACGGTATGTAGTTCAACAAGCCAGTGACTCTTTGGATGGAAAATAAATGAAAAGGCACACAGGATCAGCTGGTGACAACCTACAAGTCAGACAAGGAAAGCAAAAGAGTGAAGACCTGTAAAAACACATCCTTTCTCTAAAAATCAGTTTGCTAAACAAATCTTTTAATCATGTGTTATGTTCAGCCATTTAAAACACACATAAAACACCCTGAGATGTCCTCTGAATCATTTTTCTGTGTGACCCAGGCTTAGATCACTTCAGAGGGAGTAAGTAGCAGCAACATGCATAATTGAAAAGAATCAAAGAGAAAAGGAGGATATGTAGAGGCTCATACTGTTGGGTACCAAAAGACGTATGCAGAGATCACTGATATTTTGCAAATGTGGTTCAATCCCAGGCCAAATCAGATTGCCAGCACGTGGTCCATATTAGCTTTACCTCACATTTACCCATCCTTTCAGTTTCTATTCATTTCAGAGTGCTCTTTACGAAAGACAAACCAGCTGGCTTGTTCTTCCCTTTGATTCTAACTGTCACAAGCATAATTTGCACATTTACCAGGCCATCTGAACTGTACCTGTACTTGTTACACCCTCATAATCACCTATTTCCTTTTTCTCTAACGGCTTACAGACTAACGGCCCAGTATGTCTTTATCTTTCTTGACAGCTCTTTCCTGGCTGAAATTTGACTTTTCTCCTGTTTTCTGAAATGCACAAGTAGGAGAGGGTTCTTCCTCCCCGCCCCCTCCTCCACTTTTAGTGATTTCTTTTGATCACCTCCTGACATGCAGCTCATTAGCCTGCAGTGTACAACCAATTTCTGCATTGGCTGGCTTTCACATAAGGAAATGGTTAGCTACTCCCAAAGAGCAGATACTCTTCATTCCCTGCCATTTGTAAAATTTTAACCTTACTCACTGTCACACAGTTGTTCAAGAGATTCTCGTAAGATTTAGACATTCTCAGTGATGCTCAACTATGAGAGTTAAGTTAATATTAGCATAATTTATAATGTTTCACATTTTCTGTCTGCTGTGATATTTTTGAACCCATTTTCATATTAAAGTTAGGCACATGCTGTATATGAAAATGTAAATGCTTAAGCACACTGCATCCTTCTTGCCAAGCTGAACCCCATATTTCAAAGTCGTAGAATTATAGAATGGCTTGGGTTGGAAGGGATCTTAAAGATCACCTAACTACAACCCTCCTGCCACAGACAGGGATGACATCCCATGTCTATGGGATGATAGAAAAAACTTGTAAAGAACTGCAGTCTGGAATGTCTAAGTTGCCACATCCTATGAAATGGTATGTTTAGCCTGGTAAATACTTTTAGACAATATTTCCCTGATATTAGGTTTGTCCATTCTGCTGTAGGTATTTATGGTAAATACAAAACCCCAATTTAGGCAACATTTAAGCAGTGGATACCAATACACTCACAATTAGAAAGACAAACTTGAAACAAAATTTCCAAGAGAGAAGATAGGTTAACTATGTCTGATAATAAGGTTAAAATCAGTAAACAAAAATATTATGGCCTTTTAGAGTTTTTGCAATGATAAATTTTTACTTTTTTTTCCACAGTTTGATGACAGGCATATTCACAGAAAGGTCCTCCTTTAACAGAAATTTGATATTCCTGATATTCCCATTACTTATACACTCTCAGATTCATTGATATAAATGTTTTCCAAACAAGTACATGTTTGTGAGCAAAACTTCTAGTTCCTTAAATTGATGGAGGGAAAAAGAATGCTAACGTTTACTGCAATTACTGAATAACCCAGGTAAAATCCCAGAGAGCAGATGATTCACAAGTCAATGCTTATAAGATACATGCAAACTTAAGTAGATACTCCTGAGGAGACTACAGTATTGCTAACTACTCCCTGTTGCTGTTAATGTTGCCTTACTATGCATTCATAAAGGTGCAACTTCTAGCTACATATCTCAGCAGAATTATTGCTACCACTGCAGGTTGTTAAAGCAGAGTTAGCTGTAGACATGAAGCTGTACCAAATGTATGTTATTTGTGAAATATATGAATGAACTTCACTTACATCTTTTGCTACAAGATGCTGGCATGTTTGTTTGTTTGTTTTTGTTTTCTCCTCCTCCATTTTTAAGCTTTATCACCTGGAAAAGAAAAGAACATAATGAACATTGACAGACTCTTCGAGCCTTTTTGTCTTCTGCTCCAAAACAGGAATTTAACTATAGAACCAAGTAGCTTCACCATGGTCAGGAAATCACTTATAGATCCTCTCACAATGCCTACAGGGTTACTTCTGAGCAGGAAACATAAAAATATCGCAGTACACAGAACTTATGCTCCTGGTAAAGTGAAATACAATACCAGTAGTGACACATACAGTTGCCCCACCCCCTCCCAACACCCATTCCCAGCTGACCAGGATCCTAAAACCAAGAGTTTTTCAATTCACAAGTATGCCCTCCAGTCTTTTATCACATCTTCCATTTAGAAGTACAGAAATACATTTTGAATCCCTTTAATATGCAATATTCTTATAGAAAATACATCCTGATAATGTTATCTAAACATTTAAGAGAAAGTGTTTTAAACTTTGACAATCCACTTTGCACCTTACTAGAATGTTTTCTTTCCTCTAAGACGTCTAATCAGTTTTGCTGGAAGGTGTTTGATAAATATGTTTTCCCTTCAACATTTCTTTTAAACTAAACATTAATATATATTTTTTTTCTCTTTTCCCTTACTATTAATGAGCTCATCTACTCATGCTCGGTGATTAAGACTCCATATGTGACATATCTGCAAGGGAAAAGAAAGCTAGTAAGAACTTTTTCAGAATTAACAGGTTAACTAACATATTTACAGGATCTAAGTTGTAGAAAGGAAGAGATAAAACAAAAGATAAAGCATTAAATATACATTTTGAAAGGGTCTAAGAACACTAAAATTCTCATTAAAGCAGCAAACAATTCTGCCTGGTGTTGTGTCACTGAGTAGTAACTCATTGCATGAACACTTACTGGAAACAAAATTTAATTAAAACAAACAAAACCAAAAACAACAAACACCACCACCAAGAAAAACACAAACACATAAAAAGTGAGAACCTATTTATCTCCATTTTAGTAGCTACAGTTCACACACACTTTGCAATACCTGTAACTAATACCAGAGATGCATTATGCATCAACATAAAACATGACATAAAAAAAGTTTTATCTTTCAAATTCCACTCGTTAGACGTTTTCCATCTCACCCACCTCGAACAACGATGTTATACAGTACTGTTCCCTGGTAGCTGCAACACCTCTAAAACTCAGCAAAATGTCTTTCTCTACATACTAAATTTCTAATTTACTCATGTACAACAGTCCTAAAGAACTCATTTCTGGCCATTTCACCTACTGAAAATGCTTCCTATGCCATTTAAAATGCATTAATCCTAGAAATACTGGACACTTAGTCATTGCACCTATCTGTATGTCTCTACTTCTGATTCATCATGAAACAAACATTTATTTTCCTAAATGTTGTTTAGAAGCTTGCCCTTACAAAGATATAACACACAAACCAGGAAAAAAAAAAAAAAAGACTCAAAAACCACAAATCGTGTACTGAACATTGAACACTACCAGTCTGATGAATCTTAAAATCACCCAATGTTTTCTATTGTTGTATACACAGATGAGGGCATCTTAATGTAACCAAAGACAGTAAAATACAACACATTATGCAAATGCAATAACAAATGTAAAATGATAAATTAGAAAGCAACTATTCAATTATTACTGTAACTAATTCCTGTAGAAGGTGCCACAGCAAATGAACCTGAACTTGTCCTGGTTGACTGCAGTGTTCTGTTGAAACATTTCCATTTGGTTTGTTTGCTGCTTTTGTAGATCACTGAAGTAGATAGCATCTGTTTAATGAGCTCCCACTTCATTACAGAGCTGCACTACTCACTGAGTCATTCTCTAAGCATGCAGGCTGTGTAATCTGGTGTTGTTTTAAAGCAAATACTAATTTATGATTACCTGTTACATTAGGCCTCTGAAAATTGTACTCACACTGGCTTGCATGAGCAGAATGCTAATGACCTGATTACGGACTGTAGTGATGTTTCATGCTCACAGTCTGTGAACATAAATTCCCATCTCAAGCATGTTGGCTGAACAATGCATGCAGCTTAGAAACGAAAAAGAATAAAATACATTCACTTGGAAAACATGCAAATTATGGTCTCAATAGCCATCAAATATAGAAATGCAGGAGATAATCAGAAACATTTCAGTGATACTATGTTGCGTATACTGACAGTTGAATGACAACAGGATTATTCATTCAAGTGTGATGATTATTATGTAATTGATATCTTAGTGATAGTTAATCAGATCCTTTTCTGAATAAAAAGATGACTAATTTTAATAAACATTACAATTACAGGAGGTATCAGTGGTCATCTCTAGACTGTGAAAAAAAAAAAAAAAAAACACCCACACACCACAGAGCACAGCTGTAATTGTGATCAAAGTGTTGAAAAGTAAACATTTTATTACAGCTCAGAATGGATCACATCGCACCTTCAGATAATGTCCATAGAACTGGACAAATGAGTTCACAGGGTATCCTTTCTACACACTACCTTAACAATTTAGCAACAAAATGTTTCTCCACACATTAAATACTCTCATTACAACCCTGTGTCCTGCACCACACAGTAAGGCAGTAAATAAAACACATGGGCCTTCGTTTTGCTCACACACAACCTGCCAATCGGACTTGATAGAAAATTCTTACTTAAATTGCAAGACTTTTTTTTTTTTTCCAGAATGTGCGTCTTTATTTATCTGCTCAGAATAGCTAATGGAGGGCTTTTTATTATTAAACATCAGGAGAAAGTCCAGGAATTACCTGGAATTACATCCACTGAGTACTACTGTAATAAATTAATACATTTATTAATCATAAATTTAAGTTGAAATACTGAAACCAAGAATTACTGACCCAAACTTCAGACAAGAAAAGTAACCAAGAATATCCTAGAGTACAAAAGGAGGAGACAAACTCTCTGAAAAATAGAATAAGCTGCTTAACTATCACAGCATGAAATCACAGCAGAGATGCATCCTCTTAAACAAAAGTACAATAACGTACAAGAGAAAAGACAGTGGCAATACTGTAAAAATGTTCATCTAAAAGAGTTACACAAAGACAGTCAAGAAAGCTTAAGAAAATTCAACCAGTTCAAATTACTTGTAGTCAAAAAAATAAGGCAAAACATACAAGTCAGGAAGGCCAGACAAAGATTTAGCAACAACAACAACAACAAAGTATTGAAAGAAATGCATAAGAAATTATTTATTATAAGAAAAAGTCAAGATGACAATCACGGATTTTGTAGACTACCAAAGAGGAAAGGCAACTGTAAACAACGAAGGTGACTTTTCAGAGACGCTGGAGGAGTTCTCAGCAGCAACATTCACCACAAAGGAAGTAAAGAAGACACTTATTTCTTAAAAAGATAATTACAGTATTTTTTCCAATAAATAAAGATGAGATATTACCAAAGACTGAAGAAGCTTCAACATATATGATCCACGTTGTCTATTTAACTATTTAACTGATAGGTTATCCAGTCTATTATACCCCACTCAGAAATGTGTAATTACCTACTTAAATATGTGTAGTTATCTACTTATAGGAGCACTTCCTCCAAAATGAAGGATGAAAAAGACAAGCAATATTGCAACCCTTCAGGCTACAACAGCAAGCTAATTTTTCTTATCACTTACTTTGAGGCAAGGTATATTGAAAGATTTGAAACGTTTGTCCAATAAAAGTGATAGTACTAAAAAGTGAGATAAGATGAAAGTCCTGTGTATATAGCATGAAGCAGCAGCAAGAACAGCGGATAAACATCCAATGAACTACTATGTCTGTCTGTATTAAACTCACTACTATTAAATATTAATACAACACTGCACTGATACAGCTGTTCTGTCTTCAGTTATAATGCTACCTCAGTCAAAACTAGTCCCTGCACCACAGTGTATTGCATGTTTGTAGATTGCAGATACATGCTTAAGTCCTTCAGATTTCCATGGTGTAGAGAAGTCTCTCATATCTTCCTTTACTAGCTAGTAGCCACTGGTTTCCATCAGAAGACCAAATAAGTGCTGCACCATGGACAAACCTTTAACCATAGCAGTTAAAGATTTGAAGTACCAAAAAAAAAAAAAAAAAAAAGAAAACATAGGCATAAAACAAAAGTCTTCAATTTTCAGCAGTTCTTTTGCCCTTTCAGCTCAAATGATTACAATTTATTTATATTTTTCCCAAAACATCAATTTTGACATAACACACCAGCAGGTTTGTCCAGTGGCTGTTGTGCACTTGAGAAATGGAAAGATGAATAGAAGTACAGATAATCTATCATTCTGATTCTCTTGCAAAGCTGTATTAAACACAAAGCCTCTAACTACAAAGGATCCTTTATGTCGTTGGCTCATAGTTTCTGTTCTCAAGCCAAGATAGGATACAAACTTTTCCACAAAATTCAAAAATATTCAGCTTTATCTTAGATTTTTTCCCCAAAGTATTTTTTTTTTGTCATTTGATATTTTGGTTGGTTGTTTTTTGTTTTGTTTTGTTTTGTTTTGTTTTGTTGTTGCTGTTGTTTTTCCCTTTCTTTTTGGACCAACATCTTTATTTTCCCAAAGCTTTTAAGCCACTTCTGTGTTTTCAGTTCTCTCACTTCCATTCTCAATGCCTGAAGAGGTACTGACACATACCAACCGAACCTACTTGTTGACTATCAAGAGCTCATATTACACAATAAAGCAATTAGCCAGAATCCAGGTTTTGAAGGAATCCTGAATGCTGAATAAATGAACTCTGAAAGCAATGAATGGAAGCAGAAACCAACTAAAAGCCTGCTCAGAGCTGAAACTCACAGAAATTTGGAGTACAGCTAGTAAATAAAGCGTATTAGAGCACAACTGTACACTTGCCAGCAGTGGGTGTCATGACGAGTTTATTCATTTCAAAGGTGACAATGATACAAAATGTGGAGCATGGTCAAAAACAGCAATCTTAACACAGAAAGAAAAGTCACAAACATTAATATAAAATTTCTCCCTTAGGGGATATATAGACTTAAAAACATCTAGGTAGATAAAAACTTAGCAAAGAAACAATTTGCCATAATTTGCCAAAATGCTGGAAGAAAAATACTCAGTATTGGATCAAAAGTGTGTCAAATCCATGATCTCCTGGGGGGATGTCTATATACTAGGCAGCTGGAGGGTAAGGGTCATCTTATATAACAACAGCACTTGCAGAGGACACTAACAGAAGGGTTACAGAAAAATGTCAGAGTAACTGACACTTTTTCCTTAAGAAAGTTACTCCCCCTAAGATACCGAATGAAGGAACATCCATAAAGGATTACTTGTTCTCAGACTAAGAGAGTATATTCAGTAGTCATTGACTGTGGAGGAGGGGAGAGAGAAGGAGGAGACAAAACTTTTACTTATTTACGTAATTCCCTCCAATGCACTTATATTTAAAGTGGGACAGTTTCCACTACATCAGGGAGACAAAATCTGGGCAAGATAGCTGTTACTAAGTATACTTTTTTCTGTCTTTGATGGATCATTTAAATTCCTTTAGATAAAGAATATACTCATTCTTTTAGTAATGTCATAGATCCAAATCATACCCTGCGCTTGCCACTAGGACTGTATTCAACAGCTGTTATCATGCATGACAAAAAAAGTGCAAAGTATTTCTACAGCATTGAAAGTGCATGATTTGCATTTCTAACAGAAAGAAAAAATAGATAAATAAATAAAGAGAGAGAGCATGACATAGATTCATGAGTACCATTCACCTGAAAAAGTCAGGGGAACCAAATTCAATTCAAGTTTAAAACCACACACAGCTCTTAACTACCAGGGGAATTCCCCGACTAACAAATTACTGGCTGTTCCTCAGGGAGAGGAAGTAGTCCTACAGTCAGTGTGCACTGAAACAACATTCTGAACAACAAAGGATGAGATAGTTTTGTAGACTTGTTGTTACTGCATTTACCAGCAGAAGCATTTTTTGTCTGTTTCGTTATAGCAGTGACTGTTTCCATATTTGTATGAGCAACAAACTATTGTGTAAAGGTGACCATACACCACATCACCTCCCCCTGCTCTTCTTCCTTCTCTGAACAGACCCAGAAGTAAATGGGAAAAATGCAACCTCTGAAATAAGGTTAAGTGAGAAAATAGTATTTAGCGTTCAAAGAAAATGTACATGAAAGTACACCTGCATGGATCAATGAATTCTAAACAGATATTTACACTCTGGTGTTTTTGACCATGCCAAGATGTACAGTCAAACTGCCCAGTTAGAGTAAGTGCCTGAGGAATATACATTCACTGTCAAGAAAGTTCCTCAGTCACAGTCTTAGATGTTGATGGGAACAGAAGATATAGTCCAATGACTCTTGTGGGCATCTGGTAGGGTAAGGGATAATTAAATTTTCCTGAATTCCTGCCCACTGTTCTATTCCAAAGGTGGTAATATTCTTCCTACCCTAAAATCTGAGCCTATGCCACATGCATCCCAGCATTCAATTGAGTAGCAAATACAAAGAAATGCAAAGAAGTTTTGCATACATGGGAGCTCTGAAAAACAAAGGTATTAAACTTTCAAACATATCTCCTGAATGCCACTGTGACAATCTCATCCAGGTAACTCAGTAGGCTGTTAAAATGAAAACAGGCAAATAAATTATTTTGAACCATTTTACAGAATGTGTACTAAATGCAGACCCACAGAACAAGAGATATCATATTAGACATTTCACCTTTTCTTCTCTCTTTTTGTATTTTTGTAGGGAGTCATCAAAATATGCCTCCATTTGATATGGACACATGGTTACAGACTGGGCAATGAGATGCTGGAGAGCAACCTTGCAGAGAGGGATCTGGGGGTTGTGGTTGACAGCAAGTTGAATATGAGCCAGCAGTGTGCCCTAGCAGCCAGGAGGACCAACCTTATCCTGGGGTGCATCAAGCATGGCATCGCTAGTCGGTCGAGGGAAGTGATTGTCCCGCTCTAATCTGCGCTGGTGCAGCCTCATCTCGAGTACTGTGTGCAGTTCTGGGCACCACAGTACAAAAAGGACGTGAAACTATTGGAGCGTGTCCAGAGAAGGGCAACAAAGATGGTGAAGGGCCTAGAGGGGAAGACGTATGAGGAGTGGCTCAGGTCACTGGGCCTGTTCAGCCTGGAGAAGAGGAGGCTGAGGGGAGACCTGATCATGGTCTACAGCTTCCTCATGAGGGGGAATGGAGAGGCAGGCGCCGATCTATTCTCTTTAGTGACCAGCAATAGGACCCAAGAGAATGGTGTCAAGCTGCGACAGTAGAGGTTCAGGCTGAACATCAGGAAGAGGTTCTTCCCTGAGAGGGCTGTGGCGCACTGCAACAGGTTCCCCAGGATGTAGTCACGGCACCAAACCTGTTGGAGTTTAAGAAGCATTTGGACTATGCTCTTAGTCATATAGTCTGATTTTTTGGGTAGACCTGTGTGAAGCCAGGAGTTGGACTCGATCCTTGTGGGTCCCTTCCAACTCGGGATATTCTATGATTCTGTGGTTGGCAAATGTTGACACACAGAAATTGAGAGCAAAATTTTTGCCTATGATGTATGGAACTCTCTAGGAAAAGGGAAAAGCATACCCATGGTTCAGGGCACAGTTGACTGAGATGAATCTTTCTAGTTGAGGATAAACTTTCTTTTGGATAGTTAGAAACACCTTCAATCAATGGCTCTTTACTCTTGTATAGACACAGCAGCTTTCATAAACCATGCATAAAGTGTTTGTTTTGTGACCACATAACTTTGTGTAGACACAGAAAAGCAAAACACCTCAGTATGTAATGTAAGCCTCTCAGTATATAAGATCAACTTTTCTCATCTCTCATTACTGTACCCTGCTGCAAAAAGATTAAATTAATGACATCGCCCAGTTTAGGAAATTTTTTTCCTGCTAGAGAGTTTTTAAACACCCACAAGAGATTATGAATTTATCAGGTATATATCCTTCAGCCATATTTGCCACCTCCATTAATACTGAAAGGAACCATCAAACAGAGGGGAAAAACAAGGGGGAAAATAATCTCTGCTCCCGGCAAAACAATGTTATTTGGTAATTAAGATTCTGCTTATGCAAGACTGCAATTGCCCTCAATTCCCTCTACAGGAATCTTTGCAGGTCTCCTGTGCTCAGCAACACTATTTTGTACATTATCCGTATTCCTCACACGCCAAGTAATAAGATGTCCTTTTCCTTATTAAGGAAAAGAAGTAAATTAATGCAACAGAGGGACCATTTACAAAACAAATTGTGATAAACAGTTTGTTAAAATAAATAATGTAAAAACATAACTAAAAAAGCAGAGAAGTTCTTCAAGGAAGCTGCAGCCTCAGTGCAGAGTTACAAATATACTGAGTAAATATTCCCAGTCTGACAGGGGACAAAGAAATGAGGCATTAAACCTCTTGACTTGCAGACTTGGAATACTGCTCATTTTACTTTAAGTAAATAAAATAAAAACCCATGCTATTTGTTAAAAACCCTTTGACATTTCTGATGATCTGAATTTGATTTAGTATTTAACTAGCAACAAGGTCTGAGAGAGGATAGAAAAATGAATAAGCATCAAACAATCTGACAAAAAAGCTACATATTTTTTTGAAGAAAAGAGTCCAATGCAGGTTCAACTCTGATGAATCTTTCCAGTGAAACAGATACGCCTTAACAGCTGTAATGTCTTTGGTCAGTCCCTGACAAAAGACCAAATATACCAAGTCTAACAAACTTTCTCAGCAGGAGGTTCAAGAGCACTTTTTATTTACCAGGCATGTAGATCAATTCTGACTTTAGTTTATTTTCATGAAAAAGGAATACCGGATCTGGAAAAAAAAAAAAAGTAATAAAAAATGTTCATTTTGTAGTAGTGGTGGGCTTGGCTTTAGTTTTTTTGTTTTTGTTTGTTTGTTTGTTTGTTTTTTACCATTATCCTTTGACTACTACCGATGTTACCAAATTTAGAAAAAGAAGGAGAAGAAGAAAGAAAGAGTGTCTACAATGCTTTCTGCTTTCAGAAAAGTTCACTAAGTAAGAATTTAGATGATAACTGACCTAGCCACAGAATTCCATGAATAAAGAAAGTGACAAGCAAAACTAATCTTAGGTGAAAGCTGCTGAATATCTTCCAACATAAAATCAACAACCAAATATTTCACTTCACAAGGACTTTCCAAGACAACTCAAAAGTTCTGTCACTGCATATATTTAGAAATATTGTTCTCACATTATTTTGCATGAGATATCTGAAGGGACTGCCTAAATACCTGAAATGCAACATAAAGTCAACCAGCCATAGTGTTTGACATTAATAATTGGGATCAACTTTTTGCAGAACAATTTCAAAACAATTTAAAATATACCAATAGCTCGAGAATAAGATATTGAAGCAAAGTAGAAACAAAAAAACAAACTGAGCAGAGTCAGAGATCAGAATACAACTACCTTTAAAATAAAATAAAATAAAAATAAAAAATAACATAACATAACAACATAAAATATTCACTGCCCTAACTATTTTGTATCAAAAAGAAAAGTGGAATGGTACATTTGATGGCAGATTGCAACTCTGATTTTTATTTCAAACTATTTTTTAAAATTACTTACAATTTTAGTGCACATAAAATGAAAAAAATCAAGAAATACATGTGATATATTGTGCTGCTTTAAAAACAAATTTTAGTGTGAAATATTTTTTCTATATATTGTCAATGTGTAGAGTGTGAGAGATCAAAATACTGCTGTTAAATACATAAAATCAGATGTTTCAACTAGCAAAAAACAGTGTGTTTTATGTAGTCAACCCTTTTTTGAGTTAAAAAACATTACTATCAATTACTTTGGCATAAAAATGTTGACAGAAGTCTCATTTTTAATATAAACCTTTGTATTCAACATTTTTCAACTCTCTGAGGTCAAAGGACAGTGATATCAGGCATGAGCACCTCCATGGTAATATTTCTAGTTATACTGTCAGACAGATTACTGGTAAATGAAATAAATAAACAAATAAAACAAGCCTGCTTGGTATTTAATTTGCTCTTTCATCTCGCCAAAAAAAAGCCGTCATTTGGGCATGCAAGAGAAGGGATTATACATATATTAGCTGCCTGTATTTGCAAAAGAACACTGTATTTTTGTGATTATATTTTAAGAGTTATCAGTGACCAGGTAGAAGACAAGTGTACTGATAAACTTTGGTTATCAGACCTGCACAGCATTTTATGAACTGCAGCACAAACCTTCACTTGAAGATCACTGCTAGAAAGATTTCCTTTGTGACATTATTTATTGGAAGCACATATGCTCACGAAATAAAACCTATCAAAATTTCCAAGAAGTTTCTAATTATCCCAGGTATATGCTCCAACAAAGATAAAAAAGTGTTGCCAAAGTTTTCAATAGCTTCTCTCTGGAAAAGGCTCAGCAATTTAATAAAACAACTTATTGCTGCTCTGCTGTATCTCATACTGACACCAAATCTGTTCTCAGCTCATGGTCTTCTATTTAAAAAGAATGATTATTTAAGCACGATCTACTCCTTAAAAAAAGAATATCACACACCACAAAATAAATAAATAAATAAATAAGTAAATAAATAAATAAATAAATAAAATGAGGTTCCCATGGCTTTGAATTGCATTTCTCTCACAACAGGATTAAAGTGGTAGCATCTTTCATCTCAGATCAGCTTTTTAGAACCTTAAAGCTACAGTGCACAAAATAAAATAATGTTACATAGCTCCACAGCCCCCACCCACCAGGGGTGCAGTATCTTTTGATTCTCCACAGGCCTGTCACACACACGAGATTTTTGACCCCCGTAAAGCCCTAAAACAAGGTCAGCTGTGAGCTTTAGATTGTTAGACAAAGCACACAGCTTTTAGGACTCGCAATGCCATCAGGAGTTTTTGCCTCTCCTTGCTCCTGCTCTCCCACAGCTTTGTGCAGTAATGATGATGCTTTGATTAGAAAGCCTCCCAATGCAAAATGGAAGCACGGTAGTCAGCAAAGCAGCATTTGCTATTTTCATTCCAGCTATGCAGACATGCTGAAATAATAATCCTGGCAACATGTTAGAAAAACACTAGAAACACTTTAGTAAGCAAATAATTTAATTACAGCCTTCTCCAAGGCAGTTTATATTGCATGACCCCCGACCTTTTATATTGCTGTACCTAAACTCAGCATGGGATTCACACTTCCCATTCCTGTCACAGGATCTCTCCATCTTGTACCATTTAATATAGTGTGCTCCAGGTGTTCTGTGGTGAATGAATAGTTATATTACTACCTGTCAGACACAATCACACTCTATTCATCATTCGCGGCTGGCTGCGTGAAGCCCTGCTTCCAGCAGGCTCCCTCTCTATTTCCTTGTTCAAACGTCTGCAGTGCTTTCGGCCCATCTGTCAAGCCTGTCATTTAGAGGGAAAACAGTATCAGCGCTTTAAATATATGGCGTTCTCTATTGAAACAGTGCTGTGATTGAACTGTCAGCATTCTCAGTATCACAGACAGTAATTCATGACTGGTCAGAGCTCCATTTAGGTTGCTATTACTACGTTGACCTTGCTGGGTCACGCTGAGAGTTTTTTCCCCTTTGCAGTTAGGTCTATAAATAGTGCAATTAACCTTTCAAGAATTACAAAATGTTCTGAGTTCCCCTCCTCCACAAATTCACTCACTGTTTGCGACATCTATATTAATCAAGGAAAAAAAAAATCACCAGGAAAGGCCATTTCTCTCTCCCGAAGTATATGCCTTACATCAGTGAAAAACAAACACTAACACCCCTAGTCCTGCAACTCTCCCTTGGGCAGAGCTTCCACTGAGGCAAGGCTCCTGATTATAGCAATTTCCACTTTTCTGGATTCAAGCCTGATTTCTCAAAATACTCCAAAATAAATCACCTCTGAACTGTTAAGCCCCTCTGCTGATGCTACAGAACTACCTTGTGTTGCATTCACTGGATAAAAATTTGGATGTCAAACAAAAATCTGAAATAAAGCATTTCTGAAAAAGTAATTTCACACACACACACAAAGTATTATCTGCTCCTAGTCTTTTTGCCAATGTACCCTTTATCTTAAGAAAATCATGGAACAGAGTAGCTCTCTGTGGATCAGAACTTACGTGTCTCCTTTTGGTACAAATGCCAATGAGGAACAAAGGTTTAGGCATTTTGGACAATCACAAGAGCACTCCATCTGGTAAATGCTAATCTCTGTCTAATTTATGTCACCTATTAACTGATATCTCTCTAGAGCTCAAAGTAGTTGAAGTAGCTTGGCTTTCACTTGCATCTTTCTGAAAAAGCAGTGACAGTAAGCTTACTGGTCAGTAGATCAGTTTCTCTGTTCTTGCCCCTAGCACTGAATTACTAAACAGCTTACATTGGTGCCATATGTAAGCGTGGGTCTAAATCCGTGTTTGCATCCTCACCCACAGCCTTTTTCAGCAGTTAGGGCCATGATCCTGGGACTCACTCTTCTCCACACAGCATCTCAGAATCCCTCTAGCTGGGGACAGGAGGGAGCAGCAAAATGGGGCAAGAAAGACTGAGCACTTGTGAGGTATAAAAAGGTTAAGAGAGAAATCAGTGAGGTTAGCTCAAGTAACCAGGGGAGCAGAGAAGTGGGGAGAAAAAAGATGAGTACCACAGTTGTCTTCTTCAAGCTAAGACCAAGTCCTACTTTGAACAAAGAGTGATATCTCAGTGGGCTTGCTGGGTTAAAGCTTAGGTCTCTGGCCTTGATTACATTTTCAGATGTAGACATGGTGTTGTCACTGTACTTCTCTTGTGAGGTGTCTGGACTTCTGTGATTGCAGCCAAATATACACAATCAAGCTAGCTGAACCTAGGTAATTACTGACATAATTCATACTATGAATTAGTTATCAGTATTCATACTATGTAAATACATATTCAGTGAATCATACACAACACTTCAGTGATAATTTGGGGTGGGAGGATGGGGGATGGGATGAAAACACTCAGTGAAGTTGTGCTCACCAACATTAATGCGCACAGCTTTAAAAAACCAGATAATACATATACATATTTTCTCAATATCAGCTAAGCTGTATCATTCATTGGAAAGGGCCTCTACCTCCTCACCCCCAAATATATATTATATGGAAGCAAAGACCATAGTGCTTCAAATGCACAAGAAACACCAGTGGTGGTGGAAGACTTACACAAGGCAAAATTATTTAGTGTACACTTCTGGAAAGACACCAGAGAAAAAAGCAAAAATGTCTTTTCAAGGCAATATTATCTTCTTATTACAGACACAGAGTGAAATTAATTATGTAGTTTCAGCCAGTCCGAATATTTTGGACTCTGAAAGAAAGGTACTGAGAATAAATCACTCCATGTTGTTAGCGGTTTCCTGAATATCTCCGTTTTACTCCTCTCCACCATGAAAGCAAATCTCACAGCTTATTATGGATATTGAATAAGTATAATTGAGAAATAATTTCATCTAGTTTCTCCTTTCTTTGAGAGAGTCATAAAACAGAGAGACACAGAACAGTGCCCTTGTTGTTGGTTTTAGCATTTTTAATGAATACTTCAGTATCTGTCTACCCTCAATCTGAAGGCAAAAGCTTTCACTTATTATAGAGGCAGTAAAAGTGTAAGTCTCATCTCATTAAGTGTTATATTACCAGTCTGTATGCCACACCATTCAAGTTTCACTGAGCATTCAGAATTGCTTAATTGTACACTAAAAACAGTCTGCTGAGACTTTCCCTTTCAGATTAATATGGTGGCATAAGGACAGAGGTCATCTTCGTGACTCAGTCTTGCTTGGCAGTGTACTAACTCAAAATGACAAAAGCTTTTTATTAGTAATAAAAAATAAATAAATAAATAATAATAATAATAATAAAAACACAACATAATGAGTGTATGAAAAATAAAATGTTTACATCTAAGGGTAAGAGCCACTTTTGATTTTGCAGACTAACAATTCTTTCCCTCCTCCCCATTCTTTCTGCTTTGGTGTTAAATGGCACAGTACGTTCCTTATAAATTATACCACCCCATGTTAATTTCAGTGTGCTGACACTGCTTGTCATTACTAAACCTGCTACACACTTTGTGTGCTCAGGTTTCAATAGCTGTTTGTTCCACAAAATATGGCAAAGCTGTACAAGTTACAGAGACTGGTCATTGTTCACATCTTTCTCTAAGCCGTCACATTTTGGTCTATTTTTAAACCAAACACATACAAATCCCAGTTGTGTGGCTTACATTCTGAAAATGCGACCATGTGTAGTCAAAACAGACTATTCTTACCCAAAGCCTATAACAGATTCCTTTCAGAACATCCTTATTTTTCCTACATCTCTCTGTGAACTCGATTCCTAAACAAATCACATAAGATTTTAGATATCAAGCACACACACAAAGGCACAATATTCAAATGCACATATGTACATCCCTATACACAAGATTGCACTTTCTGTTTTACAATTAAAAAATAATAATAATAACAAAATCAGACCTAGCATTCTCTCCAAAATAAAAGCTCTGTCTCACTCTCTTTCCGGAGCTATAACCTCGAAGTAGAAGACACATGCCAATAAGGTTAATCAGCCAGTATGTTACATTCTCAGAAAATAAATTAGATGGATTATTATTTTTCATCCAGCAATTTTGTACCCTATGTCTTTCTTCAGAAAATAAAACATCCATTTGGGTAAATGTAGACATTCACATACACAAAGAAGGAAATCATAGCAATCTCACTTAAATAATCTTGCCATATTCACAAAGTAATTTATGCAGCAATGTTTAAGGAAAAAACATGTCATTGTTGATGAAAGTATGCGCAATATATGACAAATTTTCTGTTTTTAAAACTGTATTACTTGGTTTAACAAATCTCCAAACTCCTCCTCACTTACATTTTTAGATGAACACATCTATAACACAGTCATACTTCAGTGCACATTTATTCTTTGATGTCAGTAAGAGGAGAGCTTGAATGACTTGGTCAATTTGACAGGCAAAAACAAACACACTGATGTTAGTTACAATTTCTACTAGCTTTAACAGTCTGAACAGAAAAATATAGTCCAACAGCTTTGTTTTTTTTTCAGGCATACCTGCCTTACAGTATTTTTTCAGCATAACCATTCCTCACAGATTTACAATCGCAAATACTGAAAAACATTGTGAAATGATGGGAAGAGTTGATGTCAATGTCAAAATAAACTGGGCTTCAGCATACTCTCAGTGACTATTTATAGCTCTCTAGAACTACAGCCAGTTATTAAACAAGCATCAATGCATTGGTTCATTATCTACAGGCTCATTTGACTTATAGCACAGTATATTTCCCCTGTTGACTCATTATTATCAAAAACGACACAAACTTTAAGGTTCACATGAGGGAAAAGTGTGAGTGGGTCACAAAGACAGAAGGAAACAATTTCAGGGAAGTCCAATATGAACAAGTGAATAATTGAGGAAATTGAGAGAAAGGCTTTGTGGCTTTCAGCTAGCTTCCTGGTTAAGTTGCTTCAGCCTTTAAAAGGCCATGAGAATTTCTCCTAAATGAATGTTTAACTCAGTTGAAAATGAAGGAAAAAATAAACAAAGGATAAATTTGATTGGCCTGTGAAGTACAAAAGGAAGATTGTTAGTGCAACTGCACTGTACCAGTAGCTTCTATTGCAATTGCAGTATGAAATGGCAGCATGTCCACTCTGATCCATTTTTTGGATCACCTGAAGAGGCATCCCAGGAGCCCTCTTCACAGCCAGATTCCCTAGCTATTCACACCAACTTATCCTCTGGGTTCTCTGAGTGTGCCTTAGGCTTGCTTAGGTCAAGATATAACCCCTTTAAGACTGAATGGACATTTTCTAAAAAAGACCTGGCTGGACAGGTAGGATTCTGAAGACAGGGACCACCTAACAGATAGAGAGTGCTGGCAGTTCCTGTACCTGCTTTCTGGATGCCACAAGAGACACGTTGGTGCTACAAAGAGTGTTCTTTCAGTTCTCTTCACACAGCTACAGTTTGTGAGGTAAAAGTGATGGCTTGTGCTTATATTCTACATCTTAATACTTTCCACTAGGATATAACAATGCCTCTAGCTGCATTTGACCTGAATACTCAGGCATTGGAACAGGCTGCCCAGGTAAGTGGTGGAGTCACCGTCCCTGGGGGTGTTTAAGGAAAGGTTGGACCTGGTGCCTAGGGACATGGTTTAGTGGGTGACGTTGGTAGTAGGGTGATGGTTTGACCAGATGATCATGAAGGTCTCTTCCAAACTTAATGATTCTATAACTGCTTCTGGAGAACAATCTTCTGAGCAAAACTAGAGATTATATCCAGAAAGGACACACACACAAAGCGAAAGAGGCCACAAGGGTCTATAGCTTAAGAAAGCTGGTTGTAAGAGGAAATTCCCCTGATTCAACAGATCCAAATTACACATTTGTGAAATCAAGATCTGAGTAATTAGAGCAAACAAACGTGTGAATTGAACTTTTTAAACTTCCCATATGACTAAAAGTCTTTTTGCTAAAACACTGGAGGGAATAGCCTTTGAGGTTTATGAAGGGAAACTGATAAGTTGTGCCTTGGTATCTTTTATTTAAAACAAAACCAAAAAACCTGTTTGATCAGGCCATAGAGAACAGCAAAGCAAAAGGGCTGTCATGCTAGACAGGAAAACGTTTAACCACTGCTGAAAGTAAACAAGAGGATTCCAGCTGAAGCCCTGGAAGCAACAGCTACACTAGAGTAGACACTTAACCAGTTGCATAACTGAAAAGAGTTTATAATTATTGGAAAGTTAATTATTATTTTCAATAGTTGAAGATAATTAACTTTTTTTTCTTTTTTTCTTTTTTTTTTTTCCCATGGACATGTTTTTCATGTTTAAAAGAAGACTGTGGATAAATTTCAAAATTGGCTTTCAGCTAAACTCAGGCTCATTTCCTTTCAACACAAACTAGAAATAACATCAGAAACCTGAGTGATTCTTATTTGCTGTAAGATTTTTTTTTGTTTTTGTTTTCCATTATATTTATTGTGTTTCATTCTTATATGACCTAAAGAACTTAATTTTCTTCTTATACCTAATCAAAAACAGATATGTTTTAAATAACATGCTTTGACCTGGTAAATGTCTCAGTATTAACATTTCAAACCCCAGCTCACAGAAATAACTTGATGAACAGAGGTGATCCAATTCAATTACAAACATGTAATAAGACTTAAATAAAAAACATGCAATGTTTGAAATTATCACATGCAACATAAACCACACTATGAACAATCAGGCTGGGTACAAAACAAACAATATTTCTCATATTGCAAGGAGGTAGAATGAATCTCATCATGCAAATTAATTAAATAACCTGTCTGTTTTTTGAGGCTGGTAGTTATAACACTTTCAATGGCTACAAGAATATAGATGGCAAAGTGTGAGGACCAGAGGCCATCATATGAAGATGGTAAGATTCAGCATCACCTGGATGTTCCTCAACAAAATGAGGGTACTGACTGAGGGTGGGCAAGGCTAGAATCATCTCAATAGTCTTACAGTAAGCTTGATACATAGACAGCTGCAAGAAAAGAGAGGTTACTCACATTCTTCAAACTACAGCATGGTGGTCTAGGATCTCTGTAATTAAAAAAAAAATGCAGTTTTATTTATTTATTAAACAGATACTTGATATACTGTGGTAACTGCTTGACATTGATACAGATGATGCCAAGAAAAGGTCAACTTTCTCTTTGAACTATTTTTTTTTTTAAGAAAAGCACAGAATGAGAGATTTTCTCTGTAGAAGATCTTCTTTTCCTTACATAGATAAGAGCAAATTCAGCCGTAGTCTCTTAGTCATCTGTTTTTTAAAAAATAAAAAATAAAAATCCTTAAGATGATTTGTGCCTGCTTGATAGCTAATATACTCCCATTCAACTTTCCAAAATTCTATTCAATATTTACACAATGCTATGAAGGTACTCTACAAATGCATTGTTATTGTGTTTCTCAATCTATTAGAGGTATGAAGCCAGTTTTGCAATGCAAGAGGGACAAAGCATGCATACAAGTTGGACCATGCAATTATCTACAGGTCCAAACAGACCATCAGACCACCATATTTCCAAACTGCAAACATAACTACCTAGTTGTACACAATAACAAGCTTTGTCAATACCATTTCTCACTATTCTGCCACCAAGTAGGTTTGCAATAATGTTCTGAGAACGTTTTAGAAAACTCGGACAAAGGTACCTGTAGTTTCAAGGATGAAGAAGGCAGTAGACTAATTAACACATCCTAGCTTATGATCTAAATGAAGTACATTGCATTACAACAACGTCACATATATGACTATAAATGTCATACACAAAATTTCATACCTCTGCCTTGAGGCCAAATGTCCTACTATATGAACAAAAAACTAAGATCTGAAAAAAGCTAACAGCTTTATGAAATTTCATGCCATGTGGTTTCTGGTATTCATATTCTCAGATAACTCAATTTTTTTTTTCAATTTCTTTTTAGAAATGTGTTATTTACTCAAAAGCTGTTTATTCCACAGTCTCCTTCCACCATACTTAGTTTGAAATGACTATTTAATGGACAGGTATGTGATTCAAAAAAGAAGATGAACCACTGAAAACTCAGACTTATCAATTATGTTTCCCACTCTGAGCTTCCTGGCCCAGCCTTCCCATTCTGTACCCTCACCAAATGTGAGATTTCAAGCACTGGAGTCACTCTGATTCTGCAGAGCAGGTGTAGGGACAGAAACAGAAACCACAAGCTTTCACTGCCTGTCACTGCCCTATCAGCATGCCATATGACTACTGTCCCATAAGCCAAAGGAATTACTTCAGAAATCTGTGGCCTACAGACAATGCATTGTCCTTGAACAAGAACAACTATAATAACAGTGTCTCCATTCTCTCAGGTACACCTAATTTACAAAAAGATTGGAAGCCTGTGATGGTGAAAAAGTTTCAAGGCTCTCAGTTCCATAACTGTGAGTGGCATAACAAAACAATGAGAAACAGAGTCACAAAGAAGTCTGGGGAGTGTGATACAGAGGATAATAATAAGTTGTGTTGAAGTTCTTGGACAGAATAAAATTTTAACCTCCTAAAACACTCATGATACACTGATAGCCAAATAGATATACAAATTCTTCCATTATCATTTTCCTGCTGTCAATGATTGGCAAAATGCTAACATAAATGGATGTCTTTTGCAGCATGTTTAAGAATTCAGGTTCAATCTCATCTGCAGAAATTTGTTTTAAGACGTTGCAAAAGTTGATCAATAATTTAATCTGCAAACCATTTGCAGTTTAATGAAGTCATACTCAGAGAAAGGCTTTTTCAAGTCCTTACTAAATGCAAGTGTTTCACATATATTGACTGCATCTTTTACAGAACTCCAATTTTCACACACTAAAAGGTTTGCCATGCTTTGTGATACACAGTTTAATTCTTCGGTGGGATATCACAAACATTGGTAGCAGACAAACATATTTTAAGAAAGAATGCTTGAATTTAGACCATTAACTGGAATAATTTGGAGTGAAATACTGTATTGTTGTTTATTAAGGAAAAATACAGAAGCAAAAAGGGGAAGATGAAAACAGAAAATGACTTACGTCTTGAAAGTTTCTCACATGCAGACAAACCTGTCCTTTCAGGGTGGGGGTGAGTGGGTGGGGAGTCAATTGTTTTAGTGTTTTAGTTCAAGAAGAATAATATAAATAAATTTCTCTGGAAGGACTTTTTCATAGATACATCCAGGTGTTAGTTCATCAGATTGGTTGGCATGAATCGCTTCAGCTGCTCAGAACTGCACCCATAGAGGTAATGAACACAGATTAGCCAAATTCCAGCACACCATATCTTTATAAGCTACTAGTGCCATCTTTAGTTATTTTTCTTCAGCAAACGTGTTACATTGAATAGGGTGTTTTATGTGTTTGGGAAGGCTTTGAGTCACTTTCATCTAGCAAACAACCACAATGACTTAGATACTTACACACTCATACCATGTCCACTACTGCCTTTTTGCTCTGTTTCCATTCTGGGTGTGTTAAACATGTGCAGTCATTCTGTAGTCTTAAGCTGAAGAAAACAAGGAAACCTTGAAGAAAACAGGGAGACTGGTCGCCTTGAGCCAGCAGAAGCAAGGGAGATATGGGTTGAAAGTTAAAAAACAAGGAGGAAAACAATTGAAGGAAGATTCCAGACTGACCTATGTGTAACCTTTTTCCTATTATGGGTCATTAACATATTAAAAACCACACACATCAAAATGCAAACGTATGGAAATGTGGGATTTGGTGCCTTGTCCCCGTCAATCCCCATACACACTAGTCCTCTGTAAAGCACAAGCTCAATAGAGATAAATTAGGCGAGCTAATACAACCATTCAGAAGTATCCAGAGAGATAGTTTCACAAGTTAGCCATGTATACATACTGGTGATTCAAGTCAGAGGTGTGCTTGCTTTGCAAAAGATCACCAAACACCTGATTCTGCAGAATTATATAATTAATATATTAATGTGGATTCCAACTCTGTATGCTTATTGTCCGGGAGCACTGGGCATGAACCTAAGGATAACTTCTCCAACACAAACTCCAGTATATCAGCACAAAAATTTTTTCATTGGGAGTTTAAGCTTTGTTCCCTTTTCCCAAATGCCAAAGGTTGTGTCTAACCAATGAATGTGTTTTTTTTGTTATTGTTTGTTTGTTTTTTAATTAATTAAACTACTACAAGATTTGCTTGAGTTTATCTGTCGAGTTTTGTAACTTTTGTGTAACAAGCCTTAACACTTTTCCCATCCCACTTCCCATTCTTCACCCATTCCTGTAAGTGTTATCTATCATGAAGCCATTCGAAACATTTCAGGTCTTTGGAGTGAGCTCCAGCTCTGAAAAAGCTGCATACTCTGTTCCATCACATTTCTGAAAGCACAATTATACAGCATCTTTGGATTCATATTTCATCCCTATCACCAGCTGTTGCACAGTTTGCTCCTGTATACAAATTGTACAGCTACTATAAAGTCAAAACGGTGCTATTTTCCATTTATGTATAACATGTAGTCATGCTATATCCACATATTCACGTCCCCCTCTGCTTTGGCAAGTGTATCCCAATTCTATAAACTTCACAAAAATAAATAAATAAATTTAAAGGCATACCCAAATCCTGAAAGATGTTCTACAAAAGTGGATGAACTGATTTGCTCTAAAAATATTTTCACAGAAACAAAGCCTGAGGAAAAATGTTAGCCATGACAATTACAGTGGTTTTTTGTTTCGTTGTTTTTTTGTTTGGTTTGGTTTGGTTGTTTTTTGTTTGTTTGTTTGTTTTAAGTATGTTAGCACTTGAAATCTGGTAGTTACTAGAATCACTAAAGAATGATATGTGTAAGTATAGTCATTTTTATGAGGGGAAACTAACAAAATAATAACAAATCATTTCTGTAAAGGCAAATTAAGATAAGCAATAGGTTAAACACTGTGGGATACAAATTGAAGAGGAAAATTCTTCCTAGAGTTATCAGTTCCTTAATAAAAAGTATATTACAGGTAAAAAGCAAGAAACACTATAGGACAGGATGGAGAGAAAAAAAAATAATAAGAGATCAAATCAGTTAAACTATGAAGTTTTTGGGGAACACTAGCACCAAAAAGACACCTCAAAATTAAAATTTTGGCACCCTATGGAATTAGGTATCAAAAGATCCAAAATCATTCACTATTTTCATTTATGATTTGGATGTGCAAAGAGAAACAACTAAGGGACTACAGATAATGGGTCTGCGTGGTTATGAGTGGTGTTCCTCAGGGATCTTTGCTGGTGACATGGACAGTACCAATGACTTTGCAGATGTCACCAAGCTGTGTGGTGTGGCTGACATGCTGGAGGGAAGGGATGCCATCCACAGGGACCTGGACAGGCTTAAGAGGTGGGCCTGTGAGTCTCATGAGGCCTTCCTCATGAGACTCAAAAAGGTGCAAGGTCCTGCACCCGGGCCAAGGCAGTCCCAAGCACAAATACAGGCTGGGTGGAGAATGGATTGAGAGCAGCCCTGAGGAAAAGGACCTGGGGGTGTTAATTGATAAGAAGCTTGACATGAGCCAGCAAGGTGTGCTTGCAAACCAGAAAGCCAACTGTATCCTGGACTGCATCAAAAAAAGCATGGCCAGCAGGTCGAGGAAGGTGATATTCCCCCTCTACTCTGCTCTTGTGAGACTTCACCTGGAGTCCTGCATTCAGCTCTGGAACCTCCATCACAAGAAGAACATGGACCCATTAGAACAGGTTTAGAGGAGGAACATGAAGGTAATCAGAGGGCTGGAGTACCTCTCTTATGAAGACAGGCTCAAGAAGTCGGGGTTGTTCAGCCTGTAGAAGAGAAGGATCTGAGGACACCTTAGAGTGGCCTTCTACTACATAAAGGTTGCCTACAAGAAAGCTGGAGATGGACCCTATTAGGGAATGTAGCGATAGGCCAAGGAGGAATGGCTTTAAATGAAAAGAGGGTAGGTTTAAATTAGGTACAAGGAAGAAATTCTTTACTCTGAGGGTGGTGAGGCACTGGCATATACTGCCCAGAGAAGCTGTGGATGCCCCATTCCTGGAAGTGTTCAAGGCCAGGTTGGATGGGGCTTTAAGCAACCTGGTTAAGTGGAGGGTGTCCTTGCCCATGGCAGCAGGTTGGAACTTGATGGTCTTTCAGGTTTCTTCTAATTCAAACCATGACTCTACTGAAATTAAACTGGAAAATATGATGAGAAATTCTAAGGATATCAATAAATTGGTGACATGACCAAGCAGAAAAATAACATTCAGTTCATTAAAGTTCATACAAATAAAATTCTGCCTTTGCTTTGGGATAGCCACTAGCAGGCATGTAACACTGTCCTGGTAGTAACTCTGGCACAAGGAGGTGTGGCACCAGCGTGCTATGATGAGACAACCATGGACAGAGCCCTGGGAAGATCCTTCTAGCCTGTGAGATGTACTCAGCTGAAAAAAAAAATATCATAAAAGTGACAAGATAGACAGCATGAGCAAGAAACAAAAATGATAGGGATGAACACTGTTGGTGAGAAAAAATAATAGAAGAGATGTGATAGTCTCAAAGTATGTAAAACATATGAAGGGAAAGAACAGCACTCTGTATTTGCCATGTCTGAGGCAAACCATTGGACTAAATGGTAGCAGAAGAGAATCACATAGAATGACACAGAATGGTTGAGGTTGGAAGAGACCTCCAGAGATCATCTAGTCCACCCCCCCTGCTCAAGTAGGGTCACATAGAACATGTTACACAGCATCACATCCAGGCGGGTTTTGAATATCTCCAAAGAAGGAGACTGCACAACCTCTCTGGGCAGCCGGTTCCAGTGCTCTGTCACCCGAACAGTAAAGTTCTTCGTCATATGGTGATGAAACCTCCTGTGGTTCAATTTATACCCATTACCCCTTGTCCTATCACTGGCCACCACTGAGAAGAGTTTGGCCCCATCCACTTTACATTCTCTCCTCAAGTATTTATAGAGGTTGATAAGATCCCCTCTCAATCTCCTTTTCTCTAGGCTAAACAGGCCCAGCTCACTTAGTCTTTCCTCATAGGACAGATCCTACAACCCTTTAATCATCTTTGTGGCCCTACACTGGACCCTCTCTAGAATTCTACATCCCTCTTGTACTGAGGAGCCCAGGACTGCACATAATATTCCATGTGTGGGCTCACCAGGGCTGAGTAGAGGGGGAGGATCACCTCTCTCGACCTGCTATCCACACTCCTCTTGATGCAGGCTAGGATCCCACTGCCTTCTTGGCCACACTGCTGACTCATGGTTAACTTGTTCTCCACCACACCCCCAGGTCACTCTCTGCAGAGCTGCTCTCTGCAGTGTTGGGTCAGCCCCCAGCCTGTACTGGTGCCTGGGGTTGTTCCTCCTCTGGTGCAGGACCCTGCACTTGCCCTAGTTGAACGTCATGAGGTTCCTCTCCTCCCAAATATCCATCCTGTCCAGGTCCCTCTGAATGGTTGCACAGGCCTCTGATGTGTCAGCCATTCTGCCAAGTTTTGTATCGTCCGCAAACTTGCTGAGGGTGCACTCTGTCCCTTCTTCTAGGTCATTGATGATTAAGTTGAATAGCACTGGACCCAGTACTGACCCCAGGGGACACCACTAGCCATAGCCCTCCAATGAGACTTGGCACCGTTGAGCACAACCCTCTGAGCTCTGCCATCCAGCCAGTTCTTGATCCACCCACTGTCCACTCATGGATCCTACACTTATGGAGCTTGCCTAGCAGGATGTTATGGGAGACAGTGTCAAAAGCCTTGCTGAAGTCAAAGTAGACAACATCCACTGCTCTCTCCTCATCCATCCATCCAGTTATCTCATCATAGAAGGCTACCAGGTTGGTTAAACATGACTTCCCCTTGATGATGACTCCATGTTGACTGCTTCTGATCACCTTTTTTTCCTCCATGTGCTTAGAGATGGCTTCAAGTATGAGCTGCTCCATCACCTTTCCAGAGATGGAGGTGAGGCTGACTGGCCCGTAGTTTCCTGGGTTTCTTCTTAGCTTTCTTGAAGACTGGAGTAATGTTGGTTTTCTTCCATTCCTCAGGTACCTCTCCTGTTTTCCAAGACCTTCTGAAGATGATAGCGAGAGGCTTAGCAACAACGCTCACGAGTTCCCTCAGCACCCCCAGGTACATCCCATCAGGGCCCACAGATTTGTGGGTGTCTACCTTGCCCAAATAACCTCTTACCCAATCCTCTTCAACCAGGGGAAAGTCTTCCTTTCTCCATGTTTTATGTCTTGTTTCCAGGCTCAGTAGTGCATGGGTGCTAACCTTAGCAGTGAAGACTGAAACAAAGAAGGCATTCAGTAACACCACCTTCTCTGTATCTGCTGTCACCAAGATACCCACCTCATTTAGCAGCGCACCCACATTTTCCTTAGTCTTCCTTTTGTTGATGATATATTTGAAGAAGCCCTTCTTGTTATCCTTGATGTCTCTTGATGAATTTAATTCTAACTGGGCCTTGGCCTTCCTCATTGCATCCCTGCATTCTCTGACGATGTTCCTGTATTCCACCCAAGTGTTCTGTCTCTTCTTCCACATCATATATGTTTTCTTCTTCTGTTTAAGTTTTCCTCCAGGGAATTGCCTATCCATGCAGGTCGCCTGCCCCCCTTGCTCGACTTCTTTCTCACACAGATGCACTGATCCTGAGCTTAGAGGAAGTGGTGCTTGAACATTAGCCAACTCTCCTGGGCCCCCTTTCCCCTAGGGCCTTGGCCAAGGGGATTCCTCCAATTAGGTCCCTGAAGAGGTCAAAGTTAGCTCTCTTGAAATCCAGGGTTGCAGTCCTACTTTTTGCCCTGCTTCCTCCTCATAGGATCTTGGAGGATCAACTCCAACATCTCATGATCACTGCTGCCAAGACTGCCCTCAACCTTCACATTTCCAACTAGACCATCTCTGTTTGTTAGTACCAGGTCCAGCACCCCTCCTCTCCTTGTTGGCTCACCAACCACCTGTGTCAATAAGTTATCCGCAATGTTCTGCAGTAAACTCCTGGACTGTTTGTTCTGAGCTGTTTTGTCTCCCCAGCAAATATTGGGGTGGTTAAAGTCTGCATAAGAACCAGGGCCTGAGAACACGAGGCAACTCGCAGCTGCCTGCAGAAGGCCTCATCCACTTCCTCTTCCTGATCTGGTGGCCTGTAGTAAACACTCACCACAATGTCACCCCTGTTGGCCTGCCCTTTAATCCTCACCCATAGGCTCTGGACCCGCACTTTTCCCCCCCCCCCCCCACCTTCCCCCCGGCCTCAGGCAGAGCTGCATACATTCCAGTTTCTCGCTCACGTACAGAGCAACTCCACCACCTCGCCTTCCTGGACTGTCCTTCCTAAAACACGCAAAGCTGTCCATGGCCACATTGCAGTCATGGGAGATGTCCCACCATGTCTCAGTAATTGCAACGAAATCATAACCTGCAACCGCACACACGTCTCCAGTTCCCCTTGGTTATTCCCCATGCTGCGTGCATTTACACTGAGGTACTTGTGTTGGGCTCCTAATGCGTCTGCCTTTCTGGATGAGACAATTATAACTCATCCATGTGAGCCTACAGTAGCTCTCCTGTTAAGCTCTGTTAACAGAGCTCTGTTAAGGGAGATTAGTTTAGATATGAAAAAAACTTCTCCAGTCAAAAGACAAAGAAGAACTAGAATAAACAGAAATTTTCTGAGTCCCTGCTGTTGCAATTATATAAGAACAGGAGAAAAAAATTATCCTGAGGTGTGATGGATACTCTCACTGAGCCCCTTTAAGCCATACTTTTCTATGATTTCTCTCTGCCATAGCTATTAAGCTAACTTTAATTCCAACATTTAGTTCAGTCGCCTAACTAATGTTTTGGCATCTTAAATATTGTTTCATGACAAGATTATGCAGCAATTACCAGTGTGTTTTAATGCTTGCTACTTTTACACATCAAATAAAGCATATCAGACTTTAATTATCATCTTACAAAATACTAGTGATATCTCCTATTGCCATATAGCTCTTAAATAACTACAAACCATGCTAGTGAGAAGAAACAGAAATGTCTGTGACATATCACTTTAGCAGCAGCTAATTTTTTCAGCTTAAAATAATAAGTCTGGAAAAGTTCTCATCTAATTTAAGATCTCAGGAAGGGTCTGTTAAAAATACTCAGAAGAGTAAAACAGATTAAAAATAATATTAAAAAAAAAAAAAAGCACATTGAAATCAATGTGCTATGATCTACACAATGGAGTTTCACCCTTATCATTGCATCTTTCCCTACCTTACAGAACTGGTTGGCAAGGATTGGCTTGTTTACATCATCATATTTTTCTAGATTTAAAGTGAGATTTGTCAGTTTTCTTTTGCTTCTGCATAAAAAGTATTAAATACAAATTAAGAGATAATAAAACACCTAATAAGGATAATTAAGCTCATCTAGTGTCAGAAATAGAAACAGGCTTTTTCTTTTTTTCTTTCTTTCTTTTTTTTTTTTTTTTAATAGGCTGCATTCACATTTTATCGCATAACTGCACACAATTAGAGAACTATGAAAATACAGTGTTAGGCAGATGCCATCATGGGACAAGGCATTTTTCTCCTCATCATTGTTCAAAAATGCCCTATCATATAACATGCTTGAACATGTTTACTCACAGTTCCTAGTGAAAACTATTAAACAGTCTTATTTTCCTTTGCAATAGACTGGTTTAAGATACACTGTGAATAAAACACCCTAGCTGAAATGCTAGCACTGTAAGGAGGTATGGTATATAAACAGATTAAAGATATTAGTAAAGGTAAGTAAATCAATCTGTCCTCCCCTATCAAGAACTTTTATTAAAATAAATGTGATTATTCGTGTAACAAAAACGATGTGGCTGTGAAAGTAATCTGAGTCATTCAGTTCCTTGAAAGACAGCAAGAATCCTCCTCTTTCTGCCCATAGCTGTTCATCATATTCAGCCATCTCTGGTTATTAATATTAGCATTAAATATATCCCTGTCCAATTGGGTTCACTCATGTTTCCAGTTTTTGAATCTATTCTTTTCCCCTACGTTAAACAAATCTAATGATTTCTATCCATAGTAAATGTGGAGCTGATGAGCAAATGGATGATAAAAATTCCTATTATTCCTTTGTGCTCATCTCCTGCACTTAAGATTCTTGTCATGCCCTGGGCATTCTAGCTGTCTGATACTGTTTCTTTATTTCCAATTCCAATGCTTTCTCTGCTGTCCAGAACATTTGGTGCACTGCCTAGTACCAAGCAAAATCTGCTTGCAATGTAAGAACATGTGGAGAAATTATGTGTTTTTGTCACACCCTATTAAACGGTATTCAAAACACAATGCCCCAGAAACTAAATTGATTGTAGGTTTTATAACCCTTTTCAGACTAATGGAAACAATTTAGTACCATGAACAAAAACATAGCTAGTGCAGCTGTGGGAATCTTAAATTGCTCAGCTCAGTGGTTCTGTTCCAGCTTAAGTAGGATAAAGTAGTTAAAGTTCAGTTAGATTCCATTCTTCTAGATCTTTGACAGATCATATCAGATTAAAGTCTTCAAAGATTTCAACATTCCTTGTAAAAGGCTTTCTGAGGAATTCATGGTTTGTGCTTTTAACTTGGGGGCAGTATGAGGGAGATGCAAGAACTGGGAAGATAAGGGACATAGCGGCAAGGATGACGTAGGGGAGTTTTCAATTTTATTATAAAGTGTCTTAAGCCATCCTTCTCTTCACTTTTTATTTATTTATTACTAACATTCCAAGTTGAAGGTTAAAAAAAAATGAAAGTATAAAGACTAACAGCTTCCCTATACTATTAATGCTTTAGCTAAAACCACAAGAGCTAGAGATGCAGAGCCAAAACTGAAGTCAGCCCTTAAGTCCACCTAGGAGACTGACTATTGCAGCTCCTTAAGGACCCTAGAACAGAATTTTTCTCCTATGCCAATTCACATTTCTATATTTAAAATGGAATGCCATGATTAAAAGCTTGACAGGCAAGAGGGAAACTTGGCTGCTGAAGAAGTCTGCACTATACTTTACAAAACAAATCCTGTACCTCACCACATATGAGAAGGAATCATTCACATGGGTATTACCTGTACTGTACTACCAGAAAAACATCTGTGAACATTATTTGACAAATTGATCACTAAATGAGCCATTAGCTCACAGGGTTTTTGGGTTGCCTTTAGGAAAGCGTGTTGCTGTATACCACAAAGGCTTACAGATGCAAAACAGTGATTTGCAGGAAAGAAAAAAAAAAAAAAGTTCAAGAAGAAAAGTAGTAATAAAGCAAGCCTAGCATGAAAATGTACCCTTTCTAAAAACTAAGCCGTTTATGAGAAGCAGTAGTAAAACAGCTTAATTCTTCTGTACCTCTAGGGAGAAATCTAAGCCTTTTGAGAAGCGGTGGAGAGAAAAAATGAAGCCAATGGTGTGTTTGTCAGTGAGAGAATGCTGTGGAAAAAAAGTTAGTAATTTTACTATTCCTGCTTGCCAAGAGCTGACAGGTGTGTAGTTTCTTATTGTTCTGAAAAGCAGCCAGAAACCACAGTTTAATATGCATCTATGTCTTCATAGTAGGGAAGAAAACAGCTGTCTCTCTGGCTCATGATGCAAGATGATAGAAATATTGAGACACGCACTTCTTTATAGTACTTTACCATCATTTATATGGTTTTGTTTGATTTTCCAATGAAATACGTAGCTGGAAGGAAAAAAAATGCTATAGGCCAGATTAGATCAGACACGATGTGGCAACCTCTGTTCCCTCAAACAGTTATTATTTCACAGAGCCTAATCACCTCAACAAGAATTTTTCACATGAACAAGGATTGAAAGATTAGACCCATATTTTCAGCACAGCAAATCCAAAGACTGTCTACAAACAAGTTCATTAAACATGAAAGTAAACAAAAGCAGGGAAATACCAAGGCCAGGTTATTTCAGATAAACATGCGGGAATCATTTGCAACCATTCTTAAAGAATGACTCTCATAAATCCTTCAGTTTTCATACTGCTGAGAGATGTCTGTGATTAATAAAGCCTTTGAACACAAAAGGTTTCCTCACACAAGAATGATGTGTGTTTTCCTGTAATATGTGGAAAGCAGCCTTTTAAATCCCAATTCCCTCGGGAAGATAAAAATACATACATACACACACGCACTCATATTCACAATGTACGAGATACAATAAGCTGTAAGAAATGTTAGGCTCTGTGTATTAAATTTCCTTTCTGTATATATGTATACTACAGTGTTAAAAGCTCATGATAACTGGCTGGCAGATTGTCAGTTGGGTATGCACAAATGTCTGCATGGCATGCAGGCTTGTATGAATTGATAATTTGACGAACATTATTTAAGAAGTAAGGCATGAAAATTTTATATTTACCAGAGTACGAGAAGAGACATTACTATACTCAAACAAAATTTTGGAAATTCTGTAACTCTCTCAAAAATATCAATGTTCAGAAAAATACTAGACTCAATCTGCAAGCTTCAGAAAGCTCTACACAATTTTTTCTTATAATAGAAAATTTAATGATTAGCAAAATTAAATATTAAATATTTAATTAAATGTTAAATATTAACAAATAAGACTTCATTAACAAAAAAAAATAATAGGCAATTCAGTGACAAGCACAAAACAATGCTTAGACTTAGAGACAAAGTATTTTTTCCACTTCATTGTCTGTAGCTTTTGTTGTATAAAGTAAATGATTTTGTTATAAGAAACTATCTTTTTACATGAAATTTTAATACAAGCAAGTAATACAAGCTTGGTAATATATTTTGTTGAATAAGGAACAACATCACTGAATTAAGACTTAAAGGAAGGAGATTTTTCTATTCAGTCCTCTCCAGAAATGGTTCACTACATTTTTGACAGTCTTTGGTAAACCTCTGCATGCATCTGCTTGCCCAATTAAACAGATACCTGATACTCCCTGACATGTAAGATCATCCTTTTCACACTGCACCTAGAGACCATTTAAGCCGCAATGACAACATCTCAACAAACAGACCAAGAGTTATTGAGCCTCAGAGTTATTTTTCTTGCTGAAGTTTCATCTCTGATCCATTCTAAATTCCTTGGGCAGAGGGGTAAAATCAGACATTTACTATTTATGTTAAATGATAGACTAGAAGAAGAATTAAAATAAATAAGACAATAAGATTGGTATCAAGCATCTCAAACAATGTGTTAAACTTGTACCTTCCAGTTGTTTTTCAACATTGAATGAGCTAATAAAAGAAAACAGAAAAAGGGAAAAACTGCTTCTTCCACAGTTTTCATTGTTGTGTTCCTCAGCACCTGTCAGCACAACAGTTCCAGCAGAGCTAACATGAATTTGACTGGCATAGTCAGAGTCAGCTGTACCCTAGTGTGATTTTGCAATGTGGACAAGACATGACCTAATGCTGTAACATGATGTCTGACTTCTTCCTATAATTGTACTTTGTAGCCTGGAAAACAAGCACAAGAAATGAAAGAACACATATGCTCCTGACTTGGCCAAATAAGTCAGCTGAAGCTATAGTGGCTGATCTGAGTGCATCACAAGCAAAAGAGTTATCAGTGCAGGGCACTATTGTCAGGTTCCTGCCAGTGCTGCTTCATTTTTAGGAAATAGGTAGGTAGGTAGGTAGATAGGTAGGTAGATAGGTAGATAGATAAATAGATAGATGATAGATAGATGATAGATAAATAGATAGATAGATAGATAGATACGTTGGATTTTTTTAAGTCCTTCTTAAGGCCTTGTGGAATTGTGGAATAAATAAGAATCTCTGTTCAAATGCACTGATGGATGAGAACAGCTTGGTACCCAGAGGACTGTTATTCATACTGCTTAGTTCCTCTGAACCCTAAAATTCCTAGCTGGTAGCCTTAACTAAGGGCACAATGGCAACTGAACAGACAACATTTCAGAATGAGAGTGTTAAAAATTAGTCATGAATCACTAGATTCTTGGTGTAGAGAGAGTCTTTAAAAGAGTCTTTAGAAGACTGCATCTCCCACAGAGATCTTCCAGATTCAAAGTCTTCTCCAAGGCCCATGATGTAGGAAAGGCACTGCAGCCACAGAACTATTCAAGCTACACTGAAACTTCATCCAGGCTTAGTATATTTCACCATATACAATAAACATATTTGCCAGAATTGATAAATTTCATTCTACTGTCCATGCTAAACAGGTATCTTTCTATATAAAATGTTAAGTTCAAATCTGAATCTGCAACTTAAAAGAAAATCCCCATCTATAAAAAAAAAAAAAAAACATCACCAACAAACAGTATCACATTCAGTCAGAATCTTGTGTACAATCTCTTCTTGATATGACACCTAGAAGTACAAAGATGAACAGGCTGTGTCCATGTTCATAAGAACATGTGAACACATTCCACATTCACAAACTCCTCCTGAAAATACCAAAAAACACTTTCTACGTATATGAGCAGCTGAAGATTAGTTCTGATTTTTTTTTCCAAATCTGCTCTGAGAAAAAAAAATAAATCAAAAAAGCTGAGGAATGCATAGTTTAATTGTCAATCTCTAATCCAAAACCAGCTGTAAGGATTAAGACAATTTTTTTTGAATGATACTGAGTACAGTTAAGCCACTTGTATAGTATTTTTCTGCCACAAAGGAACAGAAATGACTGACATTAAAATTTCAAAACTTGGCTTGCAAATTCAAAAGAATGGTTCAATAAGAATGCATAATGCTGGAGAATAAGAATGCAGCCCTGCAGCTGAGAGACCTCAGGGACAACAGAACTAAGGTATTTTTCTCACACAGGTGTAAGCAGAAAAGGAAGGTTGTACCCACAGATCTCGGTTACAAATTAGGCAGTGCTGATGACGTATGTCAGGTTGGCCAGAACACACAATAGGTATATGTTCTCTGGATCCATGGTTATAAAAATTCATTGAATAAGAGAGCAAATTACAGAGATGGCGAATGGTACTGTAGTCCTTGAATCTTGCCCATATCACCTGTACCATCTTCCCAATAAGGTATGCATAATAATCTAGTAGCACCCTATTTAGTTCACATAATCATATGCATGTCATATCCTATCTGTATGAACTAAGATTTCTTTTCCTACCTCCATTCCCTGTGCTGCTTTTTTTTTGTTATTGGTGTTGTTTTGTGAAAAAAAAATATATATATATAAAATAAAATAAAATAAAATAATAAAATGAAATAAAATAAAATAAAATAAAATAAAATAAAATAAAATAAATCCAGTTATCTTAAAATAAGTAAATAAATAAAGAGAATGATGTTTCTATAAAAGTAACTGGGAAACTCTTTAAAAAGGCCTACATAAAATGGGAGTCTCCCATGGGCACATTTGTTTTTATAAAGTACTTTTCACTCAGAAAATCAGATGATGTAATGCCTATTCCATGTTCTTACTTTGTTATGTAGGGAAACATAAGTCATTTCCTCCATTATTTAGAAAATGATAGAATGACCTGAGAATACATATGCATACAATGAAGTAAATTCAGCATTCAGTATTCAGCAACTAACACCATCTGGTACATTTTCACTTGCAGCTTTCCTGAGCTGCTCCTGAACACATCACCATTCCAAAGAGGGTGCTTTGTTTAAAGTGCTGACTTACAGCACAGCACAGTATTTCCAGTTTTAAGTTGGGCAGGGAAAATAAATACACTTAATTCCCTCATCTTTCTCTAGCCTCCTCAGATTTCTGTTTCTGACTGTTCTTAATGTCTCTGAGTATGGGGGCAAATGTTAGCTGACAAATAAATGTCTGAACTGAAAACAGATGATTCCTTATGGCAGAAGAGCAGGAACTTATCCAGAGCAGTCAGATGCTTCACTAAATAGTTCACTAAAGGCAAATTTTAGGCTCCAATCTCAGACAAAGAATTATGAAAAAATAGAACAGTTTTGGGTAGTAGCGATGGCTGTGCAGTGATTTGATTTAAATAATAATGGTCTTGCTACACTTGTGACTGTAAACATTTACGTCATACTTAAGAATTTGAAACAAAATTAGCAGGCAGCAAGAGTGGTAAAGTACCTGAAACAGGAACTGCCACAAAGGCTACAATGAGCCTGGCTTCCATTGCAGTGGAATTTGACATGTGGAGGGAGTAAGCAGTGCTGAGGACTAGCGCGGTTTATATGTACAGCTTTCTCAAAAATGTATCTCCATACCAGGAGCTCCTGGACAGGTTACATAGATCACTCAGGCTAGAACTGCCTAGGGGACATCACCAGACACTGTAGTGGGACACAACACCGATGACGGAACACTGATGACACATAGCTGTGGTGCACAGTTTACTGGCTATCTGAAAGAGACATGAAACCATAAAGCAATGGAAACCCTTACGTCCTTCTCCCCTAAATTTGTTAGCTGTCTTGTTACTTGTTAACTGTTAGCCACAGTGTATTGCTGGAAATTAACATCATTTGAATGGTGATCATATTATTTGTTCCAAGTCATTCATACTATTTGCTCTGTTGGTCTGGTATATGCATATATATATATATAAGCATATGGTTTTGTTCCTGTGGTATGTGAAAGTCCTTGTAGCAAGCCAATAGAGAACTACCATTTTGTTGTCAATATCCCTTCCTTTCATTCGACTCCCACGTTTTTATATGCCCTTTCACAGACAAATAATATGTTCACAGTGTTGAAGGACTAGATAGCTTTCTGAAGGTCATTTAGAGCATCTCCCTAACCAAGGATTTCCCTGCTCAAGCTCAACTGGGCTGTGCAGAAATGCCACAGGTCATATGGAGCCCAGACACTGAATGCTTGTTTCTATAAACAGGTCTCTGGGGTATAGGGGGTGAGCAGAGAACTGGGTGCTGCTATTCTATTGCCCTGCTAAATTCTGTTATGAATGTACAATACAATAGTACAAGTTAAATACAATAGGTAGATGAGATAGAGTTGATTCCAGATGGACTGCCAAAAGTGTAAGGACAATACAGGAAAACAAACAAACCCTACTCAGTGAGGATAAACTTCTGTTTTCCACCTGTCACCTCAGTGAAAAATGCTGTAACTGCAGAGTTACCTGCAGTTAAATTGCAGAAAAATGGTCACAGTCTTCTGCAAATAGCAAAAAAAGGTGCTTAAGATGCACAAAAATTTTCATTAAAAACACATTTATTTGTAATATGTATATATATATGTGTGTGTGTATTATATGTAATTTAGCTCTATACTACCCAGAGGTAAGTACTAATGTGTACATGCACATCCACCACCACACAGACCTATTTAAGTTTGTAATGGAACTTTATCTTTCGATGCTGTCCAAAGGAGAAAATGAAACATTTTCCCCAACCCCAAATGGGCTCCTATCTGCTCTGCAGACTCCCTCAGTTCCTGTCCACAAAATCTTCGTACAGTTAGCCATACCAGCCCTGACATTATTACAAGTCCCTTTCAAACCTGTGATTTTGCAAGATATGGATATGTTCAACGAAACCTAAAACAAGAAAAAAAAAGAAAAAAAAGTTATTGTCTGAATTACAACTCTGTAGCCAGCTGGCTGAATTAAAAATAAATAAATAATAATAGTTAAAAGAATAATAATAATAAATAAATAAAAGCACATACATTTAGACCACACTAAAAAATCATTTTCCCTCCACAATTCCTTGTTCTTCATTAAGAGAATGCAGAATACTTGAACTAGTCTTTATGTAATCCAGCTTCATACACCAAGAGCAAACATCTACTTCAAACTACAATTATCTAGATTTTAAGTTGAAACAACAAGTGGAAGAGAGAGAAAACATTAAACAACTTCTAAAGCAACTTTCGTCAAACAGAATAAGGGATAGCTTCTCATTCCTGAATAATCAGAATAATCAGAGACATTTAAATGTCAACATGTCATGTTAAAGAACATAAAATCATAAAGTAGCAATACAACTAAATAGTTTATATTAAAAAAAAACAGTAATTTCTTTGTCCTTAGTATCTAAGGTATCCCCACACCAGGACTTCCTGTAGTGCTGTCCTTCAAAAAGATCTGTAGCTCAAGATAATTTTTTACACCAAAAATGTCATAGGGCAATAGCCTACTTACCTAGCCATGTTTTCTGCTGAGTGTATTGTGAGTATCATCTTGGATGTACAATCACTGTCAGTGAGTCTGCAGCTGAATTTCAAGTCCTGTTTTACCTATATAGTTTGGAATGCTTGTCAACACCTCAGAACAAAATTCTTTATTTTCTCTATAGCATTTTGCTATGGCTATGGTATGCATTCTGGAGATTCATAATTTTGCAGAAGGTCGTTTAGGACAACTTCATTCGGTTATGTTTGCTTTCATGAAATTATGTTGATTAATTTCTTCACAAAGATAATACAGATCTGGTGTCCTCAACAAGAGCCAACTTGTAAGTATCTTTGAAATTCCACCCTTCGTTCTCCCATCAAGGTCGAAAATGGAGTGAATCATCAAAGCACTGATATACTAACAGCTGATAAATGTGTCACTTGATAGACTTTCAAGAAAAATATAGTGACAATAAAATCATTATAAACCCTAACTTATGAGTTCAACATTGCCTTCCATTACATGAAGCACCTAGCTAATACAGTTTGTTAAAATCAAAAGCAATAAAGATTCTGGCTCTGAAAACAAAAACAAAAACAAAAACAAAAAGAAGGAAGAAAGAAAGAAAGAAAGAAAGAGAGAAAGAAAGAAAGAGAGAAAGAAAGAGAGAAAGAGAGTGAGAAAGAGAGAAAGAAAGAGAAAGAGAAAGAGAAAGAGAGAAAGAGAAAGAGAAAGAGAAAGAGAGAGAAAGAGAAAGAGAAAGAGAAAGAGAAAGAGAAAGAGAAAGAGAAAGAGAAAGAGAAAGAGAAAGAGAAAGAGAAAGAGAAAGAGAAAGAGAAAGAGAAAGAGAGAAAGAGAGAGAGAAAGAAAGAAAGAAAGAAAGAAAGAAAGAAAGAAAGAAAGACAAAGAAAGAAAGAAAGAAAAGAAAGAAAGGAAGGAAGGAAGGAAGGAAGAAAAGGAAGGAAGGAAGGAAGGAAGGAAGGAAGGAAGGAAGGAAGGAAGGAAAGAAAGAAAGAGAAAGAAAGAAAGAAAGAAAAGGTTGCATGCTCATTAAGGATACACATATAGGGTATGATAACTGCAGGCTATTAATTCATATGCTGTGATAAGATCTTTTACATAATCAGAAAGACATTTTGTATGGAAATGAAATATCTACATTCAAGGTTCATTGCCTGTAAGAAAAAATTATTCTGTAAGGAAAATATTTATACCTACGATCTCTCTCTCTTCTCCTCCCACAAACAAAAGACCACCTGAAATAATCTAAAAAAAAAAAAAGGCAACAAAAATACAATGAATCATATACCAGATTTCAGTCAAATGCATTTTTAAATAGCTGAGTTATAAACCCCTTGAAATCAAGTTTTATAATGGAAATGCTGATAGACCCTTGACTTTAATGGCTCTTCCAAGTGCATCAAGAGCTGACATTACTTACAATGTCATAAAGTGACGTTTAAAACACTACAGAATTTTCTCACGACAGATAAGCAGGTGTTCAAGAGGGCAGCACTGTTTAAACCTTGCTGATTTATATGACATGCTGCATGAAAGGCCAATGAGCTTTATGGAAGCTCACAGCAGAAACTCTAGACTTTAGTAGACAGTACCACCATTGTTTGAAGATCACCAATACATATTAATTTCCATGTTGTAATATGTGAGCTCCTGCATTTTGTATGTGTTACCAGTAGTGAAATATGAACTTCACCTCACAGAGTAGGGCTCTCTTTTATTGGTATATGTTTCATAGTGTATTGCATGTAATAAAATCCATTGTGCAGCTACTTCATCATACACTGTAATGAGTTACCTGGTACATACATCTCTTACTGCTATTTTAGCAACACTATATTTCTGACCTCTTCCCAGAGTTAGGAAAAAGGCCTATCCCCTCAGGCTTCTTTGAGCAGAAGTAAAAGCAAAAGGTATAAAGCAAAACTTTACCTGCTATCAGAAAAGCAATAAGCCATCAAACCATTTTATGTAATCAATTAGTGTTTTCTGCTTGTTAACACAAAAATCAATAATCTTATGGCTATGGGCTCAGCCTTAATGAGTCAGTTAGACGGTAATTTACTTCAGGCAAAACCACCACCAACAAAATCCCTATAAGCTCTCAATAGCAAACTCCATTAAAGAAAACTAGTAGCAAGAAAAGAGCATCTCTTTACGCTGTAGTTAGTGCTAAAATACTAGATATCTGTGTATAACTGTTTTGAGTTTCTCTCAAAGAATAAAGAACAAAAGCGTTTGTTGGTGCATTCTCCCCTTACATTACAGGTGCAGTGAGGAAGAATACCATCAGTTGCATACGGATATATATGCATATGGATATATATGGATACCACTCCATGCATATGATAAATAAACATTAACTAAAAAGTTCAGAGACAAAAAAAAAGAAAAAGACAAATTAAGATGTTGATCCAAATTCCCTCCAAATGAGATAAAAAACATGAGTGTATTTTTTTTAAACCAATTTGCCCATGCATTGATAGAACTGTAAGAAACCTAGACAAGGTCACTGAAAGGTATGTGAACTAGTAAATTCCATATTCCTACTACACAGGAATTCCAAACCATTCTTTACTCTCTTTAGTGTCATTACTGATTATCTTTATAAACCACGAGGGGTTTACACTGTAGAAGAACCAGGAAAAAGTATGTGCAGATGCAAAAACTAAATGCCTTTTAATACTATATTCAAGTGGGCTTTGTTTGTTTGTTTGTTTTAAGTTAGAGCCTTCAAGTAAAATTCAGTCATCTGTCACATATTTTTCACTGAGCATTAAATTTAATGTAAACAGAGAGGTAAGAATCACAGGAAGTAGGAGAATGTACTTAATTAAATACTATTTAATGAGCTACTATATGACAAAGACAGAAGTTAAGTTTATCACAAAGCTCTGACTATGGCCTTGGTGTTGCTTGTTGTGGTCACCACCAACTTATTTCTGCTTATGCTAAGGCATAAATCTAAGGTTTCCAGATCACTATTTTAGACACATGAGTACAGTAAAACCAAAAAAAATGGTCTTAAGAATAATTATCGTAGGGCTGAATATTCTTCCCCTAGAATTGATCTACTTTCTTGTCTCATGCATCAACTTAGTGGCCATGAAAAAACATTTCTAAATTGTGTGAAATATCCTTCTCCAAGTACCATCTACTGCTCCTGAAGGTTATGAGAAGTTTTTATACTTCCTGTGCAAAGCTGAGCCCTAAGATTACAACAGATTCAAGACAAATAAATTGGCAATAGTTAAGAAGTGAGACAAGTGCTTCAATGTTGTTTTTCTCCACAATCCATTGTAAGGGTCATTCTTGTGAGTAGAATATTGTTTCAGAGTTTTTTCTTTTTTCAAGTCCATACTTGGGATTTAAAGGAAGCTCAATTAACAAAGGCCAAGTTTGACACAATTTACTATAAAGAATAATTTCATATGAAATTGTTGTAACACTACAAACAAATCCATATTTTTCATTATCCATAGTCCTTTATAGCCGAAAAGGTTACAAGCCTAATTAGACCTTTTATCACAAGTGATTTGAGGTCTCAATGTCTGTAACAGTGGCAAAGAAGCAACCTTTAAGTAGTTTTAGATTTCACTTTGAGTATTTTTCGCTGGTTTATTTTCTTCCCAACTCCTCATTACTTTTGTCCCTTTTAGTACCTCACTCTCATTACCATTAGACCTGAAAAAATGCCTTTCCTAATAGTGAAAAGATAAAGAGAATAGGAGCAAGGACAGGAGTGATTTTCCACTGACCTAGAAAAAGAGTCACAACAAAGTTAAAATTGTAGATCCCTAAAAAGGTGATCAAACAAACCATCCAGGACACAGAGGTTTGATACCACGGCATATTGTACTGCTACTCTGCTCTTCTCTTCTGTGCTATTCTTCATGTCAGCAGGAAACAGAATTCGCACGACTGTAGCACTCTGAACACATCTGTAAGTTATGGCTTTGCCCTTTTCAGTCTCCTGCTGGTTCAAATAGGAGACAATAGAAAGGATAATTCAAAGACTCAATGAGTGACTTCAACAAATCCAAAATCCTTGAGGTTATTGGGTCACCTGCACCAACAAATTTAATGTAGTTGTAGCATCCTTCAGATTTTTCACATTCTCAACAGAATTTAAGAAATCTTCTTTATTTTCTCTGTGACTGCACAAGTGAAGACACAGGGAGAAGGAGACTAGAGTGTGGGTAAACTTAGGGGAGTAAGAATTCATCCTTATCTTTGCTATCTGCTCCTCGTACTCCCTCCTGCCAATTTGTCACACGTGGGTTTAGACAAATCATGAGCAAAAAGCAGCCCAGAAACTCAAAGAAAAAATATTTTTATCCACTTTATTTGTATGAAAACCACATAGAAAAAAAGTATTCTTCCGTCTGCAAAGCATAGGTCCTCAGGGCAACCTTCAGTATCTGTTCTAACCCTTGACTCTTCCATCAGTCCTTGACCTTTAATGTGCATAATGAATCAACACAGTTATTTCTTTGCAGACAAGTTCTTAGCCCCCTCTTCATCCCACTTCATTCACTTTACTCATTTACTCAGCTGCAGTATTCTGCTAATATCAATTATGTTAAGCAAATATGAGGGTGGAAGAATCACATAGTATCTGGAAGAAATTGCCTTAAGAAATCATTGTATAGATTTTCATTCCAGTTTTATGCCACAAATATGGGAGTGTTCTGCCAATTTTCACAGCAGATCAGCACAAAGCTCTTCAGCACAGGTGTTTCTGGGACTGGGATTCATTAGGAAAAGTTAGTGTTTAACAGCTTATGGCCCTTGTAAAGCCAAAAATGTCTCTTAACATTTTTCAAGGTTCTGTTGAAAATACCTGTGCATTTCTGGCACAGGCACACTGCTACAGATTTGATAATTTGGAAAACAATGTATACAATATTATGTAATGCTTCCAACTCTAAAGCATACTTTGTCATGTGAATTCTCATTTATTGCATTCATACATTCAATTAGCATAGTCTTTAATCACACCTGAAACCAAATAAGTATAAGGTAGGGGTAGAACTATGATACTGTGATAGGGAGTTATTCCTTAAAAAGCACAAGTTTACCAGTCCTATTTCAGTTCATTTTAACAGACCATTTCCACTGACTTACTGCCAGCCCTAAGAGTTACCACAGTACTGCTTAATAACAATGTGCAGCTTCTGACGTTTATTTATAGTATACTAAAACCAAAATCAGGCTGGGTGGCAAGAGGTTTAGACCACCTGAAATGTCTTTAAATCTTCAGCACATGTTTAACTGCAGCAAGACTAGCAATAATCCCAAATACACAGTCATCACGCTATTGGTTGATTCACTGTTTAAAGTTATAGATTCATTTCAGAGAACTATTTTTCCCAAGAGTACTTTAAATAAAAAAAAATGGTTTGTTGTAAATCTTTTTATCAGTTAAGTGGCAGAGGAATACTTGGAAGGACAACAGTGATTTTTTTTTTTTTTTTTTAAACAAGGCCATGTGTGCACAGTAAATTGATGGATTTTTCTGGAATTATTTTTTTTTCTTTTCCCCTCCTCTTTGCTTTGTGTAAAGCAAGAACTCAGTGTTTAGTGTGAGGAAGCATCAGTCATTTGTTTAGTCTTATACGAGTGTGCAGCAGTTGTGAGCTTAAGATGTGTGTCATGCAGTAACTATTTTAGAAAACAAACTATACTTTCCATTAAAATTTTAAGAAGCATCTCTCAAGTGTCTGAATGGCATTTCATATTGGTAATAAGGTGACAGTACAAGCAACACCATTTCCAGTAACCATGAAACAAATCAGTCTCCTCTTCCTCAGTCTGTATAGCTGTTTGAAGTGAAGGACGCTTTTTGTCCCCTGTCCAGCAAACCACTTAAGCATGTGTAGTCTCCTTGACTTCCATAGGATTATTCATGGGCCCAAAGTGAAACATGTGCTTAAGTGCTTCGGTGGATCAGAGTGTTTCTAAGCAAGGGCAGCAAAGCAGAACCTTGTACAGATCCTTTAGTGCTGGAAAAGCTGTAACAGTAATAGTATAGTATTTCAGGAACAATAGCCTTTGAATCTTTAACAATAAATCTGAATACAAAGGGAATTGTGAAATACATCAGTTTTCTTTGACACACAAAGCTATCTGAGCCAGATTCACACTTGGTGTGAACTGGGGTAGGCTCAAAGTATTGAAAATATCCTGATGGGTGCTAAGCCTCCAATTTCCAAAAGTTTAATGTTAATGTTAAATGTTTTTAATTTAACTTACAGAAACACTCAATTAAGAATACTGTTCTACTCCACCAGTAAATAAAGATGGTAAGGAAAATGAGCAGTCTTTATGAGCCAAACATATCTCTACATTACTACTCTGCACATCTCTATGACGACTACTACTACTACTAGTACATGTAGTTAATGGTTGGGGTAAAATAATTTTCTTACCTACAACCTTTAATTTAGTAGGCTGAATATTTTAAGCACTTGGTAACACTTTGTCTGATAGGCTGTCAAACAAACTCTCATGTCACATACCAAATCCAGCTGATATTTTCAAGATACAAGTATTTTGTGTGTGCACAGTATCTCAGCTCTGATGAAAAAATAAATTAAAAAAAAAAAAAAGTAAGACAGGGCTCACTGGTCTTTGTCAGAGCAGAAGAAAAGAAGGAAAAGCATATTCATTACTGAGGATGGTAGTTCAAAGACATCTGCAGGATTTATTTTTGTTTTTTAATTTGCCTTAATTTTAGAAATGTAATCACAGGAAACAATAATGAGGGCCAAATCAGAATAACCTCTAATGAAAAGCATTGTTTAAATGCATGCTTTTTATACCTCATAGTTATAGTCACTACCATTATAAGGGAAATACAGATGACAATTACATTCTGTAAAAACTGCTCTTAAAAAAAAAAAAAGGAAAAAAAAAGAAAATAACGAGAAAAAAAAACCTTTTCCTACAATAAGAACTTTATTTTTAATCAAATTCACTTCCTACTCTTTAAGCAGGAAGCCAATTGCTATTGCAAATGTTTTTACTAAGTGATGGAATGTGCAGTCATATACCACCAATTGAATTCTGAAATTTAGTTTGCCTATGCCAGGCAAGAAAAAGCTTTTGAGTTCAGGCGTGCACTCTATTACAAGGGGAGGCACTTAAATACATGAAGGGGAGGCCATGCATTTTATTTCAGAAGACTGAAATACATCTTGCAATGTGGGGCTTTGATGTTATTCATATGCTAACAATATCCCATTTCCTCCAAGTGCTCAATACATTGGAATAAAAAGACATAATTTGCTGACATTGTGCTGAATACATCCTGCCCAGAATATTGATCAATTGTCATTCAGCTTCCAAGGCTAACCCACCCAAAATAACCCTCAACATAACCTTTAAATTATTCTTTTAACACTTTAAAATTCCAGTTAAAATAATTTACCATTTTACAGAATAAAACGATGAAACAAAGAACATAACTGTATTTTCACTCTGCTTCTAAAATGCAGTTCTAGTGCCCCAGGGACTCCTTTCATCTAGTGTAAGTGCTGGCATATGATGTGATTGTTAACATAGCTGGCCACCAGATGAAGTGAATTATCTAAACTGCCAAGGTTCCTACTTTCATTCCAATTTAAACATCAATTTAACACAGAAACTGAAGGGTATTATGAAAGCTTTAATATGAACAATTTCAGACATGAAAAAGAACTAGAAGGATTTCTCAAACCACCAAAACAAACAAAGGTGTAATTTATTGAACCTGAAGACGAGTCGGAAAATGATCAGCCCACAAAGTCGTAACAGAACATGTCTATCTAACTCCCAGTGCTGGTAAATTAATGCCATATACCCTGGGCACTTGCAAAAAAGGTGAATCACCTCTATGAATCCACAAGGGCAATCCACATCCCATAACCAGATGCATCTGTTTTATCCCAAATTGTTAAAAGGGGATCTAATAGATAGTAAATCCTAGAATTGTGTAGGTTAGAAAAGACCTTAAATATCATCAAATATAACTATCTACCTGAATCCCATCACTAAACCATGTTCCTTAGTGCCATGTCCACATGTTTCTTAAATACCTCCAGGGATGGGGACCCCACCATTTCTCGGGGCAGCCTGTTTCAATGTTTGACCAGTCTCTTTGTGAAGAAATTCTTCCTAATGTCTGATCTAACCCTCCCTGGTGCTACTTGAGGAAGCTTCCTTATGCCCTATCACTAGGCACCTGAGAAAATAAACCAACACCCTCCTCACTGCAACCTCCTTTCAGGTAGTTGTAGAGAGTGACAAAGTCTCCCCTCAGCCTCCTTTTCTCCACACTGAACAAACCCAGTTGCCTCAGCCACTCCTCACAAGTCTTGTTTTCTTGTCCCCTCACTAGCTTCATTGTTCTTCTCTGCACATACTTTAACAACTCAATATCCTTCTTGTAGTGGGGGGCCCAAAACTGGACACAATTTTCAAGGCGTGGTCTCACCAGCACTGTGTACAAGGGATAATTGCTTCCATAGTTCTGCTGGCCACATTATTTCTGAGGCAGGCCAGAATGCCCTTGGCCTTCTTGTCCACCTGGGCTCACTGCTGGCTCATGTTCAGCTGGCAGTCGACTAGCACCCCCAGGTCTATTTCTGCTGGGTAACTTTCCAGCTACTCTTCCCCAAGTCTATACAACTGCATGGGATGGCTATGACCTAGGTGCGGGACCCAGCACTTACCCTTGTCAGATGTCATGCAATTAGGTTTGGCCCACTGATCTAGCCTATCCAGATCCCCCTGCAAAGCCTTCCTACCCTCAGGCACATCAACACTCCTGCCAAAGTACATACCAACTGCGAACTTACTGAGAGCACACTCGATGCCCTCACCCAGATCATTGATAAAAATGTTAAACAAAAATAGCCCCAGTACTGAGGCTAGTATCTGGGCACACCACTTGCGACCAGCTGCCAACTGGATTGAATTCCACTCACTAGTCCAGCCATCCAGCCAGTTCTTCATCCAGCAAACTGTATACTTGTCCAAGCTAGGAGCAGCCTGTTTCTACAGGAGAATACTGTGGGAGTCAGCATCAAACACTTCACTAACATCAAGGTAAAGAACATTAATGGGGCTCAATTTTAGAGGCAGTTCTCTTTAACATTTTCATAAATGACTTAGATATAGGACTAGAAGTTGTTCTTTATAAGTTTGCAGTTGAAACTAAATTAGGAGGAGCTGTTGACTCTGTCAGGGGTAGGGAGGTCTTGAAGAGAGATCTTGAAAAATCAGAGAGCTGGGTAATCACCAATAAATTGTAGTTTAACAAAAGCAAGTGCCAAATTCTGCACCTGGGAAGGGGCAACCCCGGCTGTATGTACAGACTGGGGGAACGAGAGGCTAGAGAGCAGTCCCATAGAGAGGAAACTGGGCATTTTGGTCAACAGAAAGTTGAATATGAGCCAGCAGTATGTCCTAGCAGTCAAAAGGGCCAACCATACCCTGAGGTGCGTCAGGTACAGCATGGCTAGCTGGTGGATGGAAGGGATTGTCTCACTTTGCTTTGCGTGGGTGCAGTTTCACCTTGAGTAATGTGTGCAGTTTGGGGCACCACTGTATAAAAAGGACATAAAACTATTAGAAAGAGTCCATAGGAGGGCTACAAACATGGTGAAGGGTCTAGAGGGGAAGATGTATGAGGAGATGTATGAGGCCCAGATGCAGGATCAAGTGCAAGTTCCTGCCTCTGGGCTAGGACAATCCCAAGCACAAATACAGGCTGAATGGAGAATTGTTGGAGAACAGCCTTAAGGAGAAGGACCTGGGGGTATTGGTTGATAAGAGGCTCCACATGAGCCAGCAATGTGTGCTTGCAACCCAGAAAGCCAACTATATCCTGGGGTGCATCAAAAGCAGTGTGGCCAGCATTTCAAGGAAGGTGATTATCCCGCTCTACTCTGCTCTCATGAGACCATGCCTGGAGTCTTCTGTTCATCTCTGGCACCCCCAGCACAAGAAGGACATGGATGTACTAGAATGAGTCCAGAGGAGGGCCACAAAGATGATCAGAGGGCTGGAGCACCTCTCCTATGAAGACAAGCTGAGGGAGTCGGGGATGTCTAACCTGGAGAAGCAAAAGCTCTGGGGAGACCTTAGAGCAGCCTTCCAGTACCTAAAGGGGGCCTACAGAAAAGATAGGGAGGGACCGTGTCAGGGAATGTAGTGATAGAACAAGGGAAAATAGCTTTAAACTGAAAAAGAGTAGATTTAGATTAGACATTAGGAAGAAATTCTTCTCTCACAGGATGGTGAGGCACTGGACTAGGCTGCCCAGAGAAGCTATGGATGCCCCATCTGTGGAGGTGTTCAAGGCCAGGTTGGACAGGGCTTTGGCAACCTGGTCGAGTGGAAAGTGTCCCTGCCCATGGCAGGGGGGTTGGAACTGGATGGTCTTTAAGGTCCCTTCCAACTCAAACCATTCTGTGATTCTGTGAGTGGCTGAGGTCCCCTGGTTTGTTCAGCCCATAGAAGAGCAGACTGAGGGAAGGCCTCATGGCGGCCTGCAGCTCCCTCACAAGCGGAGTGGAGGGGCAGGTGCTGAGCTCTGCTCTCTGGGGACAGCAACAGGACCCGAGGGAACGGCGTGGAGCTGGGACAGGGGAGGGTCAGGCTGGGTGTTAGGAATAGGTTCCTCACCGAGACAGTGAAGAAGAGAAATGGAAACTCTAATGAGCTCCCCAGGGGAGTAGTCACAGCAGTGAGTTTTCTGTTGTTCAAGGTGTGTTTAGACAACGCTCTCAGACATATTGTCTCATTTTTTGGTGGTTCAATGCAGACCGAGAAGTTGGACTAGGTGATCCTTGTGGGTCCCTTCCAACTCAGGATATTCTGTGATTCTGTGAACAGCACTTCCCTCAGCTCATCTTGATATAGAAGGAGATCAGCTTAGTCAGGCAGCATCTGCCTTTCATAAACCCATGCTGGCTGCATCCGATACCATATGTATTCTGTGATGGTATTCAAGATCTGTTCCACAACGTTCCCCAGTACTGAGGTCAGACTGACAGGCCTGTAGTTCCCTGGATCCCCTTTCCTGCCCTTCTTCTAGACTGGTGTCATATTCGCTAACCTGAAGTCAATTGGGACCTCCCCTGTTAGCCAGGACTGTTGGTAAATTACTGACAGTGGCTTAATAAGCACTTCTGCCAGCTTCTTCAGTACCCCTGGATGAATCCTGTCTGACCCCATAAACTTAAGAACATTCAAAATATGTAGTATACCACCAGCAGTTTTCCATAGGAGATTCATCTCACTCCCTGTTGCTGTCTTCCAACTCAGGAGGCTGGTTACCCTGAGAGCAATTGGCCTTGCTAACAAAGACTGAGGCAAAAAAGGCATTAGAAACGTCAGCCTTGTCTTCATCTTTGGTCACTGTTTCCTTTCATATTCAATAAAGGATGGAAATTTTCCTTAATCTTCCTTTTGATGTAAATGTATTTATAAAAGTATTTTTTATTGTTGTATGACACTAGCCAAATTGAGTTCTACAGCTGGGCTTTGTACCTTTTAATTTTCTCCCTGCACAGCTTGATAACTTCTTTATAGACCTCCTGAGTTGCCTGACCTTCTTTCCATAGTTAATAAAATCTTTCTTCTTGCTTTCCTGAAAAAACGTTCTGTTCATTCAGACTGGTCTTCCAAGCACAGTTTGAACCTAATTCTTGTCTAAGATTACCATATTTAGAGGAAGGATTTTCTCCAGTCAAAAAAATAAGTACATATTTCTTCAGTGACCTTGACTGGGTCACTTAATCACCTAGCACCTTTTTTCTCAGCTGCTTCCTCCTCCATATAATAGTACTTCTCTTAACTCTGTTCATTTTCATTTATACGGCAGCTCCCTTTGCACAGCATAATGTGGTTACCTCTTATTCAAGATATTGAGACTTCGTTAGACCAAAAAAACAAACAAACAAAAAAAAAACAAACAAAGTATTAGTCTGCTTTATACAAACTAAGATGTTCTAGTTACAAAGCATGCAAGAAAACTCTCTGGACAAACATTCTATGGCCAATGAAGTTTTGATAGAGAGGACTCACCTCTTTGAGGATTTAGCTAGTGCTTTTGAAAGGAATGACTTGTGTTAAGATACAGTTGTTTGCAGATGGTTTGCATAGGAGAAGAAAAATAAAATGATAAGATGCAGGATAACTGTTGCTTCCAGGTAGAGTATACAGAATGCTAGAAGACATTAAAATGAGAAGGAAAAACAAACTATTTCTAATGAGGTTAATCACAATGCACCCATCTAAACGTGTGCACATTTTTGTAATGTCCAAGTTTATTACCTACTTGCATAAATAATCTTTAGTTCCTTTCTGGAAATAAATGTTCTTTCTGCATTATACTTGAATAGAGAAAAGTTTATCACTGAACAGGACTAAGAAAGTACCAAAGGAAAGCATAGACTCTGAAGAAAATGCAAATATGGTTGCTGTGTTCTGGCATTAGTGATACTGCACTGGATATACTTTACACATTTTGGTCAATATATGGTGAAAAGAACAATGATCAAAATAACTTTGGTCAAAAGGACAATGACAAAATCATAGACAGCTCTCAAAATTATTCAAGAACTTGAGTATACAAGTTTGCATTTAAAACTAAGGGGAAAATAGTCAAATGACAAACCATGAAAACTTGAAATAAGACAAACCTATAAAATAAGTCAGATTAGTAGCCAATAGTCTTTTTGGACTTAAATGGGAGAGGGCAACAAAGTCCTGTTACACCAACACTGGCTGCATATGGAACAGAGTGCCACAGCAAAGAGCTGGTGAAGATCAGTTTAAAGGGGATTTGACAAGTTTGATGAGAAGGAATGGGTTAACATATCAATAAGCATTCTATTTGGGAGCAAGAGCTGAGACATAACTCATTCCCAAATGGCCTTGAATGCACTTTTCTGTATTATTACTACTACTTTATTATGCACAAACTACAACAGCATATTTCAGAGGGTGTGACAAAGAGAGCACTTACAAAGCGTGAGGACATGGAAGAGGCTAAAGGTCCATTTGTGGTAACTTACACAGTAGGGCTCACATGGACAACTAAATTCATTGCACTGAAGGGACGACCAGTTCTTTGACAGTGCAAGCAACACACTATTTGACTGATTAAAATGATTATGATTTCTGAATAGCTTCAAAATGGTATGATTTAAATTATTTTTTACCATTCTCTTTTTTTTTTTTCTTTTTAAATCCATGTTGGATTTGTTGGTTTTTGATGGACTTAATCCTAGCTTTTATTATTCACCTTACTTTTGGAAACTGTGTGGAAAAACTCTTTCACCCTTTCAAACATTAAGACTTTCATTTAGGAATCATTTTGTTTAAGCATTCATCAAGAATGAAGGTTCTTTAATTGGTTGTTGTTGTAGCACAAATTTCAAATATGCATTGGGAAAGCAAACGTCTGTGACAAATTAATCAATAATACAATTCTGGCCTAAAGTTCCTTTTCAATGGCAACCATTTCTTGGTTTGATTTGGGATTCTTTTCTCTTTTTGCCCCTTGCCCCTAGACTCCTAAAAGATCAGAAACTTTGATTCTTATGAAATGAAAAATGAATGTTTGTATTAAAAATGTCATAGTGAGAAGGCTACAGGTGAAATGAGGTATCCAGATCCACTGCATTTTGGATTTTAGAGCATATGATGTTGCTGTTTTACATCAGCAATTATGTATTGCTCACAGACAACTAAGAACCAAAAGGTCAACTACACAACAACAACAGAGAATACACATCTGCGGGATGGACACACTATTTATTATTCAGACAACATAACTGTATCATCTGTAGAGACCATTTCAATGCAGATCTAAACACTTACACCCAATAAAGATTCCAACTACTGGGACATTTTTATGTGAAAAAGCATAAGTACCTAATATGAAACAAAGAGATTTTAAATACTAGCAGCACTTACAAATAATAACCATTAATTTGGACTGGATCTTAATGCCATTCTCCCATTCATCAAATAGCTCAGTACTTAAAGAAAACTGTAAGCAGTGATCTCTAAGTTAGTATGGCAAAGAAAAAAACATTTTCAAATGACCTTCCACTCTTGACATTCATGCACAAGAGTTAGGTAGTCTATAAATCAAGTCAACAATTTCAACCATCTGATTTAACTGACCTCTCCCACTTAAAGATATCCAGCTGAAAAAACAGATGTCCTGCAAAACTAACATTCTGTAATGCCCCTTAAAACCACCTGAGAAACATGCTGCGAGGATGTGCCAACTTGTCAGTGATAAAAGAGAAGGCATAAGAGCAACACATACCAGCTGGAGGAAAGGAAGATCCTGTACACAGCAGCAAGCTGACAAATAACTATTCTAGCTGGCATAACTACTACTTGTCTATGGCAAATGTAAGGGGCCAGCGACCAGCAGTACCTCCTGGAGGAATGTGGGAGGGATCAAGGTGGCAGTAAAATGGGATGGAAGTTATATTTCTGTAGAATTTAGTGCTGACCTGTTATCTACCAAGAAAAATGTGTCAAAAATAAAATATTGTTTAGGTTGTGGGGAACATACATAAAAGTAATTTGCAAATTCTACAGTTACAGTTCTTGTGAATAGCATGTTTTTGTTTGAGGATAGTTATAAAAGTTTGTATATATATATTAAATAACACTATGATTTAAAAGTTCACTTTGTTCTTATACTATAAGAACAAGCAGTAAAAAAGACCTCAGTAGTAGCCTGAGATAAGAGGTGCAGGGCAATGTAGGGAATGGAAGATCCAAAAACCTTGCCCTACTCAGAATAACAGAGTAGGAATGAAGCTGGGACAGGGCCCAGAATGAAACCCCTGGTACTAGACAATTCATCCAATCCAGATATATCGTCACCACCCCATCCTTCTTCTCCGTTCACCCCCCTCAGTCTCAGTCACACACACAGAGATACACACACACAAAGCCATCTCACTTTTCAGGTATCTTCTAAGCACTTATTTTTATTCTATTTTTATTATTTATTATTTTTTAATCTGAATTTGTGTATGTCCACAAGACACCTAACAACTTGGACAGTGAATACAATGTACTGTGATACCCTGTGTGTGTATTTATTTCTACTATTTATTGTAAAACTTACAGAGAAATTAGACATGGTACTTTGATATTGATGCCGTACTATATGAAAATATTGCAAAGGTCTGGGTCTCTTACCAATATATTTATTCTTCTCATCATACTTTTAATGAACCAGGATTTTACTGTTATGTTACAGACCACAAAGATAGAATTAGAACTGTAATGTTCTATTTATGGTCCTCATTCTTTGTGCTTATTCATCCTGATTTTTCTAGATCTCAAGCTTTCATGTGGACATACATGTGTGTGTGTGTGCGTGCACATGCTCTTATTTGTGGGTTTAGTATTACTTTTGCTGTTTTTGCTTTTACGGGAAATAACTCATTGAAAGACACAAAAAACAAGCACAGGTTCCGGACATGTCAATACAACACAAGCAATGTTTGTCAAGTGTAGAAAGGAAAGTACAAACAAAATATGAATACAAAAGATGCTTCCTCTCTCTCTCCTTTACAACTTCCTGATCTTGGACATTCTGCTCAAGACTTGAGAGCATTTACAGCAGTTCCAAAATGCTGACTTTCTTAATGCACAGACCTCAGCAGGACAAGGAGTGCTGAGGACGACTGATTGAAATTGAGAACACCTTAAAATAATGATTTGTTTGACATACCCAGTAGGGAACTGTTGTTTGTTGAACTTGTTATTCATTCGTGTATTCATGAAAAAAAAAAAAAGAAAGAAAAAAAAAAGCATAATCCATCCATAGTGCCTGAATGATCACATTGAAATGAACCTAGAGCTTTGCAGTGCTAAGCAAGGTCTTTGCTTTGCAACAGAACAGTTTTATATTGCAATATCATTACCTGAGCCTAGAGTTTATATTATACTTATAAATCAGCAAGGGAAATTTAACCTGCATTGTAATCTAAAGTTATGCTGAGAATCAGATATTATAAATACACATGCATAATAACAACTGCTTGTGTGACTTTTTGATCTTCTTCCTCCTAAATGATTTGGCAATTACTGTGTTGAAATGTAAGCCTGTGAATCTGTTTGCATTTTGACAACTAAAATACAGCTGAAAGGAAATAGAGAAATAGCAAATATGCTTTGATGATTTGAAAAAAGTTCCTAGAATAGATCACTGTTACAGGGGAAAAAAAAATGAAAAAGATAACTGGCAAGATTTAAACAGGACTTTCCTGTGTTTAAATTAGTGAGAAAACAAAGAACAACACTTTACAGGGAAAAAATATTATCATAAGCTCCAGCACCAAAAAGCACATATATTCATAAATGTGAATGGGCTATATGTAATTTTTTCTGTACAGTATGATACCAAATAAAACAATGCCTGATTTTCCCTTACTTACTAAACTTTTCTAGTTTTCCTCTTTCTACACTAAACTTTTGGATGTTTTTATTTTGGTTGTACTGGTTTTACATAGTATATTCAGATCCATTCCTATCCCAAAAAGAACTTTAGAACTATATTCACACATGGGGGGACAGGGACATTTGTTATTGCATTACTAATTTCAATCATTTATAATTTATTTTCAACCACAGCAGACACAGAATTACTTGGTAACTCACTGTTACTGTGTGACCTTGCTATTGTCATAATTTTGCGCCAGAACAAAAGTACTTCTGGAAATCATCTTGATTAGTTGTTTCTGCTTGCTGTAAAAAGAATCTCCCCTCCCCTCTCAACAAATGCTTTTAACTTGTGATAGAAGGACAAGGAGTCTTCCCTAACTCTGAAAGGTATGCATCAGCTTTAATGAAGAAAACCAGCCGTGAAAAAGCCTCAAGTTAATGAAGTGCATCTGAATGCATAAAAAATTAATTTGTTTTTGGAAGGGATTGATGGAGGAATTAGGCCCAAAACCAGCTTCTGAAGCTGAGACTAACCAAAATAATAGTCACCTATCTCTGTTCTCAAAATGAAAGTTGCATGACTTCTGTTAGGGGACACCTATATTAATTACCTTCACAAAACTGTCTTCGTCTTGCATTAATCTGTGGTCCAGTTCCTTCAATTAGACAAAATACTTCAGTCAGCAGAGGTAGTGTGGTTGCCCTGTTCACTTTTCACAAAGCATGTTGATAGGTCCCAAACCACACATAAGGTTTTTCCTTCCTCTTCCGTTCCTCTGATCTAAGCATAGAAGATTTGCATGATGTCATCACAGCAGTAGGAAAACATGAAGTTTCATCTCTGAGGTGATACACTCACAATAGAAAAACAGCTAAGATTATAACTAAGATTTCAGCCTTCTGAATGAACACCTTAAAACTTTAACACAAAGTCACTTAAGGCTGTCTTCTTTAATAACGCCAGAGTTTCTAGCACTGTGCGCAATCGCACTCTATGCTGTAAAAAAAAAAGTGCATTTTGTTTTGTTTTGTAGTTTTTTGTTGTTGTTATTTTTAACCGGTAAAGTTTTAAATATTTCATTTTATTTACAGTCAACACTTTGATATGCCCTTACTCCTGGTAAGCAGCTTGCTGTGTTCACAAACAGAAAGACTGATATCTAGAAGACAATAGTGCTATTTTCTAGAGAACAATGAAATAAGAGTCTTTTTTAAACAAATAAACAAAACAAAAAATAAACTTTCTTCAATTGGAAAACAGTGCCAATTTGTTAACAGCTTGTCACCACCTCATCAACTACTTCTGAAAAAACATACAGTTCTTGAATTCATTTCTTCTTCATGCTATTAATGGTATGAGCTATAGATCAACAGGAAGCCTAAAACCTATATACCAGCAACTATATACCAGGTAACTATATACCAGCTAACAAGACATTCTGCTAACAAGTCAATTAACAGTAAAGCTTCCAATGCATTGGGGATGTCTAGAAATGTCATTTCATAGGAAATGTCAACATTACTTTAAATGGTGGCTCTGATTTGAGTCAAAATGGAAACTTTCTGAAAAAGTCAAACTAGTTAATAACCCCATAAATTGCACAGCTTAAATTAATAGAAGATGATTTCAGTCAAATAAAAAATTAGAAGGTGCTTGCATTAGAATTAAATGATTAAAAAAAAAATCAGTTTCCAAAAACATATGCATAACCTCATCTGTTGGTGGAAGAAAAGCGTTTTGCATGATGGCATGGGAGAATTTTTATTTTACGTTATTTATTGCTGAACTGAAGAAATTAATAGTCTCTCCTTCCTCATCTCTTCAGAGATGGGGTCCATCAGAAGGGTTGCTTAAAAGTGTCTCCATCTTCCTTCTACTCTCCATATCGAGTCTTATAGTAGTTTCAAGGAGAAATATTCAATTTAAGTTTTCATCCTTCAGTCTCGCCATCACATTTTTCCTCCTTATCGAGGACATACAAAATTTTCAGGCCACTGTATACCACACAAAAGTGTATTTGCACATAAGCCTCCTGTATCCACGTGACTGATAATGCAGCTAGGCAGGGATGATAGTTCAGTTTGCAGAAGTACAGTTGTATTCACCCTGAGAAGCATGATCAATCAGTTCTATAGTAGTAACTAAATAATATCTTCACTGAGAAGGACCAGGCACCCTGTGAGACCAGCTCAAGATCACAGTAAGTGAGTCTTCTGCTACAGTGAAGGCCTGATCAAATATCAGCTGAAGTCAGTGGGAGTCAATGTGTTTCAATAGTCTTGCTCTTATGTATCAGGAAAAAATGCTTATCCTCTTAGTCAAATCACAAAATCATTCCTTACTACCCACACCTGCAACAAACACCAGTCCATTAGGCACACCATATTCAACAATTCCTGTATTTCTAGACATGTTAAAAAATTCTTCCTAAAAACTCTTCTTCCGCCCTTATTGTAGAAAGGTTAACTTCAAAGTGTTTGGCAGCAGCAGTCTTTCTTGCTCAAGACCAACTGTTCCACCAGGTAATTTCAACAGGCTCTGAAAATGCCAGTGATTTAGACAAGTGTAAGCCCTTGTTCCCATGTGAAATTCATTTTAAGATCAACGTCTTAGTCAGTGTAGCCATACTAATATCAATTTTATTGTAATATATTAATATACAAAACTGTTACCATGGAAACCATTGACAAAGATTTGGACAATCAATTCCAATTATTATAGTTAAATAGTCATGCCTTAAAACCTACCAACAGTAAATGTTATATGCATAATCAAATGAAAAAATATATTTACTGTGGACAGGAGAAGATGTGCTCAGCGTTGTAACACCAGCACAAGTCATTCAGGATATAATTTGCTTTGACAATAACACAAGTTGGTTTTTGTTTCTGTGTTGTTTGTTGTTGTTGTTTTGTTTTGTTTGTTTGTTTGCTTTTTAAAGGGGGGGGGGGAAGGAAGGGTGGAGAGCTGGGCATATTGAAGGTTGGTTGGTTTATTTGTTTGTTTTTTAACCTACAGTCAAGCGGCACACAAAAAGGTCAGCTCCTGCTGTCTTTGAGATCAAAGAAAATCAAGAAAATTACTTCCCATCTGATCCTGAGCAATCAAATGTTCAGCTGCTCGATATTTCAACAAACAAACACATCAGCACCAATTAGAAGCGGCTTTTGCAAGGCAATTTTTTACCCTGTAGCCAGATAATAGTACCACTATATTTCTGTGTGAGATGATTTTGGAATAAAACAGAAGAAAGCTGAAGAATAGAAGTGGGTAATTCAGAGAAATTTTACAATCTGGATATTATTTTAGAAAGAACAAGAATAAACTGTAATTTTAATTTCTTTCTGATTGGAGGGAGAAGCTAGAAGGACGAGAATAGAATGATGTAGCAGACTAAGCAAAAGTCTTCTTGTAACAGATGACAATGAATGCTTTATCAGCATATACCCAAATACACTACCTAGTGATCAAACAGAATCAAATATAGCAGCTAGGCCAGGGGCACAGTTGTTTCTTGGATTCTGACAGGAAAATAAGCAAACAGAACGCGCCCTTCAGCAGAACAAATGCAGCCTTTTCCACTCACAGCCCAAGATACTTTGGGGCCTAAACATAAGTTACACCTATTGTTCTTTTGGACAAAGGATGCAGAAATCAAAACAGCAAGTTGTTTATTTTTTGCCATCTGCTACCAACATGACAAATTTGGACAGCATAATCCACTATAATTTGTAAAACAGCATGAAGGTGTTTACTGGGAGCAAGAGTTTTGTTGAGAAAGTGTTTGTTTTGCAATTGTTCACAAAGATTTCAACTTGCACACATAATTTCTTGGAGGAATGCTCTATCAGTTGAGTGCTTGAAGTCCTGTTCACCCAGAAAAACTAGTTTACAACAAGAAAAACAACCAAACAAACTACATACAACATCATGACCATTATATCTCTGCAAAGCAAAAAAATACTTGCAGTAAAGAACACCACACTGATTTAAGCACTGCTGTCAACATTTGCTTCCTTTAAGCCCCAAGGACCAATAGACTCTTATAAGAAAGCAAATCTGGGTCTTACAGACATGCAAAGCCCCTAGTACTGATTATTCACAGTCAGGTCCCCAGGAACTCTTACCACATTTCATATTTTTCAATTTGAAAGAATGCACTACTTATCCTGAAAACTCCTTTTTCCCAGAAACATAATCCATCAATAAAAATGTAACATCAGCACAAAAACAAACAAAAAACAAATAAACAAAACAAACCTGCAGAACTGATGTTTGCCACTGATCCTGCATTGTGTTCAATAAATTAATATATAAATATCAACCTCAATAAACCATATGCAACAGTATTGTTCATAATCATAGAATAATACTATTTACTGATGTGAAACGACGTTAGAAGTCTCTCTAGTAATCATCACTGTCACAGCCTACTTTTCATAACTGCAACTGTATTTTTGCTCCTGGTTTAAGAAAGACATAGAGGAACTGAGTTTGACACTTAAGTAACCATTACAACAGTTAACCATTCATTTCTTCTAGCTGCTGTTTTATCTTCACGAACTGTAAAATGAAAAAAAAAAAAAAGCTACCTTAAAGTTAATGTTATACTGAGTTCAGAAAAAAATAAAAATAAAATGAGAGGAGTAGAAAAGAAATAGCAGTGGCTCAGGAGAGACCCAAAAACTCAGAGACCTAGTTCAGAGACCTACAAATGCTGACACAATCCAAATCTACACTATTACGGTGCATTACATTTCTTCTCCTTCTTTTATGATTGATGTTGATGTTTATGATACCAAAGAGCAATAAACCTTGAAAAGCTACTCAAAAAGTAAAGAGCACAGCATATATTTACAAGAACAATTGTTTATCAGGTCTAAAATATTTAAACAAAACTTGAAAGAACATCATCAGCATTTCTGATTTATGCAGAAGAAAAACCAACTTATTGAAGATTTACTATGTTTCTCTTCATATTATAGCATGTCATATTTTACTCCCTACCTAATCTCCTCTGTTACCTAATTATAAAATATTCAAGAACTTCCCTTTGTCTAAACATTCAAAAATAGTTTAAATTTGTAACTGTGCACCAAACCAGTGAGGTATGTGGATATAATTTTGTTTCCGCTCTTGACAGGAGCTAAATCTGCCTATGAACTGCTATATACTGATCCTATTGTTTTTTCTGTCCAAACAGGACACAGACTATGCAAGCTTCTGTCTAGAAATAGGAAAATTATCCTCAGAGGCTTTTTTGTAGATATACCTTTAGGCATATCAGGTAAAGAGCATATATAGGGGCATATCAAAGCATAATAGAGCATGGAGACTTCAGATTAGACCATGTCCCTTTTTCAACCAGACTGAAATTCAGACAGAGGAAGAGATGTCTCTGTATTAAAGAAGTAGATAGAAATACCTTATATATGAATGCAAATGTCTTCAGTTTTAACAACAAACTGCAAATATTTTTTTTGTTGATGACTCTACAACTTTAAAACTCCAAATCTTGCATCAAATGAATGGGGAGGTGGCATAAGAAGAGGGAAGAGGCACATACTACTCTTACATGTAGTACCTCATTTTTTTGTGCTAAAACAGTATTTTTAAATGGCCATTGCTTAACCTTAAGCTGAAAAACAAGTAGCCCTGTAACCATCAGAACTCTTGAGATCTTGTTTCTTATGTTTTTCTCTGATCTTCTTTACCAATAGATCTGATGTTCCTTCCAGCCCCTACCTCCTGTTTAAAGCAGTGAGTAGTAATGTGTGCTAATTGAGGCTGGTGCAAAAAGAATGGCTAATGGCTGACTTCTGCCTGCTGTTCCTGCCACTCTCTTTCCACTGATTTTCATGAATCTTGAAAGAATGTAGTTATGTTTAAGAAATCTAACTTCCTTTCAAAATTAATTTGAAACTGACCTATTTTGGGAGGGAATGAAGACAAGTGACAAACAGACGACTCCCTTCAGAGCCTAGGTCTTCTTACAGAAGGAAATAATGGAGAAGTGTGGATGATAATTTTTACTCATCTGTTTTTCATTTACCAGTTTGTTACAGTGCTCAAATTAACTAAGTTGGCACCTACTAGATGACACAACATTTGCTACCATTACTTGAAAGAGTGAAGTTAATTAATTTTTTCCAGACCCTAAACTTTTAATTCAAAATTTATGAGAAAAAGCAGCACCATAATTGCATGCAGATACACAAGAAACATGGCACAAATGCATTAGGTGCACTAAAAACACAAGTTTATCCCAAAGTCTGTGCAAATTAAACAAACAAACAATAAACAATCAAAACAGCCAGTATTTTGCATAAGAATATTCAGTTCACGTTTTTAAGTTTCAAAAAAATATGTGCTACTACTAAGTGTTCAGGTCCTCTTACATATTTGATATAATCAAAGAACACATTTTGGAGAAGAAGGTCTCAACAACAGAACTATCTGAAGAATAGTTACCAGGTGGAGATCATTGATTTAAGCTGGAAAGGAAGCAGGATAACACCAAAAAAAAAAAAAAAAAAAACCATATATATATATATATATATGCATCTCAGTTTAATCTCTCTAAACTAGATAAAGAAGAAGACTGATAGAAATGAGTCCAATCAAAGAAAAATAAGCTAAAGTAAAACACACTGTTCTTTTACTATGAAAGTTCAGATGCTGTATTTGTGTCCAATCAAGTTGAATGGTCAGAGATAATCTCTTACATTGAAGGACGTTAAAAATACCCAATACTCAATATATACCATGTGTTCTTTAGCTTTTTGCACCCTCTTCTTCTGTCAGCCCTCAAAATTGCTCATAATTTATTTACATGAAAACACTAGAGATACAAGATGTTTCCTAGCTTGAACAGAAGAGCCTTGAAGAACATCTGAACCTATCACAACCTTAAAGATTACTAGCTTTTTTTTGTATTGCCAAGGCCTAACAGTGAAAAAAAAAAATTAAGATAGCAACTGAACTCACATAATATAGACCACAGTTTTAAGCTGAATCAAAACCATGTTCACATTTGGCTTTGATAATACTGAAATCACAAGACCGTAGGTGAAAACTGCAGCACTATTTTCAAATTTCAAGAACTTCCTTTTGATTTTTTTCACCTTGAGGTGGAATCACATAAGAGTATTTGTGTTTTTCTAGTAATCTTGGCAACTGAATCAGCAATAAGGAAATAAACACCTTATATATATATAACTACCAACAACAAATACAGGGACTTTAATTAGGCCTTCAAGTTCAATATTTACCCATAAAGAAGTTCAGTTTTCCCAAAATAAAGTGTTTCTGCTATTTCAGCAGCAAGGAATATCATTTTAGTTCTCAAATGGAACTATTGCATAATATGTTCACTTAATGAAAAAAATGCCTGGTCTGAGTCAAGTTTTCATTGGAATTATTTGTACCTCAGAATAACAAATATGTTAGCAAAATATTTCAGACAGACCTTCCAAATCTCACTAGTCGAAATTGTTCCAACTTAACCACATTTTAAATGCAATAAAATTCAGTAACTATAATCTAAATCATACACTTACCAGTCTTTTTCCCACAAGCCTTGAAGCCTAAAAGTTACCATGGAAACAAATTCTACATTTCCACAAATTGGAAGAGTCAGTTGAAAACAAAACAAAATTAAATTAAAAAAAAAAAAGATTAACTCATTATTAACTATACTTCATTCAAATTATAAAGGTAGCAATAGCTAACTACCTTGTAGTGAGGAACATTAAGAGTGACAGTAAAATTATTCAGGGATCCAAACAGCATGGCTTTCATAACAAATTCTAAAAATCAAGATAAAATAAAAATAATAAAGCAGTTTCTTACAACAAAGCATTTTTACAGTATATTTAAAACACGCCGTTGTATCCATTAATGCGTGATGAGAATGACACTAAACCACAAATTATCCTATAACGTGAGTGTGTGCAGAACTACTGGTTGAAGCTTTAGATTCAAGCAGCATATTGTCTAGCAAGGAGATTTAATCTCTCACAGCTTTTGTTACCTATCTCTAAAATGGGGATGGCAATGCTTTTAATAGCGGATAATACTTTGGGAAAGATATGGCTTATATTTTTCTGCATGGCTACCTAATCATGCAACATCATATATGATGTGCAACATCAAACAAATGCTAGATTGTGCTATATAGGGTTAACCATGTTGTGATGGTTATCTGTAACCCTGAACCAAAGAAGCTACAAGGTTGTCTCTTACATCTCTAGAGGTAAAAAGATGGATCTCCTGATACCTACTTTACACAAAAGTCTGATACATATCAGATTATACATGGCCTCAGAGTATATGAAAATTCAAAAGAGAGAGCTAAAAGCCAAGAACGTGCACATCCAGGGATCATCTATCCTCATTTGACTTAAGTGCATGGAATTTCTACTCTTGGATGAATTAGGACTAGAATTCTTGTTACTTATTTATATATAATCCTTTCTTATCAATACAAGAGAAAAACAACCAGAAGTGGTTCTGACATGGGAATATGCTTGCAAGGTCTCCTGCTCCAGGGTGACAATCCTGAAAATATCTGCAATTGGAAGGCAGCATTCTCCAGTTCAGTTTCATATATCTAATTTGTCATTTAAATCATAATTTTTTTTAACCTTGTTTAATCACTGTATTGATTTATATATATTGTGTCTTCTGAGAAAGCCAATGAATGTAACAGTCCTGGTGATGGCTCATGTCATGTGAATTCTGTCAAATATAAACCAGTTCCAAAGCATTAATGTCACTGAAGTATGTCAGGTAGTGACTGCTCTTAACCTAAATGAGATTTGAAAACACAATATAGAACAACTCTGTTTGGGTTTCTCACATTGTTTCAGTACATACTTCTAAGAGATCTTTGAAAAGTAATAAGCAGGAGTTTTGAATTTGTAGAGAGGCACATAAACTGAAGAAGTTTTAAATCAGGTGTTGACCAATAGACAACAGATCTTAGGAATGCATTACCAGCCTATCTTGGCAGGATCCCTAAAAATGCATGAAAATTTCCCCTTTTAATATTGTTGACATAGTTAATGTTATGTTTTAGGACTTTAGTCCTTGGCTGTACCTATAATAAAAGATGAATAAGGTTCCAAAAAGGTTAAACACATTTTAGATGTATATCCTAAAACTTATGTAATTTCTGCCTTATATATACATATATTTATACATATATTCTTTAATTCTTACAGTTTAGAATGATTCTAATGCACAAGAGTGCTTTCTTCAGCCTCAACTGCAAAACAATAAAGATTAAAATTAAAGATTTAAAAAAAAAAAAAAAGACGGCAAATACCTAAAGAATCTCTACATTTCTTTACTTAAAGTAAGTGTAGTGGGGATTGTATTTCTTTTCCTTAAATTATGTATTTGAGGCAGACTATCTTTTTGTACTTCTCAAAAATAAATATGGCTACAATGGAAAGTCTTAAGCCCTCAGTATTATTCTTCCATGTTGTTTCATTGCAAACAGCGAGACTACCTCTAGGAATTCCACCCACTCTTGTGAGTGGCAGATTGTAGAATCAAGCCTATTGTTAAAGGTAGGTTTATTCTCCTTTTGTCCTAAAGAACTTCCTCCCAAGGAACAGAAGTCTGTGTGCTATTTTTGGATTTGTAAAGACCACCTATGGTCACAAATTTCATCAAATTACCTACTGTCTGCACAGGATAAGCATTCACTGCTTTTACTCACAGGAATATTTCAACATTTCCAGATGAGAGAAGTTAGGTACTCATGTGGCTCCAAGACATTCTCCCAGTTTTGGACCAGCTACTGTTCTCAGGTCATTGAAGAAAATGTCTGTGATTGATAGAGCTCATAAGTGCTTTTTAACATGATAAAACGGATAAAATGAGGAAAAAAAAAAAAAAGAAAATAATAGGCATTAAAGGAAAGTGAGAGAGAACAAGAGGAGAGAAAGAGCAAGGTGGAGGGAGCAAGGAAGACTGCGTGTTTTCGTGTTTTTCAAGAGATACAGCACAGAAGAAACTGAGCAACCAAAACCATCTAAACCAGAATATTCTGAGGATGTTAAATCCCAGTCAAGACTTTGATGGAAGAAGTTACTTTACATCTTTCTCTGTTAAAAAAAAAAAAAAAAAAAAAAAAAGAAAGCATACAGTGAACACCACCAAAAAAAAAAAAACAGTCTCTAAGTCACTCTTTGTTTTTGTCTTTAAAGCAACCTTTGTACTGCTTTTCTAAGTCCATTCTGCTGATGTGGTTTGGTCAACTGCAAATCTCTCGTGCTGGAGACCCAACATTTATTTTGGCTCCAAAATTTTTATATTTCCCCTATATTTTCTCTCAAACAGGAAAGAAACAGGAAAATACTCAACATTCTTTACTTCTATAACATGACTACTGTATGACTTGGAACATTACTGTTTTTTGAAACTCTTTTTTCTTCAAATAGTGATAGAGCGCACATACTCTGGTTCACGTGAAGTTAAACAATAAAGTTTCCACTCACAAAAGTATAATCATTAGTTCACAACTGACCCTTCAACATTTTCTACAAATAATTCTTCCTTACTACATAGGAATTACAAAAAAAAACTTACCCACTGAATATGGTACATTTTTTTCTTTAACCAAAAGTTTCAAAACAATGTGGTTTCTTATTATTTCTTAGTAACTGTCTAAAAGAATTATTTCTTTCTCCTCACATAACAAGTATTCACCCTGCAGATCAGTGCACACTAACCCTATTTGCATACTGAATATTCTTCCTTACTCAGTTCACTAACTCTTCTGCATATTCCTTAGAAATCTGTAACACAGTAACCCAGATGATAGTAGTGTTACCTTGTTTTCCAAATTCAAGGCTTGTTTGATTATGTTCTGTAACATGGAAAATTCCAATGTTCAAACATCTTGTGTATGTAACACATTGCACATCAATCATATCATTCCCAGCTGTTAAGAATGGGAGAAATCTTTGATGCATTTGTGGTTTACATGCTTTGTGACACTTCTCCCTCTCTCAAAGTTTTGAGCATAGGATAATTTTTTTAGTCTTATGTACACACCTAAAAACATGTTCACGCAAATGGACTACCAGATATTTCCATCCTCTGAAAATCAGCTCTTGAGTAAGACTGATCTTAAACCATCTAACTTATAATCATATCCCTGTTTTAACTAGACACAATTAAGTTTTACTGACATGTAGGAAGCACCTTAAACTACAATATCTTTCAGTCTCTTAGAAACCAGGAAACAATTAAAGAGGATAATAGCATCAAACAACAGTTTCTCAGGTGAAGAGAGACTGAGCTATTACATTTCTTAAAACCACTGACAGCTTACCCTCATTTAAACAGGTATTAGCAATGCCTTCCAACAGTAGACTCAACGCTGTTCCACTTCTTTTCTATGGCTAGGTAAAGGGCACAGATTCCACATTCAGCTAGCTGTGCAGATCTTCTTAGCAATTCTGAAATTGCCAGTCAGGACACAAGACAAAACTCAGTTAGGGTAGGTTCTGCATTGACACGCTCCTACCTTCGTATCTTTAAATTGCTGTGGAAACCATTCAAATTGTATTTACAGAGAAAATTGAAATAGTGTCTCTTCTTTGAATCTATTCTCTACTATCAGAATACCTGTTTTAAAACTGTGTTCTCACAGAAAGGCCTTCCACAATTTATTTTTTCCTTTGAGAAAATCATCATCTAGATTTAGAACACACAAATTTTAATGGCTAAAAATATAATACAATCTGATTAAAAATTGAATGCCAAATATATATATATATATATATATATATATTCTGTAGTGAAAAACAGATAAATAAACATAACAAATATAAATATAACCCTACAGTTACAGATAGAACTGACGTTTTTGTTGCTATACTGTGAAATGTGTAACCAGGGCCAGATTATTACCTTTGCATTTTTATTTGTCTTATCTGCACTGTTGTGTTCACAGGCTACTACAAACATTGCATAAAGCCTTGTTTATATGGTAAATAAGCTCTATCCATGACACAAACCTTACTCTATGAACCAAATAAAAAATTCATCTTCTGAAACTACAAACTTCAGGGAAAATGACAAGTAGGTGTTCTGCCAGAACATGTGATATATATTTCACATACATAATATCCTGACAAATTTTCAAACAATGCAAGGGAACAATATTTAATGTGATTTAATTTAAAATTTTATGCTAATTGTCAGTGACCTCTGAACTCTGCAAGTAGTGCTACTGTCCACATGGCAAATGTAATTATGGAATTTGATTTCCTATATATTGTAAGCAATGAAACTACTTTAATTGACACTGATGTATATTTGTAATAACTTCTGTGTAAATTAAAAATCAATACTGATTTTAGTTCCCTGGATACTATTTTTCATCAAATTGGTTATTTCTTTGGAATAGAATGTATACCGAAGCAAACATTTTGCAGAATGTACAATTTATGTTTTAAATCATACTGTAGTTTGCATGCATGCCACTTTTGCTTAAAGCTTGCGTGTCTCACACTTGTGCACACACACAAAGACAAATCCCATCAGATCTAGGCTGCCTTCAGGAGATTTTGCTTCTAGCTGATTTTTGATTGATTGCCAAGCATGCTTCACAATGACTAAGTGGGATATCATTGTATTAGCTGATATCAATACTGCAGTGCACCACAGGTATCCAATACAGAATTACAAGAGAAACTAAAAGTAGGGTAATTCACTTGGTTGTTGGTTGGGTTTTTTATTATTATTATTATTATCATTTTTAATAGAACAATCCATATTTAGGAAATATTTCAATGTTGTTGCACTTTCAAAGAAATGCTTGGCAAGAAAGAAACAAATTAGTAATGTTTACTACATTATTTCTTTATCCCCATACACATTGATTAAATGTTAGAATGCAAAATATAAATACAGGTATCTAAAGTAAAGCTACAGCTCCATACAAAGGAGGGCATCTTTACTGGGGCCAATCAAAATATTTTGCCATCCGGGAACCAGTGTTCTTTATGAATTCAAGCGAATTTCAGGCTAGGCTTTGAAATGGTTACAATAGTTGTTGTGAGGAGTGGAACATGATCGTTGTGGTTTCAGACACCCAAACCAGTATGCTGTATTGTGTGAAATATTTTTCTATTGTCATAAAAATCATGTCATATTCTTCACTAAAATTAAAAAGGACAAATATATTTTGAAATGACCTTTTATGTTTAAATGGTAGTAACTATATAAGCTACATACTGAATAAAGATTGATTGAGGAACAATGAAGAGAATAAGAACACTCACAGCTCAAAGGTCTTGCTCTCACACACAGTACAGGGCCACATCTGATCTCCCACTGTTTTATCCCGCTGTGACCACATAGACTTCATTAAGCTTCATCCTTTATACAAACACGAATGAATACATAAATAGAAAGCAAAGAGCTGCGCACAGATTTTGCACAAGGCTGGAAAAATCCCTTAATCAGGAATCACCCACCAACAGTGCCAACTTTTGTTTTCAAAAGCTCCTGCTTGTTCACACTATACTCCTTAGCAAGAGAGCTAATTTACATCACAGGTGCAAAACAGAGAAAAACAATGTGCTTTAAGGTCTTTGGAAAAATTTTCCTTTCAGAGAAATAGCATTTCTCACCTGTAACAAGGACTCGAAGTGACCTAAACTGTGTCTGTCTTTAAATTAAAACATTACAGGCATTTTACAATCCTTTTTTTTTTTTTTTTTTTTTTTTAACTCTATGTCGAGTGGAGAACTCTCATCTTTCCTGAATACTCTCCCAGCAGTACTAGTCGGTCATCATCAGTATATATCTAGGATGTGCACTCCATAGTAAGAACTGTCCTTCACACCCCATGCTTTCTTCAGCAAACTGGGTTTACAAAGAAGGGAAAATTAAAAAAAAAAAAATCAAACCATAAATAAATAAAACTGAACCATAATTGATTTCTGCTAACTTGCAAGAAGATTTTTTTTTTTAATGAATGATTTTATTATATACAATTTCTTATAAATTAATCTCTTCTACAAATAAAATAATGGGAAGGAAAATTTTATACACTCATTTTCATAAATGCCACAGAGGCCTAATATAATCCATTTTACCTGTAGTTGCATTTTACTCAGCAAACAAATCATCAACTTGTAATTTGCTTTTGATGTAGGCTAAAAGCACTTTAATATAATAAAGCTTATTGATGCCTGTAAGGCCCTTTTACCTACAAATATTTCAAATGCAGTGAAATAATGCAACACTAATCTCTAAGACTTTTATTCTATAATAGATGTTTTTTCTCACTAAATCAATTCAAAGGCTAATTGGGGTGGAAGGTGACTATCTCTAGTGGTTATAAATACATTTGCATTGCTATCAATCTTTTACACGACTGATGTTTAACGAGCCTGAACAGGAGCTCAGACCAGCCCTACAGCTACAAAACTGCAAACATGTAGTCAATGCTTCCATCAAGTGGCAAAACCAGGAGTTGCAATACTCGTAATTTCCCAGCTCACACCTCTTGCAGGCACTCAAGAGGCTTCACAGCTCTTCCAGCATGCGGATGCTCTCGTCCAAGTTCCCTCAGCTCTGCTGGCCACCTGAAACTCAATACATTACCGTCTACCAGGGTCAGTACAATAACAAAAAGCAGCAAACATACCATGACTTTTCAATGCAGACGAGCCTAGCCTCAAGAGAGACCACAAAAGGTCAATGATTCCTTCAGTATACTTTAGTCTACGTGCTTTCTAAACCAATCACAACAAATGTAAGTACATTTCATCCTCCTGTAAATTAAAGGGTCTCACCACAGTCTTAAATAAACTTGTTCACACTTACATCCCAGGAAAAAAAGTCAGACACTTTGCTGCTATACTGGAAATGCAATTTAAGGTGCTATGTGTACTCCACAAGACTTTTAGGTGTCAGAGAGGGAGAAGAACCCTTTGTGTCCTGGGAGCTCATACTCACAATGCTTAACATTTGACCACCTCCAAAAAAAATGTATAGGCAAGGCTGTTTACAGTATTACTGTGAGCTATGTAGAACAGGATATCCAAAATAGAGAAGCACGGTTTACCTTGCAAAAGGTGTAGAATTTGTCAGAAAGACATTGTCTCTCCTCAGACAATAACCCCAATAAATATTTTGGGCTGAATTGTGTTTAAAAACACTTCAACATTTTTTCGCCTAATGAACAGAAATACAACTATATAGGATAAAGTAGCTGGTTTTTCTATTTGGAAAGTTATTCTGAAAAAGAGATGCTTATTTTTCCCATCTGATTTGTCTATGAAACAGATTATCTAAGTAAGCTCAGTGGCTCTTTCCTCCATGGATCATTTCTGCATGGACAGCTTGCAATGAAGTGTATCTTCCTCTTGAGGAAACGGTGATCTAAAGCAATTCTTTTGTGTACACCTGGAACTTTTAACCATCCCCAGTCAGACAGTTACAGGCATTATACCTGGAGGTGTCATACTTACTGAATACCAAATATATAATAAGCAAGGAACCATAACAACCTTTATGATGTTACAGCATTATTAGATTACTAGATACTCCAGAGTTTTACAACCAGAAATTTAAAGTAGCCAATTGCTGATATAACAAAAGACTGGGTTTACTGAAGCTAGCTATTATGATTCCAGAATTTTGCTTTTAAGTGCCTAATGTCGCAGTAAACAGTTCATAAACCATAAGCAATGGTGTTAAGGTAGCAGGAAGAAACATGTATTTTGTCCTTTATTACTGAGTGTTTTTATGTATAGAGCCACAAAACAGTACATTCCCAGTGTAAACGTTAACACCATAGATAAGCTTTTGTGTCAGTGAATATGCAGGCTAAAATGAGAACTGAAATAGAAGTAGAAGCCTAGGGGAAAATGACATCATGAAGACAGACAAAATCCACAGAATAAGTTAAATCAATCACAGGCACAAACACATAATGTTAGTTAATAGCACTCCAACTGCAGTGTAAATTTACATTGTTGTTTCAAAGGAACTAGGGGCTACACTTGTCAGAATATGGGGCGGGGGGGAGGGGGGGAGGAGACAGGATTTTAATCATGAGCCAAGAATTGACACTTTAAAAGGGGGGGTGGGGGTGAGGGGGTGAGAAGGAGAGGAGGGAGAGAGATTCCAAGATCACAGCTGGGACCATCTGGTATCAAACTAACATTTTTAATTTCTGCCTTAAGTACCTTTAAAGAGAGATGTGTGGAGAAAGACGATTGAATAGACTACATCTTACCATTTATTAGTTGGTCATAAATTGAGACTTTCACTGTTTTTTGAAAGGTTCAAAATATGACCAGTTGAGGACAAGTCTAACTGGTCTGCACAGTGTAAGCAAATGTGAAAAAAAGAGATACCAAGTACAGACAAAACATGCAAGATCGCAAAACAGACATTCCAGATATATAAAATGTCTATTTCAGATTATTTTATCTGACATCATGAAATATGGCAGTGCATTAACAACACATACATAGGAGGAAAAAAAAAAATTTAGAACTGTAATTACAGGCACTTATAATGTGCCAGTGCAACCAACTCTACATCAGAGAGTGCCAATTCAAGTAATGTTGCAGCTGTTACTGAACTTCCTCACTACTACCATGCCACAACAATATAGGGGACACTTCTGAAATCAGGCTCTAATACTGTGATCAGGCATTGCTATAGTGGATCAGTTCCAGTCTATGATAAGTTTCTAAAATCCTCAGAGCTCTAGCACACTGCTGCATCTTAAAGCCCTTTGCAGTTAGTATAAAGGAACTAAACCTGTGAGAAGCAGAGCTGGTTATTTAATGGGGAACAAAATTATCCCAGTCAAGTGGCAGCATTTTATCATCACGCATTCTAAGAAGCAGCCTCTGAAGTTCTGCAACTGTTGCATAGAACTACCAGTTTTTAAATAGAAGGGCTAATGCATATTTTCAGAAGTTAAAAAAAAAAAAAAAGTCAGATACTGGATAAGCACAGTTGAACTAATCTAGGAAAGTTACCAGCAAGATTTTCCAAGTCTAGTGTCTAAAGAGGTACATGACAGCTAGCTCTCTGCAGCACATGACAGTGTCAAAGGTGCCGAGGACACGCATAGATGTCTGAGTTCAGAAAGCAATCAGGCAAATTAATGGTAGGAAAAAAAAAAATCCACCATTAAACAAGAAAATACTGCTTATGATGGAGGAAGTTCCTAACTGTGGAATGTTGAAAGAGGCGACTACTAGGGTAAGGATTACTACAGGCTTGTCACATATTCTTCCTGCAGTAACTGATAGCGATCATTGCTGGCAACAGGATTCTCACCAAGTATACATTCAGTCACTATAGCTATATTGCAGCAGAGATTTTTCAAAACCATATCTGTTTTCACTCTTAATTTGAACCAAGCATATTTGGATAAACTACATGTGAAAACATTTACAGAAATTCATTAGACATGTCTTTGTTATCATCCTATGCTGGGACTGCTTGTGGTTTCTGACAGACCATATGACTTTAAATGTACTTCATTAAAAGCCTCACATCTGTTGGGTCAGACAACCTTCTATCGTCACATGAAATACTGACTAGGAGTAATCTCCTGAATTTCCATGCAAACTGATTTTTGCACCTTTTTTCATGTGTTATGATGGTTCACTGCTGCATTGCTCTAACTTAGTGTACTTGCTGAAGGCAAGTTGCAAACAAGCACAAGGTCAAGAATTATCAGCTAACTTTTCACTTATCCTAACACTGGACACTTGAATTTAAATCACCCAAACTCTTCAGCAACCATAAAGCCAAGTTATTAGTTTAAAGTGAAAAAAAATATAACAGCTAACTATTTATCCATGCTTTCATGTTATTTTGTTTGGATCTAAGAGCAACATTCATATTCAAAAAGACAATTTTTCCTGCATAAAAAGATTACCCACATGGAAGCAGATGAAGGTTTTTTTCTGCTGAATCAGGCTCTAATTTATGTCATGTATTTTACCCAGTAGAAATGCCCTAGTTTTGTTGTACTATGTTACCTCTATTAAAACAAAATTGCAATCTTTTCAGTCCAACAGCTTACCTGAAACTCTTATAGGCAGGTTTGACCTTTACATTATGAATTTCTTTTCATTATAAGCTCTTACATTTATATTACTGCTTAACATGAACTCTCACTGAAACGTGACCTGACAATTTCTATCTATATTTATTCATGCTAAGCTTTGTGCTTAACAACTATCGGGCTAAAATATAGTTACTTGAGAAATAAAATTTCCTGCTATTTCAAACAATGAAGGTCATACCAGCTTCACATAAAAGGAAAGGAAATGTTTCATGTTTTACAATTGAGGCATGCAGTTTATATTCATTGTTTTAATCACCTATAATACAGTGTTGGCCAAAATTGTTTTTTTTTTTTCCTCGTGTCCCTCTTTGCACTGTTGTCAAGTCAGGCATATAGTTTATCATCATTAGCACTGCCCCACCCATATGATAAAAATACCAAATACATTCAAAAATTACTGAGCTATACAGCTGGAAAAATAATCATTGAAATGAAATGAAATTTGTCCCAGGCCATATTGTGTCTGAGTTTTATTCCTGTAAACTATCCCCTTGGAGAAATACTTTTACCTTTCTGGAGCACGATCCTTTTCAAAGAAAGGATCCCAAAGAGATCTATAAGCTGTTAGCTTGGTGTTTTTATAAGCCAGATCAGTAAGAATAACTGCACAAGTGTAGGTCCATGATGAAAGATATGATCAATGTCTAATTCAGTTTTGTCTGAATACCAGTGTCTCATTTTCCAGCTGGTCATCAGTATGCAGTAATTATAGCTACTGTGCTAATTTAAGTATTACACACACGTACACTAGACTTCCACAAGTATTTGGAAGGCTCAGAACAACACTTATTGCTATCATGAAAAGATGTCTACTAAAATCGATCTCTTTTTCTAGTTAGGAACATTAATTGTTTTTTGTTGTTTTCTGTTTGTTTTTTTCTGTAAGCAGATGAATGTATTTAGAAATATGCATATTTTTTTTTGCTATGTATGATTCTATGAGAAATGCTCACAAAAAAAATACTCTACTGCACAATTTATAACAATTTCAACAATTTGCACAATATACAAACATTTATAGCTTAAAAAACCACAACAAGGTTACAATCTTTTTTGTCAACTGGCTACATGAAACACCTATTGAACATTCATATGGTGTCAACATTTTCAGTTTCACATACTGAACACAAGAACAGTTTGGTTTGGTTTGTTTCATTTTTAAAACAATGCCTTTTAACTACAAAATGGAATGTTTCCTGAAATACTTATCCCATTCCTGGTTACCATTCCCAATAATATGAATTTTATTCAGTTGCAAAGCACACGTTATGAGAACTTTCAAATGCCCACTCTATGTGGTAGCTAGCATTGCAGCACAGCTGAAAAGAAGTATTTTAGCACCCAGAGCAGGAAATACAACCCCACGGGAAAAAATAAAATAAAAATAAAAATAAAAATAAAAATAAAAATAAAAATAAAAATAAAAATAAAAATAAAGCCGTAATGTCAGTTTTTAATCTGCACAGGTAGTACAAAATGTTTTAATCTGGGCCTCCTTCTCTCTCTCTCTCAATAGCTCCATGCTGGTGATCCTAGCCAGCCAAGCTTCTGGCTCACAAAAATCCTTACCTCGGTCCTTCCCCCTTTCCACAAGGGATTAAATTTGTCAGGAGACTTGAAGTTTACCAGCTGTGCACAGGTAGATTGCGAAACAGAGGTAAAGAAGTGTGTGTTAAGTAAGGGTGGAGGTTATACAAATGCTTACTGTCAAGGTGTTGCACTTGTACAAGAATAGATCAGCTGAGGCAGGGACTGTGTCTGTGAAAATATGGAACTTGATAGAAATAACCTCAACACTAACAGCAACACAAAGCATGCCAGATGTATCCAATGAAATCCAGCAATGTTGATTTAATACACCATAGTATTCAGAAAAAAAGATGATGTTATATGGGGATGGGAATGAGGTCATTACTGTTATTTCAATAGGAGATACACAAATGGCAACTAGCTGCAGAATACTATTGCCTATTAATGCACTCATACGTGATCTATAATTACAATAGATCAAAATGCAGGGCAAATAGCTCTCAAACTACTGAATGCATAGCACTAATAATCGAGTTTTGAGCCATGAGCTCTATTACTAAGTCCCTAAAAAAGTTGCATTCAAAAACATGCTAGCATATTAACCATGGAATTCAGTGGTGATATTGAATGCCATACAACCAGTACAGGAATATTCACTGTTTTATACGTTATTTGTAGACTTCACTATTAAGACACAGTATTACAGAATGATTACAGTGTGCTACTAGACAGGACTAGATAATCAGTCACTAGAACAGATTACCCAAAGCCCCGTCCAATCTGGCCTTGAGCACTTTCAGGGATAGGGCATTCACAAACCCCCTGGGCAACCTGTTCCAGTGTCTCATCACCTCCCCAGTCAAGAATTTTTTCCTTGTATCTAATCTAAACATAAAACAAAAAAAAAGGTTAAGTTTAAAATTGTTACACTTTGTCCTGTCACTACATGCCCTTCCTTGTAAAAAGTCACTCTCCACCTTTTTTTACAAGCCCCCTTTGAGTACTGAAAGGCTGCAACTAGGTCTCCTCAGAGACTTCTCTCCCCCAGGCTGAACAACCCCAACTCCCTCAGCCTGGACGAGAGGTCCTCGAGCGCTCTGATCATCCTTATGGCTCTCCTCTGGATCTATTCTGTCTTTTTTGTATTGGGGGCCTAAGAGCTGAACACAGTGCTCCAGGTGGGGTCTCAGAAGAGTGGAGCAGTGGAGGATAATCCCCTCCATCGGCCTGCTGGCCATGCTGCTTTTGATGCAGCCCAAGACATGTCTGGCTTTCTGGCCTGCAAACACACATTGATGACTCATGTGAAGCTTCTCATCAACCTACGACCCCAGGTCCTTCTCCTCAGGGCTGCTCCCCATCCTTTTATCCCCCAGCCTGTATTCATGTTTGGGGTTGCCTGAACCCAGGTGCAGCACCTTGCTCTAGGCCTTGCTGAACTTCACTGGGTTCAAGTGGGCCCATTTCTCAAGCATGTCCAGGTCCCTCTGGATGGCATTCTTTCTACCATATGTCAACTGCACCACACAGATCTGAGTCATCCGCAAACTTGCTGAGAGTGCACTTGATTCTACTATGTCATTAATGAAGGTATTATTATCCTTCAAAAAAGCTCCTAAAAGCTCCTAAAATACTACAGAAAAAGGCACAAGAGTGTACTTTTTAAGCTCTCAGGTGTTAAAAATCCAAGTGTCAAAAAAGTTCAGAGGAAAACTTCAGTTGAAATTAAAACATGAACTTGAAAAAAAAAATTACATTAGTTTTATAAATCTGTAAGAGCACAAGCAAATGAAAACACTGCCTACAAAGCAAAGTCCTAGGAATATGAATTAGAGGTCTAGCAAACTATTTTGTCTATTAACTTTTTTCAAGTTTATATGCCCCATTTTTATTTTTATAGCTATCAAATGTTCTACAGCTAGGAGTGATCACCTCTATTGAACAAAAGTTTGTGATGGAAGAATTAACTGTATTTATCTTCCTTTTCTAGATACCTGTCTTTCAAAATTAACACACATCTATTCCACATCATAGTATGTCTGATGGCTTTATTTCCTTGTGGCACAGACAGCAACCCAAAGAGATCCTGAGTAGATTTCCTCATTAGAAACATTTACTGAAGTCTCTTCTCTCCATTGTTATCATTAGGTGTATTAAAACTTAACAATAACACCTGTTAACTAAGCAGACATACCTATAACTGCAATGTTGAAGTAGTATTTTGAGTAACTTACTTTCAAATTTCTTGACATTGAAAAACATTAAAACAATTAAGCTATTTTTCAAACAACATTTTCCATCATTTCATCCAAGACTGTAGGAAAGGGGAAAAAGTCTACCTTTAGTTCTCTTTTCTTACACTTAAACAGGAGTGTATTTTATTATTTAGACATCCAGGCAATGTTGACTTCATTAGCTTGGACAGGAAACAAAGTATAGAAATGCAAAACATATTTTCATAACACAAATAAATCTGCATTACTTACAAATGAGCAGTTTGCTTTGCTAGAAGAAAACCTTCTTCAGCATTACAATTAAGCACTTGAAAATACTGCTGAAAAGCAAGCGCCTGGATAGCGGTCATTTCAGCAAATACACAGCTTTCATACTTCTGAATATTTCAAGTTCATAATATATGTATTTTCTTGATATGTGTGCTGTGTTCAGAATCTACGAACACTATACAGGTCAAGAGCTTCAGACAACAAAACCAATTAGGTATGTGAGAAATACACGTATCACAAATATTTACAAATATTATGACATAACAAATTTAGTCAAATACTAAAAAGAAGGATGCATTTTCATATGAGAATGGTCAAGAAACCTCTTACCTTTTCAACTCAAATTAAAAAAAAAAAAGGCAACTCTATGAGTTTAAAATAATCAACAGTGAAAACAGGTGAAGAGGAAACTTATGACCAAAGATATACAGTATGTTTTGGTAGGCCAAGTTCAGTTCTGTTGTTGTTGTTGTTTTATATAAAACAAAACCTTAAAATCATGAACAGCAATAATGACAAATATCAAAGTATACCATGTATTCACTGAGCAAATAACCCAAACAATATGCTACACTATTGGCCATTAAGGAAGAATAAATTACAAAATACAATTAAAATCCCCATAAATGCAATAATGAATTTAACAGTGTGCATTTATTTTTAATATACATTTTAAATGTTACCACAAAACAGTTTAAAATAAATATGTATGCGAAAAGGCATCTGTGGACACATACACACACACACACATATACACAAATCACTAGTTAGCTTCAGAAGAACTTTAAAATCATGGAGATAATTAATTTGATTTTTGGTCAACAAATCTGTCTAGTCACTTCAATCTTTTATACCCTTTCTTAAAGTAACTAGCAGCTAAACATGACAAAAGCACACCTCTGTCATTATGGCTTTAAATAAAGCATGTATTTTCTTTAAAAGAGAATATAAAATGGGCTGCCTTGTCTACAAAAGTGCTGGTTTGTTCATATTGCAGGCACTTCACTGGACTGTGGGAAAAGTACGTGACCCATCCTTGCCATCCTATTGTGCTAGCAATGCTACACATTGAAGTATTAGAAAATTCCAGAAAAAAAAAAAAGGCTATTAAGGGCTAGTATGCAGACAAGAGAGAAGCCTAACACAATTCCATTGTCTTTCCCTTCTAAATCAAAGAGAAAAGTAATTTACAAACATATCTATAATATTACATGGCACACCCATATTTTTAAGTTGAAGATGTTGTCAATCAGCAGTTACCTTAGTGAACATATGGGCTTTAATATCAACTTTGCTTTAACCAGATTCACATTTATTTCTCCTTTTATAATTCCTCTGTAGATCCTCTCTTGTGAAGGTAAATTCAATCTTACTAACATTACTGGAATACAAATTTTTGTATTCTTTGTACAAACGCTCTTGTCATTTCTGCTACACTGCAATAGCAAGCATATAAGCATAACAAAAACAGGTTTCCAAACCCAGAAGCTACAGGAAATACTTCCAGTTCATTAGTATCATCAACATTTAGACAATGTCATTAGCTAATTGTCAACCTCCTCAGCATCTCTGGACAGTGATTGTACCACAGTAACAGAGAGAGGACTTAATGCTGATATAATTTGGCTACAGTACCAGGGTTAGGCAGTGGGAGTCAATGCAGGATTATTTTTTTTTCTAAATGGCTGTGCATTTATATTTTTCTTCTGCATTTTTTTTTCAAAACTGCTTTTGATATGCTGTTACAGACTCAAATACCAGATTCGTGACATCTGTCTTCAGCTACTACTTCTTCACCACTAGTACTTTCTAGGATGGCAGAAATACTTCTGAAGTTTAGTTTTGCTATAGAAAGTGGTCATTTCTACCATTTCATTGGTCCATTTGTTGATAGTCAAAGTACTTATATGTCACAAAACCTTAAAGCTTTCAGAAGAGATGAATTCAAGAAACAAAATATGGATGTAGCAGAACCTACAAAACACAGAAATATAACACTGTTTTGAAGGGAGTCCTTGGAAAACGTGTAGTCATTACAGAGGTGTTTTTTGTTGTAGTTTGTTTTCATTTTTGTGTTTTTTTTTTCTTTTCATGCCTTCTCTTTTTTTTCAGGATCACAAGACAGCGGTTGAACAAATGAGCAATTTCCAATGTTCTGCTTGGTTCTAGTCATTTCTGGTGCTGAATGGTTTTCCTTCTTCTTCGCTTGAAAAAACAGCAGCACCTGCAGGTGTGACATGAATTACACGCAATTTAAAAAGAAGCCCCAAAACTGTTGGCATTTTGTTTCACTTGAAGTATGTAGCTCAGTTATAATGACCTCCACAAGGAATAAATTAAGTTCTAAGTATGTGATTGATTTATTTGTGAAAAACTGAAGCAGAGAGAGCTACTGTTGACATAACAAGGTCTGTCAAAGGAAAAAAGCTATAATAAAAATAGGTAGTGAATCCAGAGTATTGTGTGAGGGTATCAAAAACATGCGCATTACAGACTGACTTAAAAATGCATTTGTAAAAATAAGTAATGTTCCATTACCTGAACACTTTTTCACATTAACTGTTAATATGACAAAGACAAGCTTGAGTTTATCTTAAACTTGCATCTCCTGAACTGGGCACTTAAGACTCTACCGTGCCTAATACAAGAACCCAGCTTGAGCTTCTTTTATCAACCAGAACTTAGAAAAGCCTCCCCAAAGCTACTCCCCAAAAATATTTTAGAAAACTACTTTCATCAGTAACAAAATGAATACTCCAATTCATTACTGTGATGACAGCACTGCAGTGAGAATCACAGCATTAAGTGTATTAAAGTATACTGACATTTTTTCCTCTGCTTCATTGCATATTACATGAAGGAAACTAAAATTGAAACTGATAAATACTGCCAATTTCACTTAGCAGAAAGAGGCAGTCTGAAAGTAACTAAGAAAACACTACAAAAGGAAAAAGGATTGGAGGAAGTTTGAGAGGAAGACTGAAGGAGTCCAGGAAGCATTTTTGAAAAACTAGATGAAAGCAACAAATACACAAAGAAAATGTTTCATCTGCATGTCATGGTAGTCTAGCTTATTTTAAGCAATTCCTAGCTCCTGACTATCACTTTGAAATTAAAGCTTTGACTTAGGAAAGTATTCGTAATACTTTAATTATAATCAAAACTGAACATGCAAGCATTTTAAATGGCAGATTTTGCCACTGTTAGTTCTGCTGTTTGGTTACTGAATTCTCAATTGCATTGCTATACACTATACTAAATACTGATATTGAAGAGTTTTTCTCAAACTATTAAATACAACGAAAGTGAAAACTACAGCTTTACTGTATCAGCAGCCTATCAGCAAGCCCTTAAGTTCACCAAGCATTAGATGTCATTAAACTTCAAAAGGAGTCTTGACAACTTAATTTGGAATACGGGAAAAGGGAAAAACATTTGAAAATCAAGGAGAATAGGGTTCTAAAAATGAAGTTCTAAAATGGGTGAGAACATCCAAAGTAAGTGTCGTAAGTTACCTTCTCAAAATATCCAATGGCACCCTGTTGCTCAGTCACTGAAAAGGTAGCAGTGGGCAGAGGCAGATCAGGGCTGCTCTGAAAGTTATGTAACTTTCAGTAGAAAAAAACATTGGTTATTGAGGGAGAGGAAGACCCACATTAAAATTCAATAGGGGAAATTGCAGAGATAATATTTGTACAGCTACCAGAAATAATACTGTATTATTTACCTTAAAGGACTTATGAGAGAGACATAATTGCTCTTGAAGGCTGGTTAATACCATCTGTAGCTGAAATTCTCCATAACCGCTAGCCCTTTTTCTTACCAGCTGTCTACAACCACTAACACCTATTATTACTTAAGCTATTACTGAATTTATAAGCAGATGTATGGAGTACAAACTAGCTTTATCCTTCTTTCACCTCCATCTTTTCCCAAGTATTTTATATACGTATATACGCAACAAACACCATATCAAAACAAAGCATTTTACAGTGGTCCCTCCCTTTCAGTGTGGATTATTCTATGATCCTGTAAATCAGGAAATGCTGACCTGGACTGTGATAGTAAATCACTTTTGAACTTGTTCCAGATTAGGAAGCCCCAAGGAGAGCTTACAAAAGAATTTTGTAGATTCATAGTTAATATACAGAGCACAAATTATGTAAGTAACCATATAGGAAGATGAAATTGTAGTGGACAGTTAACTTAAATTCTAGAAGAACAAACCTTGAAGTTTAACTCATCACCTTTTAAGTTCATTTAGTTTAAATGGAATATGTCTCAAGGAACAGCAGTTTACACTTCGTAAGTGTTTAGGACTGCTTTAGACCCTCTGTGTAATTCAAGGACTTTTTTTTTCTCTTTCTTTCCAAGCAAGTTGTTTTAACCTATCCTTTGCTGAAAATCTTGTACTGCCCTTTATTCCTGCTCCATAGCTTGTTTTGCTTGCTCCTTTTCTGTCAATCAGAGAACAGAATCATGTAATGGGGAATTCAAGAGTGCTACCTTTAGCCAACATAAAGCATTGCTTTTGTAAACTCTGTCTTCTGGATTTTGTATAATACTATTATAAAGAGTATTCTATTAGCAGCTATCAGTTTAAAATGATAGAAGCTATTAAACTGTATTCCAGTACAGGGAATTTAACTAATCATGCTAAATGCAGTTATTTGGTATGGGAAAATTAATGTCTTACTAATGTGTGTAGGAAGTATTAAAGAAATATAAATTCCACAGAGCACTGTAAATCATAGTATTGATTTGAAAACTTACTGAAATAAGTATTCTTTATACTTACTGTATACTTAACAGCCTAGTAATGCTAGATCTGTCAAACCTTCTAAGAACAAATAAATAGCATTTTTAAATATACGCACATTTACATGGAACTAAGGGAATTCAGAATAAGCTGTCAATTTACTTCATGAAAGAAATGTAGCCTTGATGTTAAAGATCCATAGTGTATCATTTCTTGAAGAGCATCATGCAAAAATAGAAATACTGACTTGTTCTTAAGAATATTGTCACTAGAGGGCATCATTATCATGTATAGATTTTACACTGCTTGAAGACAAATTTAAATCTACAAAGGATGGAGGGACATTGTTTAGCATTAAAACACAAACTTCTCCAAATACTCAGTATGTATGAAAAATGCATGAGAATTCATGCATGAGACTTCAAGAAATCTCATTTTAGGAAAGAAATTTCTCTTTTCTTTGTGAAAGCATTTAATGACTCCTAACTTCTTTCTCTGTGGGTAAAATACAGTGCAACTTATATACTAGCAGGCAGTATAAGCTCTAAGTATGAAACTAGTGAAACAACTTGCTTTTCTGTACAATCCAATGTGACCTTTGTGATAGTACCTAAGGTAGCAGTCTCAGTATTATGCGTACTACCATTTCTTTTCCAAATCTTACACCTTTTTTTTGTTAAATATCCTCCCCTCTATCACTTCAACTGCCCCCTAGCAGAACATGCTAAAGCAACTTCAGCTTTCACTTTTGTTTATGCACCAGTGTTTTTGTATTTATAAGCTGGCACGTGACACCACTTTACTGTAAAATTATTAGTATGTGCTTCGAGTGACTAAAAGTATGCGAGATGCAAAAAGCACAGATCACCTCACCTGTTTCTGTTTGTCCTTCTCTGTCCTCCTGTGGCAAAGCCTTTTGGTTATGCAAATTACACATGCTTCAGAGAAGCAACTGTTGTGATGAAGATGTCTAGCAAAGAGTTATGGAAATAAACGCTAATTGCTCAATGATAAATGGAAGACCAGCTGAAGAAGCTAAGATCTGTAAATGTCAGGGCAGAACAGTGATCAGGTTGATTTTCTTCCTGCTTTACAGCTTTAATAAGTAACACTTGACACAGGGCTGAATGCTACTATTTTACAAAAACAAGTGAGTTAATTTAAGACAGACCCACTTCTAAGGTCGGGCTTGAAGTACAGCAACATCTGAGGAGCACAATGGTGACAAGCTATAGACTTCAAATATTATACTCCATGTGTGTACATACATAAACAAATAATACACCAAATAATGGAGTGTTGTATGAATAAAATAATTAAGTGCTCAATGAAAAAATCTTAGCTTTTCTAATTTGCGGCATCCCACTGGAATGGAAACAGATCTAAAATTCAACTAGGCAGTATTTGTATTCATAGTTAAAACAGCACATTAAAGAAAGTTCCCTTTCTTTAGTATTTTAAAACGCTATATAGTCATGCGAAGTTTCTAAAAGTATGAAAACATCTAGAACAAAAAACGAAGCATTCCTGGAAAACATTCAAGTTTGTGTCCTCAGAGGATGAGGAAATTATACATATGGAAGATAAAAGCAAGGGACTAACCTTGTTCACATTTTCAGATGGAAAAAAAAAAGATTACAAAAAAGGTAGAGTGATACACTTTTGATGACACTGTCTCCTTAAAAACAAAAGGGTTTCTATCACATACATGAAGAACCTATACTTGCATTTCCTTACACTATTCAGCAGCGTTACATCTGCAAACAGATGTACCTCAAATACCTCAACTGCTTTTGGTATTAAGTTTGCAATTACCATGTTAAAATGTAAAGTTACTTAAACCTTCTGAATTATTCTTACTGAGAAAAGAATGTATACATTGGTGTATGGTGGCAATTTTGGATGGGTGTGCCTTAATTACTGACAAAGTATAAGACAAGTTCTAACCGAATAGAGAACAAAGAAATTGCAGTTTAAACAGATACTACTGGAAAACTAATTTTTTGTTTCCTACTGAAGAAGATTAATCCGTAAAGTAGGATATTAAAAACTGACATTTCGTATATAAAAAACAGTAAGTATAGGTCAAAAACAGTCAAGGACAGCTTGTTTGTCCCTCCATTATTCATATTACACTAAATATAAATATGCTGTAGCAACGTAGGGGTTGGCCTATTCTCCCATGTGCCTGGTGACAGGACGAGGGGGAATGGGCTAAAGTTGCGCTAGGGGAGGTTTAGGTTGGATATTAGGAGAAACTTCTTTACTGAAAGGGTTGTTAGGCACTGGAATGGGCTGCCCAGGGAAGTGGTGGAGTCACCATCCCTGGATGCCTTCAAAAGACATTTAGAGATAGAGCTTAGTGATATGGTTTAGTGGAGGACTTGTTAGTGTTAGGTCAGAGGTTGAACTAGGTGATCTTGGAGGTCTCTTCCAACCTAGACGATTCTGTGATTCTGTGAAATGAACAAATAACTTCTACATTTTTAATTGAGCCAGCAGCACCTAGTTTCTGAGAATTCTCTTTTTTTTCCTGTATATAAGTAAACGTAGGTTTAATTGTGATGAAAATTACCCAAAGCTTTGGAAATTTAATCTTTTCCTGTGTATACATACACTGGGTACAATAAAGGTTATCACTGCACTTACCCAAAGGGAAGGAATTGGGAATTTCTCTATGTGCAGCCTATCAACATCCTTGTTATTCAAGACTTTGGGCCTTTTTTGTTTGTTTTGAAATAAGAAAACTAAATTCTTGTGAGAAAAAATAAAAATAGTACAGCACTCTGCAAAGATTGCAAGTAAAGAACTGGTCTTCTCAGTGCCCAACAGAAAGATAGTGCAAGAAGTGGGACAATAAGCACTGCCATTCACGATTTTTAACTACTTAATGCACATAAATCATACATATTAAAACTAGACCCTACAGAACAATCACTTCAATAAAAAACTGTACTTTATGAACTTTATCTTTGTTTAAAAATACAGAAAATGGGCCCTAGAAAACAAATTCTACTAATGAATGCTTACTAGATTTTTCTGCTACATGCTTCTGTGCATCTGTAATCAGCTAGATCCATACCCTTCTGAAATTCTATTCCAAGCGCAATTATAAAATAAAGTATCTTGAAAGTTATCCTGCCTTCATCTATCAAAACCTTTTTTTCTGCACTGCTTTGCAGGTTTGACTGTACTAATATATATACATAGATATTAGCCATCTTGGGTTAACCGACATTAGTGTTTTCCCCTTTCATTCCACTGTAATTCTAAGGTACCCTGAAATTATGGTTTGGTTAGCAAGTTGTCAAAGACTAATATTTTGGTAAATACTGTTTACAGAGGTAATGGGCAAAGCTCAAACATCATATAGCATTTATTGCTTGTTCATGTGAGTTATTTTCTAGATGCTAAAACACTAGCTGAATGCTGTAACATCTGAAAACAACTTCTACCCCTCCAAAACAACGTAGCAAAATATTGTACTACCCACTAAACATAATTGAATAAGGCACACCACAGACTACAAAACTTGAACAAGCAAGATCTGAAGCAGGCAAAATAGCTTCTCAAGGTGGCTGTTTGTAAAAAGTTAGTTATTGCATGATATTAAAAACGTGTTATGATTTCCAATTGGACTTGTTATTTTAAAGTCCTCTGAAATGAGTTTTAAGCAAAATAAGGAGAATAGTCCTTGGGGCTATTTCTGCCTGCCTGTGCTGTAGAACTCACCACATGTTCAACACTTTCTCGCAGCTATACAGAAAGAGAGTAAGGGAAAAAAGAGAATCAGATACAATACACAGAAAGAATTATACATCTTTCATAGATATGTTTTTTTAATTAGACACTATGTTAAAATAAATATTTCAAAATTAGTTAAAATATAAAAAATGCATGCACTTCTCTAGTATAGGGAAATGTGTTATTAAAAACTGAGCCTAAAAAGCACAAGCTACGGAAGGTCTATTACTTAAATGTTTAAAGCCAAAATTAAGTAATGCACCATGATACTTTGCCACTCACCAGTGTCTTTTCAGCTTAGACAATGTTCTTTGAGTAACTAAACAAGAAAAATTTTGAAGTAGCTGAGAAGACCAGATCTAAAGAATATGGAAAGAAGAACATACTTTGTTTCATCCGTTACTTCTACTTCTGCAGGAGCTGTGATGGGCACATTTGAACGGCCTGCAGTTGGGTCATCTGTGTTCAATTCTCCATTTGTTGAACTTACTACCTGAAATCACCAGAGATATTTGAAATTATGCTAGTGCCAGAAACACAATTCGAAACCCACTTTTTGTTAATTCCGTAAGTCTTTTAATTACAATAAAAGTATCCATTCCAACCGTTATTCCTGCATCCCCGACTTTCTGCCTTTTTCATAAGTAAAAGACATGAAACAGAGTAACATACATCTATGTGACATTCAAATAGAGTGGACAAAGCAAAGCAATGCAGCTCATCAGGCTTGCTGGTCTTCCTCATGTCTCTTAAGAACCTTAATGGAAGGCACCAGGCCGTTTTCTGAGAGCAATTTAGTCAGTCTTCCCCTATGTCTCCTTCTTTAGTGCATTCTGGTTCCTTTGTGTCCTTCAATTGTACCTCAAAGAGCACTCATCAGAAAAGGGAAAAACAGTCTAGACATTCTCTGGACCAAATAGCAGGGTATTTGCAATAACTCAGAATTTTTCTCTTTTCTTACAAAAAGCAAATGAAAACATTTAGGACTTTTATCCTTCTCAATGATAAAACACTATGTTCAACTTTGTAATCTCTGGAGACTTCATATGGCATTCTCCTTCACACTTCTTTCACAGGAGTGCCCATTCATCTCTACCTCCTTGAAGAGCAGATTCAAAAAACAGGATCAAACACGTACATCAAACACATACATATTCTTCATACAAATTCACAAAACATGAAGGTAGTTCTAAAGCCCTTTCAACATTAATACTCTAGCTATAAATATTATTTTTGAACTGTATATTTTAGCTTCCTCTTCCATTTTGATGTGTTCCCTTTTTTTAACAAAAGTTAAAAGAAATGAAAACATTTCAACAGGAATAAAAATATACCTAAGCTTTTTTTTTTTTTTTTTTTTTTTTTTTTTAACATTATGCCGTTCTGTCACTTCTGGAAGAGGTCTACCTTGGAGATGCAGAACAGCAGAAAAAAAAAAGATTTGCTGCTCTAGTTTAAGATTTGTGGTTGTTTTATATCAGCCTTTGTCAACAACTCTACCAGCCTCTTTGGAACCTCGTCTGTCAATGCTTTAAAGAACATTTGCAAGATTTGAGCAGCTCATAAAAACAAAAAATCTCCTTGTTTCTGACAGGGTTAATTCTGTTTTTGTTACTTGCTTTGTTTAACTTTTTAAACCACAGTTGAAGTCATCGTAATCTAAGGTGACTTCAACTTTAAAGGAGTAATAATAACCTGCTTGGGTCAATTAAATGCCATATGGTAATGATGAACAAAGTTATTTTAAGGGTTTCCCAATAAGTTTATGCGCTTACAAAAGAGGATACAGAGGCACTTTTGAAGCTGTAACAACCTGTTTGGTGATTCTTTTCTTTAAAGTCCTCATACTAACTCCAAAACTGAACACTATTTCCTGACAGCTGTTTCCTTTAATAGGAGAAGTCTTTCTTCTTTTTGAAGATAGCATTTGTCTTCCTTTTTGTTGTTGTTGTTTTGTTGTTGTTGTTTATTTTCTTTTTAATCAATTTAAGAATGCAGTTTTCTCTAAGAAACTTCTACACCAACTTTATAGAAACCTTTGCACCAAGAGTACCAAGAGACTGTCCTACCTCCCTCTGGGTGATTTCTCTGGAGGCTCAAAGACGAGACCTCATTTCTTCCTATATACATAATACAGATGCAAACATGCATCCAAATGTAATAAAATACAATGGCATACTGTAAGGCTTGGTTTAGATGGGAGGAAAACAATCTTTATATTTCTGGAAAGAGATGCAGCCTCTTAAGATGTAAGTGAACCAAAGGATATTCATAGCCCCAAAAATAGCAACAGGCATGTTTCTCAAGAATCACAAACACCCTGAGTTTCATTCTAGTCTATTAGTGCAGATGATAGATCTAGTAAAGGTCTAAGATGAAAAGACAAGAATTAACACAACTGCAGCAGTAAAATGTGCAAACTTTATCAACCTTATTTACTTAAACATTAATAAACTCATTTAATCGGTAGTGCTCAAGAAATAGGTAGGAATGCTCTCATTCCAGCATCAGTAAGGCTAAAAGACTGTGATTTTACAGTCCTAAGTTCTGTAGCTTGCTAAAATAAGCTACAATGCTATAAATTCCCTGTGATGTTAGCAAATAAGTCAGTATTTAAATTGACAGTAAAGTATCTTAGTATCTGACTAAAAAGTGCATTTGTCAAAAGATTGGTAATACAGGGCAAATGAAGCAGTATTACCACTTCACTCCCAAACCTGGCACACAGGCTCTTAAGTTAGACCAACCATAGACTTTTCTCTCTCAGACTACCTACTAATAGTCAAAAAAATCAGCTCAACACAGGAAGAAAGATATAGGAATCCAACAAAATTAAACAAGAGTAAGTCTAGAAGACATCTGGAAGACAACTCATGCAGTAAAGGTATGGTACACCAATTTTTTTTCGGTGTACCACTAATAAGGCACAAAGAAGAATCATCTTTCAGTCTTTACAAAAAAAGGCTGAAACTTTAGGAAATGAGGGGGAAAAGTACACAAAACTAATAATGTTTAAAGAGAAACTTTTATTTTCATTTCTTTACTTATGAGTAGAATTGGACCAGATTTCCTCCGTAAGCTGATGATCCATTAAGGCATAATTCATCTCATAATAAATTTGTATACTACTGCAGGGAAAAATGCAGATATTAAAGTTATCTTTTTTCATCTAAAAATTTTGTTAACAAGAACTAAATGATTTTTTTTTCCATGAACAGTAACGGACAGAGGTTTCTGAAAACTATTATTTTAAACTAAGGTTCAAATTTTGTTACAATGTTAAAGATGAAGTTAAGCTACTCACTTGTATGCAAGTTGGAAATTAACTACTAAACTAGAAATCTAAAACAACTAAGCATTTTGATAACAGATCTTATCTTGATTTAAATTTAGTTCATACAAATTAAATTGGTCTTTGAAAGTTCAATTGAAGAGTACGTATATGAAAAAGTGTATGAATCACAGTTTCTTACCGTCATCTACACCACATGACAAAAAAGAAAATTAGACCCACTATCTAATAATAAGCCATAATAATAGTTAAAGATTAGTTTCTTGGATGTATGCTTCTTTAGAAACTTTTAGAAACTTAATAAGAGCCAGTTAAATTAAGACAAAATTAAGCCTAAATACCAATTCCCCAAATAGAAAAGTAAATCATCGGGCTAGCCCTATGCTTTTGTTTTGGATAGGCATACACATAAACTAAACTTGCTATGTTCAAAAATCAGTCAAATTCTCTCATAAAACAAATCAGCCTATTGTCAAGAAGACACAGAAAATAATCCTTCATTTTATTACAAATCTCAGTAACTGAATTCCTCACTCTTCAAAAAACAAAGTCGGCCTTCATACCTAAGCATGAAGTTATTATTAATGATACTATAGAATGATATATTTTACTTTCAGAAACTATCCAGGTAAAAGAATGAAAATAATTGACACTACCTTTATCATTCAGAAAAGCTTAGGCAAATTGATTTGTTTCATCTAACACATTGCTATCTTAACCAGGATAATGAGTACATGAAATATTCTATAAGCAACTAAAAGCTTCACGATGCCTAAGGCTAAGGCTGAGGTACTTAATGCCTTCTTTGCTTCAGTCTTCATTAGTAAGGCCAATCATTCTCAGGGTACCCGGGCCCCTGAGTTGGAAGATGGTGACAGAGTAAGATGAAGCTCCTATAATTCAATGGGAAACTGTAAATGACCTCCTCCATGTTTTGAATGTTCATAAGTCTATGGGGACGGATGAGATTTATCCAAGGGTACTGAAAGAGGTGGGGGAAGTGCTCAACAAGCCTCTTTCAATAGTTTACCAGCAATCAGTATGGTGTTCTCCAGAGCTCGGTCTTGGGTCCAGTTTTGTTTAATGTTTTTATCGATGACATGGATGAGGGCATTGAGTGCTCCCTCAGTAAATTCATAGATGATACTTAGGCAGGACTGTTGATCTGCTTGACAGCAGAAAGGATTTGCAGAGGAATGTGGACAGACCAGATCAATGGGCTGTGTCCAGTTGCATGACCATTCAACAAGGGTAAGTGCCAGGTCCTGCATTTGAGTCATAACAACCCCATGCAGTGGTATAGGCTTGGGGAAAAGTGGCTGCAAAGTTGCGCAGCAGAAAAGGACCTGGGTCAGCTGGTCAACAGCCATCTGAACCAGCAGTGAGCCTAGCTGGCCATGAAGACCAAGGGCAACCTGACCTGGATCAGAAATTGTGTGGCCATCACGACTAAGGAAGTGGTTGTTACCTTCTATGCAGCACTGGTGAGACTGCAGATAGAATACTGTTTTCAGTTTGGGGCCCCTCACTGCAAGAAGGATACTGAGTTGCAGGAATGTGTTCACAGAAGAGCAACAAAGCTGGTGAAGGGACAAGAAAACAAGGATAAACCAAGGCAACTGGGGTTGTTCGGTCTAGATAATGAGACTGAGGGGAGACCTCATCCTTCCCTACAACTACCTGAAAGGAGGTTACAATAAGGAGGGTGTTGGTTTCTTTTCTCAGGTGCCAAGTGATAGGGCATGAGGAAATGATCTCAAATTGCACCGCGGGAGATTTAGATTGGAAAATAGGAAGAATTTCTTAATGGAGAAGGTGGCTAAGGATTGGAATAGGCTGCCCACTGAAGTGGTGTAGTCACAACCCTTGGAGGTATTTAAAAGTCATATGGATATGGCACTAGGGAACATGGTTTAGCGATGGGACTCAGTACATCAGGCTGATGGTTGGTCTTGATCTTGAAGATCTTTTTCAACCTAGATGATTCTGTTCCGATGACTAAAGTCTTTGAGTGCATAAGAGGTTTGGAGTTCATGTAGAGAAGGAAATAATTCAGTATTATGCAACTACTGTTTCTGGTAAGTGAGGAAAATCTAAAAAATAAAGACAATACATTGCTGAGTGAATTGCCGGGAGGTATAAGAAGTTGCTTTCATTACTAAGGCTACAGAAACTAGAAAGACAGACTGTGATGCTACTGCATTTTCATCTAATTCCAAACACAAATAAGCAGAAGAGAGGACCATTTCTGGACATCTTCCTTTTACAATTCAGTTCGCTAGTAGTATTTGAACTTTTCACATGAACTGATCCTACAAACCAAAATCAGATACATTAAGCACATTAACAGTGACACAGGCCTAGATAATCTAAGATACCTTAAATTTATACAAAAAAAACAGAACAATTACTGTTAATTATCGAACCATTTAGAACCTGAATGCTTCCAACTGAACATCATTACTAAGAATATTAGCATATATACTAAGATACATACACACACTCCAACAGACAGTCCACTTGAATTTAGTAAGTAACACTGAGGAATCATTAACACATTTAAATAACCTACTACAAAAGGATCCCATAGATGACAATAAATGAAACCTGTAGGGGCAGTGTACCAACATTTTTGATGTCTTTCTTTAAAAGGAAGTTCTCTGCCAAGAGATTTTCATATCTTGACGAAAATCTGGTAATTCTGCGTACAACTGATCTCACAGATATGCAATGACTCACGGATAACACAAAGAAAAAATAACAAAACCCACAATTCAGTTTCACCTCTTAGAGTCAACCTTACTTTGAACAATTGTACCTGGCACTTTTAAAATTTGGCTTATTGAGAGCAATTAGGAATCTAGATAAACTAGCTAGCTAATGGTCCAACTCACTAGCATGACTTGGTTAGTATTATTACAATGAAGATATTTGACAACATATATACCCAGTATCTGGGTATTTGACAACACTCAAGGGCTCAAACTTCAAAACTAAATTGACTATACTACGTGGTTTTATATCTGCTTTTAATAAGGAAGCATGACCATTTGTACATTAAAAATCAATTCAGCTGGCTTGAAAACATCCTTCTGAACAACTTGATCTTCAAAGACAGAACAAATGGTTGCAGTTTTGCACATTGCTCTTTTTACACGGTAACTGTTTATTCTCAAGTGATCTACATTATCTGAACTCAGAATACCCACACTGTTTGTCAAAAATAAAAAATAATAAAAATAAAATTTACAGAAATGCAGACAACTGGCATTTCCTTGAAAATCTTCCCACTCTACCCACCTTCAAAATGTATGTAAGGCACTCTACAATGAAAAAGTCTCTTGCAACATTTACATTTTACTAGAGAAATTAAAAAAAAAAAAAGGTTTAATTGCTAAGATTGCCAGAACAGTGAAGTAATATACAATTTAAAAATTCTATTAACTGGCAGTTAATAAGTTTAAATTTCTGTAACGTAAAAGATTAAAAAAGTAAGAAATGTAATAATTTTGGAAGACAACTCCAAATCTAATTTTGATTCCACATGCTGTACTGTTCTCAAAGGATGTATGACCACCTTTAAAATTGACGTTATTGAAAGAACTATAATCTTCAAGTTAATAATACTAGTAAAATTTCAAAATATTTGTGACTAGGAACTTCAGAACAATTTTTATACTTTTCTTGATACACAGTGGTAATTATCACCTATTAGACTTTCTTACACAACGTGTAACAGTAGTTCATAAGGCAGCAAAATCTGAAGGATGTTAAGTTCAAATTAAATTCCAAAGTAATTGAAGAAGACACTTCATTATCACAGCATTAAGACTGCAGCATTGTTTCCATTACCCTGGACTTCTCACTCTTTCTTCAAACATTGACATCGATTTTCCAAAACATAAAACTTCAAAAGAATTGTATGTAACTTTTATTCTCAGAATCAAAAATGAATCAGGTGACAAAAATATATATTTTTCCCCATAACACATTACAAAATAAGTTATTTTCATTTCAGACCAAAAGCTCAAAACTACATGCAGCTTGGCAGTTGGCATTCTGAATCCTTCTCCATTCAATTTAGCTTTTTTTATGTAGTGTTCCAACCATTCCACTCCCAAGTATGTTCAAAGAGCAAGACACCAAAAAATAAAGTTTAGAGCACACCAGGAAAAAAAAGCTCTTTGAAGAAAAAATGTTGGTTTCTACTCATTTTTCTATGGATAAGTACTGCCCTGGTAAACATTCTTCTAGTCACCTAGTGTTTGAAGAAAAGTAGCAGTTTAAGTAAAATCTGCAATTAGTGCTTTCATTTGGAGTTTGCTTAAGGAACATAAAGTGTGACTTGAACAATCGTGAACTAAGTTAATAGTGTATTAGCTGCTAGTAAAACCAAGTAACATATCAAATGTCAAAACTTCAGTTGGTCGCACTGATGTAGGAACATATTCCTTCAGGAAGACATATAATTCTGTTGCGTTAGACTATTTTTTTCTGTTTTAGTAAGAAACATGCAGCAGATCTTCCACATACAAAAAGACCTATAGTTTTCTGCACCTGTTTAATTTCAGTTTGGCAATTGTCAAGTAGTGAAGAATAGGTACATTCTGAATATAATTGGAGAGCAAGTTTAAGAGGTAAGCAGGAATCATTGCCATGCATTAAAGGAGACTAGTAATATGTAATGTGAAAGCAATCAGTCAAACAAAGAAACAGAAAATACCTGTACTGAGCCACCGTGTCTGTCAGCTGCTAGATGAGCCTTCAAATGATGTGGATTGGCCTGCTGTGAGTTCCAAGCTGCCCTATGATCTGTTGCCTACGTTTTTTTGAATGTATTAGGAAAATATGCAAAATTAAAATAAAAATTCCAAAAATAAGCAATTCACGTATAAAATATAAATTATTTTTTTAAGCACAGAAGCACTACCTACTCAATTCCTGTTCAGATTGTATATCAACATTACCTACAGAGTAAAATAAAAATTTCATAAAGAAGTTACAAAGTATCTAAACTAAAAATTCCTTATAAAAAATGAACAAAACCCACTGACACAACCCTGTAACTAAGCTTAGATAAACAGTCAAAGATTTAGCTTCTTACTGTGTTTACAACCTTGGTCATTATCCTGGTTTAAAAAAAAAAAAAGTAAAAATGTTAGAAATACATGTTAAAACCCCACCAGATGATATAGGGTAATGGGAAATGTGATTTAAAACAGAAATTAAAAAAAATTTGAAGCAGAGAGAAAATTCAATATTGATGCATGGTAAATTATATTATAGCATCAAAACAAGTAACTTATTACAATGTTGAAATGTCTACAGATGTGAAACATATTAACAAGGACCTACTTAAACAAAAGAAAAAAAAAACTGCAGTCAATTTTACTTTGAAGTTATAATAAAAGTAACAACAACATAGCACAGATTTTTAGATAAAAGTCATAGTAATGCTGACAGCCTTACATAAGCATTTTACCTGATTTTTGGATTGTTGCATCTTATCTCTGTGCTGATAAGCTTCTCTGTTTGATGACAATGCAGTGTCTGAATGCATTGAACCCAATGGAGTAGGCTACAAATATAAATAATACGTAGCAACTGGTAAAAAAAATAAATTTCTAAGTCTTACTAAAAGTTCTTAAATTGTAATCCAGATAAATCCTTAAATCTGTCAGTCTCCCATAATCTAGAACTATAAAATTAAAGCAAAACTGTCACAAAGAATTTGCCAATAGCAGAAAGAAAAAAGCAAACCAAGTCTTACACAATTTCATGCATGAGCAATTCTGAGTATTATCAGATGATATTTTTTTCTGAGAGGATTTAAGCTGGTATTTTCTGCAGTTAGCATTTGTTTATGGGATATTTTGCTGACAATATGAAAAGAAGCTTAAAGTAATTTTAAATGTTAAACACTGAAAAAATATTTAGCAATAAAATTCCACAGTTCTTCCAAGGTGTCACACAAGGAACTTCAGGGTAAAATGTATAATCTAAAATTGTGCAACTTGCACCCACAACTCTTCTCCAATTTATTAGAAGAAGCAAGGAAAGCTCTGAGGTCTTGAAAAATTCACTTTTTACCATTTCTTTAAAGAATACAAACACAGTATTTTCTGCAACTTTTATATGCACTGTGATGGAAACTGATATCCTACATCACATTTCAATAGAATAACTCAAAAAAAAAAAAAAGACAGTTTCTTCATAATGAAAAGCTAAATATCTGGAATATATGTCAGATGCAGAGAAGTGACTGCTTTACGTTCTAAAAATGCTTGGAGTAAGAAAGTCCATAAAGGAAGAAAATATAAACAATGACAACAATCACTTGCAAAGTTTTAAGCTTTCTTCAACTCAGAAAGCAGTCTGAATTCCTATAACCTCATTTTAGACTGAACAGAGGTCTTCTTGGATATTAAAAGTATACTTGGAAAGAGACTCAATATGAAGCAAGTCAAACTAAAACACAATGTTTCAAAATGCAATAGAAAATGTGTTTGCCATAGGTGTTCACAACTCTAATTAGTTGCCATAAGATATATTCTAAAACTCAAGACTAACAGTGGCTCAAAACTGATCAAACAATAAAACAGTACCTTATTAATAGCTTAATCATACTCACCAACTGTTTGCCAGTCCAGTCATATTCATAATCAAACACATAGCCTTTTCGATCAAGTAAGTCAGTGAAGAGCTTTCTTAAATAGTCATAGTCTGGTTTTTCAAAAAAATCTAGCCTTCTTACATAACGTAAATATGTAGCCATTTCCTCTATGTAAAAAGAAACACACCTAATTGTAACACATTTTAGTGGCACTCAAAAATAGTATTTATTATTGTATTTTAAAATAACTTCTGTCTTAACACAAAACATGAATAGTGGTTCACCATGCATGTGTGCATTAGCAGAAAGAAGCGTTGCTTCATAGTAATTATATTCTTGAAGATATACTGCCACATTCCAAATACATCCTACAAAGTGATTCCCCCTAGAATTTTACCTTTGCATCACCTGTAAGACAGGTAATGTAAGACAATTCATCTTTCGTTTAACCTTTCAATCCTCATGCATAATAATGTAACAAAAAAGTGAGAAGGGAAATGCCTCCACTTTTCAACTTTTTTCAATGTTTTGCATACAGACAAGCCTAAGGAAAGGTAAAGAAGGGGTGTATATAGGACAGGGTGGACTGTGTCTCTAAGAGCACGAGTTACTGAATGCAAACTTCCTTTCTGAGAGGATCTACAACTGCTTCTTGAACTGGGAAGCTCCAACTGTCCTGACACATAGTACAGGCTGTAATATTGATCAGATGAAACACCCGACCTGAGTCCTGAAGCATGAATTCAGGAGGACAGGCAGAGATCTTGAAATCTACTTTGCTTTGAATCTTTTGAAGCCCATGAAAGGGCGGGAAATCACACACTGGTAACTCGTTCTGAGAAAAGCAATGACTCCTCACACTCAAGCCAAAAAGACTATTCAAATGACTCCAAGGCAGAAGAGAAAACTTACACAACTATATGATCAGAGAGTCAGAGGCTAATAGGGTTCAATGTAGTTTCCACTGGCACCCGCTGATGCCTACAGTATGTATGTGAGAAACAGAACCACAGTATCACCGCGTGCCTTCCCTCACCTACACATCAGATTTCCATTAAGTGTGAAGGACCAGATATTTTGTAGTACAAAGAAGGTACCTGCCCTCTAACAGAGGATTGCAGAGAAGTGCACAGGAGACTGAGCTACACCAAGTTAAACTCTTCCAGAGGCAGAGGGGTAGAAAGAGGGTTTGAGACCAGCTTGGAAAAAAGAATTTGGAATGCAGCTTAGTGATGTTGCTGTCAGATATGCAGCTACTCTTACTCATTATTATTTGCAAGAATTGCAACATATACCCTCTACATTAGATTTAACGTATTTGTTTATGCTAGGTGAACTAATTTATGTTCAGACATTTCTCCAGTTCTGTAATTAAAATCCATTTCTTTCCTTTTTTTTTTTAATAGAATACACAGAAATTAAAAAGGAAAGCATTGGAAAAAATGGTAATGAATTAATTTTTACAAGAGGGTTGGAAAGAAATTCAAGATGCCACCTAGTACACCAAGCTTAGCCCAGAGTAAATCAGTTCCAGCCACATTTACATAATTGGTTTTCACACAACTCCAGTGAAAGGAACTCCACAATCTCCTCAACAATCCTCTCCTGTTCTTCATTGCATATGAAACAGACGAATTCAACTCTAAACAGTTTTACAGTGGATTACAACCACTACTGTGTCTTTTTTACTGTGAATGTAGTAAGCTACTTCCTTTCATGGCTGTACCAAGGCAAAAGGTACAGGGGAACTTAATTCCCTCACAGTATTATTTTGGCCAAAACAGTTTCTATCACTTCAGTCTTTGGAAAGAGGTATAGCAAAAAAGTATCCCTGCTTTTGCACCCTTAAAATAGAGTATATTTCTTGAAGTACAGTTCCCAGAAATGAACATACTGCTTCAGCTGCAGTTTTACAGAATCAAATACAGGAGAAATAGCAATTCATGTATCTTTTAGTTTATAACTGGTTTATATAATGCAGTTTAGTACAGGTTTTTGTTTGGTTGGTTTTTTGTTTGTTTGTTTGTTTTAAATATAAGAGCATGACACTATTCACTCATTTACCTTATGACTCATCTTTAAGTCATTACCTAAACAACCTTTCCATATCCAGTAATTTTTAATCTGGACTTGATCCTTTATTTATATACTATTGTGACCTATTGAACTGTACCTTGTATTTTTAGACTGTATTTATAATTTGTCAAAATCCTTTCTTTCCAACCCCACTATCAAGCCCATGAATTTCAAATTTATCATTTGGAAGCCTAATAAGAATTCTCAATTATACAAGGCATTAACAAAAATACTGAGCAGAACCATCATAGATCTCTGTGGAATTCTTTTTCATTTTTCCAATTTGATAACAATGACAAGTTCTTAAGTACTTCAAACAGTTTTATACTCTTTGTCCCATAGTAGAGTCCTCTCAATTATGCTTTTAATATTACTTATAAGGATATTTAAAAGCAGTGTCAAAAGCAAAAGTACTAAGGTTTCATGGCATTTAACATCTGCCTCTTGTCTACAAGACCCGCTGTCTTGTCATAAAAGACTATCAAATCTGTCATGACCTAGTCTCAGCAAATCCATTTTGCCTATCGATATGCTGATTATCTTTGAAGGTGTCTATTTCTATTTTAGCAACCACACCATACCTATCCTGTTTATTAATCCAACTTTTAAAAAAGTATTTGCTTCTGTCTGGTGTTCCAAATACCTTATTAGGAGGTATCTTCTCTTAAGAACAACTATAAGTGTCACAGGAAAGCATCTGCAAGTAATATATATTTTTTAATATTATTTCAAGCTGCTTCTAATAATCATGTACCACCTGAAAAGCAGATTCTTTTCAAAATGGTTATGAAGCAAATACCAAAATTTTGTGTTTGAAGGCAAAACTGTAGACTAGCTGATCACTTTAAGAATAATTATAAATAATTCTAAAGGACACATTAAAAAATTATTTTCGAACAACACCAGCATTCGTTTACTGCTTGTTTCAAATATATATATATATATATATATAATATGTATATAATATGTATATATATATATATACACACACACTATGGTGATAGATATTTGGAAGTATTGTTTATTTTTAAAAACAGATATTAAAAAACAATAACGTATACTAGGTTCATTTTCTAAATCAACACATCAATACACAACATCTTCATTAGCAGCAGACATTACCTGGGAAGTTTTCACACAATACTTCTATAGATGTTGTTTGTTTAGTTTCTCCAATTTTCTGGTAACGTTCTTTTAATGTTTCAGCCTATGATAAAAGAGCAAAAGAAACTTATAAAGTTATACAGCTTTCAGACAAGCTTTCAGAAATTAAAAGATCATACCAAGAAAAGCTGATGATCTAAAAGCAGGAAGGAAGTGAAGATATAAAAAACTACTACCTTTAAACCTTGCCATGGAAGGCTTCCTCTGAGAAAATACATAAACATATGACCTAAAGCTTCCAAATCATCTCTTCTACTTTGCTCTGAAACAAAATTCAAATATTATTAGAAGTCAATCTGCTTAATTTAACATTATATTTTAAAGCCTAGGTTCAAAATTGTGTAAAAGTAATTGAGAGGTGTAAAGTACTTGAGAGCAAAACAAACATTTAAGGCTTCTTAAGTACTATAGCCTACATTAAGAACAGAGGTAAATCAGAACACGCGGATGCAGACTGCAACTATATAAAACTCAGCAGTACATTAAACAAATTATCATGCTATAATAAATTGATCTTATTTTAAAATAGATTTTGATCCTTTACATATATAATGGCACTTTTGTCCCACATTTTTTCATATATTAGTTACGGACTTGAAACAAATTTAAAAAAAGCTTTAACTTAACTTATTTTTCATCTGTAAAATCATGGAAGATGGTTGATTTCTCAGTCTCACTTTATTGGATATGTAAGTAAGCCAAAGGTCTTCTGAAGAAGGCTCAGAAGTCTTATTATTTGATCAGAAAGCAGCATAAAGAGACATGTACGCATAGTCTACTCTCAGGTCTCACTGACTTAAAGTCTAAGTAATGAAAGAAGTGTCTGGCATGAACCATAACATTGCATCTGCAGTAGCATCTGCAGTAGTACAATGGCATTCCTTCAAAAAATTTATAGAATGTTTGAAAAACGGAAGAGTAACAAACAAAATGCAGTTTATTCAAAGTTCAAAGTTTTCAAAATACATTCCATATTATTTTAAAGTAAAATCAAATCTACTTAGGAAAATTCAATGTAATAGAATTAGTAAAAACCTTTAAGGACTAGTAGAAAAGGAATTTTACATTTTCACCTGACTTTATTCTGCTCTGTTGTCGAAAGAGCTGTTACACAGTGTATTATGTTTTGTAGTAACAAGCACAATTTCCCCTCTAACTTTGACTTCCTCCCTTACAGAAGGCAGAAAACCAACATACTAGTATTGCTTCTACTCAGCATTGTCACAAAACCACTTTGCCTTGAAAGCAAGAGAAACTGAACAGAAAAGTACATGACATGTTACATTTTGAACGCAGGAATGTTAAAAAAGCAAACCTGGCTTTGATCAGATCAACACAAAATATCGCTGCAAATACACTGCATCTGAACAACAGTTCTTAATATAAAAAGAACAGTTTATTTATTACTGTTTTCTATGCCCATCTTCTCACTTGAACACTGAATTAAACATACTAGCAAGTAAATAAAAAAAACACCAAAAACTTATTATAATCCCGAGCTTGGACTACACCTAGTCCCTTGCTTCATCACACATCTGCCAGCCATGGGGAGGTGTTTCTACAGTCACTTCTCCTTCACAATTCTCCATCTTTCCAAATCCCATACCAACACTCATCTTGTTTGCATCCGCTCTGCTACTCTTCTTGTCCACTGCTGTCTTTCCTCAGTGAATATCCTCCAGACAACCTAGTTTTCTCTAAGTTTCTCTGCTGATCCTGCAGTATCCCATTTGCTGAGCATATGTAATGCTGATACCACTACTGAAGTTACTGGAGTGAAAATAAGCAGCGGAGTTTTATGTTTGACAGGTTTCAGAATGTGCAGTAAATGTTGACTTCTGCTACCTGTTGGAACCCAGAGCTCTTTATGGGATGGACATAGAGAAAACGGGTACTTCATAAGCACTGCTCACAACAAATGTTTTTTGCAAAGCTGTGCGTGCGTTATGTAAATCAGTTCAGTGGCTGCAAGAAAATGGTGGCAAAGCATACAAAAATGTTGCAAGCGTGCAACCCAAGGCCCATCTATGAACAACACTAAAGTATGGCTCACAAAAATAAATCTGGAAAGTTCTCCTTGGCATTTGCTGATGGATAATAATTCCTCCCTTTTGCACTAACTTCTACAGGTTACACTGATGAAAAATTAAGCGCTTTGTAAAAAACAACAACAACAAAAAACACATATATATTAGGAGCAATTGCTATTTCACTGAGAGCTATTTCTAAAAGAGGAGCAACTTTCAATTTTTATCCTGAAATGATTTCTCATTAAGATGATTTTTGTATGAGCTTTGGGCACTTTGAGACACTTCTGTTGAATAGTTCCATACTAACTATTTCAAGGATGTGCCATTTGAGTTCATAATGCCCTCAAGATTCTGCTATGGGAAAGATTTTGGTGGCGACTTTTTTTTTTTGTCGTTGTGTGTTTTATATTTTATCCTGGAGAGGGATTATTATTTAGAATTCATTTGAGTTCTTTGGTCATAACTTTAACTTAAAATAGTAGTCAAATATCCTTTCTCATGGATGAAATTTTTCAAGACAATCCTGCCAAGGTTTTTATTGCTGTTGTTAGAGAAAGGGCTTTTGCAAGCCAGAAAAACTGAGCAGTGGACAAGCTGAAAAACAAAAGGATTTCAAGCATCAGCTGGAGGAAGAGTTGCTGATATTTGCTGATCCTAGTGCATCACAAATTAATGAGATTGAGAGGATCTGTTGTAATACAACCATAAGATAACAAAAACACAAGATTTTAGGGCACAGTCTCTCTCCCTCAAGGAGGTGAGGTCACCTGAAGCCAGCTAAATTAGTCAGAAACTAATACCCATTATTTAGTTTACAAGCTATACATAAATCTTGACTCAAATAGGTTGGTTTTAATCAAGACTAGAACCTCATTCCTCAGGCTATCTCCAGAAATTACCTCTTAGCCTACATGGTAAAGTAACCATAACAGGCCAAATAAGACATTTCAGTCTTAGTATAAACCCATTATAAACACCATACTCCCCCTCCAAAGAAAGTTTTACTACTTTCTATAGGAATGCTGAAACAGCAGAAACTTACTATATGTTTGGATCAGAAAACATGGTTTTCGCTGCCAGGAATGACTGCATGAGACTGTGCAATACTCAGGCTCTTTACTATAATCACTAAGCAGATGGCAAGTGACATACCTACATGTCCTGTAGGTAGAGTCAAATCCTGTAGATATGAAATTTATCACCCAGAGTTTCTAATCTTGTTCAAAATGATATGATTCCACACAATAGCATAATTTGAGGGAAAGAACAGCATCCCTTCATGAACAAAATCATTATGTTTAAAAATGTAATTCTGCCAATTTTATAATAAACACATTGTTTGCCATACTGTTGCATTAAGAATAATGTGGGCTTTAAGCAAACTGTTTTCAGTTATACCTTTATGTGAGCAAAGAAAATTACCTTGCATTTTTTAAGTCTGAATCTTGGACAATTAGAATCTCAAATCATTTTGTATTAGAAGCACTGTTTCGTATAATTGTAGATTTCCAGGTTTTCTTTACACATAAAAAGTTATTCATCTCATATTACATATTACTTATTACCCTTACCCAAAAATAAACTGAGATCAAAGAACCACAAATTTTAGTATATTTTGTATTTCAGAGATACTTATTTTGAGCAATATCATTTAATAACTATTACAATTCACTTCAAACATATTGATTTACTGTGACAACACAGCTCTGATACCTGCTCAGGACACAGTTTTGAAGCTATTCTACTAAATTGGCTATAAAAGCAATTAATGTCTCGAAAATCAAAGAAGTGCATTTTCGTTATGAAAAATTAGGAGGAAAAATCCTGGCATGAAAGCAAACGACCAACAAAACCTTCAACCCCACTTGCTGTTCAAAAGCCACTTTATTCATTCCCCTTCTCTTTCATAGCAGAACACTTCACTAACCCTGGTTCTGCTTGCCAGACATACTGCTTTGTATTAACTCCATAAAGGTTATGGCAATTTCACTCACTGTATCTATGCAAGATCAGTTCTTGAGCCTCACTAGCTCTTAGGCCTGCCTCTCCACAACCCTGCCCCTGAGGTTCAGCAATGATACAGTGATTAGGACTACTCAATCTTCTAGGTGTGAGTACTAGGTCTGGAAAAAGATTTCATTCTGCCCCACTGACTCAGCAACAAGTGAGAGTTGCTAGGCCCTGAAAGGCTATGGCCCCTTAACTGCAGAAATTATTTTTTTCTTCAAGGTTATGAAAAAGCTCTGGAATGCAGGCTAGTACAGACATTTATTGTGAACAAAACTACGTTAAGAAATGCACTAGCATTGATCCAATCTACAAATATTTTTGGTGATTTAGATTACAGAAAAGCCTGGTCCTAAAAAAATGTATTTTAAATCTAGAACATATGACAGCTCTGACAACAGAGTGGACCTACCAGTGAAGGGTAGGGGGCTCGAAGGAGGGGTGTTCTTTGTTTTGTTGCTGTTGCTGCTGTTTTTTTTCCCCCTTAACATAATTACTGTTAAATTACCGTTAATTTCTTCATTTGGCCTTTCAATTAGCATTACAGAGCAAAGCTGTTTCATTCCCAGGAGTCTCAGGCATTCATGGTAAAATAACTAACCTCTGCCTCTTCAATAATCAAGCGCTACCAGGAAAAGACCAATATAACCAAGGATATTCGTTATTCCCCAGACACCATTAGACGTACCCACTTTATATCAATTACCACTCCATTTGACCATGCTTCTTTTAACCAATAAATTAGAACAGAAATCCAGTACACTATTTTTCTGAATTTAGGGAAATCCCCCAATTACCAATGTAGATTTCCTGCAGATACAAAAAGTTCATAGGACTCTTACAGACGGAGATTTTTAGCTCCCATACTGAATCTTTATTCTCTGGAATCCCACTCTCCCTTCCTGAAAATGAAGGGAACTGAAGAAGCATGGAATAATTTTATCCCCAAGAGAAGTTAATTTACAGAAGCAAGTGCACCAACCAAATGCTGAAAAGGGCTGCAGAATATCTATATTTCTTTCAAACAGTTATCTGAATAAATCCACATTATTTTTCACATAGACAAAATATCTTCTATTCTAGATACAAACTTCCAGTGTAGTACAAAGCCACTAGAAACATTTGACCAAATGCACATTTTGGGAAAAAAGATAATTGAAATGACTGGCTACACAGTGCTTGGTAACTATAAATCACCTTCTATACACACTTCAAAATATTGGGCCTTGGCAATTTTGTGCTAGTTTCAGCTAAACATATGCAAACACTTAAAACTCTTTTCTTGTTGCTATGCACTTGTTTTGACACTTGTAAACAATCCGGATCCTAAACTATAGTTTTGGTCATGAGAAAACACTATTTCTTGTTTATAAGTAATAACGTAGAGTAAGTTGTAGTTCAATTAAATGCATAATTGAGATCAACCTGTAAGAGAATAAGAACATGACAGTCTGTCTCCTTCTTTACTCAAAAGGCTTTTATTTTTCACAAGGGTCAGCTGAAACCTTGGATAGTCAAGCAGCAATAAAATATCCATTAGCTTTGCTACAAGACCATTGATATTGTGAGAGGGATTACCTATAGACTGAAAATACTGTCCTAAAAATTCTCTCATTGCCTGTATCTTTAGTGCTGAATGTATCCTATATTCCACTGTCCCAGCAACTCTAAGAAATTCAAAACAAACAGAACTTGAAGAACTTCAGTGTACTGTATGTCCTGCTGCACAAACTAAAGAAATGCTACATTTTCAGAGAAAAATCATAGAACTTACAAAAATAAATTAAAAAAAATAAATTAAAAATCTACATAAAGGAGAGGCTGGGAAAGTAAGTGCCCCATTCATAGTGTTCAATGTGTCACAAGAGGTCATATTCAATTTGTCTTAAGAGGTCGTATTTCTCTGACACCCAAGAAATGCCTACAAAATACTCAGGTCAAGGAGAATTACTGCTCTGAGTTTGAGCTGAAGAAGTTTTTACATGAGGTTGTGGTCTTTTGCATGGTATAATCACTTACAGTCCCCAGTCACAGCAGATTTCAGATATGCATGCTAAAATTTTTGCACTTACATTTAAGAATTACATAAATATTTATGTAACTCCTCTGAGAAGCAGCCCTATCACAGTAAAGTAAGACTAGCTACTGAAAAGACTATTAGCTTTGCCACAGCTACCACGGCCAGAGGAGTCAGTATATACCTAGCTACTCTTCCCCACAGCTTTGCTGAGAGGTATAGGACTACTCACAATACAAAAGTTAGATTTGGCAGAATTTTCAAACAGACATGTCATTTAAACAAAAATAAGTCTACCCAACTAGAGTTCAAGATTTTACCTAAAGAATGCAAAAGACTTTCCCCTTGAAGGAGAAAGTGTCATTTATTATGCTAATGTGTTAATATCAGACATGTAATTCCCTAAAAAATCAGGTGTGTTCTCCACATAATTACCAACTTTAAGTTATGTGGTTTTCTTTCTTAAATGATTTGGGGGTAAGAGGATTGTCTTATTTAAGAAGGATTAAATAGGTTGTTTGACTCTAAAATCGGTTGTCTCTTCTTAAACTGACACCAATTTGATATACCATGCACAAAACACAAATTAAATGCTTCCTTGAGAAATTTACATTCTAAAAAAATGTTTAAGAAGTTTAAACACCATTATCAAATTTTAAAATGTGTTCTCAGTAAAAAATATTCATGATACTACAAGAAAATGTTAATATTTACATTGTTATTCTTTAAATGAAAAAAATATTGCAACTAATCTTAAAGCTCTTTGGCTGTAATATGGTTTAAAAACTGACATTTTTGAAATCTTTACCTGGTGAAGAATAGTAAATCTAGCACATGATAAGCTTACAAAAGTTCAGTTACTTCTTACACATCCAATTACTATGTGAACGCATGCAGACTTGAGGGTAGTTCCATGTACCATGCTTTTTTCAATGCATGAGTGGGTGGTTTTTCATCATATGTATATACTAGGAATATGCTATTCTACCTGTTTTAATTAAGAGACTGCTTCAGATCAAGCAGTTCAAAACCCACTGACAAGACCTGGAGCAGCAACAAATTTATCATTATTGTGAAAACAGAAAATATCATAGCACTTTAGTAAGTAATGATACTGCTGTATCATTAGAATAGGTTTCTTTCCATTTTCAAACACTAAAGTACTTGCTGGAATAAAGCTGGCAAATTGTACTCCATTTCAGAAGTGGGAAAAAAGCCAAAAAGTGTTCTAGTAGGCCAGTTTTCAGTAATTATTTTGATACCTCTGTGGAAATAATTTAAGTAGAAAAAAAGAAAAAAAGGAAAAAAAAAAAGGAAAAAAAAAAAAGAAAAGATTCTTATTTTTACACAACTGGCATGCCATAACAAGATAAAATATGAGTATAAACTAATGACCGTTACCTCTAATAAATATCAAATAAAGCATGACCAGGTTGCCTTGAGAGGCTGTAGAGTCTTCACCACTGGAGATACTGAAAAGCTGTTTGGACGTGGTCCTCAGCTCTAGATGGCCCAGCCTGAACAAGCAATTGGACCAAATGACCTCCAGAGCTCCCTTCCAACACCAAGCATTCCGTGATTGGAATCCCTACTGGAATTCTTCTACTGGAATCCCTACTGGATTCTTTCTTTACTTGCCAAGGGTTGGCAGACACTTCCATAACGACTAAAGGAACCACAGTGGTCATGATGCTATGGCAAATGTGAACATGATCTCTAAAGCCATGAACTTCAGAAACAGTAATTCGTATTTTTAAATCTGTGGATTGCTTTTTCAGACACTTAATATGCAAAAGTGCACATTACCACCTTTTGTTCATGTCAATCCTGTGAAGAAGTTGCTGAAGTTTATATTATCAGAAAATTAAATTTGGGAGACTGATGACAAAAAAATCCCTCAACTTGCCAGCAAAAGTTCTCACCTGTTTCATTTCATCTGTTCAACTACAAAGTGACAGTTAAAACCGGTATGTTCATTAACTTAACATACGAAAGCTTCAGTGTTAGAACAGAAAGGCAGACTAGTTGTTTCACTGTTCCTTTAAACATAAACCCACTTGCTAAGCTCAGCCAAGCAAGATACATTCCATGATACTCAGAGCCAAAAGTCTCAATTGCTTCTCACAAGACTTGGCTGTATACTTTAAATTACATATATTTGACAAACAATGTTCTTTAAACTCATGCATTCCTGATGTATAAATACCAAGAATTACACCAGTGCTTCATACGCCTAGCAGAAATTATCTCAAATGTGTTTTACTTTAATTAATTCCATTCTGACTACAGAAGCAACCCCACAGAAAACAAAAAGATGGTCAGAAGAGCACAATCTCCCACCTTTAAAAAGGGAAGCAATTATTATTTAGCCTATTCTTAAAAATTCCCCGTAGAACACTTATTTAAAGAAGTTAGCCACCCTGTGAAGATGTTCCCAGAAGATGGGACTGCAAGTGAGATTTTAAAATCTACAACAAGGCTACCTCCAAAATCAGGTTTCAAATACAAAACAGCTACACATTAAATAACACTTCTTCTGTTTCTCTAAAACATGCAGTGTGCAGGTGTGTAATAAGTTATTTCAATGTAGATTAAAAGTACCCAAATATAACTCTTACCAGATATGAGTGGGGTGGCCGTTCAGCCATTGTCTAATGCTACTAGAAGCCTTCCACTACTTAAAAGGGGCTTATAAGAAAGATGGGGAGGGACTCTTTATCAGGGAGTGCAGTGACAGGTGAAAATCATTTTAAACTAAAAGCATGTAGATCTAGATTACATATTAGGAACAAACTCTTCACCACGAGGGTGGTGAGGCACTGGAACAGGTTGCCCAGAGAAGCTGTCGATGCCTTGTCCCTCGAAGTGTTCAAGGCCAGGTTGGATAGGGGTTTGAACAACCTCGTCTGGGGGGAGGTGTCCCTGCACATGGCAGGGGGGTTGGAACTGGATGGGCTTTAAGGTCCCTTCCAACTCAAACCTTTCCATGAGTAATAATAATAAACCCTTCCAATAATCTGGGGACCTTATATGCACTGTCAGTCTTACACATGAACATACAGCATAGCTATACATATACCTGCTTACTTCTCCCTATATAATGGAGAAAATTGAGGCTGTTTTAGGAATTTGGAGGGAAAATCCAAGACCTACAGTTTGTTTGCACATCATAAATTAAATCTTTCAGCTTTGTTTGTGAAGAATGCACAGATATAAATCAGGTTAAACATCTGAAATGTTTTGAATTATAAAGTAATGTTTAGCATTTTAAAATCAATACCTTTTTGAATTGTCACCATAGAAAAATATCTTTCCATCATCACCTACTTAAACCCTCCTCTCTCCTGTTCTGAAGATTTGTTCTTTTTTTATTTAATTGAAAAAGCTCCACATTCTTTAACTTGCCCAGAGATAGAGCAAAATTACAAAGTTTACTATCCTAAAGTGATGTTGAATGACATTTTGTAAATACTGGTCTATATTTGCCGTGGGATATACAGAGCAAGGAACATATATATTCTTTCTCTACATTTGCATGGAAGCCAGGTAAGTAGCTGAGAAATTTAGAAAGATCTTTCTGATTTAAATTGAGACTGAGGCAGGAACCAAGAGAAAAGCATAAACAGGTGTAACAGTTCCACACTGATTAAATTAAAAATTTGCCTATAGACAAGGTAACTAACTCATTCCTTCCTATTTTGAAGAAAAATATGAAGACTGAATATATGTGGCTACAATTGTTATGAAGGGAATCTATTGTGACAGTATTATAAAAAATGTCAAAAATCAAACTACTACAAAACATCTACCATCATTTCCTCAGCTATGACTGCTCACCACTAACTGAACTTGTCTGATTTTATTGATTAAACCCTCCTATCACTCTAAGAAAAACATGAACAGTATCACATTTGTCATATTAACATGAACTATAAGAACTGTGCAACAGTCTTTCTGACCAATTCAAACAGCAACCTATTTACCATGCAATTATATGCTACTGGTTTACGCAAATTCAAAGATGTCAGCCCTATTGTCACTAGAAATCTTCTACACAACTGGTCTGGTGGGAGGTGTCCCTGCCATGGGACAAAATCAAGACTGCCTTGTATGCTCATGCACCTTTTTCCAGGTAAATTTATTCCTTCAATTAAAATTATTTCTCTCTATATATATCCTGTCATTTCCTTAGTCCATCACATCTGCAATACAAGCATAATATTTAGCTACTCTGACAAAGCCTCATTAGCAGTATAGCCATTAAAAAAAAAATCAAATCTGCATGAAAATGGAAACTACTATTATTCCACTAGGCTAATATTCCTAATATTCCTATACTAATATTCCACTATTATTCCATTTCAAAGGGATCAAAAAACCTGGCAAGGCAGCATAGAAAACCCATATCGCTGCAATCTATTAACTTGGATACCTTTCTCAACAATATCTACCTTTATTTTCCCCATAGCATACTTCTAATGTGAAGATGTTACAATATAAAGATATACCTCTTCTTCTGGATAAATAACAAAAATAACATAAATGTTTGCTGAGACACAATCATGATCAATAGAGACCCAGAGAACCCTATTTCCATAATAGCATTTTAGCAAGTCCAAACTAATTTTGAACAGTACTTTAAACTTCACACTGTAGAGAAAAATTACAACTTGAAAAGAAGATGATTTCACACAAATGACAGCTGCTAATTCTTGTTTCTGCACTTAAAAGCACACGTACCTTTTCCTAAATGTGTATTTATACTCATGTATCTAGCTGTTCCTGTAAGGCTCTTGTGTTCTTGATATGGTACGTGCTGCTTCGTTTCTGGATCTATATACTCCTTTGCCAAACCAAAATCTATAATATGAATAATTTGCTGGGTTTTGTTTCCAGGTTGTCCTATTAAGAAGTTTTCAGGCTTAACATCTCTGTATATCAAGTTCTTTGAATGGACATATTCCATACGAGAAATCTTTAATAAAACGAAAAAATGACAAAGTTTAGTTTAAGCATCAGGTTGCCACATGAACTTGTGGTAGAAGCTAAATATCTTACATTTGCTTTATATTTAGAAGAAGTCACCCCTCTTACCAAATGGCTATTGGTCTTAATACAGTATCAGTCAATGAAAACTATACACATGCCCTTAGTAGATACACCAAATCATGTATAGGAAACCAGACATTAGACACGAATCAGTATATAATAGGAGTTGATCTTTAAGAACAGCTGACACACGGTATACTCTGTGCATATTACTAGGCATAGTTTTAATGAATAGTTTGCATTAACCAGAAATTATGTCACTAAAACAGTGGGAAAACAAGTTCCACATAGATCTACTATATATTAAAGGAATAAAACCTTTATGCCAGTAGAAGAGAAGTGCTGGAATTCCAGCAATATACATATAGCCCAAATATCAATATCTATTTATAGAGTTGGAGACTCAATACCTTTAACATTTCAGAAAGATTTACTTAAAGCACATTATATCAAGGCAAACATGCAATGCCTTGTTTCCTCCTTCCATCACACACACTTGTCCTACTGGAAACCAAATCAAAATGCTTCAAAAAATCTGACAAATTTTTCACTGAATATCTTTGTTATATTTTAGCATTTCTGGAGTTTTATTTTTTCTCTTTGTTCCTGAGAAAGCACAGGTTAAATATTTATGCTATTTAGGAATCCTAGCTTCCATCTCCTTTCATAATTACAATTATTTATATTTCAAGAAGATGTTGTTTTTAATTGTGTATGTCAAACTAAAATCCATGATTTCAGGTTGTCATTAGGTAAGAAACTCAGAAGACAGTGATAGTACATTCATGCAGTGATTTTTGAAAAATTAGAACAAAGCAAGTGAAAATGACATAAAGTCAATCGTTCTGCTAAAATTGTATCACAGCCACAAATACCAATTTAAAACATGCTAAGCAAAAGTCTTTGAAGTGAAATGAGTATTTAATCCATTGAAGACTAAGTTACTCTAATGAACTTTCAAATTCAAATCTGTTCTACTTACCAACTGTATGGCTACCATAAGAACAGTTTTAAGAGAAAACTTCCTATCACACAAGTCAAATAAGTCTTCCAGACTAGGTCCAAGTAGTTCTAGCACCATAGCATTATATTTGCCACATGGGCCAAAATAGTAGACCTGAGGTAGTCCGTCTGTAGAAGAGAGATACAATGTAATTATAAGGGGTTAAATAATGTTAATGAACATAACACTAAAATTCTTACCTGACTTCAAGATGATCTTAAGTCAAAAAATACATATTTCACAAAAAAGCAACAACAAAACTTTGTAAAAGATACAAGTAAAAGGTAGAATAGGAGTAGTGAAAATAGTATCAGTAGTATTAAACGTCTTAAGAATATTACGTTTGACATGAAAAATTTACAATCTTTTATAGAAAATGAAAAAAATCTGTTGGGTTTTGTAAAAGTAAATTGAAATGGGGTTTTCAAAAGGTATTGAGAGCTTTTAAATAAACTCATTTTCAAAAAAATAGTTTTTTTACATTAAACTTTTTACATTAAGGCTATATTCAGGAGATAAAGCGATATTCAAGAGTAAACTGCTTTATATTAATCATTTAAAAATCCAAAAGAGATTAATGAATCCTTAAGCTTCATGAGACATTAAGTCAAGTTGCAGATGCATTATCAAAACAGAAATGCCATAGATAACAAACTGTTGTAGTCCTCACTTGTTAGTATTAATAGTTTTCCAAATATGAGCTAGCAGTGCAAACTCGCGAACACAGGAGCAGCCAGCAAGCTGAGGGAGGGCACTCAGCCAGATTGAAGCGCCCCTGGGGGACAATGCAGTCATTGGTCCCAGCCAACATGGGTTCATGAGGGGTAGGTCCTGCCCAACAACCGTCTAGTCAATCAAGGGAAACCAACTGATGTGATCTTTTTGGACTTCAGCAAGGCTTTTGACATGGTTTCCCATAGGTTCCTACTGGACAAAATGTCCAGCATACAACTAAACAAAAACATCATATGATGGGTGAGCAATTGGCTGACAGGTAAAGCTCAAAGGGTTATGGTAAATGGGGACACATCCGGCTGGCAGATGGTCACTAGTGGGGTCCCTCAAGGCTCCATCTTAGGGCCAGTCCTCTTCAATGTTTTTATAAACAATTTGGATGTAGGACTAGCAGGTGTTTTGAGCAAATTTGCCGATGACATCAAACTTGGAGGAGTTGTAGACTTGGCCAAGGGTGGAAAGGCCTTGCAGAGACATCTGGACAGATTGGAGAGCTGGGCAATCACCAACCGCATGAAGTTTAACAAAAGCAAGTGCCGGGTCCTGCACCCGGGACAGGGCAACCCTGGCTATATGTACAGACTGGGCAACGAGATGCTGGAGAGCAGCCCCGCAAAGAGGGATCTGGGGGTTGTGGTTGACAGCAAGTTGAATATGAGCCAGCAGTGTGCCCTGGCAGCCAGGAGGGCCAACCGTATCCTGGAGTGCATCAAGCATGGCATCGCTAGTCGGTCGAGGGAAGTGATTGTCCCACTCTACTCTGTGCTGGTGCAGCCTCACCTCGAGTACTGTGTGCAGTTCTGGGCATCACAATACAAAAAGGATGTGAAACTGCTGGAGAGTGTCCAGAGGTGGGCAACGAAGATGGTGAAGGGCCTAGAGGGGAAGATGTATGAGGAGCGGCTGAAGTCACTAGGCCTGTTCAGCCTGGAGGAGAGGAGGCTGAGGGGGGACCTCATCACAGTCTACAGCTTCCTCGCGAGGGGGAGTGGAAAGGCAGGTGACCTATTCTCCTTAATCACCAGTGATAGGACCTGGAGGAATGGTGTCAAGCTGAGGCAGGGGAGGTTTAGGCTAGACATCAGGAAGAGGATTTCCACCAAGAGGGTGGTTGCACACTGGTACAGGTTCCCCAGTGAGGCAGTCACTGCACCAAGCCTGTCTGAATTTAAGAAGCGTTTGGACTGTGCACTTAGTCATATGGTCTGAAATTTTAGGTAGACCTGTGTGGTGCCAGGAGTTGGACTCAATGATCCTTGTGGGTCCCTTCCAACTCGGGATATTATATGATTCTATGAGGGGATTGTTCATCTCTTTACTGAGGAGCCCCACCTGGAGCGCTGCATCCAGGTCTGTGGCCCCCAGCACAAGAAGGATGTGGACCTGTTGGAATGAGTCCAAAAGAGAGCTACAAAGACGATCAGAGAGCTGGGGCACCTCTCCTATGAAAAAAATCTGAGAGAACTGGGGATGTTCAGCCTGGAGGTGCTATGGCTCTGGGGAGATCTCATTGCAGCCTTTCAATACCTAAAGGGGGCTTATAAAAAGATGGAGAGTGACTTTTTGCACAGGAAGATAGTGATAGGACAAGGGGAGTGACTTTAAACTAAAAGAGCGTAGGTTTAGATTAGACGTAAGGAAGAAATTCTTGGTGGTGAGGCACTGGAACAGGTTGCCCAGAGAAGCTGTGGATGCCCCATCCCTCAAAGTGTTCAAGGCCAGGTTGGATGGGGCTTTGAGCAACCTGGCCTGGTGGGAGGTGTCCCTGCTCATGGCAAGGGATTGGAATTGGATGGTCTTCAAGGTCCCTTCCAACCCACGACATTCTATGATTCTATGATGAAATATAAGCGTTTTTTTACTTAAATTTGCACTGTCTTCTCTTCCTTGATTACTTTTGGTTTCTGTACAGATGGCACATAATAGAAAACATTTTTCTTAAATCTGAGTTGGTTCATTACAAATCTAAACACCACCAAGTCGAAGTCCCAAAAATTTTTTAAAAATCTAGATTTCTAATGAAGTGTGGGGTACACTGAGATCTATTAATTAAACTGTATGAAGGACAGGGGTTTTTTTTAATGTACACATAAGAAACGATGACAAAGGGAGTTTTCATAAGTCTCAAGGGGAACCTACGATAAAAGGATTCACACTGGTTCCACTTCTAAAGTATCCCATCAAATAATTCCCTTAATTTCTTAAATTCCTTTGAAAATTGAATTCATGGTGTCCAGAAATGAACCACTAACTCCTACACCGTTAAATCATTAAAGTGATTTAGAAGAAAAACATATTTGAATAAAAACAGAATTTCACATTTTAAAGTTTATTGTAAGAAACAAAGTTTTAAATCTGTAGTTGTGTATTTTTTACTTTGAATTTTGTTAAAATAAAGAGCAAGTTCAGAACAAAACATCATACAACGTTTCCAGATAAAACATACGTAAACGTAAATAACTCACTGCATGTTTCACTAACAATCTCTTAAATACTGTGTGAATAAGTATGAAAAAAAACTATCGAGAGGGGCAAAAGGCTAATTCAGTGTTAAAGCTGCATTTGTTTTCAAATCTTGCATATAAATAAGTAACTATATTTAAGCTACTCTTGAATTTAAAAGTAAGAATTCTTAACCACTTGTTTTATTTCACTTTAGAAACAAACAAGTCATTTTCATTTGCAGTATCACAGAAAAGCATGTTAATACTTAAACTGCGGATTAAATGCAGTCTAAAATGTGAACTGGCATCCTTATGTCTTATTTCCTCATACATAAATAGGCCTTACAATTTTCCTGATATAAAAGTAAAAACAGTGACACAAAACTTTCAAGAATACATTTTGCTAATTTGTTTGTCATAAAAAGCACATTACAGGACTGTGTATTTTTCCTTTCACATGAGCTTTTCTATGGTCTCTATTATTACAATCCTGTACTACATATAACAACCATATCCATTTTCAGAATGTCCCAAACACTGGATATTGCCTTTCTTCTCTAAGATAAAATGGGATTTTATATGTGAAAACACTCCAAACATTGGGTGTACTTTGAAGTACATCTTCTATGACAAACTGACGTGCTTAGTGGATGAGGGAAAGGCTGTGGATGCGGTCTACCTTGACTTCAGTAAGGCTTTTGACACCGTTTCCCACAGCATTCTCCTTGAGAAACTGGCTACTCTTGGCTTGGACTGGCATACACTTCGTTGGGTTAGAAACTGGCTGGGTAGCTGGGCCCAAAGAGTCGTGGTTAATGGAGTTAAATCCCGTTGGAGGCTGGTCACTAGTGGAGTCCCTCAGGGCTCTGTACTAGGGCCAGTTCTCTTTAATATCTTTATCGATGATCTGGATGAGGGGATCGAGTGCACCCTCAGCAAGTTTGCAGACGACACCAAGTTAGGTGCACGTGTTGATCTGCTCGAGGGTAGGAAGGCTCTGCAGGAGGATCTGGATAGGCTGGACTGATGGGCTGAGGCCAACTGTATGAAATTCAACAAGGCCAAGTGCGAGGTCCTGCACCTGGGGCACAACAACCCCAAGCAGCGCTACAGGCTGGGAGATGAGTGGTTGGAAAGCTGCCTGGCAGAGAAGGACCTGGGAGTACTGGTTGATAGTCGGCTGAATATGAGCCAGCAGTGTGCTCAGGTGGCCAAGAAGGCCAACAGCATCCTGGCTTGCATAAGAAACAGTGTGGCCAGCAGGGCTAGGGAAGCGATTATCCCCCTGTACTCGGCTCTTGTGAGGCTGCACCTCAAGAACCGTGTTCAGTTTTGGGCCTCTCACTACGAGAAGGACATGGAGGTGCTCGAGCGAGTCCAGAGAAGGGCAATGAGGCTGGGGAAGAGTCTAGAGAACAAGTCTTACGAGGAGTGGCTGAGGGAGCTGGGATTGTTCAGCCTGGAGAAGAGGAGGCTCAGGGGCGACCTTATCTCTCTCTACAGGTACCTTACAGGAGGCTGTAGCGAGGTGGGGGTTAGTCTATTCTCCCACATGCCTGGTGACAGGACAAGGGGGAATGGGCTAAAGTTGTGCCGGGGAGGTTTAGGTCAGATGTTAGAAAGAACTTCTTTACTGAAAGGGTCATTAGGTGTTGGAATGGGCTGCCCAGAGAAGTGGTTGAGTCATCATCCCTGAAGGTTTTTAAAAGATGTTTAGATGTAGAGCTTAGTGATATGGTTTAGTGGAGGACTTGTTAGTGTTAGGTAAGAGGTTGGACTGGGTGATCTTGGAGGCCTCTTCCAGCCTAAATGATTCTGTGATCTCATATTTTCCATACCTTAGCACAATGCTAACTTACACATCTGTGGCTTGAGCGTAACTGTGTCCAAAACCAACACCATTATACTTAAGCAAACAAATGCAGCATTTTCTAAGAGCATTTTCCTTGATATCTTTTCCTACAAGTGATAACAATGAAAACGTAACCCCTAACAACTAACCAGTAGACCTTCGATTTATTTATTTAATTTTAATCACAACTATACCCTACATACTTAACATGCATTATCATACCCATTCCAGAAAGTTTGCAATAGCAGCTCATTCCTACTAAGGAAGTAACATAAACCACATTACACGCTACATGAGAACATGGTACAACAAAGCTTGGTTTTTAAAAGATCATCTCCAATCATCAAATAATGGCTCAGAAAAGCTGTCTGTACGGAAAAGGGTATCATAATTCTAGATATCCCTAGTAGTCAAGTTTCCTGCCTCCATTTTATGGTATTGTGGAATTGTACATGGAAATGTGGATGAGTATGAAGCAGTGAACTGTGTTATCCAACAGACATACAGAAATAAGTCCAAAAAACAAACAACTGAGCACAGACAGGAAAAAAAGAACAGAAAAAGACAGAAGAAAAGAGAACATATGTGATGGTCTGAGACACATTCCAAGAATCTCTGCTCTTGTATCTTCACGTTTAAAGATATGAACTACAAAATTCCCCTCTATTAGCACTGCATTTGTTCTGTGTCTGTTTATAGGATTTTAAAATACTAAAAGAACTTCAAAAATATGGAAGTCGGAAGATTTTGGGGCTTTATCAAGATTTCTAGAACTGGCTTCTGTGAATACAGGTGGAAGAAAAAAAGAATTGTAGACAGGAATTCATTTTGCAGCATTTTCAGATTTGGAGGCAGAGTTGCCAGGTTCAGAAATGTGTTTAGATGACAGGTCAAAAACATCCTTAGAACATATATTCTACCAAATCACACCATTTATTTAACATGATGAGTACTTGTATTATCTACAATACCAGATCTTCTGACTAAGCGAAGTTCCAAAATACCTAAAAATTGTAGTGCGTAATGTATTAAGTTACTAACTCTGCAATACAAAAATGGAGTCTTATGTCTAAAATCCCCCATACTTATAAAATTATTTCATATTAACAGGTCAAAGGACTAGAAGATTTCATCATATTAGACCTTGCTTTTGCTTAAAAACAATAACCTAACATCATTCCATCATTATATTATTCCGTCTTTTCTCCAGATCACCAGGTACGTGTACAAGTAACGTGCTATTAATGAAGAACATCTGTTTTATTTTTGTTTTTCACAATAAAGATTTTAAGTGGAAGCTTTCTTATATAAATCTTCATGAAAAATAAGGTGAATTAGAAAAAAAAATTATTAACCCAGACAGCATCTGAACTACTCAAAAAACACCAACTTCTTAAAATAACTTCTGAAAATTGATTAGCAAATGCAAGACTTAGTTTAAAATGAAATATTTTTATTCCTGTAAAGAAGTGATCACATAAGAAAACAAACTCCTATCATGGGGAATAGCTGCAAAAGGATAATGCAATGTCTTCTTGCTAGCTTAATGACCATGTTAATTCTAATAGTTCGAAACACTGATAAAAAATAACACATATTTGGACAAAAAATAGTTATAGCTGAAGGGGATTGGCGTGTTTACTGCATCATTATTTTCATTAATAATCTTTAACTGTTAGTTGCAATACCATAAAACCTCACTTATTCTGTGTATTTTCATAGGATTTAAAGTATTATAATTTTCGAAGCAATTTTGCCACACTTAAGGTATATTATATTTTTGTTAATATAACAGCTATCCAGAAATTATTTCATTTATTTATGCAGAAGGTTATAGAACGTTATATTTAATGTTATATTTTATATTTTGTGTGCTATACAGCACCATGTAAATTATAGAGTATACCATATTTCCAACATTAATTCATGTTTTATAAAACTGTGCTACCCTGGACTTCAAGAGAGCAGACTTTGGCCTCTTCAGGCATCTCCTTGGTAGAATACCATTGGACAAAGCCCTGGAAGGAAGAGGGGCCCAAGAGAGTTGGTTAATATTCAGTGATCACCTCCTCCAAGCTCAGAAGCAATATATTCCAACAAAGAGGAAGTCAGGCAAAAACATCAGGAGACCTGCATCGAGGAACAAGCTGCTCCTAGCCAAACTCAAACAGAAAAGGAAGGCCTACAGAGGGTGGAAGCATGGACAGGTAGCCTGAGAGGTATAGAGAAATCATCTGAGAAGCTAGGGATAGGTTATGAAAGCTAAAGCCTTATTAGAATTAAATTTGGCTAGGGACATCATGGGCAACAAGGCTTCCATAGGTACATCAGTGATAAAAAGAAAACTAGGGAAATTGTGAGCCCTATCTGGAAGGAAACCTGTTTACTTAGGATATGGAGAAGGCTGAAGTACTCAGTGACATTTTTGCATCAGTTTTCACTGGCAAGTGCTATAGCCACATAGCCCAGGTCCCAAAAGGCAAAGGCAGGGACTGGGAGAAAAAAGAACTGTGCACTCTAGGAGAAGATCAGGTTCAAGACCAGTTAAGGAACCTAAAGGACCACAAGTCCATGGTGCTTGGTGAGATATAGCCACAGGTCCTGAAGGAACAGGCAGATGAAGGTGCTAAGCTACCCATCACATTTGAGAACTCGTGGCAGCCTGGTGAAGTTCACACTGACTGGAAGAGGTGAATCATAACCCCCATTTTTAAAAAGGGATAAAAGGAAGACCTGGGGATCTACGGACCAGTCAGTCTCACCTCTGTGCCTGGCAAGATCATGGAGCAGATCCTCCTGGAAACTGTGCTAAGGCACATTGAAAATAAAGAGGTGACTGGTGACAGCCAACATGGATACACTAAGGGCAGATATGCTGGACAAACCTGGCAGCCTTCTGTGATGTAGTTACAGAATTGGTGGATAGGAGAAGAGCAACTGACATCATCTATCTGGACTCATGCAAAGCATTTGACACCGTCTCGCATGATATCCTTGTCTCTAAATTGGAGACATGGATGTGACAGATGGACCACTTGATTGGTAAGGAGTTGGCTGAATGGTCACACAAGTAGCCGCAGTCAATGGCTCAATGTCCAGGTAGAGATCAGAGACAAGTGGTGGTCCTCAAGAGTCAGTATTGGGACTGGTGCTGTTTAACATCTTTGTCAGCTATGTGGACAGTAGGATTCAGTGCACGCTCAGCAAGTTTTCTGATGACCACACCACAGAGCTTGGTGTCAACACACTGGAGGGAAGGGATGCTATCTGGAGGGACCTGGACAGGCTTGAGAGGTGGGCCTGTGCAAACCTCATGAGACTCAAAAAGGTCAAGGGCAGTGTCCTGCACTGGGTCATGGCAATCCCAAGCACAAATACATGCTGGGTGGAGAACAGATTGAGACCATCTGTGAGAAGGACTTGTGGATGGTGGTTGATGAGAAGCTCAACATGAGCTGGCAATGTGCACTTGCAGCCCAGAAAGCCAAGCATACCCTGAGCTGCATCAAAAGTAGCATGGCCAGCAAGGCAAGGGAGGCAATCCTCCATCTCTACTCTGCTCTCGTGAGACCCCACCTGGAACACTGTGTTCAGCTCTGGGGTCCCCAACACAAGACGGACATAGACCTACTAGAGTGAGTCCAGAGAAGGGTCACGTGGATGATCAAAGGAACATGGAGATGTGGAGATGACAAACGTATCATCCTTGTTCCTTCACCCGTTTACAGCATATTGCAGTGTGCTGCAGATTACGTGTGCCCAGTTAAGTGGATTTATAGACTATATTGTCTAGTTTTAACTAGGCTACCCCTCACAAAATGGCGGAGCAGTACAAAAAGACTCCTCCAAAAGAAAACAGACTGAAAACAGTGCTTATAATGCAAACATGAGCAAACAAGAACAAGGCAGGGCAGACACTTCTACTGTAGTATAAGCTCTTCACCTGCCACATTATAAACAGTGATAATCTTTTCAAAGAAAAAAATGGCCAAAAAATGGAAAATATCAAGAAAACTATTTGAAATATGGATTTACATCCACTCTTATTAACAAAGAACCTCACCCTGAGTGTTTATTATGCTTTGATATATTAGCTAGTGATAGTATGAAGGAATTGCAGTTAGAAAAACACTTAAAAAACTGAACATTTAAAAAAAACTTAAAACTAAGCATCCAGAACATGAAAAACAAGCCTCTACAATTATTTTCAGTAGCATTTCAAGACATGTGTTATTGAATCCACAACCTTTATATCATTTCACTAAATTCTATGATAAATCTTTGGCAGTGTCTTTCGAAATTTGTTAATAGCAAGACACAAAAAGCCAAAGACCCTTGAGGAAACACTTGATCTTCCTGCTGTAGTAAAAATGGTTGAAAATAATGCATGAAGAAAAAGATGGTGTCAAACTGAAGTGCATTCCTTTGTCAGCAAGTACCATCAGAAGACAAGAACATACTGCTGAAGACTCAAGCAAACAACTATTAGGACAAATTAGTCAGTGTGGAAGTTTTGGCATACAGGCGGGTGAGACTACACATGTTTCAAATATAGCTCAGCTTATGGTGTTTGTTAGGTTATACTTTGATAATAACATACACATAACTTTTTTCTGAATCACTACCAGAAAGATGTACTGGAGTCGATATACTCTCAACACTAAATGACAATAAAGAACATGTTTTATGGAAAAATTGTCAGTATAACCGTTGCTCAAACAGGCGCTTGACCACGAAAAATCTTCTGCTTACCGATTATCTTGTGGCAAAGATCTTCAAGAAGTTGAACTTAAAGAGGAGTTGCACATTTTTCTTCTACAAAAAGACAAGACTTCCAAATATGCTGACCTCCTCTGTGAATACAAGTGGCTGCCAGTAGTAGGCTACTTTACAGATTGTTCAAAAAACAGGACGTCACATAAGGGTGAAGGTGACATTTTGAACAACGATCAAGAATGTAGCTGATTTTCAAAAGAAACTTGTGCTATGGAGACAGCACTTTAGAAACTGATGTTTGGAAATGTTTCCATTTTTAAGTGATTTCATTGAGCAAAACAATGCAATCTGACCAGGAAAAAAATCTCTTGCAAACTATTTTACACTTACACCTAGAAACAGAATTTTCTAACCAATTCATAAATCTCCTAAAGAGTTTAAGTGCATTTTGAACCTATTTGCTAAAAATACGAAAATTTAATATCTTCTGATTAGTCTTCAAGAACAAGTGATTAACATCTGGAAAGATGAAAAATAGTGGAATTAAATATAAAAAGCAGAATAAGTAATGAATGGGATTAAAAACAAGTACCACGATTTAGTAAGCACAGCCAGAGATGCACTTCTTCCATTTGGATCTACATATCTTTGTGAGGAACATTTTCCACTTACGACAGTTATTAAAACAAACTCAAACCAAACTTTGAGCCAGACATTCAAATCACTGTATCACAAAGTACAAAAACAAGAGTTTTTTTAAAAAATGAAGTATATTCAAGCACATAACTCTCACTGAGAGGCAGTAATTTTTTTAAAGAGCAAGATTGTGTACAATATATATATTAAATACTATTTAAGCTGTATCTCATCCCTTTAATTTGTCATCTTGTACATCTTTTAATGTACATAATACTAATACAGTGGTACACTTATTTTATAAATACACATAAAGGGGGGATTCAAAAATTCTTACTGATGGGATGTGTGACCAGTAACTCAATATCACTAAAAAATACAATCTGTAATTGGTAAAGCTATTGGACAGGTGACTGTTCAGCGTTTTATTTTAATATCAATGTCATTTTATAGTTTCTTCCAAATCCAGTTGAGAAACACACCTGCTGAAATGACCTATTATATCTTATTACTTAGATTGTCGGTTAAATCAGAGTCCTAAATGACAGTAAAATACACAAGACTGCAATTATAGAACACACTATCCTGTATTCAGTTTCCTACATTTCACTGTCTTTTATTTGTAGTTTTACTTTTCATATATAGCAACTCAAGAGACACTGAAATAATCCGAGTTCAAGATACCGAAGAAATGCAGTATGACCTGTCTTCCACGGCACATTTGTATTGATACTGTCAACAATTCAATTCAACAACCTGCCACCATACAAGGATTCCTCACTAAGAGTGCAGCATCTGACCTGAATCCTCCAGGAAAGAAGTGATGACAGAATTGCAGGATAATGCCGCATGTGGTTTTCAAGTTGAAGCAAAGCAGCATACACAAAAGCATGCATACAGAAAACCAAAGCAGCATATGCAGAAGGCCATACAATCTCAGGAAACTCAGCACTTTACAGCTATGGAAACCACAATCATCCCTGCACATGACTGCAAAACAGCAAACTAAACAAGGACATTATATACAAGCACCGTTACTTCAGTATTTCTGAAGTAATGTATGAAGCCAGGCTTCTTACAGTCAGTAATTACCATTTCTCAAAATCATTAACACATGCACATGTAAATTAAATTTAAATCTGCACAACTGCATTTCTTAACAGATCTCCTGAACTAATTCTAGGGAAGAATACTTCAAATATAAATTGCAAAAATTCTGTACGTTTCTTTAAATGAAATGCTAGAAAAGACTTGCCTAAAACACAAAAATCGCTTACTGTTTGTTCTTCTACATACCACCCCTAGTGAAAATAGAACAAAAGTGTATGTAGGACAGCAGTACTAAAAGAATTTAAAAAAAAAAAAATCAGTGTTCAGTTCAGGAGCAAATTCCCACTACTTACCTAAGAATATGGTTCTAAGCAACGTTCATGTAGCATTACAAAAAAAATCACCGAGTATATATCGAATGTCTGCTAGCAAGATACACAGGCAGGTCAATAACTCAATTTTGCAATTTTGCAATAACTCAAAGCCAAATACACAAGAAGTCATAAATATGTATATGTATATAATTAAGGCTATCCTGAACTGACACATGGATGACACTTTTCTGATCACATTTGGTACTATGCTGTGCCATGGTACCAGAACATTGGTAGCTGTCATGTACTGGGATCAATGGGTTGCAAAGGAGAGGGGAGTAGGACATGAGGCCCAGCACCCTGAGAATTAGGAGTCATCGTGGTGTTGGGAGGAGTTAGAGCAGATCAGATCAGAAATGCTGATACCATCCTGGTATGGTGTCAGCACCTGAAACCACCTTTTTCCATTATAAATGTCACCCTGCGGAGGAAACAAACTACCTCCCTTACTTATGAAGGTAAGCTGGCCACGGCCCTGGCAATAAGTCAGAAGTGATCAACGGATTGACCTCTGTAGCAATAGGAAGTCCTCTCCCATACAGAATTAGTTTTTTTTTTTTTTTAAGTAGTGTACTGCGAAACAGTAGAAAAAAAAACACTCTCCTATCAGTAAAGATGGGCAGATACTGGAAATCAAAAGGATGGTTAATCATGCATTCTATACCCTGAAAGGGCTGTACAAAAAAAATTGAGAAGTTGGCAATGAACATTCAAACCTTTTGTTTTGTCCTACACGATCAAGTTGGTCTGAACTGAAATTAGAGGAACAATTTTATTTTCATTACCTTAAATATTTTGTTCTTTACCTACAGGAAAGAGTACTGAACACCAACTTTACTCTTCACCTTCAGCTTGACAAACAACTTTCGAAAAAAGAAGAAAGAACTATGACCAGCAATGTCTACTCTACCAAAGCAACATTAAATGGTGTAGAAAGTACCTTGTAATAAATAAATGTTTAGTTTAATGTATTCAACATTAAATAGTGTAGAAAGTACCTTGTAACAAATGTTTAATTAAAAAGATATTTCAAACCACTTCTGCTACTTTCCCAAATCAAAACCCAGTTATCAACACAGAGAATCCTGACATGCTCCAAATGCTAAAATAAATATTCAGCTGACCCTAATTGCCAAAACAGTGAGTAGATTCTACTCCTCAGTTGACAAGCTTGCAAAAATGCTTACTACTTCCCTGGCTGTAGCTTCTCTTACATAGTCCTGTTCTTAAACTAACGTTGTTTTACCAGCCAATATATACACACATGATCTATTGGCTTCTGTATCATTGAAAATCACATTACAACCACACTGCAATGTCCTCCAACCAAGAGTAACTTTTTTTATTATAACCATCCAAGTAGTATGATTTTTTTTTAATATCTAAGGTAGGCTCTCATTACCTCAGAACAGAAAGCTACATGTATTTTTAGATACTAATGCAGAACATATTACCACATGTCTACTAGTATCCATCTGTAGAAAAGATTGTCATGTACAGAATGCAGTACTTAGCATTCTTTTCACAGTGGCCAAAACCACTTAAGACACTATACTGTTTTCCACAGAACAAATGCATCTCTTATACCTTCATTGGTCACGTGTCACATTTTGATTGCACTGTAAGAAACATTATTTAACTGCCGATTTGAAGAGTCAACTAAACTTCATCTGAAAGAACAGATGTACAAAAGTTAAGAAAAATAAAATATTACCAATATTGGAATCAGCATGAAATGTTAATGCAGCAATTTCAGAATTAGAATAATCCAGAGCTAAACAGATCTTTGTCTCTTTCACAAATTATCTCAAATGAAAAAAATAAAATCTTAACAATGGGTCCTCCTTGTTGCTCTGGACAGGTAACACTGTTCGTAACACTGTTCTCAGTTAGTCAGCAACATTGCAGACAGAAGCTTGCTATGGCAGCAGCAGCTGTCTGCCTTTGTCTGCCTTGTCAGATGGGTATGAGATCTCACTCTCTTCTAGAGGCTTCCAGCCATTACAATCAATGGCCTACAGATTTGTTAAGAGATGTAAGAAAAAAATCAATAAGAAGTTGAATAGCTTTTATACTCTCAAACACATACAAAACAACTTCTTTAACGTGTATGCAGACTCTTTATTTTAAGACAAAACTGAACCATACTGTAAATTCCTACCTGTCTTCCTTGGAAAACTTCCTTCCTTGGAAGTTTTCACTCATGAGGGACCATTAAGTCCCACATTAAAAAAAATTCTCAGCTTTACTCCTCAAAAGTTGAAGTGAGCCAACAGCTACTGATTTCTCTGACACAGTCTTTCCGAATAGAAAAGCACACTGAGTTTGGGTGTGGTTAAATTACAGACCCTATGTCGATAAGGGTTATTCACAGACATAAAATGTGAAAAAGAGCTGATATCTGAAGTTCACCTTCTTATCATGAAGGGAAAGATTTACTGTGAAAGATAACTACCACAAAATAAATGAAAGCATACAAAACTGAACTTTTTTTTTTTTCACTTAACTTTTTATTCATGCTAAAAGTCCTAGTATAATTTCAGATAAGAACTCTGCTGGAGTTTTATTTGTAGTACTGTGCTATAACTGATGTATCTGTTTTTCTTATCTTTTCTTACTGGGTTTTAAGAAAAATAATTTTAACTAAAATTATATTAGAATTCAAGGTATCTCAAATTTCATCTGTTGGTGCTTATTCACTTAGCTAGAAACTTCGGCATACCAACAACTAAATGATCTCAAACTTTATGAGTATGGTATGTACTTCAAGCAAGATTCTCCTGCCCACCACTACTAAACAAAGTTATAGTAGAAAAAAAAGAAAAGCAATATTCAGAAAAATCTCTACTGGTCTACCTAAAACTTATAATGAAAAGTAAATTATGATGTGACCAAAATTAGTTACATCTTTAAAATGATTTAAGAACTACTTTTAGGAAGTTTAGATCCATTCCTCTGAGTAATTCAAAATGTTTCAAGAGTAGCCCCATAGTAGATAAAATGTTTCCTGTTTAAGAAAGAGACCTCACTTTTTTTTCCTGACAAACTCCTACATTCTACTGAACATTGACAGGCATGTTCAGTAAGAAGCCTATCTGAGGCTGATTTAGCGTCCTTTATAAGCAGATTCTTTCCAAAGGGAAACAGTTTTGAAATGTTTCTGGTTTTACATGCATATTTCTTGCCTATTTTTTCCTTGACTCTTTTGTTCTGTCAGGGAGGAGAATTACAAGAGATCTCCCTCTCAAAATGCTTTTTGCACCCAAGCACATCTTCCACCCATTCATGGCATTCAAGAAACAAAAGAAAGCAAAAGAGTAAGTCTTATCACAGTATTATTGTTATTATTTTTTAATCTTTAAGTCACAAATCCACTACAAAAGAAAGAAAAATGGATGTTATAGAAATAAGTAGACCTGTAGCAGGCAAATACTGGCTAGAGATAAAGGAATACCAAGAAAATACCGAATTTCAAAATGTTAATCTTTCCACCAAAGGAATTCATAAGATAAAGGAAACACCAAGCTACTCTGTTAAAAATGGTTAGAAAGCAAGGTAATAGGCTGCCCAATAACACTGTTTACTTGACTTCGAGAAGGTTATTTCAGGAAAATAACCTTATTTACTTCCAGAACTATTAATTCACATCAGAGCCTTCTTCCCATGCCAACACCCCAAATAAACTGTGATTTCACAGGAGCTACAAGTACCCCTTAAGCCTCAGGTTATTTCACAGTCACCATGGCTGTTTGTAGCATCACCTGTGGAATTCATAGTTCTTATTTGTGAAAAATGAAGTTATCTGTCTTCAGAAAACAATGGCTCTGCCATTTCTCAGAATTGGAAAAGAAATTAAATGTTATACCCTTTTCCCACAGTTACTTCTGAAAAATCGGTTCACACTCACTATACCAATTTTTAGTAGTCACTTACTATTAATTTATATGAATGCATGTAGAGATGTGGAGAACAAATGGAAGATATTTACTACAATTAAATACAAACTCAGTTTACTCTCAAGTATTAACTACCGCCTAAATTATGTAAAGCTTTGCATAAATAAAAAACTGTTTGAGAAAAAAACAACTTCATGATGAAAGCCTGCAAATATGGACTTTTAGAAGCCAGAAGGCTCCAGACAACTGGAACTGATACTCCAATGAGTAATTTCTTATCAGAGAAACCAATCTGCTCACAATTACTACAGTTAAGACTTCTAGCAATGACAGCTATTTTTATACCTCCTAATGCTGCTTTACAATGAAGATACATTTTCATCAGTTTACTCTCTGACAAAAATACAATCACTGCTTAAAATGCAACACTGCCTATATAGTCAGAACTAGTATAAGATTTATCACTTGGTCCATCAAATATCCTCCATCAAGGTTTTCAACTGTTCACATGTGAAAAATTCTTACACCCACATCTGACTGAAACATGCATGCCAAAAAAAATGAACTAAAACAGATTGCCCCAAATTACATGAGGATAGAAAATATATAATTCTGCAATTTTTCTTCTACAAGTTTCTTAGGTTGAATGGGTTCCTACACATAAGCGGCCAATTCTGGCAAAGATGGGAAAACAGTGTTGCAGAAAGAAAAGGAGACAACAAGGTTTTGAACTTCTCTCTAGGAATATGGAAGCATGAATATTACTTTCTTCATGGTGTATCCCACACAACCCACTAAAATGAATCTCAAGTGGGATGCTTGAGAAAGTCAGACAAGTCTCAAAAGAAGCTTAAAAGGGTTCTAGGCTTGATGTGGGAGGCTTTCACTTTGTAATAACAACACTTGGAAAGTTACTTGGAAAACATAGAGAAGGTCACACCAAAGACCTCATCATCTTCAGTCAATATACAAAGAATCAGAGTTTTATTCTCCTTTACAGCACTTAACAACACTATAAGGTAACTGAACAGGTGATCAAGTTGTTGCTACCCAGAGTTTTGAAGACTGAATAATATCAGAAGTAAAACAGACTGTACAACTACGACTGTCTCATTAGCTAAGGGATTAAGATCTCTGCTTTTAATTTATCTGCTCTTTCAGAATGCCAGCCTAGTGTATGTTAACAATTTACAACTATTAAAAAAAAAGACATTGTACCCTGACAGTTTTCTCACATTAGCAAGCATGTAAGACTCAAGATTTTGATGAGACAGTCTGCAACTTAATTTTCCATCTATTAGAAGGAACAGACATTATCATATCTTATGAGGAGTTCTTTCTGAAGAAACGTTCCTGGTGCAACAGCATCAAACACGAAGTTCTACATGAAGTAAAAGGTTTAGAAACTGTGTTTCCCAGCAGAGGATCTTTAAACAAGAGGACAAAATTTTGAAAGCTACTCAACCAGAGAAACATCATCCAAATCTGTGTATCAATAAATATAAGATCCTGAATTCTAAAAAATAAAAGTAGTATTAAAAAGTATTAATTAAAATTCATCATAACACACACATTCAAGGCAATAATACACAAGCGGCATGTCTATTTTGTATTCCGTGACTTTTGGAGAGCACTTTTCCGCTTAAACAGCGCTTCATTGCAGATTAAGCATAACTTTAAGATCACAATTAAAAACAGCCTTTGACGGGAAAAAAATAGTTTGCATGTAAAAATAAAGTATAAACAAAATAGCCCATTTTGCAAAAGAAACATTACTAAAAATTGAAAAAAAAAAGTTACTACATGACCTATGAAAAACTATTCTAGGAATTCAAGAACATTTTCAAGCAACATATATTCTTCCTAGTTATATAACTAATTTAGGGAAGATTTGTACTCACTTTCAGTACAAGAAGCTTTATTTCTTGCTAAGTGCCTATAGTTTTGTGAAAGTTGCAAAATTACATGAAAAATACTAGGGATAGCTCACCTATAGCAGGAAAAGGTGAAAACTGGACAATTGAGGGAACAATCACAAGGGTATTTCTGGGTATAAAAGCACCAACAGGAATGAAACAAGCAAGTCTCCTCTGCATTTAAACTTTTTTTTTTTACATGTGTTTTAGAGTCTAAAATAATAAGCAGCATACAGATAGTATCAATGGAATTGAAGTAAAACTAAGACTAAAGCTATTTAAATATCTTATCAACTTTAAACAAAAATATTATTAGATCAGCAATTTATTTATAGTGTTTATTCAAAGAGAAAACACTTTATAAATTTTAAGACTGCTTAGTTGAATGATTTGGTATGATTTGTGTGATTTGTGTGATATTTTATGTTTATTAAGTAGTCTGAGGATTTCAGAAGAAGAAGAACAGAAATTTTACAATACCAGAAGAACGTGTATATTAATCCACTGATTATGGGTCTTTTTCCTGCTTTAAGTACCTAGGGACACTTCATTAAATAAGATTCACCCCTAAATGAGAAAATTGCTGTGAAAAATGCATACTGTATTACATTACAGTAAAACAAATGATACTGCTTTTTACCTCCAGATCCTAGCTGCTTGTAGAATCTGTATTCCAAATGTAGCTGTGGTGCTCTTGACTTCATTGGCTCCTGATTTAAAAACAAAGACAACATTTAAAAGCCATTGAGCCTCCTGCTGAACCCTAAAAAACTAATACACTAACCTACTACCAGCCAAACTAACCCTGTTGCTCCCAAGATACATGAAAAGTTTGAACATTCCCTCCAAACCGACAGGTAATTAGGAAGCTAGGAAACAAAGCCCAGACAGGTGACACTGCAGTGTAAAGGGCTTTTACATCTTGTATCATTCCACTATCCTGTAGTCCAACTTGCAAACTGATTCCCAGACCCTCAATGGAGTAACAAAAAAAAAAAAAAAACCACCTTTGTCTCCCCAGAGTATGTGTCAAAGTTCTCAGACAAAAGGTAGCATCGGTATGGAGCTTAACAAATCAGACAGTCCACATTCCTGCTATACATGATAAATGCATTTTTATCAACAAAAATAGTTTTATGCTAGGATCAGGAGAAAAAATAAATCCTTTCACCAAATAGCCATATCCTAACATAGATTAAGTTGCATCATTCTAAAACTTTAAGTACAAAAAAAAAGCACCAAAATAACTTTGTTTTTGAACCTTTTTTCCCTGGCATAGCTTACATAGGTTAATGAAATCTTAGTTCTGTGTCATACATATCAATGTTGCAAAATCTCAGAATAAAGTGACGTGATATCAAACACAGGAACACACAAGCAGCCTAAATCTAAGCACGAACTTCTTGAGTATTTCCCTTTCCAAAGTAAATACTACTTTATCATAAGATTGTTAAAGTAATTTCCTAGAGCACCTTCTAGAAGATAAGCCTGGTTTATTGTGATATATGATATCTCCTAGTGAGTCAGTGACAATTTGGACATTAACTGCTAATTATTCCTGCACCGACTGCTGCTACTGGAATTGCAGCATGTACTTGGAAGATTGTTAATATGAACACTTACCAACAACAACAGATAGTGCTGAATGTCAATTTTCAGGAAAAGCTTGGGCAAGGTACTCATCCCTTTCCTCACATCATCTTCTCAAGAAGCTAACAGCTCATTAACCTATGTTCTTTCCAAGTCGTGCATCCGGGCTATAGAAGCCATAAGCCAATCTGCAATTTAAGAAGCCGAGTTCCCTTCCTCAACCCATCTCCCTCCAACACTCAGATGTTTCAAATTGCTGCTCGTGCTACAGCCAAAATCCCTGTCAGAATCCATTTGTTATTTGATTCTGGCAGGACGCCAAAAGTTGAGGACCACAAGTAAGAAGAGGCCAACACAGCAGCTTTTACAAAAACTAAGCACAATTTAATATATGTTTTTATCCTCCACAGCATTCACTCTAGTTGCTTACTGGAAATTTTTGCAAAGAACTGAGCAAGAACTTTCTGAAAACAAAAAGGTGTTAAACCTTTACACACAGTTGTTAAGCTACACTAGCTGGGCCACCAAAAGCTCTCACTTCCAGTTTATGAGAATACTTGAAATTTATTATCACATATTAGAGACAGATTTCACTTAAAGCATATTACTGTAAATATGGGTCTCAGCAAATAAGTGCAATTATTAACCTCAGTATACAGCTTTCAAACATTTAAATAAATCCACTCTAACGCATAAAACATTTTAACCTTTTATAAAACTACACAAAAATTTTGCTACCAGTTTGCTTGCAGTGGTATTATACAAATCTAACAGTTACACTATGTACATACATTAATGTATACATACATCAATTAAAGCTTGCAACTCTGCTAAGTGTAAAATATTGTAGTCCATAAAACTCTGCATCAGTTTAACACAAGACAAGACACTATCAATTTCTCACTATTCAATATTGCAGTATGGTCCCATAACGAGGAAGAAAAACAGCTTGCATATATTAAATTTATGTGAATAGCCAAGAAAAAAAAAATGGAGTTTCCTAGGGAAAAGAATTCTATTTTTGACACAAACATCTACATTGACGCGTCTTCAAATAAATGGCACTTGTTCAGGTCATCAGCAGAAAAGTTCTTAAGTCTCCAGAAGGTACAGGTTCACAAACAGTCTAACAAGTCTACTTGCCAGCTGGCCACCAGATAGACTAAGTTAAAATCCTGTCTAGGAGATAGACAGTGTTAACACTTTTACTGCCTCCAGTAATGCAGAAAAATTTAACAAAATGTAGTTGTAATTTATTTACTGATTGAGAGTTTTCTGCAATTGCATGCATGTGTAAGTAGGCTTAGATGCTTTATTGACTGTTGAGTAGCTACAAACATACAAAGGAAAATTTTTTTCATTCAAGAAAACTAGTGAGAGGGCAAGAACAATAACCTACTATTCATACACAATTAGTTTTGTCCCTACATATCGTACTTTGAAGTATGGAGAGAACCACTGGAAAATTAGAAGAATAGGATACATAAGCTTAAATCCAGAAAAAAAAGATATGTTACATGTAAACTTTCACTGTAAGATGAAAGTGAAGGATACACTACATACAACATTTTTATTCCTGACTGTTAAAAAGAGAACTATATTCAAGAATAAAAAAGAAGTAACACATCATGGTTCTGTTTTCATTAGTGTTCCAGTAGATTTCAGGAACTAAAAATAAGCTTGGGAACCCAAAACTGAAGCACTGTTCAAATGCCACATTAATCCCAAAAGACTCTGAAGCCAGCTCCTCCTCTTACCAAAGAAATTGAGTATATTTTTGGTTTACATAATTAGTCTTGAATGTAAAAGCAGCATTGTGAATGTGATTTACAGAACATTGCAGAACTGGAACAGTTCCTTATGAATCCTTTGGCAAATACCTAAACCATTATTATTTCAAAGCTGTTTCATTAATGTAGATAGCTTCTTTTTCCACAGAAGAGCATTCCCTCTTAATGAGGGGCTTGGGGTTCAACCTGAGTTTGAGATTTTCCTGCCATCAAAGAATTAGCATGCAGTTGACTAAGTACTGGTTACCAAAGAAGCAGAAAAAACAGCTCCTTAATTCATAATCTTTTCTCCCTTATTTCTTTTTTTCTTTTGTGGGATGCTTATACATTCAGACAAAAGGATAAAGACATTTGAAATGCAAAATCCATTTCAAGTTCATAATGCATTTTTATTGCAATTATTTTTGCTCCAAAGACATGGAATAAGCTACTATAGTTTTCACGATACACCCTTTCCATCTCAAGGTCCATGACAAAACACTTTACTTTATCCATAGCGTTGTAAGTTTTCAACAACTTTGTTAGCCTAAACACAACAGTATATGTAGCCTAAAGCACAATATTCACCTACTACATAGTTTACATATTTTTAATAATCCAATGAGAACTCAGTGTATATTCTGTCTCTATTTGATATTTTCTTAAGAAGCAAACAAAAGCTATTTTCAGGAAAATTTTCTGTAAGAGGTAGGGTTCTTGTTAAAGGAAAAGATCAGTCTATTAAACAGAGTTGCACGTGATTTGGATTTACTCGTCTACACATTTCAAGTAGAGAGGTTTTGAAATGGTAGCATTCTAGACTGCAGTAATTTAAAAAAAAAAGGAAAAAACATTCTAGCCTTGGAACTGCTATCTTCTTTCCCACAAACCTCTTACAATTTTTATGGACTAAAATCTAAGAAGTTAGATGATTAATGAATCAATGAACTAAGCATTACAGATGAAAAGCACCAGTGACTACCTCATAATTTGTAGGCTTTCACAAAGACAAAGGAAAATCAAGCTATTTGCAGAAGTAGCTCAAGCAGAAATTCCTTCCGTTGATATTTGGTTAGTGCTTCAGCAACCTCCCATGGACGTATGTTTGGGCAATGGAGAAGTTAGTCAAAGGAGAAGGGAAGATGAATGAAGGAGAAGACAGAGCTGAATAACAAATAGGAGGTGCAAACGTAGTACAGAGTCACGTATTAAGAGAAGGAAATCTAGCAATAAATAAAAGGGTTAGCTAGGAACCATTTACAGTACACCAAATGGTAATGTAATTGCAGAACTACCTCATTAAAAGGTACTAGTTTGCATACTACTAGAACAGTAGAAACCTACAGTTAGACAGCACAAAACCCATTCTTAACACTCTTTTTCCAGTTTAAAAAAAAAAAAAAAAAGCAGTTCTGGCCTTTCAGTCTTGACTACCTGTCCAACAAAATAAAGGCCCAAATGAAAGAAAATAGGTTGTAAGCATTAAGATCCTGGAACAGTAGCTGTTTTACTACAATAAATACACACTTTTACATAAACCTCATAAATTAAAATGAGTATCTGTGTGAGGCCTAAGGGTTGTAAGAACAAAATTACATAGTTTAAAATTTTTTCTTTCACAAGTAATCCCTAAACTGCCACAAGTATCATGAAGAAGAACATATTTGTACACTGCACAAGAGAGAAAATATTAAACACACTGAAAATTTGAAGTCAAAACAATAATCATAAAATCCATTTCGTTTAAACATCAGTAACAGATACTCCAGCAAGCTTTCAGTAGTAACCCACACCATCCTTTTGGAAAAAGGTATATGGTTACATTTACATACAAAACATCTGGCATAGGAGAAAGCAGATTCTCCTACCAGCTGCTCACAAGAAACCAGTAAGTAAATAGTACGATGCTACCATAAGGAATTAAAATACAGTTTTGGTATAGTGCAGGAGAGGTATTATAACCGTATCTTCCACCAGTTGCTGTTCAAACTAGAATACATGCATTATTCAAATTACCTCATTCAGTAAACATGAACTACAACAGGTACAGACAATTACTAAAAGGAAGAGGAAGTTATGAGCGCCTTAATTAAGCTAACAAAACAAAGAGCACAGACCTGATGACTGCTCGCAAAACACAAAAAGCAAATAAATGCTAGGCATGGGGAAAAGCTGTTAAACTAACGTTTATAAAAGGAAAAGAATGTATGCCATGAGCAGGTACAACCTCCCTAACCATTACAGAGTCCTGGCATGCTCTCCAGCAGGAGAAGCAAAACTACAGAAAAGCAAAAATTCAGCAAAAGAACATATGTAATAAAAATGGTTTTATCACTGAGCAGATTAAAAAATTCTCTCACTTGACACCAAGTAATTAGTACTTCAAAATATCACTCTCTTGCAAACTGTTTCTGAATGTGCTCTTCAGTAAGTAGTTTTTAACTAGAGGAGTTCTCAGAACATCTTCCAAGTTTCACCAGACATTAAAAAAAAAAATCACTTAAAGATTGTTTTTAAAACTAAGTGAATTTAGAGGAGGTATAAAGCACACACAATGACCCATTGAACTGCATCCAGCATTACTCTTTCAAAGTATAACCTGGCCGTTTTTAAATCTGTAACTACTCCTGAAATAATTATTTTCTAATAATTATTATTCTAGTAATATTTTTCCTAAACATTGGATAGTTGCACACACATTTTTCATGGATTATATAAACATAATACTTTTTAGACTTCCAGTTTTAAGCCACCTATTTCTCTGTTTCCATAGCTTGTCTTCCTCTTTACAGAGCCCAAAATTTCACCACTCTATGCTGTGAAAAGCATTCTGTTCTACCGTAGCAACAAGAAATTTACAGCAGTCCCAAAAAAATTTCAAGGACAAAAAGTAAACTAATTCTGTCTTGAAATACCTTGGTTATGAAAACAGACATTTACCTAGAAGTTAAAAGGAACCCAGAAGCAAAACATGAAGTAAGTTGAATAGCTCTAATGAAAGATGCAGAAAAAACAGAACAATATCACATAACAAATATATAATTTTTACATATTTGTTAAGTGAAAGGGAACTTTTGACACACCATCACAAATAAAAAGCCTACCAAATCAGAAGTGCAAGTATCAATGACAACAGATGAAAAACAGTTTGGTGCTGGAATAAGAGTGTCGAACTAAAGACATTCTGTAGAATTTCTGGAACTTTTTTTAGTCATCTGATATCAGATTTGCATTAAATTTGGCTTTTATCTACTTGTGGCAAGAGAAAGTAGTCTACTAGGAGGACCACTGAGCATACTGCTGAAGCAGGAGTCAATCACTGACTTCAAAGACGTTGATTTAGCTCTCAGAATAGTGACAATTAACACTGGCATTATTCAATATGGCCAAAGCATTTAATTATGACTACCACTAACTGCTTTCATCTACTCTATGAAAACACACAAAAGTATTAATGATTTCAATTAAGGAAAAAAAGCCATTGTATATGTAAGGAAAATCCCGATTAGTTTTTCATCCCAAATCTTAACGAAAAAGTATTAACTTACCAACTTAATTGCCACATGTTCATTTGTGTATAAATTGTTTCCTTGAAAACAAAACAAAAAAACAACAAAAACAAGAACGTGAGACTTCAGCAGTGACAGTGCATAAAAACAAAGCTGCGGGAGATCTATTCTGCCAAAAACTATCCTCATAAAACACGGAAGACTCATGACTACTTTCCTTAGCAATAAAGTAAATTACTTGTCAAGAACTCATTGGAAAATCACAGATGACACACTCAGCAAACTTGGGCTTTAACAGTGTTAAAATAAGAGTACCTTTACAAGCAAAGCATGAATAGCATTTTAAACTCACAGCAAGTCTTAGGACTTCATTTATAGTTTAGAGAGTATAAGATTTTTGGTCTGAATTACTGAAATATACTGAATTTCTGTGATAATTTTCACTATAGTTCACAGTAAAAAACACAGGGTTACTGTGCCATAAATGTCTTACTCAAAAGTAAAAAAAAGAAGTAATTTAGTAAGGTTTCAGAGTTTTTTTTTTATTATTGTTTTTAAAATGACAATAAGAGGACTACAAGAAACAAAAACAAAAAAAAATTAAAAAGCACAAACACAAACATTTTCAACATGTCCTACAAATGCTTTAGGTATCCCAAGAACACAGAAGATAAATGGAACAAGTTGACATCATGAACATATCATTACTGTACACATCTGAGTAAAATAAATCTTCTCATTTCAAGATTTAAGCCTACCAATTAAAGATAAATTATGTACACTTCAAGAATTGTAACTAAAAGCACAGGCTTTTAGGAAAGGAAAAAGGAAAGGCAAATTAAACACTCTTCAGTGTTTAAACACTGAACACTGAAATTAAACACACTGAAATTAAACACTCTTCAGTTACAAAAAAAAAACAGCAGAATTTGGTACTGTGAAATCAAGGAAAATCACATTTAAACCTCGCTTAAGGTTCTTTGGAACTGCTGGTCGAAGATAATAAATATTCTGGTACTCATTTTAAAACTGCGGCTTTTTTACTGTGATACCATACTTTAAGGAGAACTTGGTTCTTGAATAGTGTCAGAAGTGGCAGTTTCATTGAGACAAAATTTCAGCTGTTTCACCAAGTTTACAACATTCTTACAGTAATGTACCAATTTGCAACCTGCTCTGGTATCCAAGTCAAATTTGATCTTCTATGTTTTCAGATTAATTGCTGAAAGCTTTTTTTTTTCTGAAATTGTTATATGGTTTTGCAACATTAGACACTAACAGGTTAGAATTGACTAGGGTTTCCATCTCCATTCCCTTCTCCCCTCCAACACCCCAATTCTCTACATTACTAAACTCCAACTTAGGACAAAGAGAGCAAGAGTATTATTACCAAGTTAAGTACTTACACCATTTGGAAAATGCATCTGCTGGTTTAAAAGCAATTCTGCAACTGGATGAGCATATTTCAATCACCATTACTGCAAAATTTTACGCACTGACTGTAACACTAAAGCTACATAGACGTAGAACTGAAAAGTATCAGGTAAAGAAAAAAATAAGTAATCACTTCTGACATTTCTAATTTCTTTACAGGATTCAAATGTGTCCAGTGTATACTATTTTAACAACAACCCTGTTTTTCTCTGTAACATTACTCATGCCCAAATTTCACATATTTAATTCATTTTTGTTAAAGAAATTGAACAGGAAAAGGAAGAAATGGACCAACACAAAAAGGTGAATATAGTTACATTTATAGTATGAAACTGATCTCAGCTCTAGTCCTTATTTTTAAAAATAGACTACTCTTGCAAAGCTGAAAAAAGGAATTATAAGATCATGTGTCTGTTACGGGATCAAATTTACAAAAAGCAAGCTACCTGAAGGCTACACCCTAACCTGATTACCAAGCAAATGGAGAATTCAATGATCTATCCAGGGACTACAGCAGACATCCCAGGCACCTAAAATACTTATTTAAGGATCGAGTTTTTTTGTTTGTTTTAAAATAATGCTTTGAAACTGTCTCTGTGTTTTTGCATTGTATTACCATATTGAAGACATTTAAAACAAAGTCTTGCAGTGAACATGCTCATTCAGTCTAACTAGGTATCTGTCATCTACTACAGTAGTTAACAAATTCAGTTACAGTGACTAACTATTCAGTTCCAGTACCCAAGTGGAGTGATGACAGGTTTAACATTCTGAAGAAACGTCAGAAGAGATATTGTAACTTTGAATATAATGAATCAAGACTATCATTTCAAATAATGTAGGACATCACATTTGATGCTTCTGATGATGCCTCTGAAAGCACAGAAGCAGGTAACATGTAATGCATCACAACCAGCAGGAACATAGACTGATTGGACAACAAAAGAAAGCTTATCTTAACTATAACTAAGAAATATAAAAAAGCTGTTAAGAGTAAAACTTTGTTTGATGAAGTCCATAAATTAAGTGCTTGTGTACATGTTTGTACACAACAAGGGAGGGATGCCTGCATTAAGTTGCTTTCTACTGTACTAACGCATACAGAAAAATAAGTTAAAAATCTATCTGTAATACCAATCTTAGCTGTCACTTTCAGTAGTTTATACGATTAAAACATCTTACCGCTAATAAATTAGGACTTGAAGAATCTATGTATGAAACAAATAAGCAGATGTTCAAGAAAAGCCTGCTGCGCTTTGCAGATGGAAGGACAGAATACTCTTTCCCCGCTTTCTCTCACCTGTATGCACAATTTATTTCACTATCACACTAATTTTTAGCTACTTCAGTATTATTTCTTTTAAAAAGAAATGGATGATTTCACTCTATATCTGCTGTAACCAAAATAGATATGATAATAATCTGAAATCGATAGCCAATTCTGCATGTTGTGACCACACTAAGATAATGGACAAGAAAATATTCAACTTAATTATTTCATAGTTACCTTCAGCAGTAAATGTGACATATTAATTATACTGGTTTCTTTTATTTCATTGAGAGGTTTAAGTGAAAAGTAATCATTTGAGTAGAGTTTAGAAAAGTTTAAGACAAGTTCAAAACAGAGCTCCTGCCTGACTTCTGATTTTCAGAGGCACATATATAACAATCTCATTTAATTGCGGCTGGAATAACTACAGTGCCTCTTACTGAGACTGTTTTAAATTCAGTATCCTCATTAAGGAGTACAGAAATGCTCTTTCATTCCTCTACAGCATTACTGTGCTCATCTTATTTGCATTCTGACACAGAGTATAGTGCCCCCTGAAAGCACTATACTAAAACCTGTTTGTATTATCTTTCTGCAGCACAATAAGTAGTTCTACCAAAAGCAGAGTATCAACAGAAATGCAACAACAACATAGCCCACCCTACTCTCAGATGCCCCATACCTGAACAAGTCCCTTTTAACGTTAAAACACAGCATTAAGTCAAGTCTTACATAAATATTGGAGCAAATTCTTGCCATTAACTGTTCAGTTAGGTTAGTTAATACATACAGAATTTCCAGATCTTAAAAACCCTGGACAACCATGCTTTCATCATGGAAATTTAAGTGCCCAAAAATAAATCTGTATCTTCTCTTCCAAAACCACATATCCATCATGTCTGTCGTGTACTTTTTTTATAAATGGTAAAATATCCAGCCCCCCTTCCCCTTCCTTCTCCAAAACTCCAGACACAGTCTGACTGCCCCTAATTAACAGCAGCTTACTGTTTAGCCTCACTATACCGTTACTGGTGAAAAGGAAACCAAGGGATCCAACAGCTTGCTGTTGTTAAACCTTCTGGAGTGCCTGCTGTACTGTCTTCCAAGAGACCTCTTAAGACAGTATTTCATGCCAGGCTAACAGGTGGACGATATGTTTCATATACATTTAGCTTCAAATACATCTGAATAAGCTGCTTCTGGAAGTCAGGATAGAGAGCAAAATACAGTAACTATGAAAGCATTTCCAGCATCTTAGAAGAGATAACTGGCTGAATGTGAGACAGCACTGCGCACAGTTATGAAATGTTATTATCCCTGGAAAGTCTCCTGCTGCATTGGAGTCTTAATATGTAACAGAGCTTATATGGACTGGGGTTCAACCCCGAAGAGAGCTACAAGGCAAAATGAACATATCTGAAGCTTGCAAGTAGTTTGAAGAGCTGTATGATGTGGATATCATGTAGGTATCTTCATGCCTAGCCTACACACAAGGCTTTGAATAATGAATAAAGAACAGTCATCTTACCTAACCGTAGTTCTCCAAAGTTACCGCCTCCAATTTTTTTGCCGACTCTGAAGTTAGGTCCAACCATTAACACTCCTGAACTTGAACCAGTTCCACGTGGAATATGGCCTGACCTCCCAGAAGTCCGTGGGATTCTTTCATCTGGCTTGTCCTTGTCTTTTTTTTTATTATCCATGTCAAGTTTACGGTACTCCACTTTTATTTCTTCCTCTTTTCAAAATCAATATAAGCAAACTCCAGTTAGACAGTGCGAGTATGCGAACATCACTAGCAGAGCACCCAGCTGGTTACTGTCAGGAAGCAGTCAACAGAGCATTCATCCCATTCACGAAGTTGTTTTTTTTTTTTTTTTTTTTCCCCTTGGGAGTATCTGCAGTGAAATGTATCTCCAAAATGTATGCAAACAGCAATATTTACTAGCATTTACAAGAACTCTGTCAAAGGAAAACAAAGTTATTCAAGACAGTAAAATCCTTGTACAAAGTTACATCTTCCTTTAATGTGTCATACGCTTAAAATGTAACTATATTTGCTTTACAGATCTTCTATGAAGTACAACAGCATAGTTAGAAGTCTGTTTCCAGCACACAACTGCTACAGATATTGGTGCAACTGATATGAGCTAAAAAAAATACATAAATATCAAGGCTCTATATGAAATACCCTATAAAACTACTTCCTGACTCTGTGAACAGACGTAAAATTGCTATTTAAACATTCATTGCATCTAATGCCAGCTCTGCAAGAGACAACAGTTCACCCAAGTAGTATCTATTTACCAAAGGAAATGCTTAAGCTACACAGTAATTTATGCTACTGAAAGATACTCAAAGTGAAAATGATTCCATTATCTTTCCTGAATTAGTTTGAGATGCATGATTTATACACTTACGACAAGGACACCACAATTCATTCAGTAACTTCTGGAACTTGAAAATGTATTTACTCAAAATATTTATTCTCTCCTGCCCCATTTAATTAGGTCATACATTTGCTTTCCGACTCCCCCCGTCCACCATTCGGCATCATTGCCCAGACACTAATTCCAACAGTTTTTTCAGAAAATGCATGTTAACTTACTAGTGCAATAAAGAATTAAAGAAAGCTTTCAGCTTTATCTGGCCTCTAAGAATAGTGACTGGTGTTTTCTATTTGAAAACAGTGGTTTTAAAAACAAAATCGAGAAGATTGGCTACTACACAGCCAAAACTTCAGGGAGATTTAAATACCTGTTCAGAATTATTTTGCTACAGTTGCTTCAATATTAAGAATACATGGCAGAAGAACAAAACATCCCCTGAAACAAAATAATGTACCTAGTGCTGTTTATACAGCCTTTGTTAAAGATGGTCACCAGGAGCTTATTTTCAATGGTTTGAACTGAAGATGCTGGAATTTCTCAAACCCAACTATCATGAAATAGAATTATTATTACACGCATTTCAGCTGATTACTGTGTCATAAAAATCAAAGAGCCAGCACAGAAAAAGTCGTAAGAGAATATGAACAACCACCCAAATAACTGCATCTGCTGAATCAGGGATACTCACAGAACAGCTTTAAGTAGATGATGTTTAAAAAATCACTAATCAAGAGCTGACTAAACTTCTGCTGAACAATGAAGAGCAAGCAAATTTATTTGGTGAAGAAACATGACTACTATCAAAGGGGAATTAATGACTTGTTTCCAGAACAATGACAAAACACAAATACGGGTTCCAATCCAATTAGATAAGCCTAATGCAACAGAAAAGTACAATAGTAAGTAATAAATGTAAAGGTATAATACAAGTAGATGCATTTAAGAGAAATAATAATACAAGCACATTTGGCTGCAATGTACTCTTGCAGGCTCAAGTGATGTTAGATATCCTAAATCAACATTCCAAGCCAGCGACCCTGAAGAACTAAAGAGGAAAAATTACCTTTAGTAAAGTAACACACTTCTGCTATGTATCTGGTCATCAAAATGCCAATATCTTAACTGTGGACACCAAACTAGTGTTCGTCCCTCCTCCCCCTCATCCCCATCACCCAGAGAAGGCGTTGAGATATATGATCTTTAAAGATCTCTTCCAGTTGTGGTTGTACCCAGGTGGGCAGCTGAACTCCACCACAGCCACTGCCTCACTCCCCCTCCTCAGAAGAGGGGAGAAGAAAGTATGCTGGAAAAGAAATAAAAACTCAGAGGTTGAGATAAGGATAAGCTAATTAAAGGGGAAAGGAAGTGGGAAAAAATAAGCAAAGGCCACACGGAAGCACTGAGAGAAAATAAATAAGTTACTCTCTACTTCCCATCACCAAGCAGGGTTCAGCCATGTCCTGGGAAGCAGGGCCTTGATATGCCTAGTGGTTATTTGAGAGGACAGACATCTTCATAACAAGAGCCCCCTCTTTCCCCTTTCAGATGTTTTATTGCTGAGTGTGACACTATATGGCATGGAATATCCCTTTGGTTAAGTTTAGGCAAGCTGCCACGGCCATGTTGCCTCCCATCCTCTTGCCCCACCCCCGTTATAACCTTGGTGGGGGTTGGACAGAGTCCTGATGCTGTGCCAGCACTGCTCAGCAACAGACAAAACGCTGGTGTGTGATACCTGGGCTGTCTGAGCTATACATGCAGAGCGCAGCACAGTATGGGCCGCTGCAGGGAAAGTTGACTCCATCCCTGCCAGACCCAGCACACCAACCCAAACCATTCTATGATTCTCTAACCGCTTACCAATTACCATCACAGACAAAAGATACAACTTGCGGAAAATTAATTTATAGCCAACTAAACATGAACTAAGGTGGTGAGAAATAAAAATTCCTACCTCCTTACCCTATTCTTCACAGGCTCAATTTCCCACATTTGTTCTCAACTCCTCTAACACCTCACCCCACACCCTGAGCAGTGCAAGGGGCTGGGGAAAGGGTCCCGTGGTCAGTGCACAGCAGATCCTCTCTGCTACTCTCCTCCTCACATTTTTCCTCTGCTCCACTATGGGCCCTGCACACAGGCAGCGGTTCTTCAAGAACTGCTCCCACATGGCTCCATACCACGGGGTCCATTCCTCAAGAGCCAACAGCTCCAGCACAGGTCCCACAGGCGGCAGCTCCCCCCTTAGCAGCGAGCAGCAGTCCCCCTGCAGCCCATGGGTCCCACATGGAGCTGATCTCCACGCTGCAGCCCGTGGAGGAGCCCCCAGTGGAGCAGGTGGATGTGGCCTGGAGGAGACTGCGGCCCATGGAGAGCCCCCGCAGGAGCAGGCCCCAGGTCAGAGCTGCAGCCTGTGGAGAGGAGCCCACGCAGGAGAACTTCTGCTCCGTGCCTGGAGCACCTCCTGCCCTCCTTCTGCACTTGCTGTCCACCTTCTCAGTGACTGCAGGGCTGTCTCTCTCACATTTCTCTCACTCCACTCTTCCTCAGCTGCTGCACAGCAGTTTTTACACATTCTAAAATGAGATTTCCCAGAGGGGCATACACACTTGGCTGCTGGGCTCAGCTGTGTCCTGTGGTAGGGTCACTGGAGCTGGATGGAGCAGCTGTGTCCAGCACAGGGCAGCCCCAGGCCTCTTCTCACAGAAGCTACCCTGCAGCTATCCACTGTCAACGCCTTGTCACAGATAACCAATACACTTACAATAACAATGTCCACGTTTTTCAGATATGTGACATTCCAAAAAATAAAGGTAACTGCTTTTCTAAAGCAGCAAGCGCTTTCAGTAGAAATAGTCTACCACAGAGTTTTCAATTTAAGGAACATCTACTTCCAAATTTTTTTTGTATCCACACACAGATTTTGCCAGATCATTTTAAAAAACAAGGAAACAAAAATCAAAAAGATAAATTACAATTGAATCTATTATATGGTAATTTAAATACTTCCCTCTTCTGCTACTGAGCCAACAGATATTCCAATTACATTATGGGTATGCTTCTTTATATAAACTAAAATTAGCACCTTTCAACAGATTTCCGCTAACTGAACATAATAAGCTCATTACATTTTTAGCACACTATGTCAGTAGGAACACACTTACGCATTCCTATCAGAGTTTCTGCAGGATACAATACTTGCTAATAAAATAATTTGCAGTTAATTTGACATATGGAGATCACTTCAACTTTCATCACACAAGTTCCTGTACAACATTTTATGAAATATCTACCTTAAAATTACAAAAAGACATTAATTTTTTTTTTTTTGTTTGTTTTTTATATTGCACTTACCTATAAAAGAATAATGCTGCTCATGCCAATCTCTGTTCTTCATCATAATGCTCCTTTTTTAGAGGAAAAGCACTAAAAAGAAATATATATATGCAGCATTTGCAATTACTTTGGCATTCAAAGAGTCCTGATGTAGAATGCATATAAAGCATGTTAAGGGGTTAATGGCATTAGTCTTCCCAAATTGTTAGAGAAGACCCAGAAGACTTTTTCAAAGACTCTACATAATATAAGGCTTGTATGCAACAAAAGCCTTGAACAAAAAAAAAAATCAAAATTGTACTGCACAGCAAGAAAAAACAGCTATTAGTTACAAATTAAGTCTTCAATTCATATAGATGGAAGATAGAAAGTGAAATGAGACTGTAAGGAAGCAATTAACGGTCATAGAAATGCAAAGTTAATATGAGCTAATAGAGGTTTTATTTATTTGATGGAATGTAACAGATATTCCCAAGCATTGTAAAGAGATCACCTAAAAAGCAGGGAAAGGAGTGGTAAAGACAAGCAAGAATAGTGAAAACAATAGCTAGACACGTTTCAGCTGACAGAAAAGTCTTACACCTTACACCTGCTGAAGTATAAAAGGAATCTAGGATTCAGTTTTAGAAACAGAAATTAAAATTGACAGTAAAAGACAGACAGGCTTCTGGTCCCTGTCAATATACTGCTTAGATTGAGAACACATGGTCACATCAACCCAATAAATATAAAATTAGCCATAAGACTACAGTAATGTCATCCTGAAACAAAATCCCCATTTTAAGGAAGAAGCATATGAGAGCAACTGCATTTGCTGGGTACACAGAGAATTACATACTTCTGCCAGTACTGCTTTACATCGGCTGAAGTATGAAGTCAAAGGCAAAACTTAATAGCAAAACTAGATTGACCACTGTGCTGGTATGGCCATACCAACTCTGAAACTACAGTAGTTATTCCCACTAAAAGAGGGTTTGGCTCTGTGCTCTGCACCATGATAGGAACCTGTTGTTATAGTTTATCTACACATTACTTCTCTCAAACTTTTTGCTCTTGATGTTACAACTTCAGTAATGTTATTTCTAAATACAATAGGTGATTAAATGCTTGTTCACCAAAGTCAAGGCAAGGATTACAAAGACCATTCCCTAAAGACTCTACTGTCTAAAGTTAGATGATCGTTTTGTGATAGTTCTCAGCCTTCTCTTCAAATATTTCCTTGAGAGAACATTTTTACTCTACAGAACTGCTTTGTGCATTTCTGATTTGCTTGCTTATATAATCAACAAGGAGTTTCCAACTCAGAAAACGCAGCTTGTTTAAACGCTTGTTTTGCACACACTCTACCAAACTAAATTCTACATACACAAAAAGCTGAATGTTTTAATGAAACTACACAGATGTACACATAAAAATGAGCCTCAACTCACCACTATATTCTTTTTTTTTTTTTTTTTAAATTCATGTTTTGCAGTAGGATAATCTGAAGAACCCAGAATACTGAAAATTCCCTAAGAATTAGACATACAGAAACTGGAAACGAGCAAATATCTCACTTCCAAATGAATTCACTGTGGGAAAAAGTTCTATATTTTTTTCTTCTGACAGATCATGACCTTTGAACTACTTACAAGTATGCACTTAAACATCAAAAGAAAACAGTTTAAAGAAAAGGTACTGAAACAAAACACTGTAATACTATACACATTCTGAATAAATGGATGAGTTAACAAAAAAAAAAAAAGGTCTGTCTTTTGTTGCATTATACACTCAGTATAGTCAGCAGCTTTGCCGCTATTGTTCCAAGTTCACACACCACCCAAAAGGAACACATCATATATTAAGCAAACACATGCTGGTACAGAAAGTCTGTGAAGCAAAACGATCTTTCCCTGAACCTACACTGGAGAAATTTTAAGTCCTCCTAATCTTTTCATCCTTGAATCAGTATTCATAACCTCAAAGCATTGCAACAACAGCTATGAGAAAAAAGGAAATCATGCAAGGCTACAAAAAAATGATCAAATCTCCTAATTGCTTGTATTAAAAGTTCTCATTTTTCAAGTTCACTGGAAACAACCATCAGCTCTTTAGGTTGCACCCCTACCAAAGATCTCACACTAACACTCAAACAATTTCTTTCACATTTACAGGTTAAAAAGAAAAATCTCAGACTCACTCAAGAGAGCCAGCTGGGCTAACAACTTTAAAGTGCCATTAAATTTTATCACCACAGGGGTGTTTCTAATATCTTGCACAGCCACACTCAACAGAACATGATGTAAGAAAACACTGCTCAAAAAAATCAGTTTTAGGGTCAAAGTCTAATCACGGCCAGTGTCACGTTCCTAAAATTAAAATTCTAATACAGGGGTTGACACTCAAGAAGAGCCTACAACCTGAAAAGAGTTAGACATCCCTAGATTACAGGTGCTGCAGCAGCACCACTGTAATTACATGCAAGCTTACATGTTCTGAGGTGTATGCCAGAATATTCTCTCTCAGATACACAAATCACCTTTAAAAGGAAAAAACCAGCCAGAAAGTTTTTACGCTCCAGATCTACTCTTTAATAAAAATATTAAGTGAACACCAAAGCTGCTAAAAAATTTTCCCTGTCAGGAAATAACAAAGTTAAATGAAACAAACAACTGTCACTTCTCCTTTAAGTATCATAAGGTTAAATTAAACTATGTAAGATAATGCATAATTACAAGATCCTGTATCAGTGCTAGTATCAGTACACTGACATTTTCCCCCAGTTTTAGAAAAAGCATACAGTAGCAGAAGACATAGGGAGAAAAAGAAAAGACTCCATGAAACAAAAAGACTGTAAAAAGCACTTCATGTTTAAGTGCAAAGCATTTGAACAAATTACCCAAGCCACCACCATTTTCATGTCTTCAGTTTTGCTAGTCCCTCAGACTTCTTGGTTCACAGTACTTCCACTCTCAAGGTCTCACGGTTGTTGGTGTTTTGTTTTTTGTTTTTTTTTCGCATTTTCATTAGTCCAGCAGCAAAGCTTCTCCTCACACCTTCCAGAAACATGCAGAGAAAGTTTCTAATGCCTCTGATTTCCAACAGTGTTCCTCTAACATTATGTACAGCTTTTATGAAATAATCCACCTACTCAGTAGCCCTTATTTCAAACAAAGAACAGTCCTGTTCAATTTTCAGTCTTCACCTAAATGTTACAAGTACGCGTAGACAGACAGAATAACAGAATTTTACTCAACAAAACTCCTTCAGAAGTATTTAATAGTACCAAAAAAAAAAAAAACACGTAATTTATACTACATGTCAGAAATCTAGATCAGATTGAGAGCTCCCTTGTGAGGCAATCAAAACACCATTCAAATATCTAATAAACTATTTATGGTATTGTTTTTACACATTACGGAAAGATTAAGCTCTTCTTTCTAGCCTAGCCCTGGGATGACTGCATCATTTTCATTCATTTTTATAAACATGTCTCTGTACAATAGAGGACATCTGTGAAATTTCAAATTCACAGCAAAAAGGTTCACAACTGAACAGCCCTTGAAACTTAATTTTCTTATATCTTAGAAACTTTTCTAAGAGTTTCTAAGCTCCAAAAACTCTTGTGACGGTATTTAAAAGGAAGAATAGCTCTAAATTGATACACAATTTACTAAGATTCATTGTTTACTTAAACTAAAAATAATCTAGTTATTGAACAGTGATTTTTTAAATTTTATTCCACTGAGAGAAATTCAAATCTTCACATGGTCTTCATGTGACCCATAAAACTAGAGCTGATGTTCCTACAGCTTATATTAAAAATAAATTCAGTTATAACTGTAGTTTTCATTCAAATAGATGCTCATAACATTGGTATTACACCACTTTGACAGTTGTTTATCAAGCCCCCCAAATCCCAGACTGCTATATACAAACCCTAAAAATAAACGTTAAAAAGTTAATTGCATAACTCACATGAACATATCCAATCTGATTTTGATTTAATATTATTTCTTAATTTTCCAAATCACAGAAGTAAAGACAAAATTCTTAGACAACTCAAAGATAAAGTACTGAAACATTCAGTATATGATTTCCATATATACTACTTACTTGGAGATGAGCTTTGAAAAACAAAAACCCATTTCCAAACAATTTCTCCTGGCAATTTCTTTCTCCAGCTATCAATAAACTGTATCAAAATTGCTAACTACTGTATCATTACACATTTCTTGGATAGCACTGTCTAAAAGTAACCTCGACATAATGGAAACTTACTCATCAGTAACTTAATTCAATCATAACAATGTCATCTACTTGACACACAAGGGGAACAACAGTCTAACTCTTGCAAATCCAATATAGCCAATCTTTTTGTGTGTCATTTTTAAAAACTTTTTTAAAATAAATTTTTTTAAAAAGTTTTTTTTTTTTTTAAGTTTAAAAAAACAGCTTTTTTTTAAGCTTTAAGACGTCTTATTTCTTTAGAAAACAGACTAAAGGTTTTTGGAAGAACATTCCAAATACTATCAATGGATCATTCTTAGAGCTGAAAGTCAGAAAATTTAAAACAAATATCAAAAGGGCATTTTTGGAAGTCAGAGATACTTATCTCTGTTTGGTAAAAGCTGAAATTAAATTTAACCATCTGGTCTTCCAGTTGGCTGTTGATAACATTCATCTCTACCCAGTTACTGTTACCCATAAACTCAAGTTGCACCACTTGTTATCTCTCCAGATTTAAAGATGCTCAGCCTATTTAAAGAAAATGTTGAACAGAAGTAAAAAGTGCAAGTTTCATAACCTGCTCCTGAGAACCTGCTCCTAGAACACTATAATGAGTATCGTTTGTTTGAGGCAATCTTGAAGAGAAAGAATGGCACAATATTTTTTACTGGACTTCCTTTTTTTTTTTTCCCCCCCACCAGTGTAACACATTGTTTTTCCCAGTCAGTGTAACACAAGTAAGAAAATACAGGTTCAGGCTGGAGTGACACGTACCTCTCATGATCCTTATCAGGCCCCTGACAGCAATCTCTACAATATTACTGCATCTTCCAGAGACTACTGCACAGTTGATATTTTTTTTATTTTTTTTACGATATCTTCATTTACATTGATATCATCTACATGTAAACTGACATACACAATATCATAATCATTTGAAAATAATTATCAACTCCATTTTAAGATATTGGAACTTCTCTAAAGCAAACCTTTATAAAGTTATAAATAATTAACAAAATTATACCATTACATTAAAAAGCTATTGAAACAAAAAGCCTTTCCTATTTTTACATATAGAAATGCTAGCTGCTCCATGTAAGGCCAAATATAAATACCTAAAATGGAAATTGTTTATGTCTTAAGTCAAAATGGTACTTGAGAGATTTTCTGTGGAAAACAACACATTTTTTCAATAGCACTGTCTTCTAGGCCGCAGAGGTGGGTCATACTAAATCACAAATTCTAGCATCACAAACGTAATCTGCCAAGAAGCCCCTACCTCCAAAGAGCTACAGTAGTTTTCTACAAAAATATATCCCAGGCAACCTTCCAAACACAGCAGATGAACACTTACTAGCTCATTAACACCTCATGCTCAAAGAGGAACCAAACCCAAAAAGGTCAGTTTTAAAGCTACAGTACAGACAATCTAAGTCTGAAACGGTTTTGGAAAATACAGTTAGGCAATACAATGGCTCAGCATGAAGGCTCTCCTCTCCTGCTGCATCTGGCCACAGGTACCTGCTGCTTTAACTGCTTAATTCACAACAGACTCTGAACTTAAAGCCTGCTATAAAACCATTAAATTCACTAGCCATGCAGGAAGTACACAAACTCACTATTGAACAGCAGCTAAATTCACTCAGGATACATAAGAAAGAGGCAGAGCAAGGGAAGAGGTACAAAACTGAGTAGGCAGGAATGAGCAAGGAGAAGAAACACCTGGCAGTAAAAAGGAGGACTCTTCCAGCAGCCAGACATTAAATCAGACCAAGCACCCCGCATAATTTCAATAGCTGGTGTTTCAAGTAAACTTACGGCATCTTTCAAAGAGAAAATGTTCATAGACCTCCATAGGCTAATCACCACCCAGACAGTACTGTTACCTGTGACCGGTTCACCTACTTAGTGTTACTGTACATAGTTTACTGGCTTCTCAGAAATACTCAATAAATAAACATAGGAATTACAGTGTGACAAACCACACACTTCACCATGGAATCCAGGTCCTGCTTGTCAGAAGACACCGCAGGATTTTTGTACCACTGAAAAGGACATTACCCTCCATTCTTGTATTCCACATTCTCACCAGCTTAATACTCGAAGCTAACATTGACAAAGGGCATGAACTGCCACCCCGGCAATTACACCCCTGCAATCTGAAAAAATATCCACTCCAGGAAAATTACATTACATTATCAACAGATTTTAAGTAAATAGTTATTTTAAAAAGTCTTGGTATGGTAGAAGTTGAAGAGGGTAATAAGCTTAAAGGGAAGATCATACAGCATTCATCTCTATTTTCTGAATACAGATGAGTACTCTACTACTTACTAGAAGTTTCAGAAATTCATTTAAAACTACTGCTTTCACAAAGGTAAGTCATCAAAATCATAACCACTCCTACAGTACAGACTGGTATTCTCCCTATTCCCCTAACTTTTGACTTATTTAAAAAAACAAAAACAAACTATTGTGCTTTTATTTACACTAATACTTAGCTTAAATAAACACACATATTTTTTCCTTCACTGAATTATTTCAATTGCAGCACACAAGTTCCCAGAATCCCAGTGATATTATCTAGGATGCTACTCAGAACTAAGCATAGAAAAACAAGATCACAAACAGCAGACTGATTTCACTGCACTGGTTCTGCAGCAGCCTTGAGGGAGTCAAAGCATCTGTACTGCCAACAATCTTCAAATTAAGGTTTGCAAGAAAGTAAGACAATCAGATAAAACTTACTTTTCCATGATTTACTAAAAGGTAAAGACCTATCATATCGAAGTCGCAAAACATTTCAAAAGAATGTTAAAGGCCCAGAAACAAAGCAAACGGCACGTTGCAGTTCTTAATGCTTCTGCCTATCCTTCCAGGTTGCATTCTCCTTGAGAATATCCCATCCCATTTTCACTGCTGAATAACTCTCAAGTATCATGATCCGTTTAAGCTAATCTAACGAGTCAGCCACGGAAAACCACTGAGCCACTCCCCCTCTAAGCTCTGCATCCGCTTCTCGCAATTGCGGGTTGGGTAGGACTGGGCAAAAACTCCTGCAATTAGGTTCTGGTTGAACCAGTGAGCTGTAACTGGAAAACGACACCCCTTAAAACTCCTTCCTCCCATGATTTGTCTGTGTCATCAATTGATTTATTACCCATAGCCATTTCAAAACAAGCAGTTAAAAATAAAGACCTAAGGAGAAAAAAAAAGCATATAGGTATTTCTTGTTTAAACAGACTGAAAAAGTTATATTAGCCAGTATAATTTATTAATATAAATCAGACAGTTAATACAGCTAATCAATACCTCATTCTTTATAGAGATGCTTTGTGTCATTACACGATACTTGAGAAAAGTAACAACTAACACTTCCCTATTCCTCACATTTGATCTATTGTTATCTCAAAGTCCAAACAAAATGAAATTTATCCTAAACACCGGGATGCTTTGTTACATTTTCTTTGTTAAAGCTCAATTTTAAGACAAAAATAAAGATGCTACAAATACTCGTCACTTTCACACTTCTAACTTTCAAACAACTCAGCATAGTCACTATAGAAGCATAAACAATCTTATTTTGTAGGATGTAACTTTGCAGGTGTAGTTGGTACACTAAGTTTTGAAACACTCTATCAACTCCATTAAACCTGTTTATTTCTAGAAGCTACATGATTGCTGAAAAGTGAAAAAATTAGCACTGTAAGTAAATTCAGTCCTGTTAACTGCATGTTAAGTGGATGAGAAAGAACTCTTTAGCAGGTTCAATAATTTTTCTTGTGGGGAAAAACAACTTTAGTAAGGTTATTACGACAGTGCCTGCAAGTCTTCAGAGCACACAGGTTGCATCTCCTAACCAATCTTTAAAACCTTCACCCAGATCATGCAGAAGATGTGACTGTATCAGAGTTGTACAAGTGTCACTGTATCAGAACTGGTAGTTCTAGATTCTGAAATTCACTTACATTTTATTAGCCAACACTACTATATTAGCAAATCAATTTGATTCAAACGTACAAGTAGCAAGACAAAAGATTCATTTCTTTAGCTGAAAATCAACTTCTGCTAATGAACCCCTCCACTGTTTACCAGCTTATTTCAGCCCAGCATAATACAATACCACTTATTTCCATTGCGATTGCTGTTTCACTTGTTGAAACTTCTGCATTAAGAAGAGACTGAGAGGAGAAAGATGTTGAGGGCAGCAGAACATCTCTTGAAAATTAGTTAACAAAAAAACAAACAAACAAACAAAAAAAAAGCTCTAGTTTCTTTTTTAAAAGAAGAAAGCTTCACTATCCTCACCTTGGGCTTTACCACCCCAACCCTGCTTAGGATAACCCGCACCTGCTGCACAGTTATCCGCAGCGCACAGAGGGCGCAGGTAAGTCCTTTATCCCCACAGCATGTGCTCAACAAGGCGCTGCGCCCACGGCCAGCCCCCGGCACACGCCAGGCAGCGCTCGCAGGGAACGTTTCAGAGGAAAACAGGAAAAAAAAAATAATTAAAAATAAGCCAGGCCGACAGGCAGGGCAGCTCGTGGTGGGCGACTCACCGGCTCCGCGCCGCCTCGGCAGCCGGCGAGGCGGAGAACCCCCTCCGGGGCAGGCAGCGGCAGAAAATGGCCCCCGGCCCCGACCCCGCCGCGGCCCCGGCACCGGGCGGGCGGGAGGGAGGGCGGGGCTCACTGTGGCACCTCCCGCCCGTGCGGCGGGAGATTGGCAGTCATTCCAACCAATCGAAAGGAGGAGAGAGTCGAGGCCCGCTGAAGGGCGGGGGAAGTAGCCAATGAGAGAGGGCGTGGGCGTCGCCGCTCTACCGCTGCCTGGGCAGCGCCGGGCCGCGAGAGGCGGCCTGTTGCCGTCCCCGTCCTCGCGCACACCGAAGTTGCCCCGAGGCTCCGCAAAGTGTAAGGCTTCCCATAAAAATGGTCTCTGCGTTTTCACTGGGAGACTTAAAAGTGCGTTTAAAAGTTCGTTGAAAGCCCGTGTCTCGGCAGGAGAGCGGGTGGGAGGAAGAAGCGCTGGAGCCCCTGCCAGACCCTGGGCATTGCTTGCCCAGACCGTTTTTCAGGGTCAGTTTGGAGCGTGCTGCATCCTTCCAGATACTTCTGGAAGTCCTTGTGGAACAAAAGAATTGAAGACAATACAGCTGAGAGGGGCCTTAAGAGCGTTCAGTCCTCTTTCACCAACTATTGTAACCTAGCCTCAATGGACGTCTTAGCTCCCTTTGCCAAAAAAACTCTAGGCAACCTTTACTGTTACACCCAATAAGAAAGATTTTGCTGTGATCTTGCAAATTAAAACCACTGGTAATTGCATTTATGCTAACCTTTTTGTTGTGTGCCGGTATACAAGGTGGACCTTGGTAACATCATTGTCGTTCATTCACAGAAGTGCAAGTCCTGTGAACAACTCCTCCCGTCCCATGCACATTGCCGATTCTCCTTCAGGAGATCTTACTTCCTCACAGGAATTCACCTGGTTTTCTTCATCACCATGTAGGGTGCAGTGCCCACAGACAGGTCTGTACTTTGCTGTACAACAAGTTTTCCATCTGTAAAAGTTGGTTTTGTTAAAGAGGAATGGGCATATACTTACTAATATTACTATTGCAGGATCCCGTCAGACACTTAAGCTTTCCACTCCTGTAAGCAGCTAACCAGAGACAAAAATAAGCATGGTATTACTGTGATTCCAGATTTGTTTTGCAGAATCTATCCTTGAATTTGACATCAGCCTTAATCAGAAATGGACAGATTCTCACAAATCCTAATATTGCATTCCCTGGCCTTTACTAAAGAGCCTATTGCAACCTATTGATGTGTACAGACTTACTGATGTATACAGACTTTACAGACTTTTGTATGTAAAGCTGTAGGGGCTTTTTGCAGTAAAGTTATCATTTCTGACTTCAAAAATTAAATTCATTTTCCTTTTGTTCAACTCAGCATATTATTTAATAACCTTCAATACTACCATTTAGCAGAAGAACAAATGCAAAAGGGAAAGATGTCTTCCATATATCGGAAATTTGAAGAAAAAGTGCATCTGTTGGGGTGGTTGGAATTATGGTCAGTACTGAACAAAGCAGGTAATTGCTATGTATAAAATGTGTTTGCACTCTTAGTAAGAAAACACAGGCATAGCATACCATCAAGTACACAAAATCAGAAAGGAATGCTGTGGCTTCAGCTTTATAATGTGAGGTATGCACGAACAAATGTTGTTCCAAGTGAACAAAAAATTAGTTCAAGTGTTAATACTAGGCTGAACATTATCGCTGTCAGGGAATCTTTCAAAAACTCCTGTGCACACAGCAGAATAACAGAGCTTGTCTAATACCATGCCTCTTAACTTTCCAAAGCTTTTTTTTTTTTAAGTACTTTATGATAAATTTGTTGAGATATTTCATTCCCTGTGAATTTTCAACTTTCATTTTAATATCTGTTGTTTTGCAGTGAAAATTCAAAGTCTATTTCTAGTAACCTACACAATTTCATTTATGCAGTGTTTTCTGATGAACTTAATTTCACCATGGCATAGAGGAACACTTAATTATCAGATACTATTAAATTTAGAACTTGTGCTAAAAGAGCCCACAGACATACCTTCTGTTTTTTCAGTGTTACAGATCAGATTTCCCTTAACAACAGCTTTTCCAGATCTCTAAGATCTTTAAGAACTTACTTATTTTCACACACATGGAATGGATAATCATAATATTCCTCCTTCCATCCAATATTTTAAGTGCATATTGAATTCTAAATAGTGTTTTGTTGTTGTTGTTGTTGTTGTTTTTTCCCACTCTTATGACTTGAACAAGCCAAGCTCATTTAGAATGTTTGCTCTCACTGTGGTATCTTGATCACAGTCCTTTCTGCCATTCAGAATCCTGTAACTTAATCCAGGCACTTAAGAAGATCTCACCACCTAAAAATAGAGTTAAACAGGCAGTAATACAAACTGCTGCAGTAAATTAATTATTTTTTATGGATCTGCTAAATTCTGTTTGGCTCTAACTTTTAGCTTAAGTTTTATTCTTCTAGTTCCAACTGTGCAAAATGAAAATCCCTGTAATGTAAGTAAGCTACAGAGTCATGAGCCAGCTCTTAGCTCTTTGTGGAGAGACAGTGAAGGAAATCCGTTTCTAGCTGATGTAAATGTGTTTTCCCTGTACAAACAGGGAAAACAAACAAAACTGGGTATTTTTCATTTGTTCTAAAGTTCATGCAGTTTGGCAGCACTTGGTGTTTGTGAAGCAGAAAGCCTTACCTGGCTGGACTTTGCAGATTGGGGTTGAGGTACACGTGTAGGTTCCAAAATTTTAAAACCATTAGGAGCAGTGTTTAGTCCTCAGCGTAGAGAACATACCAAGGCACCTAGACATAGCACCATGTGAGAGAAACGTGGGGCTTGCCTTCTGTACTGCATGACTGGAGCCCAACAAAAACATAGGAATTCATGCTCTTGTTGGTATAGTAATGTCATTGCTGATGATGTTGGCAAAAAGCATGCCCAGTTTGAGAATCCCTGTAATACATCATCCTCGTTCATCATACGACATTAAGCAGCTGACAGGATGTCTGTGCTTTAAGTAAAAAAGCAAAAGCAGACTTTGGCTGCTTCATCTGAGCTACATGCATACATTGTTCTACTTTTTCTCCACAATCCTGAAGTTCTTGGTTGAATAGACTTCTTGGCAGTTTGCTGTTTTCAATTTTTCTTTAGAAGAACTGCAGATGAGAAAGAGATACAGAAAAGTGGTGTGCTCTGGCTGATTCCTTCCAAACTAATGGACCACAATGAGCTTTTAAAAGCTTGTGGAAATCACAGTTGCAGAAAGTTCAGAAAGAGGACATGTCGATCTTCACTGGTGCCATTTCAGCACAACTGCAAAATTAATTTAATTATTAATGTATTTTAAGGATTTTTTTAATAGTTTTTTTACTATTACTATTACTATTTACTTAGCCTCATGTTAGCATTAACTGGTTTTACAGTAGTACAGTTCATATTCAGATTTGGGTTGTTTTTGTATGGTTTTCTGGTTACAAATATTGCAGTTTATTGATTGCTCTATTTTATGTTTTCTCTGAAAGCTGAGATCAGTGAACAGACATGAAATAAAGGCAGAACATTGCCCTAAAAAGTAACTTTGCTGCTAACTCACATGCAAAATGATATCCCATTGGTTTTGTTTATATCTGTGTTTATGCTGTGGGTTTTGTAGAGCTTCTTCCACAAGCTCTGAATTAGAAAGCTTGTAATTTTATTTTACTTGAGCAGTAACCCTAAAGAAGCTGTACATATCTTTTTGAGATACGAATATTAAATTTCTGGAAATTGGATTCACATGGATTTAGAAGAAAGAAAAAAAATGCTCCATCCAGAAATAGAAACCACTTATTCTGTCAGGTAGAGCATGAGGGATGAGATATTAATTGCTTGGCTTCCTTAACATCATTACCTTTTAATTAATTCAATACAAGTCTGGTTTTGAGAGCTCCTTGCGTGCTCTCTGTTGGCATTATTATATACATTTTTGCAGAAATTCACTAATAATATACTGAGAACAAGGCTAATTCCACAGAACTTGTCTTTTTTATTCACAAAAACTAATGGTATAGTTCGTATAATACTAAGCACAGGGGATAATGATTACTGTGAAAAAATCAAGGACATTTCTATGAACTACTTTTCCATGAAAATCCTTGAGTCTACAAATACTGGCGGCTGCTTTATAAAATATTGGATTATGTGGAAAGGGTAGGTAAATAGATACAAAGTGAATTGTTTTTATATGTTTGGGGGGTTATTTTTTATTTATATATATATATATTTTTTTTTTACAAATGAGTTGCTATATCTAAATTATTAGACATTCTGTAAAGAAACTAGAGGGGAGGGGTGGGAAGAGTTTTTCCAGGAATTTAGGTGTTGTTTTAATCAACAAAAAAGAAGACAGATTTCTTTCGCAATCCTAGTCCAAGGCTCCACTTAAACTAATGTCAAATTTTTGCATCAACAACATCCCGTAGTAAGAATATTCACAGAAAACTTAGCAGTTGTCTGAAGAATTTTATTTGGTTTGGACTTGGTTCCTCCCAGCCTTGGCTTTTTTCTTAGAAGACCTGCTGAATTTACTGATCCTTCTATGCTTCTAATGATGATGAAAACGATTTTGCAGACTTCTGCTTATAATCCTTCCTTTTTTTTCCTTTTTTTTTCTTTTTTTTTTCTTTTTTTGTTTTTTTTTTTCCCAGACTGAAAATTCCTGCTTTATTTAGTCATTCCATGTAAAGAATGTGTTCCATGTTTTGGTCATCCTTGTCACACTTCCGTGATTTTTCCACCAGTTCCAGTACTGCTTTTCTGAGATAAGGGGATCAGAACAATATATGTATTTTTGTTTTATTTCATAGTGCTTTTTAAATGATTTCTAACATCTGATGTTATTTTTTGGCCTCTACGAAGCATTAAGCTGAAGTTTTGCACAGACATGTCATAAACTAGGGTCTGTGTAGTTATGATCAGCCCATCATTTTCTATATGATGCTAGGACTGTTCTTCCCCATGTCCATCATTTAATCTTTGTATATTTTGAAGTTCTGGCATTTTAACTGCTATGTGATTATATCTCATAACATGGAATGTATTCCAAGAAATTTTATTATTATATTACCTAAAAATTAAGACTTAAAACATACATCAGTCTTGGATTTGTAGTAATCTTTTGTCTTCATAAAGTGAAGTGGCAGTTTCAGACAAAAGAAGTGAATCACAAGACATTGAAATTTGGAAATTCCCTTATCTTAAGATTGGTACAGTACTTTAGGAAGCCAACATACCACTGAAGAAGGATCTCTGTGCATCTGATTCTGAAAAATACAAGCAATTTTCTCTTTTCAAAAAACTGCATTGAAATTATATTTTTTTCCATTCAAATTCACCATATTTTTGTTTTCCCATGTGGCAGAAGAACACCTTGCAGTGTAGCTTTAGGTGGAAACCACAGTACATAAAGGCGTTTAATACCAGGTCCGTTACCCACCGTAAGCTGCAAACAAGAGAATGAACATTGATTTCATGGGTAGTAGGGCATAAAAGCTGTTCATCATGATGTTTCTCTCTAAGGTTTAGAAGCTGTTGAACTTGAGCAATAATGAAAGCCACCCTTAAAAACAAAGAAAATCATGCTAGGAAATATTTCAGCTGGGAGGTGAGAGAGGGAGATGAAAGGAAATTCTCTGAGGTGTCTGGACGAATATAATTCCATTGTGAGAAGAGTGTAGCTCTTCTGTTCCTAGTGTAGTTCTGAAACTACACTAAAAGCTCTGGGAGTACAAAATGTAGACATTCTACTTCTTTCCCCAAGAATCAATAACACCAGAAGGAAAAGAAAAAGTATGTGAATTGCCAGGCTGAAACTCACAAAGTCTGAACAAGGAAATGCATGAATAAGCACATACACTAGGCTGAATATTGTACAATCCTGAATAAACATAAGAAACTATCCTTATGGCTAAACAATTCCTCCCAGGCCTCAGAAGAAAGGTTATGAAGAAAAAGTTTTGGATTCTCTTAGGAAATATCAGTAGCTGAAACAAGATGTCAAAGGAAAAGGAGTAGAAAGACTTTAAAGGACAATCCCAAGCCTTGAAAAGGTATCTGAGATAGTATGCTTCTAATTTAATATTTTCTAATCCTTCCAGTAAACAGCTGTGCGGTTCTCTCTTAGGATGTAACATCTTCCAGATTTTATGATCTGATCCACTTTATGGCTGTTTATTCTTAGCATAAATTCTGCTGAAATAATTCCACAATTTGCCTTCCAGTTGTACATTTAATAACATCTACAATTATCTGTCAATAATGCTACATCTTTCAGCATTACCAATTTAAGTGTTTATATTTCTACTGTAATTTCTCTACTATTATTTCGAGTAATTTCTAGTAATTTCATGGACTAGAGCCTTTTAGAGATATAACTTGCAATCTATATAAAATTTATTTCAAGTTTCTATCAACGTAGGCTGTAGCTTTGCTTGTGGTCTATGCTATTATTTCATTATATTTTCTTTTCTGCTTGAAATGTGAAAGGTGCACACTCCCTCCCTCCTGCACTCCTTCCCCCTTCCTCTTTTGTACTTTTTCTGGTAGCTTTATTTTTGATATTCAAATTATATAAATTACCATATACTCTACAAAATAATCTATTTTCATACAATGAATTCTCAAGTTTTAACTAGTTTAGTGCCTCTTATTTTTTCCTCTGCCAAAGCTAAATGGAACCATAAGGATTTTTAGAAATTATGAATGAAGTCTTCCTTTATTCCTCTCATTTGGTTAATATGCTATCCATCCTCAGAGAGCCCATTGTAAATATATATATATATGTGTGTATATATATATAGTAACTTCTAATAGGTTACTTTCTCAGTCTTTTAGATCATTGTGAAGAAAAAAAAGTCAGCTAAGAAATTCCAGCAGGAGGAAATATATTTGTATCCACACACAGTATTTTCAAAATTAAATGGTGGTGTTTACCCAATATATTTTTAACATTCAGACAAAGGAAAAAAGAATTGAACATTCTTTTATTCTCCATCTGAACAGTATTACTTTTCAAAGGAATCATTTCCTCTCCCAGTTTTGTAGCCTTTTCAAAAACAAATACCAGCATTTTATGCAACTTTGTCTAACACTGTTTTCTGACTTCTGATAAATTTGATCTTTATGTTTGTGATCCACAGTCCTCATTTCTTGAAATTATTAATTAAATCTTAAAATCATAAATTTGAAGTTGTCAATACATGTATTGTGGGCATCTGACAAAGACAGTTAAATTAAAAAATAATGCTTAAGAGGCCCTTAGAGATCCTTATCTCCAACTCCCTGTTTCAAGACCATACCTACATTAATTTAACCAGATGCTTGTTTAATCTGTTCCAAAGAGATTTCCAATGGCCATGTACCTGGAACAAAATAGGCCAAAAATAACTCTTGCTTCTATGTCAATCTATAAATTCTCTGCTTCTGTAAAATTAGGGAGCATCAAGAATAAGCATCATTTTCCTTATGGGGATGATATTTATATTGTTACATTGCTTCCTAGCTCTGTGGGATAAGGATAGACCCAAACTGAGTTTAGAAAAAGCAATAGTTGCACTGAACTTCCATACAAAAAGAAGGTAGAACCAAGTAAGTTAGTACCAGAGTAGCTTGATCTGGAAGAAATGAATTAATGGCCTAATCTAAATACGATTTAAAGTCACTGTAGAAGCTATTAAAAATCCAGTCCTATCAAGCATTGGAGTGCATAGAAACAGTGAATTTATTAAAGTAATTTTATGTTTAGATGTAAGCACATGCAAGATATCATTGTAGAGGCCTAATACGCATACAATCAAAAATGATCAAGAACAGCCGGAAGCAGAAGCATGCAGGTAGGTACAAACTCCAGTCCAGGAGCAAAAGGAAAAGTCAAGACAAAGAGCTGCCCAATCCACTTCTTTTTATCTTTGCAAAGTATTAATTATTAAATAAATAAATTGTGTGTGTAGGGTTAACCCCCAGGGAAATTACAAAAAATAAATAAATAAAAAAATTCAGTCACCTTTCTCATAATTTCATCCACCTTTCACTTGAATATTAATTATTTTTATTCATATAAAATTGAATTTCTCTAGGAATATATATGATCATTTTGTCATAGAAAAAAACCATGAGATAGTCATCAACTATCATTTCCTCTCTCAATATATGAATTTTTGAGACCTGAAGGACATATGTTTCTCTACCATGTAGAATGACTGCAAGCCAATTTTAAAACTTGCTATTGAGAAGTCACAAAACAAATTTAAGACCTGAACCTGAAAACTCACAAGCATTTTTCACGGTTATTTATAGGATGCAAAATATAAAATATAGGCATTGCTAAATCTTATTTGTCTGGAACTGTAAGTGAATATATTGAGTTTTACATACCACTTTTAAAATGTAATAGGCAGTAGCAAAACTAAAATCTCCTGTGTCAGTAATGTACTGAAAAGGTAAGTTAAAAAAAAAAAAAAAAGTAAAATATTCCAAAGTAAATTAGATCTTGTTTACTCTTTGGGCACTGCCCAATTTGAGCAAAGAATATAAGACTTAAAAATGTTTATGTGATACTTGTATGAAGTCAAGAGCAAAAGGGAATATTCAGACTAGATCCCTTTAGAAAAATATGAAGGCATTAACAAGACAAAGTTCTTAGGTTTTCAAGTGTAAATTATTTTAGTGGGGAAAATATGCAACATGCAGAATATTCAGTAATATAATATCCTATAATAACATAAAATTAAACATTGTCATTTGGATTAAATAGTCTCCAGCTTGCTTAGCATGCTTACAATCAAGCGAGGATTCTTGTTTGAAGAGTGCTATGCCTGACAGACATCTGATAATTGATCTACCTTAGTAGTAAAGAACAGATCAAGACATTTTTTTTTCCTTTCACAGGACAAAAAAAGTCTTTGAACCAACATCTTTATTTGTAGAACACAGATGAAAAATACAAACTTTGGACAAATTTTATTATGCCTACAAAAATATTATATGTCTTTAGACTAGGCATTTCATCTCACCAGTTTACCCAGATTTGATTTTTCTCATTAAAAAATCTATTTAGCAGAAGCTATTTGCAGTACAGTACAGCATCATTTAATGCATTAGAGAATATGTTTCAAAAAAATCTCCAAGTGGCTTACATGTAGTATGAGTGTATTTATCAGGATTTTTAATTAATAGCATTTCCTTAGATGGGAATTACATAATGAAGTAAAATTAAATTAATTCATTTAAACTTTATTTTCACTAAAATATATCTTTTTTTTTTTATATACCATTGAGTGCTACTAGTATCCTAGAGAACAATAATTCTAGTTTACTGAAATGATAGAGCACCTGAAGAGTAGCCAGTGAACTCAGCAACTGATGTTGATGCTATTGCTATTCCAGTAAATATGTCTTCAGAGAAGAAAATTAACATTCTGCTGAGTAGAGGAAAGCACTCATCTCCATAATAATTTTAAAAATTCTGTTGAAACTAAATGCAAGACATAATGTATGTTATGACGGTTGCTTGGGTTTCTTTTCTGCTACTTAAGAGTTGTAACTCATACCATTTACATTAAAAAACTATTCTGAAATAATGTTTCCATTCCCTCTCTCACCATGATCGTAGAATGTAAAATCAGTGTATCAAGATCCATGAAGACTTATTGGGACTAAATCATCTGAACATCCACATACTCCATCTCATGTGTACACAACTATCAGCAGATGTAATTTTCAAGTCTAGAAGTTGATAATATCATGTGTGTAAAAATCTTTTACTAAAAATCTGATACAGTTTTACACTAATTATACAGGAAATAACATATCTGGCAATAAGAGACATGATACCGTTAATTCCCCTTTTTAACTGCATGAACATGACTGAAAATAGAGCTATGTGTTCATATTATTTCGTTTCAGTTTCCTGTTTCAAAGACTGAGTGAATGATGACACACTAATAACTAGTACCAGAAATAATATTAAAAAGAGTTTAAGAAAAATAAAGATAAGTTCTTTCTTTTTTTTCCTTCTGAGGTGTATTGTAGTCCATTGTTGAAATCCAAGATTTCACAGAGAAATCTACTGAGCATAACTCCAGGAAAAATCAAAGCAAAGGCTGTACATGGCACATTTTCCTAGGCAAAATTATCACTGCTAGCTCATGGGAGACAAAATGTTTTGCCTTCTTGAAAAATCAAAATGGACCTTTCTTTAACAAGCCTAGGAAACATATATATATATATATATTATTTATTTTTTGGTCCACATTATGTCTTGTCTGTATTTCTTTTTGATAACCATTTCAACTTTGTTTAGCACCTCAAGCACTATCAGGCTAGTGAACTTCCCAGTGACATAACAGGAACATAGGCTGTTCCATCCAGTGTGCAAGCTAATTTGCACTCAGCTAGAACACTGTACTGGTATTTGATAAAAAGCTGATAGTGCAATGCCGCAAATAGTTTGTCCTTTTCTGCATTTCATTTTTATGCACTGCACAAAATTTCAGAAGTGATCTATCTTGTTAATGAGAAGACAGTCCTTTCATTATCATGTATTTTGTTGCATTTCCACTCTCCTCTTAAGTTGTCCCAATATAGTAAGGAGTCATAGAGAAGTCAAAGCAAGTTGAGCCTCAGCACACCTCAGTGTGTCCTCCATGCACTCGGGCAGAGAACGAAAATATATCATCAAAGAGCATAACTGATGACTAAGATGAAAGCCAACTTCCAATGGTTAATAACTGATCCATTTCCTTTTTTTTTTTTTTCTTTACAATGGAAATGTTAACCTCTATCATAACAACGCTTGTGGATGAGTCCATGTTGTAACCAGGAACACAGGAACAATTTCATACAGAAATCCTAAGTGTGAGATCCATCTACTGTCATATTGTATCTGATACAATTGGCCACCCAAAGATGCCAAATATCATTTGAAATGCTGTAAAATAACCTAACTGGTGTTAAAATAACCAGCTGCCATTCCAGGAGGATTCAAGTCCACCATAGGCCCTGTGAGCTTATCTGCCTCTACTACAGGGATAGCTAAGGCAAACTAGATCCTAGGCACATATGTGAGGGCAATTGAATCAAGCTTCTCATTTCTGTGTCCTTACGGACTGACTTCATTGAACACAAATGTGTTGAGCTCTGAAGACAAGATGAGGAAGAAGATCAGTTTTTCTTCTGTGCATATCTCACGGGAATTCAGTCCATGTCCCTCAATGGAGTAAACACTTTCGATTCTTGCTGACAGGTGAGAGAGAATGCCCAAAACTTCAAGGGTTGGTGGTGTAATTAATAAGCACATGACGGGGTTATCTCTGGAGCACTCCATGTAGAAACAAAAAGAAGCTCAATGGACAAAGTAAGCCAGATAAAAACCTTTATACCTTTTTTCTCCTCCAGAGTTGAGTTGTAATACAGAGAACCCAGGTAGCACACACCTGTTGGTCCACAGAGAACTCTTCAGATCTTTGACAACATGCCAGAAACATGCAAATACAAGGTGATATATTAATGGTTATTTAGTATGCTATTCCACTGAATCTGTTCCAAGTTGTGCTGCAGTGTAACTCCTAGTGTGGGTGAGCAATGCAATAGTTTTTCGTAATATGTTGTTATTTGGATAACATAATATCAAATTTAGCCTATTAATTGTCACTAAAAGTATCTGGAAACTTTTCATAAAATCAGCAAAGCTAATAGAGAATGTATTAGCAAAATGCTACTTTGCTATGAATCCAAATTGGTTTTGCAAACACCTATGAAAAATATCTATTTTATTTTTAAATAAATATCTAAAAATTATAGTCGTATTAATTATTATATCATTTACATATAATCCTTATGGCTAACTGAAGTTCTCTCTGCAATGTTAACCAGGAAGGTACTCATTTCACATCTCAAATTACTGTGTAACGTTTATGGGTGTTGCTGTATTGCTTCTCAATTCCACAATATATCTAGTAGTCTGACAGCTCTTTGTGAAGGATCCTGAATGCAAATTGTGTTTTACATTGTAATGCATGTCTGGAGGTGATAATATATGCAGGTCTGTTGAAAAAGCCTATCATACAGACATGAGCACCTTTAAGCATAGGTCTGCATTCATTTCCAGTCTTAAACAGATCTGAAGACAGCCTATGCTTTCATTTATTGTGGCATCTGCAACAAAAAAATAACAACAGAAGTCGCATTTCCATTGCTTTAGAAAACATATTTCTTGAGAACTGACTGACAGTGTTTTAACAGTTTTTTTTCCTTGAAATCTGAAATGTTTTTCCAAAATGTTTGATTCTGTTTAATCTGAACTGTTTTAAAAATGTAGAATAGCTGCTAAATACGTGTTAAATGGGTGGTCTAGTTTCAGGTAGCATGCAGTTCACCTGGAACAATTCCTACAAATTTATCTGAAGTTGGACCAGGATTTTAGAAATCTTCTTTTAAGATTACTACAAAGAGATCCTTCCAGTAATACAACAGATGTCATGTAAGAAAGCTTGATACAGTATGTTAAAATGACAAATCCAGGAGGGCATTAGGAAGAAGCACAATATCAAATCAGCAAAAGATATTATTTATAGAGTCTTTTAGCCAATTTATGTACAGTAACCTATACAATGTGGCTAATTACTTAATTTTGTTTCCTTTTTAAAGGTGAGGTGATTCAGGCACGTGTTTCAGAATTCTGTATTGTGGATAGTTGAGTAATTCCAACTGAAATCACTGATAATTCCAAGTTTTCAAAACTACTAAAAAATCATTAGTAATGTATTTTAAATTAGATATCCAGAAAGCAAGATGCACCAGCTATGCCTGCTCTGAAAGAAATGTGTCCACATTTGATGCAAGCCGTGCTCCAAGAGGTTCATCCTTAAAGATGGAGCTAAAAAAGGAAGTAGTTCCAGCTGAAACTGCAAGAGTCTGGTTGCCTTCATAGAAATCAGAACTGGGTTCCTGTGGTTTCATCCTAACACCACTGAATTACCAAAGTGTAACTATAGCACAATTCACATTTCCTGTACAGTGATCTTCTGTGCTTTCATGATGTTAAAAAGTAGCAAAAATAAGCAAATATTTATTGATCATTTGGTTCTCAAGTGATGAAAAAAACAAAAATCCTTTTTCTTCAGGAACATGGTGCTGTGGTGCATTAACTTTGGCTGTCTGCTATTCACCCGTCCACAGTGGCACACTAGCGGAAGTACCCTGAGAAACAATACTGAAGGAGAGAGAACAGGTACGAAAAATAGTTTGAAAGGGTATTTATTTTCATCTTCTTTGTCTTTTCACACCATCAGTTTTTTTGTTTGTTTGTTTGTTTGCTTTTTTAAACGGGATAGAATGCAACTAAGCAAAAATATCTCAGCTTTCTGCCAGAGCAGGCTATGCAGTCTATTCTGTGCTTGGCTAAGGATTATAGAATCATAGAATCACAGAATGGTTTGGGTTGGAAGGGTTCTTAAAGATCATCAAGTTCCAACCCCCTTGCCATGGGCAGAGACACCTCCCACCAGACCAAAGGACAATCCAAAGCTCAAAGCCCCATCTGGCCTGGCCTTGAACACTTCCAGGGATGGGGCATCCACAGCTTCTCTAGGCAACCTGCTCCAGTGCCTCACCACCCTCAGAATAAAGAATTTCTTCTTTGCATCTAATGTAAATCTCCCCTCTTTTAGTTTAAAGCCATTACTCCTTGTCCTGTCACTACACCCTTGGAGAAAAGTCCCTCCCCAGCTTTCTTGTAGGCACCCTCCAGGTACTGGAAGGTAAGGTGTCCCTGGAGCCTTCTCTTCTCTGGGATTAACAAACCCAAATCCCTCAGCTTTTCTTCACAGGAGAGCTGCTCCAGCCCTCTGATCATCTTCATAGCCCTCCTCTGGACCCACTCTAGAAGGCTCCACATCCTTCTTGTGCTGGGGGCCCCAGAGCTGAACACAGTGCTCCAGGTGGGTTCTCATGAGGGCAGAGCAGAGCGGGACAGTCATCTCACTCACCCTGCTGGCCACATGGATTTTGGTGCAGCCCAGGACATGACTGCCTTTCTGGAGAGAGCACTTTTCCAGCTCATGTCAAGCTTCTCATTAACCAACTCCCCCAGATCCTTCTCAGGGCTGCTCTCAATCCATTCTCTGCCCAGCCTGTATTTGTGCTTGAATAATACCACATTATAATACACGATATGGTATTGCCATATCATATATCATGTAATAAGTCATGTTATAGGGAACACCCACAGTTGCTTATGACCCACATGGTGAAGTACCACCATGTGATCAACCCAACTGCAAACTCTTATATTTACATAGCAAATACGGGAATTGTACATACAGAAAAGGACAAGTAAAGTATCCTCAGAAAAGGAGAGGTGACTGAAAGAAGCCACTGGGACCATCCAACAGTCTACATCTATTGTTTTGTTGTCTGTTTGTTTGTTTGTTTTTACTGCAGTTTTAGACTCTCTGTGAAAGCAATAAAGCATACATAAACTGTAAGTGATTCCTATCACTAAAACTTATTCCATTGCCTCACACATTATGGATTTAATTCTCTGGAAGATTAATATTGTCCAAGAAAAAACTGCTTAATGATGAATTTCAAAGAATATACAGTACATGTCCATAATTTCTAATGTATTTTCTAATAAATAATTTAGACCTGATGGGCACTGTACTTCAGATACCACACTGCTGTAAAGGGCCAGTTTACTCACTACACTCTTCACAGGAACCTGTTGCTAAAAAGAACTTCATGGCTCAAGTGGTTATGTGTCTAATTCAAAAAGAGAACTAACTAAATTTTGGGCAATGATTGTTTCTGAGCAGAGTGTTCATATGGATATTAGATATTACTAAATAATCTCTAAATATCCTGCTTTTATAAAATAAATATATACGAACATTAAATATCCTATTTTGCATGAGTGCCAATCCATATATTAATCTCTTAAATATAAACAGAATCAGAGAATCACAGAATCATTAAGGTTAGACAAGACCTCCAAGATCATCTGGTCCAACCATCCCCCAGCCACCACTATCACCCACTAAAGCATGTCCCTAAGCACCATGTCCAACCTTTCCTTGAACACCCCCAGGGACGGTGACTCCACCACCTCCCTGGGCAACCTGTTCCAGTGCCTGAGTGCTCTTTCTGAGAAGAAATGTCTCCTCATTTCCAACCTGAACCTCCCCTGGTGCAGCTTGAGGCCATTCCCTCTTTTCTTTTACATGACAGTTTGGTTTCTAATATACACTTTCAATATTTAGACTTCCCAGATCACATCTTTAATGTAAGTAACTGCAGAAATTTGACACTATTCACTAAGGTAATGAAAGAAATATATATTAGGAAATAGAAAAAGGGAAATAAATTTGTCAACATGATACCAGTGGGCTTTGGAGATTTTAATAACAAACTGTGAGTTCCTGACAAAAAAATAAATAAAATAAAATAAAATAAAATAAAATAACGTGTTCAGTATAAAAAAATTGTACAATTAAACTGGTTGGGTCACTGCAGTGCAAAATATGCCTTTTATAATTTCATATAGAGAAATCTAGGAAGTCAGACATATGCTTGTGTTAAGGCAAAGAGAACATTTAAATGATAGCATGATTGTTTTAAAATCCTCTTTAAAATAATCCAGCTTTATATCTATTATTGCTTCAACATTTATTGTGAAATCATCTTAAACTTCTGACCCCAAATTCACCTCAACCTTATCAGAATCAATGGGACTGCAGCAATGATTTGTGGTTTGCTCAGTCATTAGCAGCCTATACATTAATTAATTTCATCCTGCTCATCAAAGTCATAGACTGAGAGGTTACTGTTATATACTGTAAAAGGTAGTAATAATTAATAATCTCAACAATCTTAACAATTCAGCTTTTGGCACAGAATGTTAAATTCAACTGAAATTTCACAGTCAACTTTCAGAGAGTCCGATAGATTTCTTTAATACCTAAAGTGGTAAATTAAAAATATCCATATTGACAACTTCCTGATAGCTGTCCACTTTTTCTACTGTAGCCCTGATGTTTCATTTTACAGTCAGTTTTGAGAAAAAAAAATAATGGGTATACCCCTTCTTGAGTGATTCAGATGCTGTATACCATAACCCTGATACAAACTCCAATTTTTTCCTTCTTGTAGAAAACGTACATGTAGTAGAAGACCGTTTTACAGGTCTAATCTGGAGATCATCCAACACAGTAAAAAGAAATCAATTAAATTAGTGAACACTAACCTAACTACTATCTCCATAGATGATACAGTAAAAAGCATAACAGGAATAGATCTCTAATAGCCTATATCCAACTATCTTGTAAGTAGTTTTTGCTCGAACAGTATCTTACCTAACTTTGTGAGAGAGGAGCAAAGAGTCAATTTGACTTAGCAGATAGCTGCAAATTTGTCATTTTGGTGACTGAGACATTTAAAAAGCAGTTACCTTGTAACCTGCATAACAATTAGAAAAAGAAGAAACAATACATATGGCAGAGAACATGCCATCTAGTATCTAAGGAACTTCACAGTGCAATATAATTAGCTCAAAAAGCAACTTTTCAGAGAAAATGCCATCCCCCAGATAGGACACCTTACTGAAATGTGGAAAAGATGTTTAAATTCATGTCTTAGATTCATGGCTTTATTGTTCGTATGATAAAGCCATAGCCATGCCTGGGCAAGTCATTCAATATCTGTATCACACAGTCATCCATCTCCATAATGGGATTAATAATCCTGTCTCTAGCTCTTTATTTATCTGGTCCATCTAAACCCAGACACTAACTCACACTGGCACACAGTTACTGATGTAAGTGGATAGTTTGCATGAGCAAACGCTTGCAAATGCAAATATGGATTACTGGTTGTTAGTCTTGGGACTTGGACTGTCTCTATCTGAGTATCACTCACTGCCTCTGAAATATGTAGAGATACAACACAGATCACCACAATGAAGTCACCACTGCCTTAGGGATCATCTTTAGCACAATTCCAGTATTCTGGTCTTTGGAGCTAGAACATTGATATCTATTATTTATTCCTAAATATACAGTTATATACATTGTCTCCATATTCTCCTCTTCAGACTATATAGCAAAGAGTAGTTTCTAAATTAATCTTCTATGAGGATTTATTATACATGTGCAAATATATTCAAAAACAGATAATGGAACACAACGTGCATCACTAAATTCTAATGTTCACCAACGTGTATTTGACATTCATTTGAAATATGTCTTTGTGCCCGACTGCCCTAGAGAAATAATGAATTTGTCCAGAATATTATGTTGTGCATCTGCACACACAAAATTTTAGAAATCACCTATTTAAGGGAAGGAATATAATTCCCAAATTGGAAAGGCGACTAAGTGCCAGCAGTCTTTAATTAATATTGTTCCCTTAGGGCAGAACAGCACTAATGCTTCTTGTCATATGTAGTTTATTAGACTGCATAAATAAGTTTTGCCACTAATTTGGTAACTATTATACCTCCTCTGAATCTTTCTCTTGCATCCTTATAATTAAATTTACCTTGCTACCTGTAAAAATAAATAAATAAATAAATAAATTTTCTTTTCCTTTTCTTCATTACACTAATGTCACTAATTAAGAATACTTACTGTGTAGTCTTAGCACACACAGGCTGGTCCTTGCAGCATCCAAATCATCTATGAGTCCATGATCTTTTTTTTTTTTTTTTTTGTAGGATGTTCTTCTGCCTACTTCTTAACCTACCTCTTAACCTAAGCATGTTCAGCTTCCAAAATGGTCTCTTTGAAAAACAAAGGTGATGTCTTGATTTATATTAAGACCAGCAAGGATTAGGGGGTTAAAAGTTCTCAGTTATTCACTGGCCTAACATGACATCTTGATCTCCAAATTAGAGAGATGGGGATTTGGAGGGTGGACCATTCAGTAGATAAGGAATTGGCTGCACCCGGAGAGTAGTGGTCAGTGGCTCCATGTCCAGGTGGAGGCTGGTGACAAGTAGTGTCCCTCAGGGATCTGTCTTGGGACCGGTGCTGTTTAACATCTTTATCAATGACAGAAACAGCGGGATCAAATGCACCCTCAGCGAGTTTGCAGATGACACCAAGCTGAGTGGTGCAGTTGATACAACAGAAGGAAGGGATGTCATTCAAAGGACCTGGACAAGCTAGAAAGGTGGGCCCATGTTGAGCCTAATGAAGTTCAACAAGCCCAAGTGTAAGTTGCTGCACCTGGGTCGAGGCAATCCGAGACATAAGCACAGACTCACTGAGAGCAGCTCTGCAGAGAATCTCTTGGGGGTTCTGGTGGATGAAAAGCTCAATATGAGCCAGAAGTGAATACCTGCAGCCAAAAAGAACAACTGCATCCTGGACTGCATCAAAAGAGAAGTGGGCATCAGGCCAAGGGCAGGGATCGTCCCCCTCTGCTCTGACCTTGTGAGGCCCCACTTGGAGTGTTGCACCCACATCTGGGACCCCCAGTACAAGAAGGATGTGGGTCTGTTAGAGCGGGTCCAGAGGAGGGTCATGAAGATGATCAGAGGGCTGCAGCACCTCTCCTGTTGTCCTGGTTTCAGGTAGGACAGAGTTAATTTTCCTCCTAGTAGCTGGCAGGGTGCTATGTTTTGGATTAGGATGAGAAGAGCGCTGATAACATGCTGATGTTTTAATTGTTGTAGAGCAATGCTTACACCAAGCCAAGGACTTTTCAGCTTCTCGCTCTGTCCTGCTAGCGAGCAGGCTGGGGGTGCAGCAGGAGCTGGGAGGGGACAGACCCAGGACAGCTGACCCAAACTGGCCAAAGGGGTATTCCATACCATCTGACGTCATGCTGAACAATATATAGGGGTGGCTAGCCGGGGTGGGGGGGGCGGCTGCTCGGGGATAGGCTGGGCATCGGTCAACGGGTGGTGAGTAATTGCATTGTGCATCACTTTGTACACATTATTACTATTATTATTATTATTATTATTATTGTTATTATTTTCCCTGTCTTAATAAACTGTCCTTATCTCAACTCACAGGCTTCACTTTCCCGTTTCTCTCCCCCATCCCAGAGAGGGAGGGGGGAGGGTGAGCGAACGGCTGTGTGGTGTTTGGCTGCCAGCCGGGCTAAACCACAACACCTGTGAAGACATGCTGAGAGAGCTGGGGATGTTCAGCCTGAAGAAGAGAAGGCTCTGGGGAGACCTTATTGTAGCTGGTCACTTGGGATATGATCCAAAATCTGCTAAAGTCATCCTTTCAAAGAAACCTTCTCACTGACTCCCATGGACTCTAAATTAGGCCCTTAGTTTAACTTAGATTTATTAGTGCTCTCAAAATGCAAGGGGTTTCCTAGGAATAAATGAGTGATGAGGAGAAAATGGTGATATAAGAGATTCCCTTCATCATTAATCACCAGGAAATGTCATTCTGTGAAATTATTTCAGTTTAAATTTCAGTCACAGTGTAACCTTTAAGATGTCTTACCTCAAGACAACTATGTTAAAACTTTGAAAAATGTGGATGTCTAAGAATACCACAGCATGGGAAAATAGAGACTGTACAGTATGCTCACTATAAATAAGTCACTAGGTATTTTTTTCCCAAAAGATGTTGTATGGAAGTTTTCCTCCTTCCAAGTGATTAGGCTTACTTACCAGGAAAGCAGTGAGTAGCCAAATAACAGGAGACCAAGTGACAAGACAATCAGGTATACTTCTCACATGCACATGCAATCAACCACAAAAGGAGTAATTCAAGTCACCCTTTTAAAACAAACATTACTCTTACAATTTCAATTCCTACTATAAATGGATAAGAGCATATACTACACTCTGTGCATGAACACATGAATTATTTTTGGCAAAATGATCTGTGAATGTTAAAAGAAATGCAAGACAGGTCAAATAGGAACTAAATTAAAGATCTTGAGTCAGTTACTAACTACCCTGAGGTTATTCGTTAATTCATTCAGAAACAAATATGATGCATTTTAAGCTGAAAACAATATGAATTTAAAAGTACTTTTTTTTTTTTTTTTTTGAGAGAGAGAGAGAGAGATGTTATTATGTTATTTATAGAACCCCTTCCACCCTCCAACACGAATAGTGAATAAAACAATACAAACTTCCAAGCAGAAGGATGTTCAGGACTAAGCTACTGTGAAACAAGATGGCTGAATGGGAAGGATAATTCACTCTTTTTTGAATTGTATATGTACAATCTGTTCTCAGCTAACCACATGATAATGGTATTCTAGCCTGTTTGCAGTGTCCAGAGGGAATCTTTGAAGCTATTACAACATGCCTCAGTGGTGACTGGCTGCACAAATGATCTGTAATGGGAAATAGTTTTCTTAATTTGAGCAAGCTAACAGAAAGCAGGCTCAATGAGAAAGGACTGGTTGCCTATAGTGTGGCGAACTTGGAACTGATACAGAACACTTAACAGTCTCATCACCTTCTAACCTTAGTTGAAAGCTCATCTCACTGACATTTTTAATATAAATATATATTCAAAATAATTCCAAAGCAAACATTTTCTGTATATATTCTTCTTAAGGGGAGAGTCAAACTTCTAAAACATGCTCATTGCAGGGTTCAAATCCTTGGCTTACTAGAATGCTGAAAGCAATGTAGAACAGATACTTAACACACAGATAAACAGAATGATCAAAGATGTAATTTTAGTAGGGAACATCAAATTCTCTTAGCTGTGAATATAGATAGAAGGGCAACAAGTACAAATCTTCTGATGTTAATAGAAAGAAATATTAAAATGTTTGAAAGAATGAAGCAGGTAACCTAAGTAACCTTGCAAAATGAGGGAAACTTTAATATATGGAAGTAACATTATGATATCGATGGGAACTGAGGCTGGAATTGAAAAAGCAACCATGCCAAGGAAAATTTGTTAATAACTATGAAGAACTATTACAGCTGAATAACCTCTGGAACAAGAAGATGAAAGCAATGAATTTTGACTAAAGCATTTAATAATGATAGTTATAATTTATTAATTCAATAATTCAACCATTTACTGTATGAAGAAAATTCAGTAACCAATACTAACTGAAATATTGTGTCAAATATTCACTATTTCATTTGCTTTCCTGACCTATCTGATCATTTGTATTTACCTAATTTTAATTATACTGTTTCCTTAGTGATGTGGGATAAGTGAAGATAGTAATGAAGCACAAGATACTGGACAGACTCTATCTTGTTCATGAAGATTGGATTATAAATTGGCAAATGGATCTTGAAAATGTTATAGTTCTAATTCTATTGCTCAAGGAGAAGCATAATGGCATTAATTTGCCTAATGTGCATTAAACAATTAAATTTAGAAAATGGAAAAACATGTTGCCTTCCACATAACATTTCATATAATCTGACAGAAATTGACTGCATTTGAAAAAGGGTATTTTATGAAGAAAACACTTTCATTGTTGTTAGTGAGGATTTTTTGACTCTACTTGAAATATATAGATATATATATTTTTTAAGCATCTTTTTTGGACAGATTAAACACAAACTCACAAGTAATTAAAAATGAGTGTGCTGCATGGTAACATTTAAAATCTTATTAATACAATCATTGTATTTATATTGTTCTGTTTAGATTCCTTTCCAACTCCAATATATTAGTGGAGGTCTGACCGTTATCAGATTGTCCTACGTAGGTGTCAAGACGTTCCTTTCAAAAAGGCGTAACAAATTTAAAGAAAGCAGATTTTAGTGAACTCAAAGGATAAACAAGTAAATTTGGGGGGGGGGGGGGGGAGGGGGGGAATATGTTTATTAGAAAAGTAGTTTAGGAGAGATTGTAGTCCCTGAAGAAACTCTAAAAATGTATATGCAAGGTAGTCAAGCACAAAGAATAGGAAGAATTCTAGTTTACCTAAGCTCTTCAATGAGCTAGGCTAATAACTAAGGAAGAATGGGAGGATTAGCCAAAAATACAGAAGAGTATTAGGCTGACAAACACGAGTTTGAAGTACAACCAGGCAAGTTTATGAAACTGCAATAAAAAAACATTCTTTGGTGGTAAAGATTAAAGAAAAAGACTTGGGGTTCTACAAAACAGGGGGAACAAATGAAGCAGAAGACCATAGATGTCTTAATGTCTTCCTAATGTCTTTTTTTTTTTTTTCCCCTTATTCACTCATTCATTTTTAAGTCTTTACTGGAGAAGGGTAATAATGATTAGGCTCCTGGCACAATTAATGCCTTTAACATATCAGGCTACAGCATGGAGGGAGTGTCTAAGGATAAAATTTCACAAGGTAGCTGACCTGATTTAATGACTTGCTGTTGCTGAAAAGGGAGATCCCACATGCTTTGCTCTGTAGGATCCCAAACACCCATAAAGTAGCAGTTAGCCGCACCCTCTCATTATTTTGTGTTAGCCCTGGCATTTGTCTGACCCTTTGCTGAAACAGTTTGGCTTGCTAAATAGGCAGAAAACAAATCCAAGAACAATAACGTGTTGAAGTGATTGTTTTTCCGTCACTAGTTCAGAAGAAGACAGCAAAGAGCATGCAGGAAAACAAGCAGTAATTCTGTTGTACAAGGTCTCACATGATACAGGCTATCCAGCTGTAGATACTGTCAATGAAGATGGGTGTGGACTAATTAAGAGCTCAGAGACGGGCAGCAGGGATTAATAAAATCACAGAAAATGGCTAACAGAGAGAACTCAGAGACTAGAGGTTATTTAGGTACCACCATCCTCCCCACACCCAGGAAGAAAAAAGAGGGAAAAAAAAATGTGGTTAGAAAAATGACAACAGTCTTATTCAGGTAAGAGGTACATATTAGAACAAGATTAATCAAAAAGGAAAGAATTGATTATAAAGACTGTCTACAGAGGAAGATAATCAGACTAATGCTGTGTTCTGTTTTGGCCCCCCCCACTACAAGACAAACATGAAGGTACCGGAGCATGTCCAAAGGAAGGGCAATGAAGCTGGCAAAGGGTCTAGAGAACAAATCTTAATGAGGAGCGGCTGAAGGAACTGGGGTTGTTTAGCCTGGAGAAGAGGAGGCTTGGGGGGAAACCTTATTGCCTTCTACAAGTACCTCCAAGGAGGTTGTAGAAGGGTGGAGGTCAGCCTTTTCTCCCAAGCAACAAGAGATAGGACAAGAGGAAACGCCCTCAAGTTTAGGTTGGATATTAGGAACAATTTCTTTACTGAAACGGTTGTGAGGCATTGGAACAGGCTGCCAAGGGAAGTGGTTGTGGTACCATCCCTCGAGGTATTCAGATGTGCAGATGTGGTGCTTAGGGACATTGTTTAGTGGTAGACTTGGCAGTGCTAAGTCCATCCAATGGTTGGACTTGATGGTCTTAAATGTCTTTTCCAACCGGAATGATTCTATGATTGGGCTGAAGAGAAGGTAAGAATGAAAGTGGAAAAATCTCTCACAGTATTAGGAAGGTTAGAGAGACAAAATACGGGAAGGTATGAATTAGTGAAGGAAGACCAAAACTAGAAGTGAACAAAAAAATGATGAAATATAGTTGAACATTATGAGGAAACGGAGACACCTTTTCCTGATTAGAGATAAACCTTAAGTAGCTGTTTCACCTAGAAAGCGCTAGTGGCTTTAATTTCAAGAGCAAACATTATTTAAAAAAAAAAACGTTTTAAATCTTTGTTTACTGACACTGGTTTAGTTTCACTACAAGCTGAAGCACTTTGATGTGGAATAAGGTCATGTAAATCACCAGAACATGACGTTATTTCCAGGAATCACCCCAAGAGAAATCAATTTTCAAACGAAAGAGGCTGCCAGGTAAATTGTACATTTTGCCAGCTTCTGTAAACATGTCCCCTCTATAGCCAAAAACTACTCACTTTTCAGCAGTCTGCCTCCGGCCGTTCTTTTTTTTCAAAATAGTTAGGACCTAATTTTCAGAAGCTTATATAATGTTAAGAATTTTAAGCACTGTGACCGCAAACGTGAGGTAGAGGGCTGTAGTATCAAATGCAGTGTTATACAACAGAAGATGCCAAGACAGAAAGCACCAGACAAAAACAACTCATAGATTCCATTCGGAATTATGAAAATGCATTTAACAGTGCTTCAGTACCAGAATAAACTACAGCTAAAAGAAAGTGGTTCTCCATCTCCTTATAATTGCAAGTTGTGTCTCTTTCTGGAGTATTTGTAGTATTTAAATGGAAGGTTTTTGTGTCAGGACAAAGTTTTTACTACGGTCTGTCATGAAAATAATAATAAAAAAATTAATGTGAAGGTTTTCTTTTGCCATATAAAGTCAAGGCATATGTGTAACTTAGGATACTGGTGGCACACGTTCCTGTTATTACTGCTTAATTATTACTTCATATTAAAGATTGAACACGTTAGAAATTATACAAAAGCGACAACTTTGTGTTTTGCTAAAATTTATTCACATTGCCCTGGCACAGAATACAATGAAAAAGGCCGTAACACCTCAGCGTTACAACAGGAAGGTTATAACGTGAGGGTTATTTATAACATACAGGTTATAAGGTAGGTATCTCCCCCAAGAACACAGCACCGCCATTGTTGCCCCCCCTCCCTTCACCCCCTCGCCGCGACCTGACGGGAAGAAAGTGCCGGAAGTGCAGGCGGAGCGGCGGGCGGGGCCCGCCGTTGCCAGGCGGAAGTGCGCCGGGAGGCGGCGGTTGGCGGGGGTTGGCGGCGGTTGGTGTTTAAAAGGCTGTGAGGGGACGGTCGTTGTCCCGCCAGCCGCGGTCGCGCCCTGCAGCAGCTACCGGGCGGAGCGGGTCGGATCGGAGCGGGGTGATGGTGCCCAGGGCTGCCGATCGGCTGCTGATCGTCGTCTCCATCCTGGAAGGTGAGCGGCGTGGCGGGGGCTTCCCGGCGGCAGCCGCGGGTGTAGGTTTTTCTTCGTGATAGGCTGATGTTCTCTATCCGCTGTCAACGGTCTACTGTAACGCTTCTTAATGCTGACCTGTGTGCCTGACTGTGCAAGTGAGGGGTTTTTTGTTGTTGTTGGGGGTGTGTCTGTGCTTTCTGTTTGTAATGTGCATTATTATTCCACCCTATTACTCTGTGTTACGACCTATTTTACCCAATTACTCTATCAGGCAGTGTAGGAATAAGATAAGGAGTAACGGATTTAAACTAAAAGAGGGTAGACTTAAATTAGACACTAGTAGGAAACCCTTCACCCAGAGAGTGTTGAGGCACTGGCACAGGTTGTCCAAAGAAGCTGTGGATGCCCCATCCCTGGAATTGTTAAAGGCCAGGCTGGATGGGGCTCTGGGCAACCTGGTCTGGTGGGAGGTGTCCCTGCCCATGGCAGGGGGTTTGGAATCAGAAGGTCTTCAAGGTCCATTCCAACCCAAACCATTCTATGATTCTATTTCTCTGGCTATTTATGTTGTTTGCCAAGGTAACTTAACTTAAAAATTAAGATTCAGTCCTCTGAAAGGCATGTAGCCCCTTCCTGTGTGATGACATATGCAAATTTTAACAATTCATTTTGCTACTGAAGTTATTAATCAGAATATAGAATGGTGCTGAATCCAGGACAAATCATAAAATCATTCAGGTTGTAAAAGTCCTCTAAGATTATATCTAGTCCAACCATTAACCTAGTACTGACAAGTCTACCACTAAACCATGTTCCTAAGCTCTACGTCTACATGTCTTTTGAAGACCTTCAGGAATGGTGACTCAACCACTTCCCAGGACAGCCTGTTTCAGTCCTGCAGAACCCTTTCAGTAAAGAAATTTCTCCTAATATCTAACCTAAACCTCCCCTGGTGCAACTTGAGGCCATTTCCCTTCATCTTGTCAAATGGTATGACCTTAAACATTCTGTTAATCTGCTAGTGAGTTTTTTTGAAATCACGAGTAACTGGAAAAACACCCTTCACTATGTTCATGAGGTCATGTTCCCTGCTTTGATTTAAGATAGTGGTCAAATCTGTAATGAAGGAAGAATGTTTAAACTTTCCTGTTTGTTACCTGTTGGCTTGATCTCGTCCTTGTCATAGATTTCTCAAAATTAAATCATCCTGGTTGCGTGGTTTCTTTCTTAATTATTAGGTGTTACTTAATATCTCTCTGTTTCTGGGTGCTTCACAAATGGTTTGTTCTTTCTTAACTTTTAAATAGTAAGAACGCGTTCTTAAAATACAGTTTTAGAGTAAGTTCAGGGAAGATATGGGAAATAATTTTATGTAATTGTTTAAGATGAAAATCTGAGCTCGCACTTTTTTTTTAATGATGGTGTCTGGCAATTACACTCTGCAGGGCGGTATTTTCCAAAACGACCGAAGTACATGCTTATAGTTGAAGCAAAGTTTGATGGTGAACAGCTGGCTACTGATCCTGTAGAGCATACTGATCAGCCAGAATTTGCCACCGAATTGGCATGGGAACTAGATAGGAAAGCACTTCATCAGCACAGGTAACGGTAGAAAGTTAAATCTGAAATAAATTTTCTTTGTAGATAAACTTATTTTTCTTGTCCTTATGGCTACTGAAATACAAGGTTTGTATTATTTTCATCTGAGCTTTTTTGGAATTTTTCTTAGAAGCCTTCTTTTAGCTATATGCTGATCTACCATTTTGTTTCCAAAGCAAAATAAAGTAGTATGTGTAAAGATAAGTGAGTTTAAAAGTTTCTAAAGCTTCCATTTATACTACTTAAAAAAAGGCAAATTAGAAAAGCTATAGTTTAAGCATTGGATTCAAGCTTCCCTTATGTATGCCATGACACAGAATTAAGTTAACTTTAAGCTTGAAAAGCCTACGTAAAATCTCTTTGAAAACTTAAAACAAAGCTGAGAAATTGGATTTGGTTTCTATAACTGTCATTGGTTTCGACTGAAAATATTGAGGTAGTATTTTAATGTGTCAAATAAGTTCAAAAGACTATATGAACTTTGAGGAGCAAAAAATGGCTGTATGTACTTTATGCTAGACACTTCATCTATATGTTTAAGTACTTTTAAGTGCTTTGCAAAAATCTTTTTCTCACAAATGTAATTACAGTTTAATGCAAGTTGCATTACTTATTTCATGCAGATGGATGAGTTTGGGTTTATTTAACACTACTGTTCTTTTTAATAGCATTTGAGGCTTTGTGAGACTCCAAGCAACTCTTCTTACAAAATTATTCATCTGCTCATTCTATGTTGCTTCATGCTGAATTTTTGGAAGTTCAATGTAAACTCAGTTGCTGACCTATTAGAACTAGCTGTGTTATGAATTTCAATAAATTGTTGTTGGTATGCTTGAAACTTGTGAAACACTTACTGTGAGCTAATTGCAGAAATAACTTCTACATCTTGGATTTCAACTGAAATGTTCTTACAGGCTGCAGCGTACACCTATCAAACTCCAGTGTTTTGCATTGGATCCTGTATCTTCAGCTAAAGAGAATATAGGCTATGTTGTACTTGATTTAAGGGCTGTGCAGGAAAAGAAACAGGTATGAAGACTTTACAAACTGATGTTTTCACAACAGTGCTGCTACAGATAAAATAGAATCTGAATTGAGGCAAAGGTGTAACTTCTGAGTCTTGTTTTGAAGGAGTATGAGTCCTGCTTAATAGCACTTCTTTATTTTTAAAGAGATCTTGACTGTATAAGAACATGAGCAAACAAAAATAATTTTGTACTAATCTCAATAGAATGCTCTACAACATGAGAAAGCTAAGTGTGTAGATTTAAAAAAATTTTGCACTTCTGAATTTGAGAATTTAAACACTTCTAAGCAATGTATTTAAGCATTGCTATCACTTAATAACTTGTAAAAACTTACTGAAATAGTTGATACTGAGCAAGTGAATTGAGTCTCCATCAAATCAAGACTTTAGAGCCTGAAGTTGTTTTTGGTGTGTGCTTGTACTTTTTTTTTTAATGGGTTTCTGTGCAAGATGTCTTAGGGGTTCTGAAGTTCTAGCCCCTTACACAGCAGGGGGGTTGGATGGGGAGGGATGGACACGGGACATGTAATATTGTCTGTATAAAATGCATTCATGAAAATTCTGTATTTTGCTTGATCAAAACAACTCTGATGTGGGTCATGACATGACCCTGGTTTCTTATTTTAAATCACAATTCATAAGGATTTGTGATCCATATAATGTATTCTGCGCCCTTACAGCTGAAAACTTAAAAGTTCTTTTCTAATTGAAGATTTATGGTGTATTTTGCTTGCCAGCTTGTCTACTGTGCCAATCAGTGGAGAAGAATGTTCAACTCTTTTTCCATTCTATGGCATATTTAGTGTAGTAGTATATTCAAAACAGACCATGTTTTTAGAAATGAATGCTGAGGTATATTTCTGTCAGTGACAAGGTAGTAATACTAGAGCAAGTCTGTTTTCTGTAAGTATATTTTAATTATCCTTCTGTTTTTAAAATGCCTTTGGCCTTTGTCTTTGTTTATGCAGACACCAAAATGGTACCCTCTGCTTAGTAACAAGTACTCTAAATTTAAATCTGAAATACAAGTAGGTGTGGTGTTGGAAACTGATACAAAAGCATTGGTGGATGGCTTTAAAGCAAAGGAGGCACCCCCTAGAGAAGGGAGGGGTAAGTAACATGATGTCATTGGCTTTGAATTAGGGGTGTTCCTGTGACAGATCAACATATCACTTGTTGCAGACATGTTGTTTGAGCCTGAAGAGAATTTTTTTTGTATTGTAGCATTAACTAACCCTAAATGATATGTATAGAAAACGTACCTTGTGATAATAACTTCATTCGTTACTTTGGTAATAGTGTGATTTCAGGTGGACAGAGATGCAAATTAACTGGTCTTTAAAATCAGAATCAGGGACTCAGTACTAATGGCATTTCACTCTGGTTAGATTTCAGGGCTTTAGAAAGTTCTGTAACCATAGAAATAAGAAACCTTTTTTAGAGAAGGCAATTTCACTTGTTTGGACTTGGAATTGCAAGTTGTACAGTGGGGTACTGTTTGTTGAGTAGACTGCTTTTCTTTTCTGATTTTTTTGTCAAGCTAAACCACTCAACTTACATTGTGTTCATTTACAAGAAGTATTTGTAGTAACATCTACACTAAGTTAACTGTTGGGACTAATTATAGTTCTGGATTCCTTTGTACTTTCCTTTCAAAAAGTAGTTAGTGAAATGTGTCAAGTCTGTTAGAACTTGAGTATTGCTTGAAAGTAGTACAGTAGCAACGCTCTTCATTTGTGCTGTGCTGGTCAGTCAGTCTTGTGTCTGGGATTTTTTGTGAGTTGTTTATTTTCTTTAAATCCCCTTAGAAGTGTGATGTTTTTGTTTAAAACAAAAAAAGTATGTATTTACCTTCCCCCACCCCAAAGTCAACCTGTTTCACTTAAAAACTGAGCCTTCGTTAGACTAGTGTATTTTCTCCTGCATTCGTTCTGATATGTTGTGTTCCTGCCCTGAGGGTAACTTTTTTGTAATTCTGCATTAGTCATTTGCTTATCATAATCATCTACATCTGTGGTTTTGCAAAAACAAAATATTCAGTTGCAGTTTTTTTCCAAGATTTCTGGCCCTGACTTTGTCTTCTCAGCCACATTACAGGAGTGGCTAAGGAGTCTAGTTACACTTAGCTTTCATCCTTTCATGTTCACAACAAAGCACCAGGAATTTTACATACTCTTAAGTTTGTAATAGAGGCAAGGAATGTGACTTGTTAATCTTCTAACTCTACTGTGATTTTTCGATCTACAAGCTGTCTAACCTTCATGACACTGGCAGAGGATATAGGAAATTCCTTCTCCCAGCACTGTCTTCCACTTTTTGTTTTCTGTGGAGAATTAATACAAACAAGTTTGCAAGTCTCCTGTTCTTTTACTATCTCAAAATTAGTCAATGCTGTACTTACACAATGGAGGAAAATAAGCATGTAGGCTTTCACAGGTCTAAAGTTCATGTTCTAAGCATTGCATATGACAACACTAGACTACCCAGTTCCAGTTTTGTTGGATAGCTAATGAGATGTTCTTGTTTTTCAGATTCATGCACTTTGATTTTTACTTCACTGACCTGAGTGGTCTAATGTTTCCAGTGTCTGAAACTGTGCCTTCTGGCTCACAACCAAAAGTGCTGTGTGATTATTAAGTGCTGTAATCTGAGGTGCTTTGAAATGTATTGAATTACTGGCACTATGGAGTGGTAACTGGTAAACCAGAATGTAAAGGGCTTATTCTTGACCAGTCATTCTTTTTTTAATCCCCGTTTTTTATATCATATCTTCTTTTTAAAGATGTAGGATGTGGAAACTAGAGATACGTATTTTAAGTGTGCGTTATGTAAAACTACAAGCTCTGCATGCCCTGTCTTTTAAACATGCATAAAGTACATTGTATAACATGTTTTTGTAAGTATTATTTTATTTAATTCTGTTCTGTTTGCCTCATTTTACTGTTTTGAAGTATGTGTAAACTATTTTGTTAAGTACATTCTCAGTGTAGCTCTACAAATAACTATGGTTTCTCTGCCTCCTTGCCTTCGAGAACTCTCTGAAGATGAGTTTCAAAATTACGTTGGATCAGAAGTGAATTCAATGATTTTAGATGTGTCAAGGCTACTGGGCTACCTGCCTGGGGCATAAAGCAGATGTTAGAAATTCTGCCTGCCCCAGGAATTGAGCTGGCTGTTACACTAAGTATGCTGTCTTTTCAGTCTGAGCTGTTTAATAGTCCGTGGTTCTGAAGTCTGACCAAGAGTTCAGATTTCACTTTAGAGTTCATTTTTAGAGGTTGAAAGCATTTGGGTTGTCAGGATCTTGCTATTGCAGGTGGAAAGCAGTGATCCATAGGCAGTAGATGGTGGTTTTCATGTTGCATATTTCTTTTTTTTATTTTCCTTCTGATAAAGAAATACAGGTGAGCAAATCAATGCTTTTTTTTGTTTGTTCAATGACTTGACCAGTCAGCTTGTAATCCACAGTGTATATTAACTGGCACAATTTTAACTCGCACTGAAATAAGTTAACTACAGCCCTCTTTAACTGGCTTTATTTTAAATACCTCTATGTTACTGGAGGCTAGCTCATTAGAAACAGTGACCATGGAGCTGGCACCCTGTAATCACACTCACCTGTGTCTGAGTCCTGTTGTGACCATTTTCCTCTATTTTCTAGAGTATTATAAAAACCTGTAACGCAAGTCTCCACTATTTTATACACTGAAGACTTCAGATTAAGTCTTCAAATGAGACATTCTAAAGCTCAGTGGAGTGAAACATCACGCTTCTGTCAACAGTTAGTCTGTCATATGCAATTACTGTCTTGCATTTCTTTTGACAAGTCAGAGTGTGATGGACTCAGCCTATGAAATGAAGTTCTCTTCATTGTAACAAACTAACATTCTTTCTAGTAGTGTGCAAAACAATGTGTTCACTGAATAGAAATTATCTAAAAAAAAAGCTCTGTAGCTATTGTTAAGTATAATTAAACTTTTGTTTTGATGAAGTGCTTTGGAAACAATCATAAAGATCTCCATTACATGTGTGGTAAGAAAAATTACAGATAAGTAAAGGTAGAATTATGATTATATCAATTGCTGCGGGAATCTTGTATAACATAAGTTACTAATTTTTCTCTTCCCTGTTAGTATCTGTCCTTCTTTCTGGACTAGACCCTAAAAGTATTGTACCAGTCCTGAATGAAGAAGAAGGCTATCATCAAATTGGACCAGCAGAGTGTTGCAGAGACTATTTTGTTTTGTCTGTAACCATTGCATTTGCCACACAGTTGGAACAGGTTTGTTTCATGGCCAGTTTAGTTTTGAAGAAGTACTATGTTACGCCTGTATTTTTGCCTTCCTATGCCTTATTTCTACTCAGGATTTTTTATCTTGTAGCTTGTAATAAATAGCCTTGTCCCCATACTGAATTAATAAAAAATTTGAATTTTGAAACGTTATGTAGTGCTTATATGTCAAATTACTGATGAAAGATCAGAATTGGGGGGAGGGGAGGCACTAAAACTGTAATTTTAAACTATGCATTACATTAAAGACCATAATATATAGTAACAAGAAATGTGCATGGACCACAGCAGATTTACCTTATGAACTATTCTACAAAAATGTAAAAATGACAATATAGCAAGTATGTTGGAATATTAAACTTCACCATCAGAGCTGCTTTCCCTAAACGAAAGGGGACAACTTCAAAGCTTTCCAGACTGGCTCTGGAAAAGTTTGCCTAAAATTAGAACCAAAGGTGATCTTGAACTTAGGAATTGACTTCAGTTTTCTGTATGACATACTTTCTTTCATGAGTGCAACAATACAGGGTTTCAGGTTCCTGGTCATCCTACATGTTAAACAATTCAAGCCCCTGCTATTTTGTCAAAAGGATTTGGTTGACTCTAACAGATATAGTGTGACTTTGGGGAAGCTCTCAGGCATGTGGTATACTTTGCTATTTTTCAAAGAAAGTCCAGAGGACAGCAGCTAAATATAGTGACTGTTTCTTCCAGGCTAGTTATATGGTAGGCTTAATCTTCTACTTGTACAGCTGTAAAAAACTGAACTGAAAGTAAAAGCCTTATCTGAAAGCTGATAAATCTTAGGATTTGACAGAGTGTGGTGGTCATATGCTAAAGTTCTGAAAAGATTAAATACCTTTTAAATTCACAATCTGTATGAAATGGTAGAGTTTATATGTTGCTTAAGGGAAGGACTTAATAGCTTGGATAAAGTGTCATGCTAATGTGATTAATTCAGCTTTAGACAGCTGCTGTGTCCAAGCTGTGCTGTACCACAACACTGATACGCTCTTCAGGTTTCTCTGCATTGTCGGATTTCAAAGTACAGGCTTGCCCAAGTTATGATGGCTAGAAGTTGTGACTTTCATAATGATTTGGAATTATTGATAGCTCGTAGTAAAAGACAAACTTGCTTTGTCTTATCCACTTCAGAGAAAATAATGTAAGTTTAAATGCCAGAATTACAGGGCCATGTGAAATAAATTCACTCACTCCAGAGCAGTTTGTGCCATTTGAACTCACAGTTGCAATGTCTAAAGGAAGGAGAAGCTCTGTTTTTGAATGTTCCAATGTTTTATGCAGTCACATAAGTAATGCTATAACAATGTAGATTAGATACTGAATTTATTTACACTATAAATATTTTGTGAAGGTGCTGTTATTCTTGAATATTTGTACAGGGCTTGCTGTTATTGATTATATAGTATCATTTGCAGCCCCTGGTGCTGGTATATGTTGCCAGTAGTTTGAAAGGGATCATTTTGAAAGCTTCTGGTATCCTTGTTAAGTAAGTCTGTTTTTGAATTCAATTTGAATATTAACATGAAAATTTTCTTTTTAATTTTGTTGGTACTGTAAACTGGGGTTCAGGATAGCTGCTCAGAAGTTTGAGATAATTTAAACCCTTTAGTTTCAGAAGTTTTGAGATCATTTTAAGCCCTTTAGTTTCCAACATAGTGCCTGAAGTTTGCTGTAGCTGTACAATAATGAAAGATTTCTTCTCCATTTCTCTTTTAGTTAGTTCCTAGTACTATGAAGCTTCCTGAACGACAGCCTGAGTTTTTTTTCTACTACTCGTTACTGGGAAATGATGTAACAAACGAAACTTTCACTGATTTAATTAATCCAAACTTTGAGCCAGAAAGAGCTTCAGTTCGAATTCGTAGTACAGCTGATGTTCTTCAAGCTTATCTTTGCGCACAGTCAAAATTGCAGGTAAGTGTTTTCTTTTCAAATGTGAATGGAAAACAAATTAAATGATGAAAATAAGAGAAACAGAATCTATCTCTGGATGAAAGGGAAAATATTTTTTTTTCCAAAACAAGATTGTATTATAACTTGGTTTTCATAGAGGGTTTTTCATGGAGGGAAATGCTGTAGCAGCGAGTTTTCTGCATAGATGGAGTGCATTTTTTTTTTTAAATGGTGGGTATATAGTGAACTGGGTTCCACATCATGATGTAAGATAGAATGAATGAAACAGGGCATTCTTGAGTGCTCTCAGGCCTCCTTGGAAATCAGACCATCTGAAACACACAGCCCTGCTTTGTGCTGCCTGTTAGAACCTCATCCATGCCAGTCGTGGAGTGAACTCTTGAATAAGTTCTATAATCTGTGCCATCAAGATGGTTTGTGAATAATAAGAGGTCTGGCTTTCTCCCCAGTTCTCAGCCAAATGCTATTTTAAATAAACTACGGCAATATTTGGGCTGTTAGGGGATGTTGCTTATCTTTAGCCATGACTTTGAATGTTGTGTAGTTGAAAGTGTTTATGGTGATCTGCTTTGGCTTACACTTAAGTGATCACAAAATTAGACAATGCTACTGGGGGTAGTACAGGGTTTCTAAACCTTGCTGGTAAATAAGACAGTTATAGAATGTAATTCTGAATATGGGCCCTCTAAAGTAGTCTTTTTCTTCTTCCTCCTCTGTACTGGATTATAGGATTTAAACTTGTATAGACAACTCTAGTTTTGTTATCTAGGTTAGTTTAAAAATGTTACAGGAACTTTTGTTTTCGATTTTTTTTTTTTTTTTTTTTTTTTGTCAACCTGAAATATTCTTCTGATGCTTGGAGAAACAGGTACTGATGTGTTTGGGAATTCACCTTAGTCTATTGTACACATACACACATGCACACAGTTATGCATATTTTTCATCAAGTTAAAAAATGATTCTTTTCACAATAGGTCATGAGGTCAGATCCACATACTGCTTTACAGTTTTGTTTCTCTAACTTGGCTTCTTAAAATTTGGGATATAGGATCAAAGCACTGTGTTCTGATCCTTAATATTTAATACACTAATATACATATGTATATACACCTAGTTTTATACCTCTTAGCATTAATGTCTTCCTCTTCTAGAAAAAAAAAAAGCGTGTTAAATGTTAAGGATCAGAACACAATGCTATGGTTTGCTTTTTTTTAAAAAAAAAAAAGTATTTATTTGGAGAAAGAACAAATTGGTGTGTAAGTTTCAATAATTTAACTTTCACCGAGTGACTTCTAAAATTTTAAGATCCCCCCTTTACTTAAATGGGCAAATATTACACTGTGGAAGGAAGAAAGATTTGAGACCAGATTTGAGAAAGGAATAATGATCCTGACAAGGAATTAAGAAGGTGGTGACTTAATTCCAAATATCCTTGCTATTTAAGTGGAGTCTAAATATATGTATAAAGACAGAGCTTTCAGAGAACTTGCTTTATTTATTCTGTACCTCATGGTGGTGCATTTCACATTAAAAGCAAGAATTTGTACTGTATTCAAAAAGCACAAGCTACTAAATTTGTCATCCAGAAGGGATGACATGATAGGTCATCAGAGGGCAGCCAGCAATGATCTGTTGCTGTGCTAGTACTGGGCAAATCCTACCTGCTCAGCATTGAAATATGCCGACAACAAGTGTTTTGAGCAGTACATAGGGACTAGACTACGGATGAAAATATTTTTGTTGTATTTGCTGCCTCTAGCAGAGGTCTGACAGACCGTTCAGGTGGAAATGCATATGCCAGTTACATTCTGGTACTTCCGTATGTTATACAGATCCATCTTTGCTGTGGTGACCAGTCTCTTGGAAGCACTGAAATACCCCTGTCTGGACTACTGAAGAAAGGAAGTGTGGAAGTCGATCAACACCCTGTGGCAATAGAAGGAGCATTTGTCCTTGTTCCACCAAATAGAGCTAAACAAAAGCTACCACAGTTGCCCTTGGATATGGCTCCTACTGTGGGTGTATCTGTAGTTCTGCAAAAGGAGAGCTTAGATGTACAGGTACAGGCTAATCATTATTTTTGGCTTAGTTACTGTTGCACAGTTTCATGTCTTAGAAAAAGAAGTTATTTCTAAGTCAGACAGTTAAGTATTTATTTGAAAAAAAATAGTTTTTATGAATAATCTTTTAATTGTTTCACTTTTCTGTCAAAAATAATCTCAAAGTTAAATGTTAAAAACAGTGTATTTCCATGAAGCCATGATAAATAAGAACCATATCTCTTCAGCATCTACAGCCTTTGATTCTCCTAAATGCTCCAACTGAACCTAAGCAGCCACAGAAGAAAGTTCTTTCACCTGTTAGTGGAAAAACAGAGGGCCTGCAGCAGACATCCAAGGATGTCCCGTCTCAAAATGACCACTCTTCCCCAACAGAAGATGAAGCAACAGAAAGTGAAGTGGAAAGTCTTAAGTTTGAAAAAGGCACAAAACTGAAAAAAACAAGTATGTGGTATGATTTTTTCCCTACTTGCTAAGTGCAGTCAGTCTTGGATTATGTACTGCTCATTTGTTGTCACAAGTCTTAAGCAAGTAAGAATTATTTATGTAGAATAAGTGATAGGATGAGAGTAAATTTAATTTGAACATGATAGTTGTTGAAAGCACTTGGAAGATCTGAATTGGGGATTTGATGTGTGGATTGCAAGTGATATGGATGATCTTCGGCTTGAAAAGTAATACCAGATACACTTGAAATTACCTGAATTTGAGAATGCAAGTTTCAGTACAAACCAGTAAAGAAACTGATTTCTTCAGGGAAGAGTAGCAGTGGTCTAAGGTTCAAGTGTATTAAATAAAACAGTAGGGGAAATGCAGGATTTTTAAGGGAAGCTCAAACTCTAAAGAAATGTATTATATGAAATAAATGGTGAAAACCATTTATTGTTACATACATGCTTTGCCCTGTTTTACTCAGTTTGTAGACTGGGGGAGAAATTGAGAAGCAGAGACAGGAGGGGAAGAAATGCAGTAATGAAAGCATAATACTCAAAATAATCCTTGTTTGCTAAATTTTACTGGGCATGCATAGTCCTAAGAGATGGTATACAAATAAAGCCTAATAGTTATTTTCTAATGGTATTTGTATCACTGTTGTTTTGATGATGATCCTAAAGAGGTCCAGTTCTGCAGAGGAAAATCAGTGCTCTAGAACTTGTTCTCAGGATTTATCAACTATTTCAGACAAGTTTCTTTTAATTCTAATAGATCTTATCTAAGCTTGGATTATCCTTTATATAGAATGTATCAAAACTTTCATTTTCATGGGGGAGAAAATCCCAATTATGCTTTTTACTCATAATAACTTTACTAGTGCTTATGCTTTGGCAAGGTGAAGAACCTGTAATTTTACAATTATCTTTCAGGGTTGGTGACTGAGACTTGCAAAGAGGTTAACAAAGAGTACACTGAAGAGATGCCAGTTTTCAAATTGCAGAGCAGAACAAAATCACCACTATTGTCAGATCTGCAAAATTCCAGTAATGCAAAATAACTTATGAAAATCAGTTAGTACATTGAGTGGAATTTAAATATAGCAGCAACTTAAATGAATTTTAACTGAAGACTGTATGCAATTTTATGTTCTCTGTGAGAGCCTTGAAGTTCTACTCATCCATTTAATTGCACAAAGCAAATTAGTGACAAACTCTTACCTAAATGACTGAAAAGATTTAATTTCATTACTACATTATGCTGATTGTCTGATATTGAAGTATTGAAGTTTTCTGTGTTGATAATGTAAACAAAGCACTTCATAAAACATCAGGAAAACAGTCAATGCTAGTAATGATTTTTTTTTTCCACAACAGTGGAAACATCTTAGATCAGAACAGCTATCAGTAAAAGGCAGAAGCTCTCCTCTGTCCATTCTTGCTTTTTTCTCTTCTTAGTCTTAAATGTTTCTAGGAGTTGCCTTCTGGAGACCATGTCTGTAAAACTTGTAGTTTGACATCTTGCTTTTTGAAAGAGGTAGTGGGGAGGCTAAGGCCCCAGTTTAAGTACTTGAAAAATCTGGATTACTTCTGTGATTGACTTGATACAATTGAACAGGCCACTTACAGTAGGGTTTCTGTTGCCCAAATTATAAAATAGGTATAACAACAGGGGCAATCCTGTCAAAGTGCATGCATGAGCAGATGTGCTTTGCAGACCTAGTTAGAGCAGTTCAGTTTTTATTTCAAATTAACCCTTAGCCTGGGAGCAATAGTTGGTGCTTTCTTACACGAGTTCTGTAGTTGACCAGGTGCTCTGTCCCTTTCAGTTCCAAACTAAATTGATTAGTTAATTCAAAGAAAACTAAATTACTATATTTTTTTTATAAGCCTGCCTCTTCTGTGTGTCCCCAGTTTGGCTAGGAACAGTTAAGCAAACTATTGAAACTCAAGTCTTATTCAGTTCTGCAGAGTTATGCAGTATGTTAGATACTAGTCTTTAAATTTCATGGAGTAAAATACACTTGCATAGCTTTAAAACTTAAAAGTTCTGTAATATGTTTATTTCTTCAAGAAGATTTAAAGTATATTATTTTTTTTTAGAATCAGTAATTTAGAGTGGCTACTTTTCAATGTTATTTTAGTATTGGTTTGCACTACAAGGAATTGAAATCTTTCAGGAAGTAACCTATTTGTACTTCCGTACAAAATGAGATGTGTTAAATATATTGTTTTTAATAATTTGTTATGCCCCAAATAATATGCGCATTCTCTTCTGTGTTTTCAGCTGATGCTGCACCAGTAGCTGCATCTCAGTCCAACCCAATGGGTGCATCCAGTTCTTCTGAGCCTGTGTCAGCACAGAAAATTGTCATTCCAGCAGCCTCTCACCATTTTTGCTTTTCAATAGACTTACGAAGTATACGTGGTCTGGAAGTTGGTTTTCCAATAAATTGCATTTTAAGGTATGATTTATTTTTTATCTTGTTCTTGGTAATAAGTGTTTTTCTTCTCAAAACAATATTTTTATAGTCAGTTTGCAGCCTGATGCCTTATTTGAGTCATCAGTAGCTGAATGCTTTAGGATGTTCAAGTAGTTCATCACTAAACTTCTGAGAATTGCAGTATTAAAGATGGTATATAACGGTTTGCCTGGACTGTTTTTTATTATATTTCTCACTTGAACATCAGAGCCCAGGAGGAGTAAGTCGATATTCAGTCTTTAGGAGATGAGTAATCCTCTTTAGGATTAAAGGGAGGATTCAAATCTTACTAGGGAGAAGTAACATATTTTGGTTACGCTGGTTCTTGGAGTTTTTTTTTTTTAAGTAAGGGGATTGGATACATGAATTTTGTGCCTTAGACAAAAGTACAAAATTTCAGTGCTAGTTTGTAACAACTCTGTAGAAATTATGTAAAAATTAGCTTGTTACTGCTGTCAATACAAAAGAAAAGTATGCGAGTACTTCTGGAGTACAAGCTCCAGAGAATATATTTTCCTCCCTGCTAATTTATATTGAAGGAGTCAAGACTAAAAGATGTTAAAATTAAGGGCATTGAAGCCCTTATTTCTACATTCATGTTGTGTTTTTTTAGTTTAGTCTATTTTTTTTACTCTGCTAGTGAAGAGAGCGACTTTTCTTTATCAGCTTCTTACTCTTCTTCGAGGTTTTCTGTAGAATTTAGGGTCAAAAGTTCATAGATACTGGAATTAATTTATTTTTTTTTTTTACAGGGGTGGTGGGGTGGGAATAATTCCCGTTTGAATAATATTTAGCTCTTGACAGCATACATGTATTCAGTGGTTCATAGCAGTTAGAGTTTGTATTCTGGTTTTCATTAGGGCCATTTCAGTGTACATCTTTAATGTATAATTCTGTTTGAAGGTGTTACATAATTGTGGTTGTAAAGGTCTACATTTGCTTTCTACTTGTCTTGACAGTCTGGTTGGATATAGTTTTAGCTGGTCACTGGGAAATCTGTTCTTGATTCTTAGGGAGTTTAAGCTTTTTTGAACAGGGCAAAAAGATGGTTTGGGGGGAATACTTCGAAACACAACTAATAAATTTTTATCATTATTGATTTTTCAGTTTAGGCTACACTATAAAATAGTGTGTGGAAGACAACATAAAATGGCTATAAATTTCACATAAAAGCAGATTCAGATAAGACTTCAAAAATTTTTTTTTCAAAATAGGGATAAGAAATAGGTTTTTACTTTTTTGCACTTCAGTTTTTAGTCAGTGATGTATGTGGCAATAAATCAAAGAGAGGAAAAACATAACACTTAAAAGCTACAATCAGTTGCAGGGTGAACAATTGCATTTAACAGCATGTAACATTGTTTAATTCAGGTTTAAACAAGCTCTTAACAAATTTGCCTAAGCAGTTAAACTTTATAAGTGGTAGCTGTTGATACAGCATTTATTTTTATTTTTTAGCAACTCAGCTGACAGCTAGCATTGTCAGTTCAAGCAAATCAATGTTCAACAAGTTCTTGACCTCTCCTTGTAGTTTATTACAAACTCAATTTGCCAGTACAGTAGTTTTGGGTCACATTGTACATCTGTAAAATGATGCATCTTCTGTTTCAGTCAGATGAACTGTGGGCATTTAAAAACTAAATGCTTCAAATGTGACTCAGATTTTCAAGTGATTTTGGTATATATTTATACTTTGGTTCAACAGCAGTAATTGGTAAGTCTTAATTATAAACAGTTAAAAATGTTTTCAAATAACAATCCATATATGAGTACAATACTTCTTCCTTCAATTATTTTATAAAATGTGAAATAGTTTTAATTTAAAAAGAATAGTTCAAGTTTATAAACATCCATACAGATTACTAAAGCTTTTTTAATCAAAGTAACAGCAAATATAAGTGAAGCTTGATGGGTACTGATGTAAACAAAAACATGTATTTGAGAGATGAGTTCTACTATTAAATACATTTGTGCAGTTTTAACTTTTATGCTAATTGTGTTTCAGTAAAAGGATTCTAAGTCAGTCTTATTTTTGCAGAAGTCTATGCAGAAAATGTCTATTAAACTGTTACTTGACTGCTTTTGTTATTGCTTTTATTAGGTACTCGTATCCCTTCTTTGGCAGTGCAGCACCTATTATGACAAGCCCACCCACAGAAATCAGGAAGAACATGGAAGTTTTTCTTCCACAGTCCTACTGTGCATTTGACTTTGCAACTACACCTCATCAGCTTCAAGATACATTCTTCAGGTGATAACTTGCATTCTTTTATCTTAATTAGCTTGAATGTTTTTTATCTTTCATTGTAAATACAGTCAGTTTCAAATATTTTACTTAAGATCTTCAGTTTGAGGACTTAGTAAGGAATCAATGTGAATATTTAATGCACTTCTCTTCCCATTCCTTCATTATTTTGAAAGATGAGGACTCAAATTCCTGGTTTTATCTCTGAGTACTTATGCAGGGATCATTGCTTGCTGCTGTTGTAAGCTTGTAAATTAAAGGCTTGATAGTGCTTCTAACAAAGCATATTTATTCCAGTTGAAGACTTTTGGCTTTGTATTTCTTTTTTTAACATGATGGCCGTCTGAAATCTTTGGAAATAAGAAAACCTGGAAAGCTGAGTACAGTTGAGTTGTGAATTCTGACACAATTTTTCCAGTAGTCCCACATGCTTTTGATAGGGGATTTAGATGTGGATTAAAAGAATCATTGTAATTGTGGTGTTTTGAAAGGAAAAGCACAGAAGATGTATTCCGTGAGTGACAGTGACATGTTCACATGTAGGTATTTATAAACAAAGATCTAGGTCTGTTAAGATTATTCAGTCAATCATTTTCATTGCAATGTGGTTCTTACTAATAAATGCAGGAAAGAATGATAACTTGAGCAAAGTAAGTGATGAAAGACAAAGTTTGTGAATCTCATTCCTCTGAAAATCGGTGAGCCTCTATCATTTTGACACTTTGACCAGCACTGAGATTGGAATTGACTTTTTGAACATGAGGTCCCATTCCTCTTCTGTTGGTGACTGACATGAAAATAATTTCCATGTTTCAGATTACCTCTGCTGGTCGAGTTGTGGCACAAGGATAAAACAACTAAAGACATGCTTCTAGGGATTGCAAGACTTCAGCTTTCAAATGTTCTGGCGTCAGAAAAAACCCGTTTCTTGGGTGGTAATGGTGAACAATGTTGGCGTCAGACTTTCAATGAAACAGTCAGTGTCACAGCAGCACAAGGGTAATAACTAATTAAAAGTTTTTTCTTTGTAGCAAGCCTTGAAGAACTATTTTAGTATTTCTGTGAACAAGGTTAAACTTTCCGTGTTTATAAATTTGAAAGGTAAAAGGTAAACAAATTTGAAGAAATTGAGACTACTTGTAAAGGCTGTGTTTTGTTTATGTAGCTGCGTTGGTAGCCCTGCAAGAGAAAACATGATAAAGAAATAACTCTTTTCACCTTTTAACAATTACTTGCAACACTTAGATTTTCTTGATAAAAGCAGAAAATAAGTAAGAAATGTTGGTGATTGAATCTTAAAATCAGACACTTAGGATTATTAGTGGTTGTCTTGTGTAAAAACTGGTTTGCACAACCTATGGAAATTTATACATAAATATTTCTGTCAATGCATATATATTAAAACTTACTGTTAATATATCAGCTTGCTCGTTTTCATATTAGGAGCTCTGGAGAATAAGATACCAAATTGAAATGAAGAAGCCTGAAATTAAAACAGAATAGTGGCTATCAACAGAATTGAGAGATCTCAAAAAGTGGGATGGTATTATTTGAAGAAAATACTATTTATTTTTAAATGTAAAATGTTTTTGGTGATCTGTAAGTATTTTGGAAATCAGTTGTAAGCTCACATGGTTTTAGATGAAGCCAAATCTGTATTTTTGTCTGGCAAGTGAACAGTTTGGGAAACAAAGGAACAGAGAGAATAACAAAGTTAAATCTTTTATATGTCCTTTAAACTTAGCATTTTTTTAACCTGAGCTTTTCACTCTGAGGCCAGCAGAATGGTGATTGCTTTCCTCATTTGACATTTCACTCTACAGTTTCACAGAACACAAATTCATCACTTTCACATCGGTCCCTTACCCATTTACCCCCATCCTTGCACTGAAGTTTGTCTCCTAATAGCTCACATTTGTGAGACAGTGCTTTAAATTGGATGACTGAAACCTGTATAGAAAATATTTCTAGTAGAGTGCTAACTGAATTGGTGAATAAGGGTGTTTACGGTGCGGTGGAGTTGGGAGTAGGCATCCAAAACATTAAAAGTTTAATTGCCACAGATGTATTGTGCAATCCCGCATTGATACTAGAGTAAATCTCTGGTTTATATCGTATAATAATGATCTTGGGTAAGTTTTACAGACAGATCAAAGAAATAAATAGCCAATCAAATGCAATGAGGGACTTTACTGAGTAAGTTACTTAAGAATTGTGAATAGCTGCTGATCTTCCAGGAAAGAGTTAATGATGATCTCAGTGAATCATGATCTCAGTGGCCACTAAGGTTGATACTTTAACAAATAAGTTTGCTAAAATAGCTGAAATAAAGCCTGCTTTTGCACAAAACCACTAGATGGCATTCTCAAATTCATGTAATTGGCTCTGTTTTGCTGTTCTGATACCAGTATAGAAAATCTTATACCAACAAGAGCAAAGCTAGACAGGTATGTTAACTGACTTTATTCAGAATTCTGAGGTCTGTTACCCTGAATCTTGTTTTTTATTAGTGACTGATAGAAAGTTGTAATAACTCAATGCAGTAACTTACTTGCACTTTGCATAAATTAATGTAGACCCTCGTTCCCTTGAAAAAGGATGATAGTGTAAATGATTGCACCGTTGTAAAAATGTGTTGTCTTTTTATATTTACTGGAAGAAGAGATTTCTGTGGAAGAAACTTCACTGGTTAATTCCTGAAGCTTTTTGTCACAAACTGCAGTTTCCAGGTTTTGAGAGATTGCGTCACTGCCTTTACACCATCATATAGTTATAACTGAAATGATAGCATTATTTCTGACCATTTACAGGTCTATGTTGTAATAATACTTTTGTGTCAGACTAGTGATAATTTTCAGTTCGGTGATTCATCTGTGTATTTTCTCTAAACTTATTACTAAGATGAAAAGGTAGTTTTCTGCAGAGTTCAGAGGTGACAAATTAATTAAAATATTTGTCTGGACGCTTTCTCACTGTACTAGGACAGATATTTACCATACTTACCATAAGGCCCCCTCTAAGTGGATTTAAAGCTGTCAGTTGTCTGTGCTGAAGCATCTAGAAATGGGATTTTTTTTAGGAATCCAAGGATGGATTAGCACAAATGATGTTATCCACAATATATTAAGTCACCTGACACCGGAAGCTTATAGTTAACTAACACCACTAATACAGGACTAATGAAATTGAGTATCTTAAATGAATTCAGTAGCAAAATACTTTCAAGAGGTAGACTTGTTAAACAGACTTATGACTACAGGTACAATATCTGTATCATTCTGTTCTTACAAGGATGAGTCAGTTGTGACAAACTGATAGTTAAATAGGTTCCCAGTTACAAGTTGTTAAGGTCAGAAAAGCTTATTATAGTTATACAAATCTGTACTTGTTAACTATATATATGGGAGAGCTGGGTTGTGTTGTCAGAGACTTTCACAACAGTCGCCTGAAATTACACAGAACCTTTTAGCAATTCAGCTTTGTTGCTTTATATGTCTTACAGAACACTTTGAGTATTTTTGACTGTTTTTCATTCTAATGCAATTTTCAGGTCAGGCAACAGAGTAGCAGAGCTTCTATATGCCATCACTTTGGAAGACTACGGGCTTGTGAAAATGCATGAAGTTCTGGTGTCAGATTCTTCTCAAGTAAATTTTGCATTAATTTTAGTATCTTTCCTTGAACTCTTTGAAATGTTGGTTTTCTAACTAAAAATCCACTGTTATGTCAGTGTGTAGGTGCTGGTCAGCAGTGGCATGCCCCTCATACTCAGCCTCATTGTGTCCCAGAAAACCAGCCAGAACCTCGAGAAACTCTTGAATACAAAGCAGCACTGGAGTTAGAAATGTGGAAGGAAATGCAAGAAGACATTTTTGAAAATCAGGTTTTTACTCCTACTTCCTAAACTTCCCAACTATCTGGAGAAGCTGTGGCAAAATTGGTGGGAGGAATATTAGCTGTATTTTTTCTTAAACTTTGTCACTGTTTCAAGTAAGAGCAGCATTTTGCTCACATACATTAAAACATTGGAGATGTACACAAATATCTTCCATAACCTTAACGCAGAATAGTAATTCTTTAGTATTAAATGATTGAAGTATTTACTGGTAGTAAAATACAAAACTTCCCTGTCACAACTCTCTTTCATGATTTATGAAATGCAGTAGATATTCAATGTGCAAGTTATTGCTGCTAAATATTAACTATACATTTATTTATTCTGTCACTCTACTGCTGTTCTTCCACTCTTTAAGTCATTCCACTTATCCTGTAAATGTTTCCTTCAAAAGTGAAGATAGGTATTGTTACAGCCTCATCTTGGTTAAGAGTGAGAATATAGTTTCTATTAGTTGGTATATTTTTCTCAAACTTATGCTGGCTTCACAATTTGTTTTTAAGAATAAGAAATATCTTTATCAAAATCATCTGAGTTATAATAAGTCAGTGTAAAACTTGTAAAACTTTTTTTTTACTTCTGCTCGAGGCTTAATTCTGTTAGTACTCTCTGTAAAAGTTGTGCTATCAACAATTTTGGTTTGAGTTTCTGTTTAGGAACTTTTTTCCTTTTATTAAAAGCTTAAAAAGAAGGAGATGGCCCATATGCAAGCACTTGCAGAAGAATGGAAGAAAAGAGACAGAGAGAGAGAGGCATTAGTGAAGAAGAAGGTAAGGAAACTAGTTTATATACTTGCTGAAAAGTCTCATAAATCTCATTACTGCAAAATTTGACAAGGTACTTTGACTATAACAACAAAGGGTCTGTGATAAGTCCTTACAACTTAGAGGTGTATATGCATTTAGACAACAGTACAAAAATTAAAATCAGAAGTCTTTTACTTCATTTGAACACCAAGGCTAGTGGTACATCTGTTTAATTTTGAACTAGAAATTGCTAGGTTGTTTACCTTTTTATGATGATGTGTAGACAGAATATTTGTTACGAATCCTGTAGGTTAGCTTGCTGACTCTAGTGGATTTTCAGCTTTGCTTGCCTCTTGCTTGCACGGTCAAAATCTTCAGCAGTCCAATTGGAGCATACTAACCTATTTTCGCTAATAAAAGAAAAGCTCTCCACCATGATTTCATGCTTGAAAGCTGGAGATTTGTTTTGTATGTAAACTTGTGAACCAAATGTTGTCCATGTTTTATATCAAACAAGAAACAATTTTAAATTCTTCAGCTGTCTAAAGCCTAATTTTTATTGCAAGAAAATGTTTTGTTTGTTTTCATAAAGGTAGCAGAATATACTGTTTTGGAAGAACAACTTCAGAAAACCTTGAGAGATCTAGATAAGCGAGAGCGACATCTTTTTAGTGCTGAATCAGAGGTAAAAGTTGTTTGGTCACTTTTTTGATTGAGATCTTTCTATCCATTCTTTCATATGGAGGCAGTTATGACCTGTGTATAAGAACTAAAAGAGCAACATTCATACCAATGCACAGGTGAGCACTAATAATTTCAAGCTAAATGTTTGTTACCTCTATACATATTTAGTGAAATAGAAGTTCAGCAAACTCGTGAGTGATTTGTTACAAGTATAGAACTGTAAACTTTGTTTTCTTAACAGAATTAGTGTCAGTGGAGAGATTTATATAACATCATTATATCTCAATTATGTCTAGTAATCTATCATAGTAAACATTTTCCATGTGTACAAGAGTGCCTTACTTCAAACAGTAATTGCTAGATCTACCACTGAAACAAATAGGAGGTGCCAAGGAATGCTGGGAAGAACTGCAATTGTCCAAATTTTGTCATCCAGAAATTTGATAGAATTCCTATTTTGTATTTTTTGATAGTCACAGGACCAAAGAAGATGAGGGAGAAACCAGTAGCTACCACTGTTTCTGGATCTCATTGAACACCCCACATCTAGGGAGCAAGATGAGTCCTCAGGAAAGCTATATATGGAAAGCATATGGAAAGAGAGAAAAGAAACTTCCTGTTTACCTACTTCAGAAACTTCAGAACAGTCTCACAATTATATAGGTAGACTGTTGTGGTGACTTAGCAGTCCAGTGAACTCTTTTTTTTTCCTGTAGCTCAGCTCAGCCTCTTTATCATAGGAATCCCTCCTTTGCTTGAGAACGAAGCTACAATTCCCAACAGAGGCACTGGCAGGTTGAACCTGTTTCCAGTTCTTTACTCAGAATCTCTTTATTCTCCTCAGGATGTAGTTTGTGCTGTAAACTATCTGACTTTACCTATAACTTCAACGCACAAAATCTGGTAATTAAATTTGGATGCATTTCAGTCTGAATAAAAGTGTTTATTTTGATTCTCATACGTGTTTGTCTCGAAACTTGTTCTAAATGTAGTGAGATTCTTACTTGAGGGTTTAGAGATAATGAAAATCTGTGGATTCCACAGGCATCTAGAAAAAATGATAGGAGTTCACAATTACAGTTTGAGGGGACAAAATGGTCAATTTGGAGTTTATATTCAGATAGTAAATAGGCTAGTAACATCCCGAAAAAGTTCAAACATGTCAAGGATGGTTTTCCTGGTAAGCTCACTAAGAAATTTTTTCACTGCACTCATTTTGAAGTGTGAGATCCTACTGAACGAAAGACATTTTCTTGGCTGTAGGAGTAACTTCATGTTTCCTGCAGTGAAGAGATTTTTAACTTTTTTTTATTTTAGTAGGAAATTAAATTCTGTTTGTAATCTGATTTAGAAAGTAAGAGATACCAATAGCCCTGTTTTTAGTAGTCAAGTAACAATATACTTGTAGGCCAAATACATGAATTTGAAGATGATTAGTTAATCTGAAAGCCAACAAAAGGGGATATATCAAATGTGTAGGTAACAATGCAATTCTAGTGCTTAATTTCTAAAATAGATAACTTGTCATGAATGAGTAATAGCAATTTTAAGAGACTCTTAAAATAAAGATTCCAAATGTATGAATTGATGTAGCTGTCTCATTTTTAAGCTTCAAAGAGTAAAGAAGGAGTTGCAAGCAGAGCATGAACGAAATAAGCAGGAGTTACAGGATTCTGTGCGGCGTGCCAGAGAAGAATGTGCTCACCAAATTGAGCTAGAAAGGTCAAAAATCAAACAGATGGAAGAAGACAAGCTTCGCCTACAGCAGCAGGTATGTGCATTTAAATGTTTAGTCTCTACCATTTAAGTTTTTTATTATTTTAAATAAGGATGTTGAGCAGCTAGCTGTATTGAGGCAACTTGGGAAATACTTTATCCCTAGCTGTTCAGTGAACTACATGCTGGATCCACCTCTGTCAATCTTGCTTCATAGTAGGGCCAGTTTGCAATGCAGTGATTATAATTTCATCTTGTAAATGCTGAAAATCAAACTGCGATTACAAGCATATGTTGTTTGTAGAACTGCAGTGTACAGTTCAGTAACTTTTTAATAAATTGTTAAAAATTAATGTATATGAGAATATCTAGGAAGCTTGACTTTGCAGTTCATTTTATGATTCCATTGCAAAAAAAAAAATCACTTTGCCATCTTTGGGGGTGGGGAAATTATCTTGATGTTATGATCTTCTGTTTTGATAATGGAACTTTAATTAAACCAGGAAAATTTATGCTATGTTCTGTTGTCCTGCATGCTATCTTTTACACTAATGGCAAGACTTGCCTAATTATTTTTTTGTTGGCTGTTAAAGAATTCTATGAAACTTCAAGTTACTATCAGCTTTTTCTGAAGCAGCTACAATGTTTAGAAACTTAATATAAGTATATTAGATCTTAGTAATAGTTAAGTATTTTTCAAAGTACTTAGTTTATGTATGGGAGGTACTTGCTTTGGTGTTTACCAAAACAGACGTACTTATCAGACCAACAGTTCTGTTGCAGCAATGGCTGGATTTTGAGGTGTAAAAAAAAATAACAAAGGACAAGCAGAAAATAGTCTTGCTACAACTAGGATTACCATTGAGTTACATATAACCTGACTGAGAGGTTGCATTTAGTATTTACTAGCCATCAGTGAAAGTATTCGTTAACTCATCTGATCCCTTTTTAAAAAATTTTGCTTTTAGAATTGCAATATCCTGTGTCAGTGAGTTCTGTAGTTTGTGCTATTTAAAAAAAAAAAAAAAATCTCATGTTCATTTAAGGATTACTCATTCATATTAAGCAAGAAGCTTTAAGTGCCTGTGTTACATGCAGTTCATGATTTCATAGGTCTGTCATACTCAATTTCCAAACATGAGCATCACTGTGTTTTGTCTTACCTTGTATTAAAGTTATGCTTTCTAGCTGATCATCCTAATTCTTCCCGTGCCATTCCTACTATTTTGAATCGCCCTTTGTGCTTCAGTATGATGCAGTTGTTCCACTTAGTCTTCATGAGACAACAAACCTCCTTGTTTTGTTGGGGGGTTAGGATGGTTTGTCCCTCTCTGTAGAGCCTCACTGTGGGATAACTCAGTTTTTAATGTGCACAGGCAGAATTTTCCTATTGCTACCAGCTCTGACAGTCTTATTATCCTACCTTTTTGATTGTTTTTTTTGTTTTGCTTTTAACAAAGAACATTCTGGAGTAAAGTGGAAGAATTCTAAGGCATATACACTAATTCATCCCTTACCCGTTAGTTTGAAAGAGATGTGTATTTACACAATTTTCACATGAAGATCTGTAGAGGTTTCTAAATATCTAACTTGTTCGGAGATGAGCCCTACCATGTACAAGAGATTAGTTTCTGAACCATCCACTTTGAAGAATATCACTTTTATTCTCTGAATAGAGAAGTTGTGCTTTTGTATGATTTGTGCACTACCCTAACAGTCTGCAGTCTGAGGTCTCGTGAGAAATTCCATTTTTTAAAGCATTTGCAGAAACAAACAATAATTAAACATTAATGTGGAAGTTCTAGGGTTAGTTTGCGTTTTTCACAGCTGATGAAACTGGCTGCTGTTCTTATCATTGACATCATGGCCATATGCCTGTGTTTTTTAAAAAGAAATTGGTAAAAATATTGTCAAGAAACAATAGTATCTGTCAAAGTTGGCTGCCATCTTTTTCTGTGGAAAAATAACTGCAGTGAACTGTTTTTGTATGGTTTCTTATACGGCATCTTTGCATTCTTACATCAATTTTATACAAATAAATTCCATAGAAAGTGCAGAAATTTCTTGTGGAAGAATTATTGAGGTGACTCAATTAGAAGATCAGGGAACTGAAACATATGATGTACTAATAAAAGAAGTTGTAGGCTTTTAAACAAATGAATTTTCTGAAGCATTTTCACCCAGTTTTCTAAACTTAGATACAATTCAGGAAACATTTGCATTAAGTAGTTAAAGATAAAACAAGTTGCAGTTGTTATCAATTCTGTAGTGGAACGCATCACTTTTGTCAGGTGTATTAAGGGCTTTCTGGTTGCGTAACCTTTATTCTTCTTCTGTTATATCATTCTATCATTAAAGCTCTCTTATTAGATGTTTTTTCAATGTTATTAATACAGTATAATGAAAAAAGTAGCTATTAAGCATTTAACTTACATAGTTTTTTGTAGCAAAGTAATACAATCATATAGGCTACATTTTTCAAATTACCCATTTTAAGATGAAAATCAAAGCTCTCTTTTTTATGGTATCTTTGTGAAAGTCTGGAAATAGTGAGGATAGAGGTACATGCATTAAGTCGTTAGTCGCTGAAGTCTTTTTTTCAACCTTTTACATCATTATTTGGCTGTACAAAGTATTAGTTGTTTCCTCTCCCAGACATTCCTAGTTATGCTTGTGAAAGCGAGTCAGTAATAAAACTTAATACAGCAGATAACACTAGCATTCTTTAAAAGTTGTGTGTAAATCTAAATAGTTTTGTGTTCTGCATTTCTTTTGCAAGTCTATTTTAGAAATGTGAACAGAAGTGTTTATAAATCTGTTTTGTATGAGGAGAGACTTGTTTTTTCTTTCCAGTACAAAGCAAAGATCATGTTTAATTTTTTTTCTTATTAAAATATTGCTGTATGGCATCATCAAGAAATTATTAATTGTGTGTAACTCCTAGTATCTGTTTTGTATCTGTTTTAACGTAGCTTTATGAAGCAGAAAATAAGCATAAAATTTTGGAGAAGGAGTTCCAGCAATACAAAGAACAGCAAAGTAGTAAACCAGAAATCCAACTACAGTCGGAAATAAATCTCCTCACTTTAGAAAAGGTATCTTGAATTTTTTTAGTCTTTAAAAACTGTCACAAAGCATGAACCTGGCTATCTTGTCCATTTTGTTTTACTTTTTCCAACAATGTCTTCAACTAAATATTCGCACAGAGTTAAGGCCAACAGTGGTCTTATTTCTGTAGAGGAAGCTGTGGTGAGGCTAAGGCAGGAAAAACTGACCTTAAATAGGTCAAATGCATTATTAGTGCCATGATTTGTACTTGGGACTCTGAGCTTTCTATTCATAAAGTTTAAGAAGAGTTTCTTGTAAGGGTTGATTGAGACTGAGTGTTTCTTTTTAAGTATTTCTGAAAACAGATAGGTTACTTATCCGTGGAATGGAATTACCATCAAAAGTTGATTTGTTCATATGCTGCACATGCCTTCAGTAGAGGATATTCTACTTAAGATGCCCATATCTGTGGTTTTAATTATGCCCAGAATTATTGAAAGGTCTGAGTAAAATAGATTATTCTGAAAAAATTATACCATGCTTTTTTGCACAAAATGCACTCATATAGTGTGTAGTTAGTCTGGATATTACTGTATGGTTGAATAGCTTGTAATAATGCAAGCAGGTGATTCAAAATAATTGCTTGTACAGACTTCTTAAATTCCTAACTAAAATATTGTTAGGCTTACTTTTCATTTAAAAAAAAAATCTTCACAAATCTAGTGCTAAATAGTCCTTGTCCAATTAAAAAAAATACTGTTTCAGGTTTTTTAATCGAAACGCTTCATTTTTCAGGTAACCATGTTGTGTAGTTCATACCTATTTTCATATGCGTTTTAGTACTGGAATATTTTTTGCACAATGCAATGAATTATTTTTGGTGAATTGTATAACATGTTTTTAAGATTTATTGTTTAGACTAAAACCAGAGATACCCAAAACGTATACATATATTTTAAAGAATGGTTAGAACAGAGGTGTATTTCAGAGGAAAGAATGTAACACATCTTGATCAGCTCCAGGAAAGGAAAAAAAATAAGGTATACACCTTTTAAAGGCAAGATTTGTGCAAGATTTGTCCATCAACGTTCCTGTTAAATTAGAGTTTATAATCTTACTTTAGAAAAGAGAGGGTGTGTGTGGGGGGGGGGGGGTGGAGAGGGGAGGTTACTAATTTGAGAATCTTAAATTTAAAAGGTTACATCAGTAGATTTAGTGCTAATAACTAATCTTTTTCTTTTGTATAGACAGCTATCCAATAAAAATAAAGCTATATTTTAAACAAGAAAATGTTCATGTGCCATAATATTTATGTTACATTATATAACAGCTTTAGATGATGTTGTATGTTACACTACATAAACACTTTTCTTAAACCAGACCCTTTGTATATATACATCTTTCAGTGATTGTTACTGCTGTTATTGCTTCAGCTGATACGGTTTTAATTGCTTTTAGGTTGAACTTGAAAGAAAGTTGGAGTCAGCTACCAAGTCAAAGCTTCACTACAAACAACAGTGGGCAAGAGCTTTGAAAGAACTTGCAAGGTTAAAACAGGTATGCAGGTTTTTTTCTTTCATCATATGAGACAATCAAGTTCATGCAGTGTTGGAAGCTATTTACAGTTACTGTTAATTACTGGCTGTTTCATTGTTTAGTGTTTTGTTTGTCTCCGTAAAATTCAAGCTCTGAGCTTTTTGCAGAAGTCAGTAGAATAGCAAAACTGTTTTGAGTTTGACATTAAATTCAGGGAAGAACACAGCTCAGGTCAACAAAGAAAGCTGGTTTATCTGAAAGCAGGTGTGGTTCAAAAAAGAAACATTAATTAATCTCATTCCTGGTAAAGCTCAGTCACCACTACGAGAGAACATGCTTTGACCATCCTGACGATCTTGGTCAGTAACATTCCTAACTGTTCTGTATTTTAATTGTAAAATGAACAAAGAGTAGAAATTAAAACCAAAAATCGAAACAGTAGTTTAAGACTTGCTGAATGCTGTAACATGAAGTAAATTTGCAGAAGAAAAGTGAAATTGAAGATGAAACATTTTGCTTCTGCTTTTGGAAATCCTAATCCCTGAAACCAATGTGGCAAGTTTTTTTTACTGTTCTGATAGATCTACTGTATACATATATACAGTCATATGTATATACGTAACTTAAAGTAGCTTAAAAATACTCTGTTCAAAGTTGCAGCAGTAACAGTTTCATCTGTACTGAATGTATATACTTTTACTTCCGTCGTTGCATCTTTCACTAATTACAGTAAACTTTAACTAAGCAGTATATGTAAGAGTGGCAAGCATTTCCATTGTCTGTGACAAACTAATAAATCACTAATCCAGGTTGCTGAACAAACACTGACACAGACCTAAGCCTTCAGAATTTAAGTTTAGTAAAAGGTATTTATTACTTATCTTCACATTTTTTGTGAAGTGGGATGGTACTTCTTAAGGATTATAGTTCCTGCTTCATTCCTGTTGTGTTTTTTTTCTTTCTGGAAAGTAAAAACTACCCTCCATTTTCTAACTGATTGTTACTTTTTTTAATTCTCTTTACTCAGGGTGTTAGCTGTTTTCAATCACTATTAAAAACTAAACATTATCTGTCTTCAAATTTCCTTTTTGCCTACTGATAAAAGGAGAAATTTTCCTCTCCAATTTCTGACACACTGCGCTTGGCAAAGATGATAGAAGGAAGAACATAAGTCTCATAAATCTCATCTTTCTGATGAAGATTTCTTCAGCAGCCATGAAATATCCTAGCTATTTTTTCTTAATGCCAAATTTAAAAGTTCCCTGTAGAATAAAGGAAAACATTGTTAGTTGCCAGATTAACACAGAGTATATCATCATCAAGTTCTTATTATGAATTTCATCACAGTAGACCTGATGATCTGAATTTAGTAACATATGTAGATGGTTTCAGCTGACCCCCGTTAATGAAAGTCTGAACTATAAAATAAGTTGGCATATACAGTGAATTATGCTACTTAAGACTTTTATAGAACAGAACAAACCCTTTAAAAGTGGTTTCTTGTGTTTTTATACTCCCATGCTTCATCTTATACTTAGTCTATTGACAAAGGATTTAAGTGACTTTGAAGAGTCAAATAAAAGCCAAAGCAGAGCTGATCAAAAAACATTTACTGTGTTTTAAATATAAATTTGGAAAGTGTTGCTTCAGGAATTCTAGATCTGCTTTAGTTCAGATGATTTGTGCAATTGCACATACTTTGACCAATTTCTTGTTTAAATTGGATTAGTACCATGTTAATTTTGCGTTGCCTCTGGTGAATAGCCACAGGGCTGTAATCTGTGCCAGTAATTTGTCACACCAAAGCTCTCTAGAGAACTATACAAAACATTTGTGTAGTGAGGATTAGACGCTGAAAGCCATATCTTAGATTGTTAATAAATGTTAATGACAAAACCCAGCTGGTAAGTCTTGGAAATGAGATCTAATGCTTTGCGCCCATTGCCAAAAAAATGTTTAAACAGAGATTTCCATTACTCAAAGGTGACCTAGTACAGTCAATTTGTGAATTAATTAATATAATAATCTAAAGGCTAAGCATTTAGTAAAATGCTCTTCTGATTTGCAACCATAAAAGTCAATGTTTCCTTAATTAAAAAGTTTCCTTTTACTTTGGAACTAGTTGTTAGCACACATCTGTGATGGCTTTATATTTTGCAGAATGAGATATGCACTACATAACTTAGAAAATGATGGGACTGTTAATAGAACATGCTCTGAACTTCTCCATGTCTGGTAATTTGAATGTTTAAAAACACAGTGCCAGTGGTAAGGAAAAAGACCTGAGCAAATGAGGGCACATATATATCACCTGTGCTTAACAAAACAGAAGTTAATTGAATTTGAGCACAGTTTGTAAAGCCGAGTGGAAATAGTAAGCTGGGTTACATTCTGGTGAAATCTTGTTTAGTCCCTTTTACTTACTCAGTGCAACTATATGTAAGTACTTTACTTATATCCCTATTCATATCCCTATTCACCTTTAGGAAGACAAACTTCAACAAGTTAGCTACATAGCTGTGCTTATCCTAGTAGGTTTTGTTATTTCCAGAGGTTTCAAAACCTGACTTCTAAAGCTTACTGTCAAGGAAAGTCTGAACCTACACAAACAAGACGTGCGTAGTTCTATGTGTGAGCATTATTACTGAAAATAATCAAACCACTCACACAATGCTGTGGAGATCTCAGGTACTAAATGGAGTGCAAGAAACAGTATTTTAAAACAAATACCAAAGCTAGCAGGAATTTCATTTTCAGCAGATGATAGTCTGATAATCTAGAAAACCAAAATAATCTCAAAGTGTACATACATGCAGTATTCAGTGTTCTGGGAGAAATATTTTTTAATGAAGTCTTTTATTGTCTTTGTGTCCTACAGATCTGCTCAAACTAACACTGATGCATTTATTTAAAACAACATAGATCTTATTGGTTGGTTGACATTCACTCTATCTTGTCCAGCCTCCTGCTTATCCACTTAGTAATTAATTTGATTAATTTATAAGTAATTTAGCCAAGGATGGGTTATAAATCTTTGCTTAAAAAAAAAAGAAAAAAGGAAAAAAAAAAAAAAAACAACAGTCGGAGGTCCAAGTCTTGGTTAAAAACTGTGTCTTGAAACCATCCAGGCCCTCCTACTGACTTGTCAGCTCTGGGTTATTTTCAGAAAACTTTACTTGAGTTCCTTAGCTTCAATCGTAAGTTTTCCCACAGACTTGCATGGTATGTGTGAGTGGGAGAGTGAATAGTGGCTGCTATTTAGCCATTGTTTAGTCTAGTGTATGTATGTTTACATCTCCCTTTTGGATTTATAGGCAGCTATGGCAAAATAAAGATTGTGCTTCCTTGATTGAAGAGCCTCTTAACTAGAGCACCTGGCGGCACAGAGGGGTTCTTTTACAGTCTGATTGTAATTGAAATTTTTGTTTTCTTAATAGTGGCTAATTTTTATTTAATGCTGATTATTTCTCTAGTACCATAGGCTTCAAAACATGATTGAAGGTCCCACCATGCAAACTCCTAAAACAATATTCTTGTTCTCAAGTACTACATTAGAGATGAAAACCAATGAAGGAAGGCAGTAAAACACTGAATTAAATGATCTGATAACTAGCATGTGGCTTTAAGGTATTGTTTGGCTTGGCTTTGTTTGTGGTATGTAAGAGAAAGATCGCAAAACATCAAATTAATAAGAAAAAGGAATATTGATAAGTTTCCTTTTTCCCCCTCTTTTAAAAAAAAAACAAAAGGGGATAGCATGACTAACAGTGTTGAGAAGGTAATGGAGGAAAAGGTACCTGTGCCAACTAGGTGTATTACAATAATAATTCCCAGATGGTTAAAATTAAAAGTAATTTGCAGATAGTTCTCTTGATCATCTGTTGTTGCCTTGCTTTGGGATGGTGGGTGTTGACAGTCAGGAGGTAATGCAAGGATACGGTATTCAGAGTTTCTAGTGGGTATTACATTCTATCCACACAGCTGCTTTTAGTCCAGCAGCTAAGGATTCTGGAGTGGTCCCTTACCTGAAATCTTAAAAAGCAAACTTCAAGTTTCTAGAAGTTGTTTAAAACTCTAGGGGTTCTTATTCAGGCTTCAAACAGCTTGACGGGGTACGGTAAGAAGTTAGGAATAAATATAAAATGTAACTTATTGTAGGAGCATATCCTCTCTGAAATAAGACCTATCATAAAAAGCCTTCACAGCGTGAATTTTGTGTATGTATATACTTACGTGCCCTGAGGAACAATTAAAAATGCTTTGTATTCAATTATATCCTTGTTTTTAAACTTCAGCATACACAGAATAGAATGAAAATGTTACACATGAGGCTAGAAATGCTGGACTTCACATTACTAGTACTGTATTGTTTTATTAATATTTCTTCTTTTTGAAGATTGCACAGTAAATTCTGGTAAATCATAAGTACTACTGTGAAGCAGAGTTCCTTCTCTGGTTTAAAAATAAACAGTGCTTATGCATCATTAAATTGTGTTTGGAAAAAAGGGATTTTAGAGCCTGAGTATCTGTTATAAAGTAGTACCAGTCACCTCTGTGAATAAGAAATACTTCTTTTTCTCCCACTGTAACAAGTCTTATCTGTCTCTGAACATATCAGAATAAAGCAAATTAATTCAAAATAAGCATACTTCACTTCTTATCAAACAAGTGTTCTAAGTTCTTTGCGATCTTCTTGTATTGATGGATTATTAGGAATTGAGTTTCTATTGCTGTTCTGAACATCATACAAAGAACAAGTTTGCTGTTACTCACCCTACAACTTCTGTTAGACTTAAAGGAGTCAGAGACGAATATTGGGAAATACATTTCAAAGTCTCACAATATGAAGTGTGTAACATTCACATTACACACAGGATCCATCCATCATAAATGAAACGGCAAAATCTCTTGTCACTTGCTTTCATGTATTTTCTGAGTTGGACTAGTCTTAAGCTAAGTGCTAGGGAAATCTTGCCTCAGAAAATACTGTTTTTTTAAAAAGTAGTATTTTCTAGATAAAGGTCATATTATTCAGGGTAATCTGTACCTCTTAAAATGCTACAGAAATTCTTGTTTTTCACTGTTACAGGACTAAAATTAATCTCAGTTTCCCTCATCACTCCCAAACAAGGGAATGACATGGAATATTTGTCATATCTATATCATAATTGTATTAGTAACCACATTGAACTTCAAAATGCACTTTTCTGAAAGGAAGTCTTATGCAGTGTTGTCTTTGGAGACAAAATACACTGATAAGAGTTTTTCTACTTTATGGAGAAAAGGAGAATGTAGCACTCTTTATTCACCCTTACTTCCCTCCAAATCTAGGGATATCTTAAGCAATGAACATGCTCACTAGGAACATTGATTTTTATTTTCTTGAACACTTTTCCAAGAGAAATATGAAAAGAAACACAAACTGAACAGAAGTTCCTTCAGAAAGGGTTTTTTGTTCTTGCATCTTCTTGGCTTTTACATTCTTTCTTTTTCCCCTTTTTTGGTGTTACTAAATATAACTAAGTGTCTTTTCATCAAAAAACTTACTGTTCTGAAACTAGGTACTTAGTGAGGGCAGAAAGGACGAAAATACTAAATGGGATTCCTTCTGATCAGTCAAAGGATTGGGAATTTTCTGTCATGTGCCTGATTGAGTTTAGGATTTTCTGTTAATATTCAGAGAATGTACTTCTTTCAGAGTTTAAAACACTCTTTGCTATCGATCTGCCACCATAAGCATGTTGCTGAACAATATAAACCCCTGGATCATTGACACTTTCTGCCTCAAGATAGTAAAGTATCAACTTGTAATGAAATCTCTATTCTCAGGCCAACACAGTTGTCTTCACTCTGAAATTGCAACTGTAGGAACACTTTCAAAACTTTACATTGAGATCTGAGTAATATTCTACAAACTGAAGGACTGGGTTAGAATACTTCTGTTAAGTATGGTCACAGCTGTTTGATTTGTGTATATTATGTACCTCATTATAATCTGTTTAGAAAGTAGGCAAGGGTGCCATTTTGTCCTGGCCTGTTGAAGTCTTGTTGTGCTAATGAGTGTTACTCTGCATTAGTCTTGAAGTATTTAACTTTCAGGATATGATTGACAATCTCCCATTAACACCTAGCTTGCTATGATGGTAGACCTAGTTTAAAACTAGGAGCAATTAGAGCATGTATTAACTGAGCTGCAGGGCAAGATTTCTTTTTCAAAAAAAAAATCATCCTTTTCTCAATCTGCAACAGTTCAGTGGACTGAAGCTAATCATATCTATACATCAGTGTAGATAAGGGCTAGAAAAGGAGATGGTAGCAGTTAAAACTCCTTAAATCTCCTTTTTTTTTCTGTAGATCTGGATTTCTGACTTCATGTAAGATGAGTGCTCTACAGTGGTGTGGATTTCTTCCTCTGCATGATGTAGTTTGTTGTAAATTGCATTCTCACATAATCTGTTATGTGGCTTCCAAGACTCTCACCACTCTTAGATGATGCCAACAGGAAAACCCATCAGACATTCATGTATCAGACATTCAAATTCTGCTTTTGAATTTTGTTTATGCGGTCTATGCTATATCTACAGCAGGATTATATAGAACAAGTTTCTTCAGACTTACTGTCAAGAAAAGTAGCTGGTCAGCAGACCAAATTACTAGATTCTTTACCTGTAGAGCCAGACAAATAGAAATTTCTAGGCTTAATCTACATGTACAGTGCAACAATTCTTCTGTAATTAAATATAGTTTTGAGTAGAATTTTAAATAGAACAGTGTGGAGTTTTAATATACTCTAATCCCTAAAAAAAAAAAAAAGCACAAAACTGAAAATTTAATCTGAACACTTTTTTTCTGAATGAACACTTTTTTTCTGAAATGTGGCTGGCTATATGTTAATTTTTTCCATTTTGAAAAGGATGACAGTTTAACTTGGATCTAGTGAAAGCACCAAGAACAGTGATGGTCTTCAAGTAAATATTGATCTGTTCTCGTATTTCTACACTTCACACAATCAGGGTAATCAGATATGCTGTCTATATTCTATAAATTGGTTGTACTGCAACTGCCGTTTTTATAACAATCTATTTGAGCATACATAACGATAAGCATTTGATCTTACTACTGGCATTTAGCATTTACATCACTCTTAGCCCACTGTGTACTTGAACCCACTGTATACTTGAAATTTGGCTTTATTTCCTGGAATCTGTTGCCTATCCAGATATTCGGAAACCAGAGAATAACATATAAACGAGGCAGCCATATCACCAAGTATATCGAAGAACAGGTTCTTGTGCATTCCACTGTCACCTTCTACTTGCTGTGGAAATGATCAAGTCCTGTCCTTGCTCTGGTCTTAACCTATGAGTAATCCAAGAGAATGAGAGGACTTCCTTGCTGACAGTTTAGTTTTGTGGTTTGCTTGTTGTTGTTTTGTTTTTGTGTCATAAGAGAAGTTGGAAGTGTGACTTTTCTATGAAAGCTGGATTCATTTTTTCTGCTGTATCCATGCATCCTGCTAGTTTTGTTTTAGTTGTGTTTTCAACCAATTTCTTCATCAACCAATTTCTTCACTGTGGAAGTAAGTCTTAGTGGTAGATCCCCATTATTCCTAATGCCTCAGAGCAGGAGGAAGGAGTAGTTTTATTCCATTCTATTAAAAAAAAAAAGGGGGGGGGGAGTGTTGGGAGGAATAGGATGGAGGGTGGTTTTTCTTGGGGTGTCAATACCAGTTTTAGTGATGGATTACACCTCCAATTTCACTTTGTTTGGATTTCCGTAGAACTCTTGAATAAATATCAGTTGGCTATAGTGATTTCTTACAATTTGCTATACACATTTGTTGGTTCGTGTTTTAAAACTTATTTTACTTAAACCTATTTTACTTCAATTTCAGCCTGCTCTTCAAACCTGTCCCACAGAAAAATTGCCTCTCACATGGTAATGTTCTTTTGTAATGAACTCTTGATGAGGGAGGAAGGACAATGGTCTTACCTCTTCCAAGTGCTTTTTTTTTTTTAATACTTCAGCCATCTGTCAGCTGTAGACTCTTGGCAGGATTCCTGCTTCTGGTTTTATTATTATGTATCCCCGTAGCAAATTGTTCTGCAGTCCTTTTGGTATGTGTCACTGAAGTAATAGCATTTAATTTTTATTAAAATATTTCGTAGTCGGGTGCTATGATTACATGTAATCTTGTACAAGTACTTCTGTATCACATTGACTGCTCACATGAACAATGAACAATTAGAGCTTTTGTTTATACCAACTCCTTGTGAAATTTGGATTTTATTACTTAATGATAATAAGGGAGTGCATAAGATGCTTGGGACTGAGATTCAGAAAACTTCTTGGTTGAAATCACGGATTAGATTCCTCCAGAAATTATTAGGTTGGCTGTATAATTAACATATTCACACATAAAACAGTTGTCTTTTTGCTGCTGTAATAAATATAAAACATTGTATTAACAGTCAAATATTTCAGATGAAAGTGATTTCAAAATTACAAAGGTAAGCTCACACTTCACAGTATGTCCACATCCAGGATGTTTGTGTAACCTCCTACTTTGTTTTTTTTAACTACAAGAACAAATGCCACTTTCCCTCAGGCTTTCTGTTTCATTGAATGTAAGACTGATAGTGTTGAGTTAGCACAGGAGGTCATACAGAAAATGACTGGGAGGAAAACAAGCAGAGAAAGGAACATGCTTGTCATTCAGACACTTCAATGTCAGAGTGGAAGTGGACTACAACTCTAGTTTTGCGGCTCTATACAAGGCACTAAAACAGAAAGTAAACTTAGAACCAAGTAGACCTTTAGAGGGGTTAGTTGGATCATATCCCCTGAGGATCATATCCCCTGAATAAGTTACCTAAGGCTTTGCATAGAGCTGGAAAACTCTAAAAGGAAATCTCACCAGAATTTTAGGAGTTCAAGGCTTAAACATGAATTGCAACTTCAGCAAGTCTTGAAGCTTTGATACTAGGCCTTATGAGGGCCAATATTGGGATTTTATGTAGCTACTTACCATTTTGTCATGCATGGTATAATCTATATAAATCATATTAATATGTATATATTAATACATGTATAAATATGTAAAAGCATAACTTATAATACTGAGACTTTTTTGCCATATATCTTCAGCAATTTCACAAATAAGTTTTATGTAAACAAGCTTAAGCCAGTATTTGTACAGGTTTGTCCCTCTTTGTTACTTCATTAATGGAAAGATATCTGTGACTGGGCTTCAGCTGCTCCAGCATGGACAGGTTTATTGCAGTTTTTAATGTCTATAATGCTGCAAGCCCAGTGACTATCACAGCTAAAGACATCCTGTTTAACATCTTTCTACTGCTACTAGAGACCTAATTGTTGTGATTTCATTCCTGAAGTTTTGCTTGTGTCACTATAATTAGCACTTTGACATGTCAACCAAATTATGTTTTTATCCTTTCACCCATAAGCGTGAACAAGAAAGTGCAATGGCTCGCCTTAAAAAGCAGCAACAAGAGCTGGAGCACATGAGGTTGCGCTATTTGGCAGCAGAAGAAAAAGAGCTGGGGAAAACAGACCGACAAGAGCTGGAGGATATCAGAAATGAACTTAACAGGTATTAAAACACTTGTAAGACTCCCTTCCTGCCTCAGAATAAGAGAAGGTTCAGTTAAATCAAGACTATAATTGGCTGTCAGTCTAGTAAAAGAACACGTTTTAGTGTCCCTTAGCTAAAGATGGCACATCTATAAAATTCAGAAGTACTGTATTATAGAAAATCTATGTGTAAGGCCACATTGTTTTTTTTTTAAGCTAACATAGGTGTATGACACTAGGCATCTTTTCTTCTTTCTCTTTAGAATCTTCAGTTCTAGGGAGAACTGCATTAAGGGAGGGAAAAAAAACAAACATACTATCCATATTTTGAATACATTAAAATTCTAAATCTGTGTAGTGCTGTCCTCCAATGGCTGTCTGCAGTGATTCTGTACACTGAAGCCTTGTAGCCTGAGTGGTATTTGCATTATCAAAATATGAGCTTTGGTAGCAATTACTATATGTTATGTATGCAGATTTAAAAAAAGTGTTTTCAAATCGTAGCTATTATATTATGATGTCTTTCATTTACAGTTTTCCCTTGATTTTACTACAGAGAAGTTATTTGTTCCAGACTTCTTTATTTTACTAACTACGTCAGTTAATATATTATTTCGTCTGAAAATCAAAGCAGTTTTTAAGTCATCCTCTTACCTTCCATTTTATTAATGCCAGGCTAAAGGAACAAGAAGAAGAGAGAAAGCAATTGCAAGACATTAGAGATAATTCTGCTGGTAGAGTGGATAGTCCTCATTCTAGAAAATTAAATGAGAACATGGATGATTATCTCTCTCGTCTGATAGAAGAGAGGGATACCTTGTTGAGAACAGGCGTCTATAATCATGAAGACCATATTGTAAGCGAACTTGATCGTCAAATCAGAGAAGCTATTGCAAAAAGGAATACCACCAGATAAAAGCATACAAAAAGCTGTTTAAAATAGCCTAAACTTGAACAGAGTAACTGATTTTTAAACCACCTTCTGCAAAAACGTATAGTCATGCTTAAATTTTGCACATTTTTAGCCATTTTTGAAGTCAAGGTAAATATTTGCAATTCATGATGTTAAGCACAGTTGAGTTTTACAGGGAGTGGCTGTTTTTAATGTTTTTATACTCATATAAATATGTAAATATATTTATCTTGTGTATTTTCCTCTGAAACGTTTTCTACCTCTTTGTACCACCGTGTCTAGGTTTATTTTTAATATTTTTTTTATAATTATTCTAAGCTTTTTGGTCAATACTGTCATAACTTATTTAAATTTTTGTAAAAAGGGGTCTTTAACTATAGTAGGAAAAAATCACATTAGCTGTTTTCCCTGATAGAATTCTTAATTCTGACCCAAAATGAATCACTTGAACTTGACATGTCACTTTCTATTAAATCACAAGGTAATCAACCTTTGCTTTGGTAACTGTAGTTAAGATAGCAAGTTCTGTAGTTAATACTCTTTCAAGAGTCAAGGTTTTAAATGGAGAAGAAAACTCAAACCTTATGAAAATGATTGAAATATTAAGTAACTAGTATGAATTGTACAGGATGAAAGTTCCTTTGTCCTAGCAGTTTTGCACATAAGCCTGTAAGGGTGAATCCAGGAGGGTAAAGCCTTGGTTCAGGAGTAAACATGCATTATATTCATCCCTCAAAACAAAAGATACATAAATTCACTGAATTAGTACCTCAAATGTTGAACACTTGCATAAGAAAGCTTTTCTAAGTAAAGATTTTTTCCTTAATCAAGACCTGGTCATTTTATGATTCCTTAACATATATTTCAATGCATGTTTTCTCATTGCCACTTAAATTTTATGTAGTACTTGACTGAAGTATGAAAAAGATAGCCTCAAGGTGTTGAATGCCACAACAGAACTCAACAAGAAGTGTTAGTATGTGCATAATCAGTTGAAATAGTTGTTTTTTTCCAAACTTCATTCTGTGTCAGTTATTTTAAAATCATTCATGTGGATCTAGCGTACAACACTATTTTTTCAATGGGGATTTGTCTGTCCTGTTGGTACAATGTTTCTGAGTATTGGAAAAGTCTTAGGTATCTTTGTTCATCTAAAGCATAATAATTCCCATGCAAAAAAAATTTGCATAAAATCTATGAACATCTATAGACATGGCTATATATGTATTGCCTTCCTGTTTTGTATGGTATGAATTATATAGAAAATAGACTTAAAATTGCATCTGACTTTGCCCTAAGTGTGTTGTTTCTCTTGCTCCCTACCATGGGCTTATCTCCTGCTAAATAAATTGTTATTTAGGGCCTATAAAGTTTTAAACTAGCCATATAAACTCAGATATCAGATTCTATAAGGAATTACTGATTATCAGTGTCAGACTTCTTAAGAAATGCTTTTGTATTGCCTTGCACACCTATATTTTTTCAAATTAGTGTGCTTAAAAAGATTCTACTCTACTGCTAAAACAAAAAATGTCTTCATAAATCCAGTACAAATCCATAACATGCAATTTTATACATTTTTTTTGTTGTGACTTATCAATGATGCATGATCATATGCAATTATGGTAAATGAATCAGAAGGGCTTCTATATTGATAGGAAGACTTGCTCAAGACATCCTTCAAATGCTTGCTGATGTGCTAGAAGTGCAGTTTCTTTTTGAAACGCTGGGGGGTGCGTTAGACTTAAAGATCTTAAAGATTGTTTACTAACAATTTTCATAATTGGTGATATTTTTGAACTGATATTGACTTTTCAGGTCTTATGTTATTAAATAAAACTCAGATTTTTATTATTAATGATTTCTTGTTTTTTCAACTATGTATTTGAACAAAAACTTTGTTTATTAATATAGGTAATAAGTTAGTCTTTAGTGCTCGAAGCCATAAAGTTGAGAAGTTGATTTTCAAAGTTAACTTTATTTTTGAATTTCTAATCTTTTTCATGGTTTGTAAAGAAAACAGCAGTCATGCTGCTGTAAGGTTTAAAAAAACTTCTAATTGTAGTTTTTGTAGTAAAACAGAATACTGAGTAAAAATCAGAGTATTTAGTAAAATACTTATTACATCACTTTCTTTTAAAATATATTTATAAGCCTGCTATTTAAAGCTGTTTGGGTCCACTTTGTCCCCTAGAAGATCAGTATTTACATGATTAGAAGCATGAGTTTTCTAAGTTTTAAACTTAGATTTTTTTGGTTATACAGCTATTAGTCATAGTCGTTGTGTTCGTTGTTTGTATTGTACACTTTCTCATCCTAATACTTTAGGCTTGATGTTTTGATGTAACTTTTGCAGGAAAAAAGTTGAAGAGCTTCCATCTAACCATCTAAAGTAGTCTAGAAAACTATATTTGTAGTAGATATATATAGCAGAGGGGAGCTCGGTATGGCTTTTTTATTTTTACATTGAATTCCATTTGGCTTTTTATTGCTACAGAGCCATTTTAAGCATTATAACAATTCAGTGGAATGACTATGTACCACTTTTATCAAAAAAAAAAAAAACAACCCTTAATTTTTACTTTAATCTCCTTCATGGCAAGAATAAATACCATTTGAAACAGATGCATGAGATAACAAGCATATTTTAATTTATCCAGCATCCTACTGGAAACTGTCTTCAATTTTCTTCAGTTTCAGTCTTGGTTCCAGGTTCCATATTCATTAAAGAAGGGGGATGGGAAGAGGAGCAACAGTTAGGTCCTGCTGGCATTCTGACAGATTCGTACCATTAATTTTGATGCAGCCAGATTTCACTGGGGAAGTGGATGAAATTATTTCATAATAAATAATTTTACTAATATCTTTGTGTAAACTCAAATGCCCATAAAAATTAATAAATGGGGTAGCAGGGGAAAGAAGGGTTGTTCTGTTGATGAATTAATTTAAGCTTTCATCATTCTTATTATTCAGGCACACAATTTTCAATTTTGTCTGAATAAGTAGGCTTCAAGACTGAATTATTTCCCATGTTTGTCCAAATCCAGTCTCTTAAAGACAAATCATTATCCCATCTGAAAATGAGAATATCTAGAAACACTGTTTGTTAATATGAAGTCAAAGGATCCCCCACCTGCCTCTTCAGGTACTATAACTAGTTATATGACTAGTTATAGTGATGTCGACTTCCAGGTATTACTGATCTTTACTACCAGAGTTAACTCAAATTACTTGGTGCAGAATTGAAAGCAAAGCAGCAAATCTACACATTTCTACTTCAGAACCTTCATATGGAACATTAGCTAAGGCTTTGAGAATCATTTATTTGAAACCAACCTTTTTCACCTTTAAATTATTAGTCTATTGAAAAATTTGTCTCTAAATTTTTTGTTACTCAAGCAGTGAAATGCGTTGAGGAAAAATCTGACAAATCACAGAAACAAGAAAAATGTTTTGCTTTGAAGCTAGTTTATTAAAATATGTAGTTACATGATTGATCTTTCCAGTATATTGTATTTTGGGGGGAAGCTGTAACTATTTGTTATAACATTTTAGCAGTTATCCAACACTTTCAACACTAACACACTTTATAAACTGCTGTTGTGGAAAAGAAGCAATGTTATGTCTGGCACTGAGCTTTCAAGTATTCAGTCCGTAGCTCTCCTTCAGTGCAATTTAAATACTTCTCCCTTCCATCCACTGAGATAAACCTTAATGCACAGCTAAAGACGGAAATGCTTTTATCACATCTTCTAAGTGCTACTGAAGTATTTATACCAGTTATTACATATTTACAGAATTATTTATTTTGCTACTACTGTGCCTAAATGATCATGACCTGTGTCAAGGCGTGGATAGGAAGCACTAGCCCTACTATTGTTAAAGACATAACTGTAGAAAGGCGGCTGCATACTTAGATCTCATTTCATTTGTCTCTCCAGGGGGTTGTATTAGTAGTGTTTTCATTAGAAATGTTTTTACAGATGTCGGCTATCCAGATATGAAGTCTCTATGGTGGAGAAGCAGTCAGGAGTTTGGCATTCAGAATAGAAAGAAAAAAGTCAACTTTGAGAGACTAATTTATAGAAAAATAATTTACTGACTTTCTGATGTACAGTAACCCCATGGCGGCTTTAATGTAGAGTAATTGAATTCTTGCAAGTACAGTTATTTTCTGTTTTTAAGAAATGCTACAGCCTGTAGTTCCCCATCACCAAAGACTAAAATAATCCTCATTAATAATGCTTCTGGAAAAATGGCACCCACTACTTTGTAGTCCAGTACTTTTTTTTCCTTAAGTGAAATACTTGTAGTAGTTTGACAGCATTTTAAACAATTTGTGTTGCTACAAAAAGTTTTGTTCTAACAATATACATAGCAAGTGGATCATTATGGAAGTGTAGTGTTACAAAATGTTTGACTGATAGGGTTTTGATGCAGTTACTGGGACATTACTATTGACAAAGTAATGTGGCATCCATATTTAGAAGTGGGCTTACTCGTGGCAGAGAGAGTAGAACATGGCCCACAGCCTAATGCTGTTTAAACAGCTATTGTACATTGCTCATAGCTTTAGCTGTACTGTGAGAAAACTGTAAAATTGTTTTCAGAGAGGACTGTGACTTACTGTCACTACCAGGGGGTCTCCAGGAAAGCTAGGGAGGGACCCTTTATCAGGAGGTGTAGTGATAGGACAAGGGGTAATGGCTTTAAACTAAAAGAGGGTAAACTGAAAGAGGAAAAATTTACATGTAAGGAAGAAATACCCTACTCTGAAGGTGGTGAGGCATTGGCACAGGCTGCCCAGGGAAGTTGTGGATGCCCCATCCCTGGAATTGTTCAAGACTGGGCTGGATGGGCCTTTGGGCAACCTGGTCTGGTGGGAGGTGTCCTTGCCTATGGTGGGGGAACTAGGTGATCTTTAAGGTCCCTTCCAACCTAAACCTAAATGATTAGGGCAGCAAAATTAAATTATCAGGTTTTAAGATGAGCAGGCAATCGAGCTAATAAATGTTTTATAGAATTTAGGTTTATGAGGTAATGGTAAGTCTTCAACATTTTTGTGTTCCTTTAATAGCTTAGCATAAGTGAGGGGATTTTTTTTTTGTTTTGTTTCTGGAGGTACAGAAAATAATTTTTATAGGTCTCACTAAGAGACATTAGTTATACAAGAACGCATACCATCAGTGTTTTCACCTGAGAAGGTTATTTTTGGCAATGAGATTATAATACAATAGATGATGCAGACAGGGGCTGAAAGGCACTGTAAGCCCTTATTTGCTGTATAATCAGAGATATGCCTGAAGGTTGAGTCCTACTCAGACATGAAGTTGACATGCACCTTCTCTTCCAAGTAAGTCAGACAATTTAATGGTTTGCTTTTATAGCTAGTATACTAAGCCAATACTGCTGATATGTTTTCATGATTATTAGTGCATATTTGGTGTAAACCACTGAGACCACTTGCTTTTCTAGGAATCATTCAAGCAACCTTGAGGATCTGTTGTTTGGACTGTTTAACATTTTTGACACTTCCACAGCAATAACATTTTTGACTGCGCTTTTCCTGAATGTGGATGCATATGTTGCTTTATGCATTCTTCCTTACTGATTTATTTATCCTGATTTGTTGCTTTATGCATTCTTCCTTACTGATTTATTTATCCTGATTTTTCTGATTATAATCCAATTATTCCACTGAAGAAATGGAGCTAATAACCCCAAAAAAATGAGGAAAAAAAAAAGGCAGGATGTCAAAAAGCAAGACTATGCCACTGCCCCTAAGGAATTAGTAGGTATATGTCCATAGGTGTGTGTACCTCCATGAGCGGGCACTGCTCTTCATGGAAAAACTTGGACTCATCAACAACGTGCTTGTACACATCTGCAGTGACTTTTACTTGCCCCATCCTACCATGTGCTGCAGAACAGCTGCATTTTTTGAGTCCATGACTGTACTTTCTTATTGTATATGTACAACAAATCATTAAAATGAGCCAAAAGTTTGATCATTCCAGAATGAATACATTTATGCCACTTATTCATATTTCATTTATGTATATTATCATCAATGCACATGGCATGTAATAACCATAAGCAGAAATAGGTAGCCTTAGCAAGAGGACATCTTAGAATGCGTTGTCTTTGCACCACAGCATAAGGACTAAGCAGTGCACGTGTAGCAGTAATTCATGCAATATGGCAAAATCCTTCCTGAACCACTTGTGTGAAGGGGCAGACTGAAGGTTGGGTACACAATGCATGGTTTCTTTGCCCATCTTGGTTGTAGAGAGGGCTCTGTGCCTCAATTGTTCAAACAAAAATATGAGAAAAGGGGAGACTTTTTCTATATAAGTGGTTCACAAACTGCTTTAAACTCAGATTGTATGTTGTGCTGGATACTCACCTAATGCCCTGAAAGGGGTAGTTACTGGCTTCTAGCAGGATATTTCTTCATCAAATAAGTAGAAATTATTTATGTTCTCTAACTCTGCTCTTAGTAGATAAATCAGTATCTTTCATTTTTCTAGCTAATTATGAACTAATTCAAAACATTTCAGAAAAGAAAAAAAGGCAAAAAAATATATATTTCTTATTTATGACTAATTTCTATGTTAAAGAAGCTAAGTTAGTCCAGGCCTGATGCCTCTCAAGGCTGAGTTAACCATTTTAAGAGATGAATAAAATAAAATCAGCTGGGGACGGAGGGGGCAGAAAAAAGTGCAAAAAATGTGGAGTTTTGGGCCCACCATGGACAAGGCTGTATCTGGTGTGGGGCAGTACCATATTGGTAGGATGAAGATTGCTATTTGTTATTCTGATGTTTTGATGAACCGCTAGTTAATGCTTGGTTGTTACAGATGTGTGGAAAAGAAAAGGTCAGGCAGTGTTTGCCATGTCCCGTATATTGAGCAAGTAAGTAATTGCAAGGGTTTTAGTGAATACTTTTATAGGAAAATCATTTCCTGACTTATTAGTATTGAAATACTAATAAAAGCAAATCCCTGTTATCCTAACCAACATGACAGATATTGTTGGAGATGAGACTTGAAGGTGGGGGGAAGCCAACTCTTCACAAGGCAGCTCTCAAGTGCTGTGAAAGCAGTTGGCTGCAGCTGAGCAGGACACCCCCACCCTGGTGCCAAATGTAGCTGTGCCCATGAGGTGGTTGCAAGGTCCCCATCCAGGTCTGGAGCTCACCATGAGAACTCGGGGGGCACTGGGCCACAGAGAGCAGGAGGAGGAAGCAGCACCTTGCTCCACTGCGCTTGCCATCACGGGGAAAAGCCACTGCGGTTGCTGTTTGTAAAACCTCTACATCTCCCTGCATAGCAACAAGTTCCTGATTTTTTTTTTTGGCATTTTTGACTCTTCCCCTTTTTCTTCCATTCTATCACCCGTATGCACAATGAAGAGAGAGGCAGATTTCACCAGCAAACAAATTAATTGGGATGGTTTGCTTATGATGAATGGCAATATATGTATATTAGGTAATATGCAGAGATTTACATGTGTCATTTTATGTATGTTGTACTGAAAGCAATCTTGATCAGATCATTTAAAAAAAATCAGCATCTGCAAAAAAATAAGTCATGTGAGTTTGTTTTTAAAGCAGTTTTCATGCATTAACAGTAGTCTTTCACAAACATCTGAGGTGTTTTGGGAAGGGATTTATTATTTTTTTTTGCACTTCCTTTCTTATTTATTGAATAGATTATTCACAACATCTGCACCATCACTCCTGGAAATGTCTCACCACTATAGAAGGAAAGTATCTTAGCTTTAATAAATGCTTGTAGAATAAATAAATAAATGACTGCCCATGTCTTTATTTTGCTTGCTGCTTATTTTACCACTCCAGTTTCAGATAAAAACGCATTTCATGCTTTATGGAATGCAATCTGTTACAGAGCATGAACAACATACCAACTTGTGTACCACAAAATAACAAGCTTGTATAAGTACAGGCAGGGCTGCTGTTTATACTGCCAGACTCAAACTTCTAGTTAGATAATTTTTGGCAGTGAAAGCACCCAGTCTGTTACTCATACACCAGTTAATCCTGACTTAAAAAAAAAAAATCAAGTCCATTTAGGGCCTCTAAAATCTTAGCTTAACTTTTACACTATGGTAAGAGATGGTTTAGGATATGTCGCGTTAATTGCTATAGTTCTTAAAATCTTTCTTGTGTGTTAAGCATCAGGTCTTTAATCACTGTGTTTTTATACCAGTTTGCAAATGAATACCAAATCAAATGAACTACAAAGCAACTTTCAGTGGGCTTGGTTCAAAATTTGTTTTATTTGAACTCACAAGAGAAGAGAAAACAGGAATTTGGTGTTGTTTTCTTACGGAGGAACAAGGTCTATTGTGAATAATAACAGTATGAAGTAAATAGATTACCCCATGCGATTTGAACATATATAAGTATATTTAAATACACAGATGAAAGAGGGAACACAGTTAGGAGAATCCTCTCAGTTTTTCTTAAGGCGGAAAGGTTTGCTTTATCTTACAGCACTTTCTTGATTTTTTTCTGTTGTACAGAGCTGTATTTCAGTGGCTTAGCATCCAGATTACGTAATGTCATTTTTAGAAGAAGAAGCAGCAAAATTGTCTTTGGGAACATGAGAGGCAACACAACCTGGCTCATAGTATCTTTCATTTCTGATTCTCTTATGAAATAAAAACCAAGCAAACAAAATCCGACTGTCATTTGGAGCTTTCCTTACAGACATTTTTGAAATCTTGCGTTTATTCATCTAAGCCTCATAAATATATGTTTTTAAAATATTGCAACCTCAACTCCCTTTTCTAGCTCCATTTTTGTTATCGCAGTATCTATTTTAATGGCTATTAAGCTACAATGTCCGTACCTTATCTTTGTCAGTTAATGTATCTAATTCCACCATCCCAGAGGGAATAAACCTGAAGCTAAAGCCTGCAATATATTAAAGAATCAAGAACGCTTATGCAGAACAAACAGAGGATTTAGCTTGGATAAACAGCAGAGAGCTCAGTGTCTTTTATGTCCAGAGCTCAGGACTGGAAGAAGAAAATGACTATAAATCATCCCTGTGAAACAACATAACGTAAATGTTGTATGTTTATTTAAAACTTTATACAATCATTTATCTGGGCTATAGCTCAGTTTCAAAAAGTGCTCTGCTGTAATGAGGTACTGAGACTAGCAGTGATCAAGAGTAAAATGATATATAGTCTTCAACCAGAATTTGCTTATGGGAAGAATGGAAAGCACTTAAGCAGACACCAAGTATCTATAGCTAGTAGATCAAGCAGGAGGATAATGCAACAATAACAAAAACTTTGATAAATTTTTTCCTGTTTCTCTTCAAAATATCACATTTCTTGTAACGTGACATTGTTTTGAGAGCTAAGCAGCCAGCAATTTATGCCTTAATTTTCACACTTGAATAAAGGCTGATTTGTTTTCAATGCTGCTCCACCAGACTTTAATTAAAAAAAAAAAAAAAAAAAAAAGGTTAAATCTTTGTCTGGGCTTGCATTCCAGGGAGGAGCAGTCTTTAAACTACGTTGCTGCTTCTTGCTTATAGCATATGTTCCTGCATATTCATAGCTAGTAGTGGCTTTTTTTTTATTTATTTTTTTAACTTATGGGAAATTAAAGATTACTGATTACGTATTTACTGCATAAGGAGACAGGCAAAAAAATGTAACTCAGCATTTACTGCAAAAGGAGGATTTTACCCAAGTGCTTTGCACCCCTAATCTTCCAGAGGGGAGTTTGAAGTCTCCCAGAAGGTGCCAGTGCTCAGGCCCCAGGATTGCAGCCCTAGGCACCCGTTGGGCACTGGGACAGGGCTTCACCACCATGATGTCCTGGTTGCCCAGTCAGTGGATGTGCCCAGTCAGGACTGAGTTGACTTTCTTTTTTGTGGGCACACTCTTGCACACAGCAATTCCCATTGCCATATTTTTTTCCAACATTTTGATGCAATTCAGGCTGATCTTCCTCTGGGGAAACACACACAATGACACTGGAGATCCCATCCAACGTTTCTGGCAGTGGCAGCTTCTGCTGAGGCTGCAGGCACTGTCCACCTCCCCAGCTGCTGTATGCAAAGATTTTCAAGGCTGCCTGACATATTTCCCATTGCTTTGACAGTAGACATCAGTCCCAAGGCTTCTGATTTTTTTTGATTTTTTTTTTATGGCTTCCAGAGCTGACCTGGTAGCATCTTAAAGCCTAAGCTGCTCTGCATTATCAAAAAGCATTATTTCAGTTTGCAAGACCAAAGTTTATAGTGGCCCAAGAATTAACCATTAACAAAAAAATAAACCCAGGCACATGTTTTACACCTTGATATTTTTATTTTATTTTGTTTTATTTTGTGGGCCATGAAGACAAGGGCCCGCAGAGATGAAGTGACTGAAGCACCATTTCTGCTGGCAAGAACATCAGAGGTGAAATCTCCTCTCTCTATTTCCCCTCTGCAGCTGACAGTGCCCTGTAAAACACTGCTGTAAAGAGCACAGGCTCATAAATACTTCTGTGCCTATGCAGCTGTGGATGTTTTCAAGCAAATATATTTGTTATGTCAATAACGATAAAAAAAAGATGACTTATTCAATAATTCATAATGGTTTCAGAGCTGCTGGAGGCTAGTATGGCTCACTTTACTTTAGATAACTTATAAATGTAGATTATTTCCATGACAGACTGAAATTACTTTCTGGTGAATATTTATTTGAGCTTTAATTTTCTTATTAACCCAATATATTCTAGAAAAGAAGATGACAGTGCTACTGTCCTCCTCAACTCTGCTCTCCCAGATGCAAGTAACAAAGTCTCCTAGAAAGAGTTCATGGAATCAAGGTTTTTAAAAGTTTGTCCATGCCATTGAAACCAGAGCAATACAAATAACTCCTGGCATTTTTTGTTGTTGTAGTTTTAAATTAATTATTTTTACATATGTGTTTATTTCTGTAGCACCTGGGTGTACCTAACTAACCCCTCCAACAGGAAGAGCCAGGGCTGGGTTTTTGACCAGGCCCAGCTTGGCCAGGCTGCACTCCCCACAGGAGCCACTGACAAACCCCAGGGCATCCTGAGCACTGCTGCAGGCCGAGGGCACTTTCAGCAGTGGCTGAGGGGTCCCTGCCCTTTGGTGGTGGTCGAGGCACCCAAGGGAGGGCTGGCGAGGCGCAGGAGTGGGAAGGGGACCTTTGGGAGCTGGGAGGGTGCGCTGGGCAGCCCCCATCCTCATACACCAGTTGCCATCATGGCGAGACAGAGGCTGTCAGGCCCCTCTGCCTGTCCCCGTGCTGAAACAGAAATGACACTTGCATTCTTGAAAATGGCTCTGATTGCCTCTGAAGTTTCCACCTTGGAATAAAGAAGAAATGAAACATCTCCCTGAGAGCAAAAGCCAGGTACAGAGAGCCGTGGGGAACAGGCAGAAAGCAGCAGGAGGAGGAGGGAGCCCCACACTCCAAAACTGACCCTGTCCATAGAGCAGGCTGGTTTCCTTCTCTGTTTACCTAGGTAAAATACCCAATCCAAAGATACCTAGTTATGGATGTATCTATACCCTGGCAACCCCAATATTTTAGGTGAGTTCAGTTCTGGTGATGTTTGGATGCTAAAGAAACATTTATTGTGCAGGCAGAAAAACATACAGGGAGCAAACTTAGGATAACATTTTTAGCTTGTTGTCGTTTAAAGTTGATCTTTATAAGCTGATGGGCTTTGAGATTATTAACAATGATTTTATAGCAAATGGGAAGCACAGATTCTATAGTTCTTAAATACGAAATTGCTTTATTGGTTTAATTCTGAACATGCGAAAAATATGCAGCTGCGGGAATCCATAAATACAGTCCCGGTTAAAAATAAACCTTGCTCTAACACCAATAAAAGCTAGCAACAAATGTTTGAAAACTTGAACTCTGTACAAATATTCAAGACAGCCACGTGGACCCTGGTCGGAGCCATCTTCAAGGCAGAGGCGGGCGGTGGTGGGCAGCCACCAAGGCCACATGCCCCGTAGTCCCCAGGAGCGTCCTCCTGCCTGGCTGGCCACGCTGTCCCGTCCCCCTGTGCTGGCGTGGATGCAGAGCACCCTCTCGCCTTAATCACTTAAGAAGTTACTTATGATACGTGGCTAAATATTTAGTTGTGCAGAGGACAGCTTGTCACAGACAGCTTTGTTGGTAATGTATACAAATGCTGGTATGGCGCTGGCTTCCTCCCTACGTACACAGAGATACACACACACCAACCACAGCCTAAATAAGCTGATTTATTTGTTTCAGTTATTTGATAAGTGCATTATACCTCAAACCCTAGGAAACCACTTTAGGAGGATTATAAGTTTTATGATGTGAAAAGATTACCCTGAGTGTGCTGAGCAAAGTTTATATTTGGAGCCTGTGTACGAGGTGAGACATTCACAGAGGTTGGGGAAAGAGGGCTTGATAGCTAGAAAAGGGATTTTCTTTGTTGGTACACCTCTTGTTGGATTTTTTTTTCTCCCTTCTTCCACTAATAGAGTAGCCCCAGAAAGACCCTGCATTGTGGCTCTGCCTTCCACTCAACAGCAACAGTTCTGGGATCGGCACACTTTGGCAACACTCTCAAGTGAGGGAAGAAAGGAGAGGCTGGGGGCTGCCTGCGAGGGGCAGCCACAGAACCCCACATGCCACCCCCAAGTGCATCGCCCAGGGATGCTCACCCCAGACCTGGGGGGCCACCCCTCCACCCTGCCCCACAGAGGCAGCAGAGTGCTTCCAGGGGTGAGGGGGAGCAGCAGAGCCAGGGCTGGGGCTTCACTCCCGGCAGTCAGTTGATGCTGCTCTACCAAGCACATGGCTTTCCTGGGCTTTACACTCATGCCCTGCCATGGCCAGGAGCAGGCTCTGTGCAGCAGGAGTAAGGTGGTCATTTTAGCCTTGTTACTGAATGTCTGGCACACGCTCAGGGCACAGCTGTAAAGTGGAGGTGTGCTAACTGACCAAGTGCCCGATGATCATTTCCACCCATCCTTGCCAAAGCCATAGACTCACAGGGTGAAGGCTGGACATTGTGCTTCTGCGCTAGTGACAGCAAAGTGACAGCAGTGACAGCAAGACTGTGGCACACACCATGTGCTGCTTTTGGAGTGCTCCAGCATGGGTGCACAGCAATACTTGGGGCTTTCGTTCTCCCACCAAGCACACCCCCGATCCTGCCACCAGCCCCGCCACGGCTGCAGAGGCAGCAGGGTCCTCCTTCCCACACCCTGCCTCGTCCTGACCCTGCCTCTCCATTGCCCTTTTTTGTGGGCACACTGTGCTGCGCTGGTGGCATTTCTGGTGTATTATATATAATATTATATATAACATTAATATAGCCTTATATATAATATTATATAATATATACGTTATGTTATCTTTATATGTTATGTTGCGTTGTTATGTTATGTTATGTTATGTTATGCTATATACTGTCTCCTGCACCTTCCAAGAGGGAGTTTTTTATGTGTCACCAGAAAATACTGGGTAACACACTTTATTAGCCTCATGATACTACAGCTCATCAATACTTGTCGGTGCCTGATGAGATCATGCTATGATTGTTAATCAGAGCAGAGAAAAGAGGTGGGGGAGTGGGGAATACCTTTAGGGAAAGAATCAATTTTAAAAAAATAGGACTGCAGGTAAGCATGCAAATTGTTTTAAAGCATGAAACAGCAGGCAGCTGGTCAGCCTGTCACTGAAGTTTAAACCTAACTTCCATTTAATGTCAGACATCTCCCTTTTTTCAAAAAAAGAAGAGATACTGCGCTAGCAGAATATGCTTGTGGCCGGCAAGAGGCTCTTCTAACCACTATCAGCCTCCTTAAGACCCATTACTTAGGAAAGCGCTTAAGTGCACAGCTGACTCTAAACACAGGGAGTGTTACTGGAGCAGTCTCGTTTATTCTTTGCTAGGCTGAAAGGTTTCAGCTTTAAGAGACTGTCGGATGCATCTCTGCGTCGATTACTCATGTGGAAAGGTGCTCCCACCTTGAGTTTTTCCTCCTCATCCAGGCACTGTGTGCCCAGGGCGGGAAGTGATTAGTCGTGGCTTCCTTGCACCTTCTCCCTAAAAACCCCATGCTGGGTTGATGCTGAGGGTGCTGCAGAGCAGCCCTGTCTGGGGCTCAGTTTCCAAAGCCCTCTGCTGCTCCTTCACGCTGGCAGTGCACAGTTCACCCTGCTGCCGTTTCCCAGCTTGCCTGGTGTCAGAGGAGGTGTTTTTACAGCAGAAGAGTGGAGGATGTGAGTGAAAAGAAAGAGTGGAGGTTAAATAACTTCTCGGACTACAGCAGACGTCAGGGTCAGGTCTACAGCTCAAGAGCTGACTCCTCACAGACTCCTGTTTTAGTTCCTGGAAAGCCCATTTAGACTGTGGTCAGCAGGAAAAGCCTGAGATACTTCGGTGACACTCTTGGTGAAAACGTTATCATTTATAGAGCTTATTTTGCAGACCTAGCTTAGCATGAAACACGGTACTCAGTGTTTTACATCCCTCCAAGCAATGCCAGCCTTGCTGCTGATAGATGACAGGCTGCCTTACACTGCCAGCCTAGGTAGTGCTTCGTCAGGTGGGAGAAGTACAAATATCTGCACCTTAGACCCTATTATTGGTTTGGTGCCTTGCAGAGAGTTTCAGGAAAATAAGAAAGAAAGAATAGGATAAAACCCCAACAAGTCAAACTGGCAGGGTGCCTGCGGCACCTCTCCCCATACTGCTCTGTGGATACAAAGAAGACTTCATTTTACACAGCTGGAACCACACATTGCCTTTCATCAGCGCAGTGTTCAGACTTGCAACAGGAAAAAATTAGAAATCCTATTGCATTGCTGTCAGTACAGCAAGGTCTCCCTCTACTAACTTGGGTCCAAGGGTCATCACAATGGGAAACAAACGGGTGCTAAACAGGCCTATCAGAGCAAATGCAGAGGAGAGAAATAAGCTGTATGCAACAATTCCTGCTGGCACAATAGCTGTCACAGCCAAAGGGACCCAGCTGAAAGATTTCAGAGATTCCCCAGAGTTATTTTAAGAAATTCTCATGGAAAACCCTTGATCTGAGCCATGTCAGCGCTTCTGAGAGTCTCCCTGGAGACTTCTGGCAGAAGGTACCTCTTCCACAGTTAATAAGGTCTCTATTTTCACAGCATGGTGAATGTGCTCTTGTAAATGTTAGATACAGCACCAAATTCAGGCTTTCATTAGAGGGAAGGAGTAGGTTTTTAAGAGTGCATTTCTCCCTGTCTAAACTAAATGCATGAGTTCAATGACTATAACAAGAAGAGGGAAATCTGGAAAAAAAATCCACCAGGTGGGGAAAAATTAAAAAAAAAGAAGAAAGATGGAAAGACGGAAAGAAAGACGGAAGGAAGGAAGGAAGGAAGGAAGGAAGGAAGGAAGGAAGGAAGGAAGGGAGGAAGGGAGGAAGGAAGGAAGGAAGGAAGGAAGGAAAGAAAAGAAAAAAGAAAAAAGAAAGAAAGAAAGAAAGAAAGAAAGAAAGAGAAAGAGAAAGAGAAAGAGAAAGAAAGAGAAAGAGAAAGAGAAAGAGAAAGAGAAAGAGAAAGAGAAAGAGAAAGAGAAAGAGAAAGAGAAAGAGAAAGAGAAAGAGAAAGAAAGAGAAAGAGAAAGAAAGAAAGGAAGGAAGGAAGGAAGGAAGAGAAAGAAAGAGAGAGAGAGAGAGAAAGAAAGAAAGAAAGAAAGAAAGAAAGAAAGAAAGAAAGAAAGAAAAAGAAAAAGAAGAAAAGAAAACACAAGCCAGAGTTTCCCTAAAAAGCATTTGTTTCTACTTCTGTGAATAGAAATAAGCACATCTAAATGAGATGCAAATATGTTTCCCCATGACCTCTAGGAGCTGCTTATCCTGCTGGGTATATGCATTTCTGTTCCGCTCTGAAATGAACATACTTTAACAATAGCAACCTATTTCCAGGGCTGTCCTGAAACAGAGGCAGAGCCAAGACCACTCCTGTGCAAGTCCTGATGTAAATGATGACTGCACTGGGTTCAGGGACAGCAAAGCTGTTTAAAACCATAAATTTACTGCCCATTGATTAGCACAATTCCTGCAGGTCCCATGAAATTCTTTTAAATGGATATCAGATACGAGAACAAAGCTGAGAAATCAAATACATATCTGCTTTGCTCAGGGCAAAATTCTGTGTTCGTAGTTTACTCCTATTCCACATAGAACTGTTCCAGTTAACAGTTTCTGATAAACACAAAAAAAAGGGGAAAAAAAAAAGGCATTAAATATGCCAGTTTGGGTCAAATATCTGAGTACAGAAGTGGCTATTAGATCACATAGCCTCACTTTTGTGTATCAGAGGGCTCTACATTTCATCCAGCTATGCCTGGATGGAGCCCAGTAGCCTCTTTGGCGGCAGAACACTCACCTTGGCTAAAGCACATCTTCTGGAAAGACTCTCATGCTTAATTTGGGCAGTAGGCATCCTGCCTGCAGTCGTGCAGATCCTCCGTATCTCCACCAGGATGATGGTTGGAGACCTCTTCAGCTCTTCTGCCAGGGCCAGATCCTGAAGCAGCCAGCAAGAGGCAGAAAACTTTCATAAGCCCATTTGCAAACAATTTTCACTAAACACTTCTGTAAACCTTCTGGGTTCTGTAATTCAACACTGGTTTTGAGCTCCAGCCTTTTACTGGTGATGTATCTTGGCTTGGTCTCATGCTTCCAAAACTGGGAGCCAAGTTCTGAAAATTAAACTGTTGGGTTGACTATGGATTAGGTATGCTCTTGATCCAACTGCAGCAGTCCTTGAATCTGTTTGTACAGATTTACAGTGAAAACAGCCTTTCAATGGCTCTACGTAGTCTTTCCTCTTTTTCCACCAGAAAAATAAATCAGTCACTTTAAACAACTTTGCTTTCTATCATATTCTGGAGTGCGTATGGATATAAGTAGATCTGATTATTGTAAAACTGAAGTTTCCAGTAACTCAGAGCTGTTAGGTAGTTTGCACACAGACATCCAATGAAGGTTTCATATGAATGAAGTAAAAGGTGACAGAAAACATTCACAAAAGTCATAGATATACAACTTAGCATTCTCTTAAGTCAAATGATGGAAAGAAGGAGGGGCAAAGATTTCCTCCATGTTTAGAGGAAGCTATCCCTCCTAATCAGGGCAACAAAGAGGCATAACAGATTTTGATATAAAACTTGTAATTTACTTGTCATGAGCAAGAGAATTTTGATGAAGTGTGTTTTTTTTGTTTTGTTTTGCATACATAGGAGTCTCCTTACAACTTTGTTTTATCATCTGTGGACTATATGCGATATGTCCCTAAGCTGTCTCTGTGTGTGTTCAGTCATGACCATACATGTCATGACACTCAGTTTTCATTTTGTCTTTCTTTCAGACATGAGGAGTCTGTTGGTTTGCTCCCAGCCCTTGAGGCTGCTTAGTGTAGCGACACCAAAGTCAGCAAATGGGGCTTCCTGTGCCCTCAAAACACAATGCAGGCAAGAAGCAAATGATGAAAGATTTGCCACTTGTGTCTAAGGGTACAAGTAGCTTGAGTCAGATAAGTTATATATGTGCATACAAAACACGTATATATGCATTTTTGCTTTTTTTTTTCTTTCTTTTTTTTTATTCCTGGTTTGTGTTACTCCATTTTTGTTTTTCTAATACTACAACAGCATATTAATTTAAAGCTAACTTAGGAAACTATGTAGCATCAGGGACCCATAACTTCTTATACTTCTGGGAAATTTCTGGGGCATTCAAAGTGTTTCCACAGTAAGGTGGACAAAGTGTTTGCTGGTGAGACATCACATGGCAATTTTGAGATGCCTATCATTCATCATGTGGGTTTTCTATTTTTTTCTAACAATTCATTAGGCCTCTTGGGAAAGTTACTGTACCTTAGCAAAGCTTCGTGGGGGTAGATTGAGATGCTTTGGTCTAGTAAACGGAAACATGATGTTTCAAGCACTTTCCCCACCCAAAGTAGCAAAGAAGGTCACTTGCACAGCTCTCCACAGTCAATCATCCTCATCAATCAGAGAGGCACTGCACTGCTTTGCACTCATTTAAACCAGGATGTGTTTGCATTTCTCATTAATTTGTCAACTTCCATTTGGGAAGCATTCTTGTACAATCAATGGAAGTCAGCAGGTAGGCCTAAATGTTTGCACAGGTTATACCTGACAAGATCACTTAGACAGCTGTTGACGCGGGGTGTCACAGGGACTGGAATCCATCCTTGGAAAAAAAGGGATGAAAGAACATGCACAAACAGACGTGCCCTCTCCACACAAGTGCACACACACTCCTTCTTTTTCCCTCTGCAGAAACCCAGGACCTACATGGGCATATGTGGCCATCATGCACGTGCAATGCAAGAATGATGCCGGAGCTAGTTCAACTTCCTCATACAAATGAAAAAAAATAAAGACCAAAAAAAAAAAAAAAGAGTATTATTTAAACACAATAAAAACACGCAGAGTTGCATTGCCAAGTGGTGCAAGGTCACATTGCAATGTGTCGGCTGTAAAGATTTCTAAGGAGCCTGTTTTCTTGAGTAATAGCAGTTGAAGAAATGCACTTATCTGAAGAATGAGACTGTTATAGGTTTCTGTAAATCAAATCTTAGCCAAGAAGCAGTTCCTTAATATCCATTTTCCACTTCACCACTTTGACTATAACACACACACTGGGCTAAATCCCACTCAGCTCACATAAGCAGTCGGCTTAAATCAAAACGGGCATGACTGTGTGAGCATGGGAGAGGGACAGATGGCGGTTCTGCCAAAGAGAAGAGGCGATATGAAGCTGAGCTCCTTCCATTTTGGGGAGCGCTGGGGAAGGGAAAGCCCTGGCTGCACCTCTGGGCACTGGCACCAGCACAGCAAGGAGCAGGCGGCGGATGGCAGCAGAGCAAAAGCACCTGCACAACAAGCACACCCCCACCCACAAAGATTCATTTTGCAGATGCTACTGAGTGACTTTATTTGCAGGAAGCATTAGAAAATCAAATGTTATGTTCACTTCTGAGTTATAATAGATGTAAAGTCTATTTCTTTTTTTTTTTTTTTCCTTTTTTTTTTTTTTTTAATCATTTTAATGTGATCATTTGTTGGGCCTTAGGGTAAAATTACATTTCACAGCTCCCTTGTTCCCATGCTACGGTAAAAAAGAGATTGATGTCTGAAATTTCAACTGTATTTGTCTTACAAATTTGTCCGACTCCCTGGAGAATAATTGTCTCATATCATTTGAAGGCTGGTAATTCCTTTGGAATGACCTCTGTGTTATAATTACAGCAAGAGTACTAGCATGTAGCTAGGCAAAGTGAAAGTTAATGTTCTTGGTTTCTAGCTTTGTTATTTTTATTAAACCATTCCCCTTTAAAAGAAATACCTGGAGATATGGAGTCTTACTCTGGAGAGCTTTTTGCAGATAACACAAAATGTCTTTTTTTCCTGTAGAACACTTACACGCATTAACGATTATCTGAAGGTTGCAATGTATTCTTAAAGTCATTGCACATTTCTGGAATATATTAGCAGAATGGTGACTTTAACATGCCATTTACCTCAGGATTATTTTTTTTTCTTCTCCCACTCCAAATGTTTTGAAATTTTCTGAAAATATATTCAGCCATGGTTTATGTCATTTTTCTGTCATGATATGGGATTGAATTGAGAATAACTTAAACACACATTCTCCTTAGGAAAGAAAATCCTGCAGAGTTGGGAAGAAGTCTAGAGAAAATAGTGAGCAGGTCAAAAGACAGAAAATTAGGTGTGCTCTCACAGCAGTAATGCAAGAGGCAATGCAACGTGGAGTAGTGCATTGTTGTATTTGTGCAAGTCTCTGTGGATCACTAGAAAGTGCTTCAGAGCCCACAATCTGAGAGGTGCTGGGCTGTGGGGGAGATGGACAGCTCTCCCAGGAGCTGAGGGGGTACTCTCACCACCCTGCAGGCACTGCAACAGAGAATTACTATTACCACTACTAGGATTTACATGCTCAAATCTTGTCTGCCTCAGCAAAGCGATAAATATCTCAAAATACTATACATTATAGGGTCTATTCTGTTCTTGATTTACAAGGCCAATTACCTATACTAACCTCTATTAATGTGGGTGGGAATTTATTTTATAAATCTTCAGCGCACTCAGAAAAGACATGGGAGTTAATCTGGCGTGATTCTTCTCTCCAGACAAATCTAGTGGCATGCACCAGTGTCCTACTTCCTTTAACTCAGTTCTTACACATGTTTTTAGGGTGATATTCGAAGGTAAAAATGCCATTTGGGCAGTCTGATGCGGTCGCATGCTTCATTTAAAAAGTAAGCATAGACCATGCTTAATACATTCACCACAATCATAGTTCTAAAATGGCAACATTTATCAATGTTTTAATAGTGTCTGAGATATTGTCAGTATTATATATATACTTTTTTAAGTCTCTGCCCACAGCAACCATGATATCCTATAGCGGATATTCATTATTTATTAGTGGATAGGATTTTATATGCACTATGGCCTTAGCTCTTTCCAGTTACACCATCGTCTGTGCTCTGAGCATTGGGGCTCTCAAACATCAGACAAGCACATCTTCAATATTAAATGACACATATCCATAAGTGTTTGGTTATGACTAAAGCAAAGTAGCAGTCTGTCTATGTTCTCTTTGCACTTTCTTGAACAACATCCACAGCAAAAATTCAGAATTGAGGCTTCTAGAGCCGGCCGATGAATCTTTAAGAATATATGCAACCCAGTCCTTGTAGTCAGTAAGGAAGTCTTCATTCTTTTTACCACAGAGGAATTTGTCTCTGTTTTTTCCTATGTATTTTCTGATGATCCTAGAGTTCTATCCCTAATTTCCAAGATGATAATGGCACTACATAGCTTTGCATTTTTCAGTTGATTTAAAGCGTATAAGCGGTTTTGTTAAGTTAGGAGACAAGGGCCTTAAATTTGTGCCATAAATGGCCTAGCACATTCACAAATGCATAGGCACAAGGCCACAGGGAAAAAAAAAAAAAAAAAAAGAAAAAGAAAAAAAAAAGAAAAAAAATAGAAAGCTTCCCAAAGTCCTTTTAGTTAAATGATTTGATATGTTTGTAAAACAATCTTGCATGGAGGCAGTCTGGTGACAGAATTAGAGGAAAATGAGAAACTTTGTTGAAGCGTAATGAGAATTAATGCTTTGGCCATTCCACTTGATGGATATGTTGGAAAAATAGTTAAAGTGCTTGCTGTGTTAATGTCAGCTGACATAACAATTGTTTCCAGAGAACCAGACTTCTGAATTCTCATATAAAGCACTGGGGAACTTGAACAACACAAAAGAATGTAAGGTTTGGAGGGAAGGGGGGGCAGGGAAAGGAAAGAAAAACATTATATAAGTTCAGCTACTTCCAGCTCATTATTCCCCATTGAAATAGCGAACATAAGCGGGTCTCAGCTGCAACCCAAGCCAAGCTGGGAGGCAGCTCCAAAACTGCTATCTTTAGTGCACGAACCATCCTGCACACTTATCAAGCCACACTGAAACAGTTTGTAATCCATGCCTTCAGTCCTACATCAGAACGAAAACTGGTTTATAGACTGAAAGGTAATACAGACTCTGGAAAACAGCGAATCCTCCGGCTAGCTCATGACTGCTCCCTTTGCCGAGTGCGGGGAGATGAGGGCAGTGTAGAGCGGTGGGCACAGTGCATGCATAGCAGGGAACAGAGGCTGCCCTGGTCTTTTTCAGCAGCACGACCCTGCCACTGCACTGTATCCCTCAGAGCAGTGCTCCCCTCAGGTGGTGGGACGAGATGGGATGCTTTCCACCCTCATCCCACCTGGAGCGCGCTTCGGCACCCTGGCACGAGCCCTGCCCCATAGACACCCTGGGCTCTGAGGAATCGCACACCCTTTGTCAACTCCTTTCTCAAAGGAAATGTGTCTTGTTTTCTAAGTGCGTCATACAGTTCAAGATGCTGCAGAGCAGCTTTATTTGGTCTGGATCAACTGGTGTTTGAGCTGGCAAGTGCCCACAGAGGTCCTCTGCCATAGTTCTCGTGTTGCATGCACTCATTAAGACACCTCCCTGTAAGGAGGCCTGAAGAAAATAACGGACATGATATGCATAGTATTACCAGTTTCCATAAGTGCAAAGCCCAGAACTCAGAAATTACCAGAAAAAAAAAAAAAAAAAAAAAAAAGATATACAGCATTGGGATAAATAGGAGACATACCTAATTTCTACTGTGCCAACACCAAGTATTCAGTATGAGGAAAGACATGCTCATTCTCACATCATGCATGCAGAAAAACATCTTAATGGTTTCCCATAGATTGGAGACTTATTAGCAGAAAATGCAGGAAAATATATCATCTCTGTCTTCTCTTCCCCCTACACATTTTGTTGAAGCCATGTGGGAACCTCCATGTCATTTCTCTGGAAATGTTCGTATATCAAGGCAGTAGGGGGATCTAAAACACGTAGCTTGTGCAAGGAGCAGCTTTGTAGCTCTTGCATCGGCTCTGGTGCTCAGCTCTTGTGATCCAGCACAGCTGAAGAGGGGATTCTGATGGGATGACCCTTGGTTCCCACCCTCTACCAAGTCCATGATGTGTGCAACTGTTCTTCCAGTTTGATGCAGTGGTCCCGAGAGGCAGCTGTGAATCACTGTGATGTAGAAAATGTCCTTACTCCATGTTTTTTGAAAGGCCTGACCCAGTGGGAGCCAGACTTTCATTATAGACTTAAAGAGTAGGTTTTAAAGCTTCCCTACTCCTCAGACATGAGAACCTTGTGGGCTGCTGCGCTCCCATCGTATATGATACTTACATGTGTTTTTCCATGGGTCTTAACGTAATAAGCTTCATTTTTGAAATTGCTTAAATACCAACATCCGGAGACTCCGTTTCACAATGGCTCTGATTAGCTCCAACTGTATATATTTCACTTTGATCATGGAAAGTGTTAGCCATTTCTAAGAGTGATCTCAAACCTTGTCTTAGAGGTGTTCACCTGCTCTGTCCCTACAGTGTCCATCTTTCCTCATCTGAAATCCTCATGTGGATAGAAGACCAGCCTCTACAGCAGTGCTGCAGTGATTACCAAAAGGTATTAATTTCAGCAAAGTCATTCCTGTTTGGCAAAGGCTCTGCTAAACATCCTGCTGACCATACCTTTTCCTATGCCAGGTATTTGGTACAAGGTAAATGAGCAAGACATAAGCATGCCCATGACCTGACTCCTCTTCTAGAGGGGTGGGGATGGCTGTGACATTGTTAGACTGTGAGGCTGCCATTTCCCAGGGCTGCCATCAGATACTCTGGAGGGAGAAGTTCAGGAACAATTTAGAAATTATAGACCAGACCATAGAGCTATCATAAAGCTTTCATCAGTCAATAAAACAGGCTTTTCTTTTCATAAAAAATGGCTCAAACTTTTTTATCTTATAAAAAGAATATTGATGTTGGAACCCTGAAAACTTTGTCTGAACTTTTATTCTCTTTGCTACTCTTTTCATTTCCTGTTTTTCTTTTCTTTGTATGTGGTGAACTCTTTCATGAGAGCTTTAATGCTTTTTGATCCACTTATGGGTGAGGTGCCTCAAATAACACCTCCATGTTGCCCATCTCTTATTTCCACTGATAGGTCACCAGGCAGCTGAGAACTCCAAGGAGCTGTGAGAAGGAGGTCTTCATCTGGCTCCGTCTCCTCCCAAGGAGCAGAACGGCAAGAGGTTGGGTGGGGAGGATAACTGCACTTCAAGCACCTCTGGCATTCCCAGAGCCTCTGGAAAGAGCATCAGGAGCAGTACGTACACAGAGCAGTCTGCTTGCTGGCTTGGCAAGAAGAACAGCATCCTTTCTGTGAAGCACTTGTGCACTGTCATCGCATCGTGTGACTGTCAGGCTGCAGCCAACAGACAGAACAGGTGCCTTAATTTCCCATCTCAGTTATCTTTTTCTTTTCTGAGTAGAGACCAGAAGTGGATTACCACTCCTGGCTGAGCCCCACCTGACATCAAGCTACAGCCTGCAGGCGTGCTGGTGATATCCGTGCCGACTGATGACAGCTCACCCCACTGGCACGGCTGGGCAGGGAGGGGAGGACACATGCCAGGAAAAAGTGCTCTGTCTCATCCATCTAGGCTCAGGTCAGTATTCCAAGGTCATTAAAATAAAATAAAAGGATAAATAAATTAATTAATAAAATAAAATAAAATAAAATAAATAAGAAAATAAAATAATAAAATAAAATAAAAACAATATTCTTTAAAAGCAATGCAGTCTCTCTTCTCACTTCCTTTTTTACTTTCTCAACGTGTCCCACAACTACAATATACAGTTGGTGTAGACAGACATATTACCCAGGGCACATATCTTCTGACTGTCTAATTACTTGAAGGCCTTTTTGGGGAAATATTTAGTTATAATTTCCCATCATATGTATGCTGGCTAAGCTCATTGCAGTTTAAATCCTCACTGTAGATATAATGACAGTGATTACATCTTCTTGTGCTCTATCTGTTGTCTACTTCTAATTACAGAAATTCAAAGACTAAATGCAGGAAGTAATAACAGAAAGGGATTACATTGTCCTCAAAGTTGTGCTATATGGATAAGGCAGAGACTATCTGCTATGGCTTGATTACTATTATATACTCATTTAGTATCAGTAGACATCATGGATGGCTCATGCACAAGTCCTACTATGGATCCTGCTTGCATAAATATTTTGTGGCTATCTGTCAAGAAGATATCTGGAGAAATCAGTATTGGTCCATGGACGGGGGAAAAAAAGAGAAAGAGAGAGAGAGAAATTCATCACATAACTTATTTGCAATGAATAATTTGTTCCACTCCATCTCTATCTCCATACAAGCAATACTGCACAGCAACTGACAGCTCTGGGTGTGATGACAGTCAGGAAATGAGCTCTCTATAGCATTGTCCTCTTCCCATGACTCAAACTTTTACAATTTAATGGTAAGGGATTTTAAATTATTGCTGGGCAGTTGATTGAAAGTTGCTGTACCTGTTTTCAAAATGTTGTAAGTAAAAATTGATGTGATTTTGAAAATGGAAAACTATTGTATGAAACTCTTTAGCATCAAGAGAGCTTCCTGGACTATGGCCATAAGCTGCATTTGTTCAAGTCAATTTTGCATTAATCAGTGTGCCTTGAAGATTACGTCTTATGTTTTTTTATTTAGTGGGTCATATATTTTAAAAAGTGCCTTTAAGTGTTTTGATGAAACACATTAAAAATCCACTGTAATGCCTAGGTGGCTGACAGTGTTAATATATAGCAGGTACATTTGCCTGTGCAGTTTAAATAATCTGGAGGAGATGCTATATTATTTATTTTTAAATTCTATCACCAAAGATCCATAATATCTGGAGACCAAATTTATGATACATGTCTTCAATACCTTCAGAAATATTAATGAGTGTTTTCCAGTCACTCAACCACAAAATCAGACTTTTAAACAAAGTTTTCCAACTAGAAATTGTATAAATGATCTGCTGTGCATTTGCTCCACCAGGAGAGAGTGAAAATGAGCTGAGGAGGTCTTTTTATTAGGTAGCACACAGACTAAGCATACTGTACCATTTAGCAAGAACGCAAAAGTCAAACCCTCAAGGATTCAGATTTTCTAAATACCCACAGGTCTGATACTTTTTCTGTAGTTTATCTAAATGTTTTTGGTCACAAGATACAACTGAACATCTCACAGCAACAAGATTTCATCCGAACTTTAGTCTTTGCAGAAAAATCCTGCTGTCCTGATGGTCCTGCTCCCAGCATAATCACATTCCAGTCTCATGTCAGCTCCCAGTCACAGAGGTGAATACTTACATGGGTAAAGGTTTCAGGGTTTGCTCCTCTACTTCAGAGTTAAGGTAAGCACCTGGGGGCAGAGGCACATCCTCCTGAATACACGTGAGATGAGGACAAAGAGCAAAGCAGTGTGCATGTGCTGCATTAACCAGAAAAAGCTCCCCAGACCTCACTCTGGCAATGTTTCACCACAGCTCTCCTCTCCCCTGGATGCAGAGGGAAGAGCTCCCTCCCTTGCCCAGGCTGAGAAGGAAGCAAACTTTCTGCCCAGGGTAGCAAGTTGCAGAGGCATGGGCAGACCTCTGGATGGGGCCTGAGAGGTTGCATCTCTTGGGGACAAGGCAGAGCTGTGTGGACAGATCAAAGGATCAACAAAAAAAGTGAAGCAGCAATGGGAAGAGATGTGCTCTTCAGTCACCACTTACCAGAAATCCAGATGTTTGTTTGTTCTGGGACTCACTAAAAAAAATATAATAATAATAATAAAAAAGATAATAATAATAATAATAATAAATCACCATTTTGAGCCACCTTGTTCATGTCCCAGCACTGCCTGTCTGCTGAGCTGAGCTCCTGTGGGGAGGAAGCCTCCTCCTGCGGCAGGGCCGCTGCGGTGGAAGAAAGGCCTGCTGCGGGAACCCACCAGGCCCGAGGCCAGGAAGGAGGGACCCAAGCTGTGAATATGAATATTCACAAAAGGTATATACCCACAGCTAAATGCTAAAGACTGGCTCCGATTCAGTAAAGGTTCTGAGCACGGATTTTTTTTCATTGCTAGTCCATCCAAACTAATTTGTTCATCGCTAGTAATTTGCCCAGTGGGCCATGTCTCACAGCTTTTAGTCTTTATTCAGGCTATATGCCCATTGACCTCAGTGAGAGCTGTGCCAGTATAAAGATTGGATGAGGATTGCAGGCTTCAGCCTGAATATCTTGAATACCACGTAGATATGATTTCCTATCTAAAAATCTCCATGCTTCTTTAAATAAAACCGTAGACAAGTAGGAGAATGATAACACCTTTAGTGATGTGACTCAAAGTAATCACCTCTCGAAAGTATTTGTGAGACAGAGGGTAGGAAATGAACCTCCTGAAAGAAATACAGTCTATATAACACACTGGGAGTGGTCAATGGGTAAACACATTCTGGCGGCAGTGGAGCTGGTGCGAATACACAGGAATTATTTAGTACTTTCCCCGGACTATGAGCAGGACCACACAAATGCAGGCCTGTCACAAATATGTATGTATGGAATGATGACTCCAATTTGTTACATTCGGTGGGATTTCATGTGTTTTGTTGGGCTGCTGACCCACTGCAACAGCATTAAAATGCATGGAGGTGCATTTTTTAAATTATGGAGGAAATACGAGAGGAGCCTTTAGAAGGCTTTGCACTTCCAGGCAAGTCCAGCCTCGGTGCAGCTCTCTGAGTCCGCAGTCCCACTAAGGATAAGCCAAGCCCCAGCCTCAGCACAAACACACGCACTGATGGAAGTCGTACAGCAGGTTTCAAAAGACATTCTCTTGCCATGGCTGAGTTATTCTAATTCTGCATTGCCATACAGCTTCATACCACTCTCTATGCCCGGAGCTGTGAGGGACTCTGGTGAGCTCAGGCTCCACTTAGTGAAAAGAGAGGGTGCCTGCTGTGTCTCCCACCAGTGCTTCAGGTGGGATGGGTCTGCAGAAGAGGTGACGGAGCTGCAGACAGGGTCTTTGAAGAAACCGAACGCAAGAACTAGAGACTGAATAAGCTTGAACCCCCTTATCTTGGCCAGCTCTGAAGTTGAAGCTTGCAGAGTTTTCTTGGCCTTCCATCTAGGTCTGACCTAGCCTCTGAGAGCATGTGGATATTTTTGGCTTTTTAGAATATACTGCACAGATCACAGATCAGAAAAATTACAGCTGGCAACAGCCTTACCTCATTTAGCCTGTCTGTCTGTCTGTGAAGGATCGTTCCCTGGAGCCTGTTTTTGTAGTATTAATGACACACTCTAGAACTGGTGAAAAGAGGAAAGTGTGTCCAGAGAGGTCTGCCATTTAGGGGAAGGGGAAAGGATTGCTTTGGGGTTGTTTCTGGTTGCCATTTTTTTTGTTTTGTCTGGATGAATCACACTGGAGTTGAGACAGCACTCCAGCACCTCTCCGTATACCTAGGCACACAAGAAGCTTTCCATGGCTATTTATTTTTGCTGTAGTGTGCATTTCAGATAGATCTGAAGCTGCTGCTAACCACCATCTGAGCTGATTTTCACCTGAGGTGAGAATTAAGGACCATTGCATGTCATCTGAATAATGCAACACAATACAGGCTGTAATTTAGCATTTACGCTGCATTGGCGCTTCCACGTTAAGCAGAATGCATGGATAGAGACAAACAGTCTCCAGACCAAGATTACAGCAATGACACAGCAATTGGCAGCTCATATAGCATGATGTAAAAAGAAAAACAGTAAACACAAAACAAACAAACAAACAACAAATACCACATAACAGTCTCTGAAGAGCCTGCAGATGCATCTAGTCAGTTGCTCCTGGACTGCTCATGTCCCATAGGACTGCAGCACCCAGAAAAGGGGTCTGTTGGCAGCAGGAACCCCCTGAGAGCCTGGCTGTGGTGGGTGCTTTCTCCATGTTTCTGTCTTGCAGGCTCAGCTCTTTGGGTCCTGCCTGTCAGAAGGATGGGTGACAAAACAGCACAGCCTAGGTCTGGCTGGGGCTGAGGAGGGAGTGATCGTGAACAAACACTGTCACAGCCTCAGGAAACTGCATTAAACTTCTTGTTTGCTAGGCCAAAACACAGAAGAACTATGAGAAAAGTAGCATCTACATTGCTCTTGATCAGAATAATAATTCAAAAAGATAACATAATGCTTTACAAATTGCATGAGCCCTGTGTTATTCTTGTTTTCTAACAGGTCAGACTCTGCTTCATTAACTGACTTTATCTGGCATAACATTTCCCCCATCAAATTTACCTGTTCTTAGCTGCCTTAAAAGAAAGTTTAAACTGTGAGTAGTAGCTAATACTTCTCTCTGTACCACATCTGGTATTGCTTAAAGTTATGCATAGTCTCTTAGCAGAGTCATTTTCTTTTCTGCAGTACAAAATGAAGTATATTGATTATAATTTGTTTCCACTCCCTTTTATCTTTTTTTTTTTTTACTCAAAACTTGGAAGAAAATATTCAAAAAGTATTTTTCTTTCTTTCTTTTTCTTAGTTTCTGTAACAAACATATTTATATGAAAAGTAACCTTGAGTGAAGGCAAAAGGGTAAGTTTTGTTGTGTTTTTGCCAAAAACATGTTTTCCCTTTTGAAAATCCTCTAATAATCTTAAAATATTGGATAGAGATCTTACAGTTAGCACACAGAATATAAATCCAAGCATCCCTCAGAGTTCTGCAGCACTATGAACCAATCTAATGTTGCTGTTGGGGTTATCAGATGATTTTGTGAAGCACAGCATAGCTTTCAGTAAGGTGGACCAAAGGCCCTGAGTCAGGAAATGTTGTTGTGTTACCAACAACCAAGTGCAGCTGCTTAACTCTGAGAGTGTATTAAACTTTCAGTGTAGTCAGTGGGAATCAATTTTTTTCCCAAAAGAGGACCTTTCAGGAAAATCTAATGGGTGATGACTTCTTTCTGTCCTAAGACCTTCATTTGCTGTTCTGCTCTGGACTTGTTTTTCAGTTTTTCCCTGTTTTACCTGTTTAAATTTAAACTACGACAGATTTTAGGACACAATTCCTCTAAAAGAGCTGGCACCCAGATGATTAAAAAGAGAAAGAGCTTGCTTCTTAAAATGTTGCTTATTCTTAGGTTCTTATTTTACTAATTCCAAGTGTTTTTATTTACTTTCTCCTTGGAATTAGCTGTTCTATTGATAGTATCTTTGGATCTCTGGCATTGTAGGGTAAAAAATCCAACAAGACCCTTCTGAAGGTAAGAATCAGCCTAACCTAGGGGACCTGGGAACATGTCCTATGTCCCAGGCAGGGTGCTGCGGTGACCAATCTGACCATGAACTGCAGTGTGGTCCAGGCACATGTGGTCCCTTTTAGCCTTCTTCATCTCTCTCCTTTAGGTTGTCCATCTCTGCACACCCCAGCCACAGCCCTGGTCCAGATGGAGAATGGGGCTCCAAGCCATGGCATGCGCCCTGCAGAGCACCTTCCCTTACATGGTCCAAAGGATTAATTTAATCTCTAACAAGTTAATGAAACCTTTGAACTGGGTTTTATACGTTTTTCTTCTAACATGTGAGTTTTACAAACATTTCTCTTTCTACCTGTGCACATTTCTCACTTTTTCCACATATACAGAAGGACTTTCTCCCAGCCCATTGCCTACACTTTTCATAGGAAAGGAAAGGAAAGGAAAGGAAAGGAAAGGAAAGGAAAGGAAAGGAAAGGAAAGGAAAGGAAAGGAAAGGAAAGAGAAACGAAAGAAACGAAAAGAAACGAAACGAAATGAAACGAAACGAAACGAAACGAAACGAAACGAAACGAAAAGAAAAGAAAAGAAAAGAAAAGAAAAGAAAAGAAAAGAAAAGAAAAGAAAAGAAAAGAAAAGAAAAAAAGAAAAAGTTTGTATCTTCCCTATTAATTCCTTTGCTTCTGTCTTCCCTACTGTATATGAGCCTTAACAATTAGAATAACCTTATTAGGGAGTGAGGTTATTTGAGAACAGCTTTCCTGGACAAGATGAATAATACTATTGGGATGCAGACGTACAAGTCCTTTTCCTCATGGCTGCTGATTTTCTGTTGCTAATGATGAATCCAAGATGCTTCTATTTTGATCACCAGTTTGTTGTAATAGGAAAATCAGGAAACATAATGTATGATTTTCATGGGGTTTTCATGATTTAACTTCTTCTTGTTATTATGTTTATCTGAAAATGAGGCCCAAACATCATGCCAGACTGACCCCACAGAATGACAAGTAGAGGCAACCTGTTCAGAGGGCATGTCCCTTCCCTTTCACAGTGAAACACTGCATTTCCTGGATGCACTGTTCATTGATATAATACATTCAGGGGCCATCAGTGTTACTCTTCAGTTCATTGTGTTCATGGTATCACAGGATGCTGTGTTCTGAAATATCTACAGGGAACCAGATATTATCAAGAGGATTTCACAGAGGAAAAAAGAACTGCATAAAGGAGCAGCTGAAATGTATTTCTGTTCTGAAAGTCCCCTAGAGTCTGGCTAGTAGGGACATTCAGCCTATAAATATGGACTAAACTCTATTTTCATAATTGATTTGCAGTTCGTCTTTAAGTGCCAAGGAGGCCAGGTGGTTCTGCAAAGACTGCAACTTGATTTGTGTACAGTAACAGCTATGCATACTGTATTCGGGCAAGTTATACCATGGATAGTTGAGGCCAACAGGAATCCATGTAACAGTTCTCACTCTACCATTTTCATACATTAGTGACTTACAAGCCCTGATCTTAGTTCTGAATTTGCCTTCATTTTCATTGATTTTGTGGTACATCTCATGCCCATTGCAGTAAATTACTGAGATCATAAAGGATGACTCATGAAGCTCAGACTGAAGTCAATGCCACTGGGGCAAAAGAAATTAATGGATGCTGTTAGACGATCTTTGTGCTTTTCTGTGTCTGTAGCTTGAACCTTTTCATTGCATCTGGGCCTCAGGAACTCTGGGGACATAATCACAAAAAATGTCCCTATGGCTTGGTTTTCTCTTGCACCTCACTAAAAGCACAGGGGGATGAGGAAAGGAGCAATACCAGGGATTTTAATTATTTTTTTTTTAAACTTCTGTGTTCCATAAGTAAAATATATTACCAGTCCAATAATTGCAGGACTGCACTCCTTACAGAGAGTGCACCAGCAGGAACTGAGAAAACATTATCAAAAGGGGTTATAAAATTCTTGTAATATCAATAATAAGGTTGACCTACATTTAGTACAAGTTTTCCTTTTGTCCTCTGTGGGGGTAAAAAAGAATCACTGCTGATGTTTCATTTGCTGATAGCACTGATGAAGCGCTCCTCATACTGCCCACATGCCTGGCATTATCTTTCCTTAGGGGGCTAAGCCACTCGCAGCAAACAATAGTGGATCCTTTGAGAAATATTTTCCATGTTGCATAATATGCAACCCAGGAAAAATGCTTCACTAACTTCAACCACAGTGTGTTTTTTTTAAGGAGGAAAACATAATCCAACTGGGGGTAAAGGAGCTTGCAAGATCTTTCTGTAATAAAGAGCTCTTTGATAGAATTAACCCGCTGTTATTAGTTGGCCATCCACAGAGGCTGTCTGTTACCACAGACACCACAGAACAACATCATTAGTTGTATGATGTGCAGCAATACAGATTGTATTGATTTGCAGTGCGGTGACTGTACGGTGTTTGGGCGGCTGAGCTCCACACCGACACAGGCACGAGACCGACCGCTGCAACTAGTGCTGGCCAGCATGAGCATGATGTGAACCGTGTGTGATCCTCCGAGCACCAAACACCGTACCAGAAATGAGGCCCCATTGCCTCCTGCCAGTGGCAGTGTCCCTCTTCTGCTGGGACACTTTTTTTTGTCTTGCGAGGTCAGTCAAAAGGCTCTTAGATGTGTTTACCAAGCAGACAATGAGTGAAAATAACTCCAAAGACAAAAGGATCTGAAGCTTAAACAGAAAAAAACAAAACACAACAAAACAAAAAAAAAACTTCTCCTAAGCAAGAACACACCTACAAGTACAGTACACCTTCAAAACTGAAACGCTGCTGTTCCTTGCTGCTTTTGGTGTCTCCATGTTGTCACCTTTGCGGTGTTTAACAGTGAAATAGCACCTACATGGGAAAGTGCTTGGTCACACAGTGACCCTCTGACCACATACAATGCAAAGTGCAGCCCTTGGGAATTCCATCATTTCTAATCTGTATAAAAGAGGTATTGTTACAGAAACCTTTCCAAGTCTATAGAGCCTTTTAAGAAGCCTAAGAAATTTATGGCTATGTTGCTAGATGTGGAGGCCAAGTAAACTCACAATGTTGATCTTAGTTGTGTTTAAATTTCTCCTGCCTTCTGGCACTTTGAGCAGTAGTGGAAAAAAATCATTTACTCCTAGCAGTGTTAAACCTTTGGAAACACAGAGGTACCATGGAAGAGCATTAAGAACATAAATTATGTCACACAAGTGGTCCCCAAACTGGTGGTGGGTACATTTCCTCTCAGACATTGCATACCTGTAGTGACTTGTGTGGGCACCGAAAACAGCCCCACCCCAAGTGACCAGGCAGCATGAAATGTGGAGCCAGCCCCCAGCTTACCAGCCTTCTGCACCAGGCTGCTTTAATTTAAAACACTGTTGCAAGTAAACGAATAAACAGAAAGCTGGAGCTTTGAAATGTTACAGTTCCTTGCTGAAAACACCATTGTCTTTGTTAGATGATTGGCATTTGAAGGCATTCTTTGTTTATCTATATGTAAGCCCATTTTTAATGTGGTTAGGTTTGGGATGCAAAGCAGTGTGTGGGGTTTCTCTTCCTGTACTTTCTGTTCCTCTGAAAGTTTCAGATTTAGGAAAGATTCCAGTCCACTTGGTATCCATTAGAGATGGGAGCTTGCTGAGTGTCAGCAGAACCCCCAGACCAGGGAGGTTCGGCAGCGCAGAGAGAGTGCAGTGAGCCTCCCAAATGCAGCGTGTGCTGGGTGGAACCTCCAGGAACAGAATGGAAATTATCTGACTCTCTTGGAAAGGTTTTGGTTAGAAGAGGTTTATTTTTCATTCCTTTACAGAGCATTTAATTTTAAACGTAGGGCAAAGACTGTCAAGAAGTCCCAAGTACTACTGTGTGTAAGAACAGCAGCCAGATGATCTATCATGTGGAAGATTACCTTGATTTAATGCAAGGCAAAATGCAGTATGTTGAACCCTAAGACAAATGAAGCACTTATCTGAAAAGTAATTTTAATGAAAAAATTATGTGTGACATACACATGTTCTTCTGCTGAAGTCTATTAAAGTTAGGCAGTAAGATTTGCTGGTAGAAAGTTTCTCTCTTATTTTTATGAACACTCAACTTTATCACCTTCCTCTCTCCCATTTCCATTTTCTTTTCACTTATGAAAAATTTACATCCTTGGAAGAAGAAAGACTTAGTAAAGATTAGAGAAAGAATGAGAATGAATGCCTGCATGTGTACATATACAGACACAGAGAGAGCTTGTCACCCATGAGTTACGTAGATCAGCAAGACTGTATGCTACAGGAGACACTTACTAAGAAAAATGTGTCAGACAAAAATAGTACAAAAATCATCATAGATTTTGATTGCTTAAATCTGGCCTAGGTCTTTAGTAAAGTGTGATTTATTTTCTTGTGCTTCAAAGCCATCTCTTAAAATTGTTATAAATCATACTACATTTCCAAGACTGAAAGTAATGAAAACATACATTTCCATGCAATTAGGATTTTTTTCCTGTTGCTTTCTCTATTTCGTTCAGTTATTTTCTTCTTCATGTTACTCACCAAAAAAGATACTTTAGCTCAAAAAACCACTATGCATATATTTCCTTGTTATAAACTGTAGTTCTTGTGCTACACACAAGACCTAAGCAATAAAATGTTACACAAGAAAAAATGCTTTTAACTTCCAGTTAAAATTTCACAGAACATCACTGCTGAAGTTTTATTTTTTAACAAAATGAAATACAGTGTTTTTCTTTCTTTTAGTAGAGTATCCTAAAAATCTTCAATAATGTCTGTAAAATTAATGGATTATTGTTATTACTTCATTCCATTTCTGAGAACGCAGTTTATTAAAATACTTTTTTACAGTTAGGTAGAATCATGGATACTTTCTTTTTGATATACAAGACTCAATAATCTTTCAGAAAGTTCTCTCCATGCATCCACTGAACAAGAATATGATGACTGCAAAAATAGGCTAGTGAGGAAAGAAAAGGGTTTGGAGACACTGTGTTTATTGTTCAATAAATCACAGTCACTATAAGTGACCTGCTGACTTCAAGTTCTTTAGGTCAAGGAACCCTTTGCTATTCTGCAACTTCACCTCTTTGCTGAGCCTCTTAATCAAAAGTGTAAAGCCAGAAAGAACATCAAACAATCAAGAGCTGGATGATTGGATTGGTTATTTTAAATGACTACAGCTTTGGTTGTGACAGATTTGGGAATAGATTGCATCTTCTCAGCCACACTAAGTAGGCTGAATAGGCTGAGCATTTTGTGGAAAACAAACCCAGCTTCTCCCTCACCCCCACCAAAAAAATAAAAAAATTAAGCTATCACTCCAAAGTACATGCTAGCCAGTATTTTAACAGTACTATATGACAATACTATGTATGTAAAATCTGCGTGGATTAAAGATATTTACCTGTACAGTGACTACTCTACTTTGCACTTAGGAAAATGATAATTATTAATAGCATTACTATATTAATATATTTATGGTGTGATATTTTACTGAGGCCATTATCCTGATTCAAAATGGAAATTTGTATTGGTTGTTGCCATTTTACCTGCTCTGTTAATGGCACATTCAAAGGTGAGCAAGAGGCAAAACAAATGAACCATACAAAGGAGTGAAGATTAACCACATGTAAACGGTACTGTAGATTCCCTTTCTCTTCTGCAGTTTGTGAAATCTAAGTTTCAAATGATGGTAAACATAACAAGAGAAAGAGAGAACAAGGCAGATAAAAATGAAAAAAATGTTTGGTTCTCTACCATGGGGTTGCTTAACTTACTTTTATTTGAAGATCTATTGATACAAAGAGGTCTGTCCTTCAATGCAATGGAAGCAGATTTGTGAAGTTTTACCACTGAGGGAAATCTAAAAGCACACTGAAGTAGCCATGAGTCTGCTGAGAGATTTTGCAGGCAAACTGCCTTGGTACTCAGGGTGGTGGCAAAAAAGAATCTAGCTAGGAACCTTACTCAGCACAGGAAAATCCTAAACCAGAAAGGTACTGGCAAACCAAAGAGAAGAAATAGAAAATGTACATATGGCTTAAAATTCTTCCGCTGTCTATAATATGACTTGTTAATACATATGCGAAACTGCACGATGCAGTACCTTCATTAAGACTTGACTTAAGGAGAATTAAGACCATATGACCATGCAAGACTGAAAGAGACTGAAAGATAGGTACCTTTGTACCTACAGTAAAAATAAATAAATAAATAAATAAATAAAAGAATACTTTAAAAATCAGCAATGTTATTACAAAGATTACACAGTAGAACTAACCATTAAAAGCTATGGAGATCCATGATTTGGAGCATGCAAATAGTCTTTTTTTTTTTTTTTCTCAAGTCGTTAGTCCTAGGCAGGAATGTTCTCTTAAAATCTCAGAAGTTGAAAAAGACTTCTTGAAGAAGAGGAATCATGCAGAGAATGGCCCGTTTTATGCATACATTTATTTTATTTTTTTTTTGCTTGAAGTTAAGGAAGAAAAATCCCAATTTCTTTGTTTTCTTGGCATATTTTTTTCTGTGTTTGTGTGTGTGTGTTTGCTTTTTTTTTTTTTTTTTTTTCTTTTCAGGCAAGACCTGTACTTTTCTAGAGAATAAATTCTCAGATGGAAAAATGACAATCAACCTTTATTAATAATGTGCACTTGGAAGAATATCTTTATCTAGGACCTTGACTATTAGCACAGAGCAAAGAATTGCCAGTAAGATGAAAAACAGATACAATATTCTTCTACCTTCTTCAGAGCTTAAAACTTCCCAGATCTGCTTATCTCCCATTAAAGACCAGTGCAACCTCCTTTCTTTCATTAGCTTATTAAATAAAAACAAGTTAAACAACCCCATGGTAATGAATCAGATACTGCTTTTAGTTGTATCTGCCTACCTCTTCATGGAACATATATCTTCATCACATAAGCAATTTCAGAAACTGAGATGGAGCTACTTGGTGTTCTTATCACTGACTGATCAGACACTGCTGCTGCATTTCATTGTGCAGAACTATTGTGCAGTATTACAGCAATATATTATCCCCTTTCTTGAAGATCTTACATGTAAGCAGAAGAAATTGCTTTTTATGCTTTAAAGGAAAAAAAAAAAAGTGAAGAAAGACATGGGCAGACTAACAGACAAGTATGGCTCAGTACAAACATTTAATTGTGTTTTTTTTTTTATTTGCTTTTGACTATTTTCTATACAAAATTCTCAATTTACTGGCTATCTAATTACCTTTTATGCTATGGGAAAAACAAAACAAACAAACAAACAAACAAAATATTTGCCCTAATAAAAGGTTAAAAAAAAAATCTAAATAGCTTCCAGAAGAATATTTCACTAGCAGTGTGTGCTGTAGGCCAAAATGTTCTTGGCTCCCTAAAAAAAAAAAATAAAAATAAAAAAAAAAATCCAGGTTGAAGTCTCTGCATGACTGTTATAGTTTGACTCATTCTATTGAGGCTGAGATTATAGAGAAAAAAAATGTATTTCTGTGACTTGTTGTGCCAGTATAAACAAATACAAGTTCTTTCTTTAGTCATTTGCAATCTTTTTTGGAGGAACTCTAGAGATGGGGAGAATGATTGAATGCAGTAATGTCAGAGAGGGGAAGAGGAAAATGAAGAGAAAAATGAAAGTATAATAGATGGAAATGATGAGGGCCAAGAGGGGGAGAGGGAGAAGAGTAAAGTTTGGAAAAAGTTTGAATCCATAGAGAGTATGGGTATGGATCATCTGCTTTGGCTGGTGGAATAGAGGACATTGGAGCGAAGCTGGAAAGATTCAGCTATGGCTACAAAGGATGGCCTAGGATTTACTAACATGGTATGTGGGAGTCTCACAAGTTATGTTACCTGTAATTAATATATATAAGTATTAAAAATAAAATAAAAAATAAAATAAAATAAAATAAAATAAAATAAAATATGATAAAATAAATAAAATAAAATAAAATAAAAATAAAATAAAATAAATCAAAATATTTTGTCAAAGCAGTCTTCAAATATGACACCTATTGTATGGAGTGCAAAGATTTTGATCCCTTTCTCTGGTAGACTATACTTCCCTCTTCCTTCCATGTCCTTGGACAGATTCCACTCATGTTTGGAGATCCAGATCTTCTACAGTATTAGTTTATTCTTGGCCTTACTCATGGATTGGAAACCACCTGTTGTTTTGTCCAGCTATCAGTGGCCTTCTTAGTTGTTTTTATGTCTATGAAATTGATTCAGAGTTAGAGCAAGGAAGCTATATATGTCTATCTTTTGACTACCTCAGGATGGTCACAAAGATACACTGATGAGAAAGACAAAGAACATTTTCACTGACGTCTATAGATACTCTTCTTAGGCACGTGCATTTGTTGGTATTCTGTTTCAATACTCCACAGGGTATGTTAAGTCCCCCTGTATTATCAGTCTACTCCAGAAGGCTATCACATCACCTACAACCATAGAAGGCTAACGGATCCCTTACAACCATAGAAGATGGAATTGACCAAGTTAAGTGTCAACATGTTTTGCTGATTGCCCTTTACCACGTAGAAAAAGAAGCTAGTATGAGGTTGGGAGAACACACATTCAATACATGGACATGACAGTGCAGCATTATCTGTGTGTTAGCAGTTCAGGTATAACTTCGATTTGTTTTGTTCTGAAGTCACTGGACTTGTTTTAACTAGCAGATGCTCAGTGGTGCCAAAGAAGCCACCTAAATAATGTGTGCCGTGACTTGAAAAATGCTCGTCTCTACATACATGTTTGGGAGAAAGTGTCCACCATATTTAGAAAAAAGTCCCAACAACTTAACATCAAAACCAGTTCTGCCCTGGGGTCCTGGTTGGTGATCTTGTACTTGAATACTGCAGATGACCTCCAAATCTCAGTGATATACATGGTTCAGATCCCAGATTCTCCAGATCTCAGATACATACAGTGATGTAAGAAGTACATCACTGAAGTGAAGTAAGAGGTACCTAACTACCAACCCTCAGCCCAACTAAAAAAGTTCAGTAAATGAATTAAAAGAGAAATATTGACGGACCTGAGCCTCACCCCTTCTAAATTACGTACCAGAATGTTTGCAAGAAGGTGGACCCCAGGATAATTTTATATCACAGATTGGGCCATCAGCCAAAGGACTATACCTGCCACCCCCTTTAGACATTTGTGTCTCATTAGCTCATGACAGATTACATAGGTTTAGCGATATAATCTCATACAGCGTGACTCAATACAATTTTTTGTTATGAAGAATTTTCCTTGCATGTATAGAAGCTTGTCTCAAATGATTGACTATCCTTGCTACTTGCAAACCAGCAGGCAGTCTGCTGACCAATTTACCTGAGTATTTTCTCAAGTACAGTAGTTTTGTGCAATTATTCTACCGTGGTGGTTCTGGTGCTTATGTAAAAGGTCATATAACATGAAAAATGACAGAAACTGACATATTTTTCTCATACTCAAGTGGTATTTTTTCAAGTGGAACAAGGGGTGACTTAGTGTACTAATCGCTGCTCCTTGACATACACAATGGCAGTGAAATAATGTTACAAAAGGCACAGAAGGTTCCTTGCAGTGGAGCATGGCTAGTGCTTTTAGCTTTGGTTTTAGAATGATTTTTTAAAAATGAGCTCAAATATCACAACTGGAGTTTTGAAATTCTGTCTCAGTCCACTAGATGGTGATCCTTGTAAATCAGGCTTTGGGTAGCTATAGAAGACTCGGGCTGTTAACCATAAAAACACACACTTCCGTATGCAGAACAGAAAATACAGGTTACAGTATGACATGATTTGTGTCACAAACCTATACACATAAATTCTAAAATATGGTTGAGCATATAACTGCACTATTCTCTTGCTGTTACATCAATAGAAGTGTTAGAATACCTTCCAGACACAAGAAAACTGAACTTGCTCTCTATTATCACTGCAAATCATTTTGCAACATCCAGGCTGCAGCCCTCTTGGAAACTCAGTGAACACCAAAACAATATACTGTCGTTATTTGAAGATACCTTCAATACACTTGCATTTAAGCATACATTTTTCTGCATAGCGTGCAAAAAATTCCATAGCTAATCTTAACATAAAACAAAGACTTAGGATAGGGTAATAGAAATGTTTTATTAATCAAATATATTTACATGTCTTTGTCTTCTTTTTAAATGTGTGCATGTTATTTTCATTTAAACACAATGTAGTCTTTACAGTTTATATCACAAGAATACAGCTACATGCATGACTCAATTGGTCCTTTGCAGTAAAAAAAGATGCAATTTTATGGATTAAAAAAAAAAATGCAAGCAAGCTGTTTACCTTCCTAATTACAGTGTCATTATTGTTTTACTACAACAGAGGACCCCTTCAGTATACTCTACATCTATTGGGCGTGTTTATGCACTTTTTCAGATTGGTTTATCATGTCAAAACTTCCAAAACCTCAACAAATTGTAAAAAGAAATACTTCATGTTATCCCAGAACATTTTATTTTCTGGAAACATATACACAGAAAGAATTTGGATGGAACAGAAGAGTGCACTAATAGTAAGCTAAAAATAAAATAGCATAAAATAAAGTCATAGCAATTGACAACTCTCAAAAGCAATGAGGACTTACTTTTGGACATTCACCTATTTAGTCTTCAGAATCTACATCGTTTTGTCAGCTATAAAACAGCATCACATAGCTTAATGGCATCATACAGATAATAAATATTAACTAAAAGAGAGATGACGTTATCAGAAGAAAATGACAGATGTACACACCGTTGCTTGTAAGTTTCTAGTATGTAATGTGTTTTAATTATCACATTATTCTCAGCTTGGTTTTCTTTCTCAGGAAGACAATCAATTTGTATTTAAAATGACCATATTTACAGTATATAACTGCAGGTTCATAAAGGACCTAATGTCTTTCTGAAAGGAATAAATCTATGAATATAAAATATTTCATTCCACACACTGGACAAAATTAGAACTTGACATAATTTTTAAATACAACTTCAAATATATTCAGGATTAGACAAAAACAAAAACAAAACAAAAACATTTGTATTTATTTACCAGGCTACAAAACAGAGATGCCAAATGCTTCAGAAGTTCTGAAGAGGGAAGCACATAATCATTAAATTTAAAGATAATTGTACTATACTTACTGCTTTAGTTTACTGTGTGCAAACAGATACTGTAATCATAATAGACCTAAATGTACGGTTGTTCCATTGATATGTCAGCAGAAACTCACTCAACATTTAGGAAGTGCAGACAAGAACTAGATTCTGTTTAGTCCAAATCTAGGATGTATTTTAGATTGTTCATGCTAGTTTTAGGTTTGCTATATTGTAACCAAATGCCAAATGTTTTACTTGAGAAAAACCTACTATGAAATCATGGGTTTTCGCTGAATTGCTTTTGTATGCTGCCAACTCTGCTATGAAAGTGCCATATATAAAATAATGCAAAAACTGAAATTGTGCTTAGGAATCCGGCACAACATAGTGATTTACACAAGAAAGAATTATTTTGAAGAAAATGTAAGTTCTGCAGAAATCCCACTCTGGTGCTTTAAAAAAAAAAATCCAATAAAAACTTGAAATAATTGATCTTTGTTTCACGCCCATTTAGGAGAACACTTAGACACATGCTTAATTAAAAACTTATGAATAAGCCTATCTGTATTCAGCAGGGAACTTGGCATATCAGTAAGCACATACGTGCAATTTGCATTACAGATTCAAATATAAGTCCCTCTCTGCAAGAGGCTGAGTGGTTTGCACTACCACTAACCAACTTCCTGAACAGGAGAGCACATTTAGATAACGCAACAGCACACGTCAGTGACCTAACACACAGCTCGCATCTGCTTTTCAGAGCATGACATATCTCTTTTCCCACTTACTCTATTTCAGCTGTTTTTTTGTGGGAACATCTCTTTGCTTGCAGCAATAATCCATAGCTACTGCTCAAATGTTAACTAAAACCTGGTGACACACATTCTTTACATTAAGTCTTCAAAATAAGGGAAGGTGTGAATTACCAAGAGATAGGGTTTGAAAGGCTGCGGATCAGGTTGTAGTTGTTCTTTTTCCTTTTTTTTTTTAGCCTTGCTAGGAACATAATGATGTTCAAATAGTCACCTTTGAGTTACCATTCTTCCTACCCAGGTTCCCATGCTTCCTTGTACCTAAAAGAAAAACATACACACACACACACACACACCAAACAAACAAAAAAACACAACACAGAAAACAAAATCAAAAAACAACACATTTATATAGTCGCTAAGAATTTATCATAGCTTGGAGGATAAAATCAGGCAAGTGATGACTGAATTGTTTAATCCCCATATCACTCCACTGAGTAACAGAGCTGAAAAACTCACAAGGCAAAAGCCTCTTCATAAGATAATCTGGTACTTGATAGACCAATAATAAAAATCACTTTTTTTCACAGTGTTTTTACATTTTTAACGGCCAAACACAAAAACGGTAACTCCTGAAGTTATTCCCTGTAAACCTTTGGAAACTCCAGACTCTGCAATGTAGTTTATGCAACATAATAAAAGAACATCCTGAAGTAAGGATGCCTTAGATTTTAAATTCATTTTAAATGTATTTGAACTTTACTGTATGCTCTTTTTTCTGCTTGAGCTCTTTGCAAAATTCATAAATAGTCTGAATGTGTGATTAAATTTGTAGCTGATTCTGTCTAGCCTTTTACAGAACTGAATACTTAATTTTCTATATATTTAAAATCCTCCCCTTAAATGTTTTAAAAATATCTGATATAATGAACTGAGCCCTTATGAATCACCCAGCACCTTAGTATTGGTGTAAAAGTGAACTGATCTGATTTACTTCCTATAATCTCACCAAATTTATTTTGCAGTTTACCTCACGACATAACATGACCTCAGAACAGTTGCCCTTTTTTTTTTCCTTTTTTTTTTTGTTTTTTTTTTTTGGTATTTTGCATTTTTATCAAACTACATCTCTAGCGTTGAGACAATCAATATATAGACACTGCTGGTCTTTAAAAGTGAAAAACATTCTTTCATTAGACAAAATCATGAAATCTGAAGTAAATCAAGGATAAAAGCTTGAAAAAAGCCATTGTAACTGAAAATTGCTAAATCCAACCAAAACATCTGAGCTTTTTTCATTAACGTCTGGAATATTTTGGCTTCCTTTTATTCACAACAGCACCAGGCAAATCTCCATGAAAGTGAATACTATGAAGCCTCCAAGATTTTTACAAGGTATCTGAGTTCAGATTTAGTTTTTTTTTTTTTTGAAGCTCAGCCCAAGAATGTTGAAAGTTTCACCTAATACAGGAGCATTTTCAGTTTGACCCAAGCCAACAGAATAAAAATATCAATGGATGATAGCTTGGATTTCTGATTAGGTTTTCTAAAGACAAGCAAGAAATTAAATCAATCACCCAAACTTATAAACTTTACCTTGTTATTTTGCTCCTCATAATACAATTTGCTAGTAGACTCTCTTTCAAACCCATTAGACTGAATTTGAGAACTGTGTTAGTTTACCATAGTTTTACTACTGGCTTCTTTACATAACGTATATTTGCAGATATACTACATTCCTTTATTTCCCCACCCACCCCCCACCCACTGCCTCAAGAATATCTGTACCAATGCAATGTTGTTGAATGAAACTACTTGTATGAAAAAGTGCACACAGTGTGAGGCATGAGACTATGGAAATGAAATGCCCTTTGGTCTGAGGAGGCTGACACTGACCCAGATATAGCTCTTGATCACTTCCCAACCCACACACTGATTTCTATTATAGCCATGTCAAGATCAAATTAGCCCAGCCCAGCCAAATCTAAGGATTACATCTGGGTCTTTTGAATCATGCTACAAAAAAGGTGCAACGATAAACAAGTCCATGTGCATTCTCAGTCATAACTACGGGCAGAAGAACCCTTGAGATTCTTCACTTTGGTATTAAATAACAGTTATAAAGGCTTTTAGAATTAAAGCAATACATGGTGGGACTTGAAATGTTAACAGTCCCAAGTAACTTGTCAATTGAAATAAGACTCATCCCCAGTCATAAATAAATAATCTCTTTCCTGGTCTCACTTTCACACCAGGATCAATATCTCTTAACATCTTACTTATTTTATTACTGCTTTTGGTTTTCTGGGACTGATTGAAAGTTGCTCAGAGGAAATCTTTGGTTTTGCTTAAGTGTCCGTGACATTTAATCATGACTTTCCTTGCAGTTTAATTCCAACCAGTCAATCAGTTAATCCACTTCAATTGATTCTGTGCTCTCTGTTATTGGCTTGCACTCATTGGGCATCCTCTGGTGTCGACTCAGCTGGGTGGCTTGTGTGAAGCTCCTCTCACACCTCTCGCACCTGGTGAAGGCAAGAGAGAAAATTGAGACCAGGGAGCTGCTCTGGGGGGGGTGGGGGTGATGGGCTTTCTCTCATCCTGCCTAATCAGAACAGACACTCAAAAGTGGCTTCAGATTTTACTGGCTCAAGAGGTTTAATTGGTGGCTACTTCCAAGACCTTGATGCCTGTAATGGGACAAGGCCTGTCTGGTTCAGAACAGAGGAATCTGTCAATAGGCAGGGGGAAGGTGATTTCTCCAGAGAGGCCTGTCCTGCTGTAGCTCTGATCACTGTCAGTTCAAATAGATAAAGAACAAAAAGAGATTTTTAAGAGTGAGCCATCAAAGAAGCAGCTTGTCTGCAGTTTTCTGCTCTGTAACCCCTCGGAGAAATTGATGACAAATAGAATTTCACCTTCTGCTAATTTAAAATCCACAATTGCCTATTTGAGGAAGAGAAATCACAGAGCAATAACATTTAGTGTTAGAACAAGAGAAAACTCATTGTTTATCTGATTTGACTATGCAGTGGGGTTCATTTAAAATAGGCACATACAGAGTTAGTGATTACTCAATTATCTGAAAACATCCACGCTGTTTGTGGGTTGAGCAAGAACTCATACCAATAACCAGTGTTGGCCTCACTGTCTTTTATGTCTTCTTTTTTTCTACCCTGTCCTCTCTTTAGATAGCTATAATCTCCATCAAAAATAACATGTGAATGCATTAAAAAAGCTATTGAATTTCTGAGGGAGGAGGATGGGGGATATGAATCCTCTTTCTCTGCTACAAAAGGGAATCTATCGTATCTAATCCCCCAAATACTATCCTCTTAATTTGCATTCCAAACACTAGATAAAGGTGTTTGATGAGTTGCAAATACAGATACAGTGGATCCTTCTTGTATGGCACTCACTCCAAAAGCCACCTTTGATTTAACAGTCTTGAGTGATGTTTTATCTTCAGAGAAGATTATCATAAAAGCATCTTTATGATGAATTCTTCACCTTCAAAGGAGGAGAAAAACAATGGACTCAGCTAATTAATATTCATATGATATGAGCAATAGAAAGTGAACTGTCACTGATCTAGCTGCTTACAAAAAATAAAAAGATATTTACACATATGCATAATTATGGAATGTTCTTCACACAAGTGAAGTTCAGTAAGAAAGTTCTGCTTCAGGAGCATTTAGCACAGACATTACAGACTCATTTATCCAAGTTACTGTACCAATCTAAAATGTCAACATTTTAAAGTTGTGTTTCTTTGATCATCATTCATGGAATATTTTTAGTAGCCTGTTCCACTGTTAAAAACTGCACTGTGATCTTGACAAATGTAAAATGTCAGCTTTAATGTATCAGACCTATCAGCTCAATGAAAATAACTCAGAAGTATTGATTACTTAATGATTTTTGGTGTATTCATTAACGTCTATGTGCAGATCATCCACTCTCCAGAGCTCCTGAAGTGCTGATGACACATTAGTGTACTGCTGATTGTTTATTAGAAAACTGATTAGTTACTGGATTAGTGTGTCAAAATATACTACCTTTCATTGCCTGACAAACTTGCAAATTATTATATTATTTTTATATACATATATATGTATATATCACAGAGGCATTAGAATCAATTTTAAGGCTGGGGGGTTAACTTTGTCTGGGTGAGATATTGCCATCTACTTGAACTTGATAGTTTTGTTATTTTGATGTCTACAAAGACAAGTGCTTTCCTTGCTGAGTAATAGGAGGCTTGGATTCTTGCCTAACCAAGCTGTAAGCAGTACGGTTTCAAAGTAACCTACAAAATCAGGCAACAGCTGACCTCCAAGTGCTGGGTCAAAAGAATGCAATATACCATGTCAGGACATCTAGGGGCCATATATGAATCAGAGAAAGACTATAAGGTTATCAAAAGACATAGTGCTACTCAGTAAAACCACTGGCCATGAACACTTCCTTACTCTTTCTGGAACAGGGCTCACTGCATTCCTTAAAAATGCTAGTTCCCATCCTTTATCCACTAGCTTCTACTGGTGATGGTGCTCTACCTTCCAAGCTAAAGGCTGTGCTGGTACACTTTCATACAGATAGAGACAAGAAGTATGTATCATGCTGCTAGAGAGACACTAAAAGAATAAATCTGTTGCTACAGCCATTTGCCCCTGGACAGAGGAGACGTGCATACCAAGCTCTGCTGTTGGTCAGGCCATGCTGTTTACACTATACAGTCCTTATACTATACAACTTACACTATACAACTCAGAATAAAGCCTTGGCAAGGCACGTAACTCTCCTAGCTCTCCCCTAGCTCTCATATATCTGGGTAATACTTCAGATAGTACCCAAAGTGCTGGGTATCTTCTAGGCACTTGCAAAGGATGTGATTAAGGATTACAGTTTTGGATATATAAGTATTTGGCTTACAGGCGAGGACTGGTATTAGCCCCCTGATTCCTCTCTTCAATGTGACCCAAAGAAGTTGCTGCTAGATACAAGCTGGCTGTAAAGGTGAGGACAACTGTGTTAGAGCACTCACTCATCATAACTACCTCACAGCAGGTGGGAATGGGAGGAAATCCAAAAATATTCTTTCTGCTGAACTATTACACTTTCCCTCCGAAAACCATCCTTTCCCAGCCTATTGTAGCAGAATAACTACCTCAGTAGTCTATGAGTCTGGGTAGCATGTGCATGCATGTTTGCGCATGCGTGTTTCTGTATTACAAGCCACATAGGTTTAACACTGTCCTGGAAGATATAATAGCAACCAAAAGAGTAAAAAAGGAAATAAGAGTCCACCTCTGCTACAGGAGCTCACAAAAGTAATCATGGAGACTGAGCCCAAGCCTGGTTCTTAGACTAATGCCAAAATTTCGATTAAGCCTCAAGTACCAATACAAGTATTGGTAATAAATGACCCATTAACTGAGTGGCCACTTGATTTCCACTTAACCCATCTGATGGCATTTGGGAGTAATTTAAACAGCCACAAGGTAGATTCAAAGAAGCAATTTAAAACTCCTCACACAATTAGATGACATCAGTGACAACTGGGTCCATGTTACCATTTTTTACAACGTGCACATGCCTTCATTTATTTACAAGTAGCACTGTTGTACCACAACAGTCAGCCTCATCGTACACAAGACTTCATTCTACTCTAAGGCTTCTCTATGCGATTTGCTTGTTTGAGCGGATGTAGTGAACAAAATGGCTCTTAAATTCATAAACATGAACATCAATATTTTAGAGGATTTTTGAGGTATCAGATCTTCTCAGTTTGGTTAACTAGCCTTCGCTGGTCTGTTTGTTTGCTTTACAGTGTTTTTACAGTATTGACACGGAGAATTATAATCAGGATTTGTGTAATTCCCAAGTTTATGTCAACCTCTGTGAAAGGTTTCATGTGAAGAAAACACTGAGGGTCTATTTTAGGAAAAAATATTCTCATTGGATATTTTTAAAATGTTGTAAGATTTTATTCAAGAATTACATTTAACACTAAATTTTAAAGTAATTTGGAAGAGTTTTGAAAAAAAAAAGGGGGGGGGGGAAGCTGAGGTGTCACTGCAGGTACAACATTTATGTTCAGTCTGAAATGAATGTTCCACAATTTTGCATTTCAGTCAGGAAAGTGAAAAACACCTGGCTTATCCCAATCTGACAGAATCTTTCCTCCCATTATTTTTGGTTGACTCCTGAAAATTACATGTTTGCATAGCCCTGACTCTGCAGGCAGGTCCTTTAAATAACCTTTAATTTTTCTGAAATAGGAGATGCTTAGGGGGAAGAATTTAAGAAAATGAGGATAGCCAATAATTTCCCTTTTTCTCCTACCCTTTAATTTGCTTGAGAGCTTTGTTTCCAGCCACTAGCAGCCATAGTGGAGTCTTCAGTAAGATAAGAATACACAAAAACTTTGCAATGGTGAGGCTGACTTGATAGCTTGTGATGACATGAAAAGAAATCCCTTCTAACTGGACCTGCAGTCTAGGCAATGTAACTAAAGCTTTGACTATAGATAACCTCACTTAGCATTGTTATCTATAAGAAAAAGCAAATAGAAAAGTCTTCCACCATATGTACTAAGCTAACTAGGAACTACAAAGAAAGTGTCATCTCACATCTAAAACTTTTTAACCAATCACAGACTGACTCTTAAGTAAGAAATTATTTGAAATATTTTAAAATACTTTCACCCTCTGACTATCAAATGTACCTTTGAAACAATACACACGCAACATACACTCAGTGTTTGACATTGCCTGCCTAATCCATGCACACTATAATTTGTCCAAATACCACTTACAAACACAGCTGTCTTACTGCATTAGAAATACTGAGATTCCATTCACAGAAGATGCACATTAACTGTTTGATTGGCTGCCCATTTTCACCCATGAAATTGAACTTACTAATGCATTTAAAATGATGCCTGTTATTTTTAAAACAATTTAGCTAGAATTTAAGTAATTTAGCACTTTCCCTGCATGGTCTTTCTTGTTAGTAGTAGTAGTATTATTTAATACAGGTATGTACATTGCCATTAATACAGACCTTTTCTGAGGAATAGAACACCTCAAAATCCCTTTGTAAACAAAAATTTCATGATCAAGATAAAGAAATATTATTTGTCTCATTTATGGTTCCTGTTTACTAAAATTTGATATATATATATATATATTATTTATTATTTTATTTTACTATTTTTTTCCTAAGCTTACTTATTACCAGGTCTGGGATCTCTCCCTTAGAAAGGAGGATCTAAATGGTGAGGAGACACCAAGGTGAGCTGCAGCTATATCTTTTTGCTCCAGCAGAGACAGGGGATCAATTTCTGAATAAGTTTTCTGTCTCTCCTCCCCCAAACAGAAGCAGTCCTCCATGGGAGGAAAATCTGCCCTTTGAACAGCTTGCAGGATCAGGGCATCTGCATCCCCTTATCTGACTACCAGGAACAGGAAAAATGGCAGCTCCAGTTTTAGCTTCATGTGAAATTACTAGTCATATTACTCCAAATGTTTCAATGAGTCTTCCAGAGAGAAAGTGGAACTGTTGTTTCTTGAATTTAAAGAAGGAACTAAATAAATCCCTAAAAGAATGATAAATTACACCATTTACATGTATCATAAAGCAGCAATACAAAGCACCCATATTTTTTGTTGCTCTAACCTGTGACTTTAAGAAAAGGCAGATACATCCCAGTGTACATAAATACTTCAGCATAAGCAGTGTGAAAAAAACAAACAAACAAATCCCAGATCGCTGGTTAATTGTAGTACGTATATTAAGACTTTTTTTTTTTTTCACAAATGAAATTGTACTGTAGTCAAGACTATTTTGGAGAAGGGGAAACATTACTAAAATAAAGGGGAAAAATAATGACTTTAAATGGGGCAAAATAGCAGATCTATTGGAAACATGACAAAAACAGGATGTTAAAGAAAAAAATTAAGTGGAGTCAACGAGGTTACACATAAGTAACACCTTAACATTAAAAGAAATCTATTTTCCATTTTGACCCGGAAACCTCTTCCATTAATTACTAAAATCTATTTACACAGCAACTAGATAAAATCAATCTGATTGCTCTCACTATTTTTGGCTGACTTTCCATGGGCTCTGATCATTCAGCAGACTGGCTCTGGTGGAGTCCTTGCTGAGATGCTCCACGTTTCCATGTTTTGCCACCTACAGGGCTCTACCAGCCACGATTTCTGGTATGCAAACTCTTCTGTTCTGGCTTTGTGGAGTGTGTCTCCGGGCTCTGTCCCCTTGCCCCCAGCACAGACATGGTTGAGGCCACGCTTCCTCTCAGCCATATATGGAGGCAAAGCACCCGTATCGCTGCTGAGCTTGTTATGAGGGGTTCTGACAGGCCCCATGGCTGAGCTCACTTACAATAACCAGACGTGGGGCACAGGACGGCAAAAGTGGAAAAGAACGACAAAGGGAGAAAAGTAGACTGGGAACAGGCAGTCCTTGGTGAGCTGGGAGAGGCTCACCTTCTCCCACACTTACTCCCTTTTCTTCTGGGCAGCTTTCAAAAGAAGTGATATCAACACTTCATGCCTTGGTATTGATACATTATTTTTCTGCCACAGTGGGATTGTTCCAGGTACAGTAAACATAAATTTTGTGCCTGCCAGTTCAGTAAAGACACAGACACAAATATGGAAAAGGTGCATTCTGCCTTGGAGAATATCTCTTGTTGGGTAGGCAGAGCCTTGCACAACAGAAAGTAATGACTTGTATCAGCTTTGCTATTGCTGGAGGTGAGGGTAGAGAAGAGAAAGCTTCTGAGACTCAGATGTCTGCTTGACCTTAATTTCAATCAACAGAAACTGCAGAAGTCAGCAGAGTCTGTTTAATTAAAAAACATCTTGATCAGGCAATGTTTCCTTTTTTAAAATATTTTGGATAGCTAAACACTAACAATTTATTATTATAATCTGACCAAAAATATGCCAGAAGACAGAGTTGCATTTTCTATGCAGTGGTTCTGAGGCTAAAAAAAGATGTATATTCCCCTTCTCCTTCCCCATCCTCATATTTAACCAGATCCAAATTAGCTCTCATGTGAAACTCCAGCTACCTCTGCCTCAGAGAAACCTAAAACCTTCTTGCAGTATAGCCTGTCCCAATCTTCAGTGTATTTTCAGCTATGGTTCTCTGGCAGTAGCTTGTTGTTTAATTAAAACAATCAAATTCTCATCAGAGGACAGGAAATTGCTCTGGGCCTGCAAGGCACCTGAAAACAAACCTTGTTTAATTCTGATTTTAGTTGCGACATAAATGGATTTATCTGGCCATGGCTTTCCTGACAGCCTCTCCCATGTGCTGGTGCAGACTGGTGGTGCTAGTGAGCAGCAGCTATGCACTTCCCTCTCTAATCACAGCAGTCAAATGCTGCTGGCTTCAAGTACTTACTTGAAGGGCTTTTCCCCAGTGTGTGTCCGGATGTGGTTGTTGAGTGTAGTAGCACCAGCAAAGGCCCGGCCGCAGTAGCCACACTTGAAAGGCCTGTCACTGGAGTGCGTAACGACGTGGTTCCTCAGCTCCGATGGCTGCGAGAAAGACTGGGAGCAGTGGCCGCACTGGTAGGGCCTGCAATGGGAAAGGGAAACACCACGCTGTCAGTGAGCCCTGTCATCCCAAGTCAGAAACTACGTGGGCAGGAGCATCTGGTCTTCCCAGGAATTTCCAAAGAGAGCTGCGGGGGCAGTTCTTTGGGGCTTTCTTGGTAGACATATACCCAAATCTTCATGACTTCTTTAGCAAATGTAAAATACTTGTGCAGGAATCACCTGACAGTCTGTGGGCGTGATGGCCCACAAAACAGAATTCAGCCAGCTAGTGAATCAGCACTACACATCAGATGCTTTGCTTATTTTCCCAAACTCAGTGTGGTTTGATTGACAGAAAATTCCTCATACATCAGAGTTAAGAGGCTTAGGAAGATCTCTGACTACTGGCGCCTGCTATAGTCTTGCCTACAAATATGTCTGGTTGTTGCAGATATGTTCAACAGGGATTCTATAACTGCTTATAGTGAAAGTCTTCATACTGATTTGGAGGAATCTATTTTATTTTATTTTGTTTTGTTTTGTTTATTTTTTATTTTTATCATTTTATTTTATCTTATTTTTGAGATCAAATTTTGCAATGAAAGACATTGGAAAAATTAACCACCTTGTTTACAGTTTTTTAATTTTCTTTTCTATTTTCTATTTTCTTACTGCTATTGAAAATATTTTAATTTAATTAACAGGTTTCTCCCACCCAGACTGAAAATGTCTTTATTGTGATCTTGAAATGGAACCCATAAATTAGGTTTTCAACATCACAGCTTGTTAAAAACAAATAAACAAACAAACCTGACTGAGATGTTACAAATTCAGAATCATAACAAACACACTGTAAACACGGAAAGAAAAGAATACAAGACAGCAAAGTGAGACAGGACGTCTGAAATGCAAATACCTTTGCTAACTGAAATTAAGTATAAAGAAACTGTATCTATATATTTCTGTTTTGTAAAAAGTGATTTAATATCAACATACTACATTTTTTTTCCTTTTCATATTTCATATAAGTTAGTGACAGAGTCCTACATGTTCCTCAGACTTTTTGTTAAGGAAACTAAAAATCCAGGGGAGGGAGAGGGATGGGGTGGGATTTGGATATTTACCCTGTAAAACATTTTAAACACAGCTCTTGATGTCTGCATCTCAAGAGCCAATGGCAACCACCAACTTAATTGCTCTCTCTTTAATAAATGTGTATGCTTAAATGGCTAGAAACCAAAACTATAGTGAAGGGGACAATGGTGACCAAGCATGTACAATTCAATTAAGTGCAAAATAAAGTGAACTATCTCATTTGTCAAGTGAACTGCTTAATTGTGGCTACTTGCATCACTGAACACAAATACTATTATTTTACAGTGCTTCAGAGCAGTGAACCCTGATTGTAGAATTTTTTAGCTTGATTAATAGCTCAGTATTGGTCAATAACTCAATAGCTTACAATTTTAATTACTTACATTTGAAAATCTAACTGCTCTCCGAGTTTGAAAGAAATATGTAAAACCTATGGATAGGTTACTTAACCTGGATGATACAGCCCTTAAAAATATGAATATATGCAAAATAATATTTTAAGAAGGAAAAAAAAAAGTAAGTACTGAATATCTATTTTCCTTATTGGAAGACAAGCAGTAACATGTTTGCTAGTCTTCTCTCTGCAAGTGCATGGTTAATTTGCACAGAAAATATTTATCAAAATTGACATGAAATTTCAAGTGCTGGTAAAACAAAGATTTGTGAATGCAGAATTATTTGTTTAGACATTTTCAAATCAAAAACTTTTAAGCAAAAAGAACACATTAAGATATTCTGTATCCAAGAAACATTGATTTTTTTAATAGTGAAAGGGACCATTAACATCTATTAGCCTCTGGTTATCTATTTTTAACAGCTACCACAATAAATGATACAACACTACATAAAACCAATTAATCTTTTTTTTCTTTCTTTCTTTTTTAACAGTCAATGTGATTAATTTCATATTCTGAAAAGTCACACCGTAACTTGCATGTAAATTGTTGAAATTCCAAGCCTGCTATCAGTGAACATTGTGATACCAAGTAAGATCTTTTTACCACCTACACTGGCTCAAAATAAATTTTGAGTTTAAATATCCTTGTTTTCAAAGGATATTAATATACTCAGAATAAATTTCACTGGCTGATGCTCAAGACAAAGAGCCCTGTAAAAATTACCTATTATTAGATCACTTAGACTGCATTTTTTCCATTCATCCATGTCTTGGCAGAACAGCTCTTAAAGAAGTTAACCTACTCTTTTGGCAGATACATTTCTCCGATTTATACACATGTGATTCAGATTAAGAATGAAGTGGGCAGAATAAGTAATTTTTTCAGGCTAGAGGTATGACATATTAAACAGCTCATTTTAAAAGGAAAGCTTATATAGGCATTGAAGTACTATAACAATTTAAAAATGCCATATCTAATTTATACAGTAGACAGATTCAAAATACGCCAAATTTTCACAAATTTTGGATACTACACTATTTTTTCAAGAGCAAAAAAAAAGACTTTCAATAAGTAGAAAAATTGTATTTTTTTTTTCCTTTTTTTTCCCTCCTCTGGTAACCATTTTACTGTGTTCAGAATTTTTTTTCTTGATGGAAGATAAAATCAATACTTAAAAAAAAAAAAAAGTGGTGCAGAACAACTGGACATGAGCAATGCGTGGTTCAGTGAATACATTGACGTGGGCAGAGCAGGTCTGTCTTTGATGTAACAATCATGTCTTCTGCCATCACTTTGTCTGCATTGGGACACTGAATTAAGATGGTGATCTCTGGTGATCTTAGAAGGCTACAGGCAGAAGGGACAAAATGACAAAAACAGTGTTCACCACAGGTGGTTTTCGCAATGATGTGTTGCTAGGTTGATTGTGGCCCCAGCCCAGAAAAGCTAATTCCCACTGGAATTACTTAGAACACGTCGTACCTTCTTGAGCTAGTGAGTATGCAAGTGAATATAAACATAGCTGTGTCATGGCCATGATGCATACTGATGTTCCAGAAAATTAATGATCAAGCAAAATGGATGTCAGTCAGTTCATATAAAGGCCTACATACCTAAAATATTTCTCTGCAAATGTACGGGGATATTTGCAAGCATGAAGGTAACTGGTTTGATAAAAACAGGTGTACCAGGGCTTGAAAGTACATGCTGACTGTCTGAAGAAATATTTTTTTCTATAAAAAATTATTCTTCAACTATCATGTACCAGGAACAACATAGTTTTGAATCTCTTCATCATTGAATTTTTTTATTTATTTTTACAAAGGATCTTGTAGGCCCTTCCAGATGTAAATCAACCCTGACCAAAATCTTCTCATTTAGTATTTTTAAGAAAGTTACATTTAAGGACAGCTAAACTGATGTATAGCAACGGGTTGATAAAAGTGATGTGCTGACATCTGTCAAAAGCAGTTCTAATGATTCTCATTAACTGCCTACCTACATATTCTCCTAGTTCCTGTCTAAGCTTAAAGGAAGGATATCTAGAACCAAACTCTCATGTTAGAAAAATTACACTTGTCATTGACCACATGCACCATCAATCAGTTATGTATCTTTACTACTGTGTTGCATACATCAGCATTTTCTAGAAGCCTAATCTTACAGTTCCTGACCATATGATGGCCCACTAAAGTGAAATTCAAGAGGGAATGTCTGTAATGTAATAGTTTTGAGGTTTTGCAGTTATTTAAATTTTGAGCTTTTCCAAGGTTTTCAAGTTGTGTTTTCAAAAAGGAAAGCAGTCAAGAATATTTTTTGCTCCCTAATTAAGAAAATCTCTTAAATGATTTTGCCCTGTGGTGATGGTGTCTTTTCATGTCATATGCTTTTTGTATGAATTTTTCTACGAGAAATTTCATCTTGTACATGACCAGTACAAATGTCATGTTCCCCATAAGGCTTATTGAGCATCACCAAAGCTCATGCTTTATGCAGCAGGTAGGCAACATGTTAGGACATAACAATGTAAAAAATCCATTTCTCCACATCTGGAATAGCTGCTGACAGACAATTGTACATTTAGATTGATTATTTTTAGATTTTCATTTGGCAAAAACAACATATCCCTCTGATTATTTATCTTTTACCATTCCTCTGCTGGAACAATGTACTTTCTAACCCCTAATTCTTAAGTACATCCAGCCAGTATACACATATTTTCTAAGTCATAAATTCTTACGAAGCATGCTTAAGGTGCACTGAATTTTTATAATCCTGAAAAATCTTATAATTATTTTCCACTGAATTTTCAGATTCTTTCCTTTATGATGAACTGGTTTCTGGTGAGGCCTCCTCAGAACCAAAGTTGCTGTTTTCAGGGGTCATGTGGAATGCCAATGCAATATTTAGGAGCTGAGTTCCTAATAATGGTGAATTCTGAATGCCAGTAACTCTACACTGAAAGACAAACTGGCATATTGCTGCTGATTTTCCCTTTTGTAAAAGCCTAGAAAAACACCAACTGAAAGAAGAGAGACTGACAGGCAGTTGAAGGTGCTTTTCTTATTGTTGAGGGCTGAGAAGAAAACAATGTGATTGTTGTCAGTGTCAGAGTGTGGCACAGTGAGCCCAGCAACAAAACATGCCATTCAGCCCAAGGCAGGGTTTCATGGAGCTGCAGGGGAAACTGTCACACCACAGCCTCTGGTAGAAATGAAAGCAGAGAGTGCTGAAATGCTACGAGCATCGATTTTCAAGGCCAGACTTCAAGAAGCTCTAAAACATGCAGTAACCAGTGATAAAGAGCACAGCTGCAGCCAGAGAAACTAGGTCACAGTTTTCTGAACAGAAACGTATTTTGGAGGGAGGTCTTCTTCTAACAAGTTGAACTAAGAGTCTGTAGAACACATTGACACCTAAGGGTACTTCTAGCTTGCACACTGAAGCGTTCCTAGCATGAGTGTGACCATGAGTGGGTTACATTCACTAAATCTGGACCCAACTCTGCATCCCCTGCTGCTGTGGTGTTCTGCTTACGCAGCAAGGCTACAGCCCTGAGCACTTCATGCACCAAGCATCAGCACATACAGGGAAGCTGAGCCCACCGGGGATTCTAGGATTGCCTTTTACAAATGTTTGTGGAGGAGCTAACAAAACCAGAAAGTTAGAGCGAGTAAGTGTTGTCAAACTTTTGAAGCTGTCAGGGAGAGGTGCTACTCTGTACACCCTTTGTTGTTATTAACTACGAGTACTGGGAGTTTGCAAACCTTTGTGAAAAGATTATGCAAGAAAAAGCATTAAATTCAGCATGATGTTTACTTTAATTGAGCAATATTCCATAGCACTCTATAAACAGAAATAGACAACTCTTGCTCACATTTACTTTTTGTTTGTCTTTTTGGAGATGTTTAAATTAATTAATGGACCTTAAGGAGAGTATCAAGGTCAAAGGCACAGAACCTATAAAGAAAAAGATAAACACAAAATGGCCTGGGCTATTATATTAGAGAATAAGATCTATGAAATTGTCAGTTTTAAACTACAAGCTCATGTTTTAAAACAAAACAAAACAAAAACCTCGCAAGTAAATTTTGAGGTGTAACAGCAAAATAAAAGTACAATAATATCTTTTGAATAAACAAGAATTGCGAAGGCCAGGTAATATCTACAATTTATCAGTCTCAGATACAATTATGTAGAGGGGGTTTTCCTAAAATTGTCAACTTAAATACTTGGCAATCGATGAGAATACATATCACACAGATGTACAAACTGTATATGAAAATGTTCCACAGACAACTCTCGGGAATTGCAGCCATCTGCCTTCCCTCAATATCAATACATTCTGAAAGTGGTGATCAAGTGAGAAAGAAGAAAGACGTTGTTAAAAGAAACTGTGTCATTAGCAGAAGAAAAAAAAATGCTGATTAAAATGATATAAAATTATATAAATATAAATATTTGTAAAATTATAATATATATATTGCTCTAAAGGTGATTCACAGAGGCTTATGCTGTATACCCTTTTCTGGAGTCCCCAGATAGTATTGTTGGAAATTTCTGCAACAGTGGGGAAAAAAAAAAAAAAGAGAGAGATGACAGATTTCTGAATCCTGCTTCAGGAAGAGTTGCTCAGAATGCTTCTGTCTGGGCAAGGTTTAAAAAAACCCTGAAAGGCACAGCAAGTCCCAGAATTCAGATCTTGATGGATTTAAGTCTTTACCTCCCACATTCTCTCTAACCTCATTTACTATTAGCTTCCAAGAGGAACCTTACAAATTTTAACAAGCTAAAAAGTATCTCCGTGGATGGGGAGAAGTAAATTATAAGTAAACCATTAAATAAAGTTAATTTCAATTTAAGTTGCAAACCTAATCGTTATCTAAAACAGCAAAGAGCTGGTCTTGAAAATTCTTCCTATTTTGCATTCATATTGTTTTAAAAATTGGTTTATTTATAAAATCATCTACATATTAAATAGGAACATTTGTTTTTCTCTACCTAATGGAAATATATATATATATTTATGTCTGTTCATCTTTCTGCTCTCATTCAGATGTTTTCTGAGCCTGAGTAGCTTTAAAGGTGTTCTTTTGTTGTTGTTGTTTTGTTTTGTTTTGTTTTGATATTATTATTTTATTTTTATTTCTCAAGTCCCAGCTAAACTGCTTTTTTCATGTCTGTCCATGATTTGGACTCCTGTATAGGTTCAAAGATGTTTTCCCTGCACCTCATGCTGTAGGTAATCAGCATTGTTGAAAAACAAATACAAAGCCAGAACAGATAGTCTGAAGTCATTTCCTAGACTAGACAGCCCTTGCTGCTTCAGTCACATCAAAGATATAGTGGCTGGTTTGCTCACAAATTGCTGACAATAAATGGGGAGCTGTTTATCAGCTGGAGTGGTGCTGCAGTTATCGGCAAGAAAATACAAACCAGAGAGTTGTATCCAGTCCTTTAGGCTGGCAGGCAGGTATTCTTTCACAAATCATACCGTATTTTCTTGGCTCCAGGAAATTTTGTACAACACTTTAGGAACATTTCATGTGGAGAAATACAGTATGTTCAAGAAACCAAAGACAACTTTTTTCCAGCCACTAAATAACTTATCTATTGGTACCTTCTAAAAGACCAAAACCTGGCCATGATGTAAGTTCAACCTGTGATGATTTCAAAGTGGGAATATGAGAAACCAAATCCTAGAACAGTTATGATCTGCACTAACAATTACTTTGGTATTTAGAACACTAAATGAATTGCAATGAGACTGAACAGATTCATGTGACTGAAGCCCCACTTCAACAGATCTGTTGGGAAATGTTTTTACAACAGTTTTGTTGATGGCACGCCTCACAAAAACAAAGAACGCATTACAAAAGTGGCCTCCTCAAGCAGTCTACATAATTTATTTAATGAGAAGATATAGAGATGTAAGCCATTCTTCAGTAAAGAGGGAACATGGCTGTCACAAAACAGAGAATCGCAGTAACTGTATGTATTGAACACATTGTTCCTCAGTGTGTCTTGCATCCTCTTGAGATTAGAATATCTCTACATAACACAACAGAAAAAGTTTCATAAGAATTAGATTCACAAAAACCAACAAGTCAAAGATGAAACCAGCTAAATTAGCTAGCATGAGTATTTAGAAAGAGGCATTAGCTATTACATTTCAAATCTTCCTGAAAGCTTCTAGGTCAACACTTAGTCTTTACTCACCGATTAACCATCCTTCTGCCCCAAACCTCACCAAATTTTTAGAGTCCTTTCTCTAATCACCCTTTACTCTCTTTGGTCCTGCAGGAGAGGTGTAACCACCTGTCCTCTGATCTAAATAATTTGATTACTATGTTGTAGGGTATTCTGAGGAAAAATTGCTCTACACTTTCACGGTGAATCTGTCCTGTATTGCACGGACAAGTTTTTGCAGAGGCAAAATGGGAAGACACCATGAAGCAGAAACCTACTAATGATGGTGTTCACCTCCAAAGCGGAAGACTTGAATTCCAGCCTGTGTTTCAGTGAACATTAGACACAGGATACTTAGAAGAAAATAGAATAAAAAGGCAAACCTCCATGATGACAGCCCTAATACTAAGATTGACTTATCTTCTGTTGTTCTCTCTGGCAAATTAGTATTTAACTACACCTTAGAGTGCAGAACAGCTCCAGTAGGAGAGACTCTTCTTGTATTAATTATTGTCTGCAGCTTGGTTCTTTATAAAGTGAGATACAAGTTCAAGTGAAGAAAAGGATGAAATCTAGTCTTCACAACCTGGCTGGATGAATTGCTAAGAAACCATGTGGAGGATCTTCGCAGCATACCTCTTCTAGACCCTGATGCAGCATTTTATGCTCTTCTATGCATCTGCTTAGGATGCTTTAATACTGAAAACAAAAAAGTCTATTAAGCTTTGGAGAGTGGACCTTTCAGGATATTCTATATTGTGGCACTTAAATTGGCCATTGTGTCATACAGCTTCTTTAGTGTAGCATTTGTTTCTGCTAAGACCAGCACGAAATTCACAAAACATTGAAAGAAGAAAATGTTGATTTTTTTTTTTTTTTGCATTTGCATTTGCAGTATTATAAACTCTTCAAATTCTATGAAGATTTGAATGGAATCAAGTTTATCCCTAGCATGCTTGAAGTATTCTCCTGGAAAGCTGGATTTATGCTCTAGTGTATCTTTACTCTCAGAATCACACAAGCATATGTGTACACATAGATAATCACGTACACAAAACGACATAGACATGCATACACACACAGACTCACAGGTGACTGTTTTTATACTGCTTTGTTTAAATGAAATTCACAATTGAATGCTGTTTTGAGAACAAGTTGCCAGGGATTCAGCTGTTCTGCTCAAACCTTTTCACAGCTGAAGAAGAGACAAAACATGGACAGCTTTTTTTATTGAATTAATTTGATTTTTGTCTTTTGTCCTGCCAGCTATCAAAATTGTCAAATAAACCATCTTTGATTCATAAATAATGGTTCCATTATATTTACTGTGCCACCGGTCAGAGTACCTGAAATTTTAATTCACTTGTTCAGCTAAATTTCATCCTCAGTTCACGGCCATAAAATTCTGTATTGACAAACTTTCAAACCAACTTTGACTCTGAGGTATCTAGTCAACATTTTTCTTCTGTGTGGATATTAGTTTATTGAATAAGTGGCATCTGTTTTCCTCCACATCACTAGTGGAGTAGGTATTTCCTTTTGACAGCTTTGCACGATTTATGGGTTTGCATGCTCTGAAGAAAAATAGTACTAAGCAAAAAATTCCAATTCATTACCTCTTAGTACTTAATTAAGTTCATACACATTGCACACTATAGGTGAACCCTGAAATGACTGTGACAGCCACTGAGCAGCAAGTTAGATTATCTTTGGAAGACAGAGAGACTTTTAATTATCTTGACCTCATTTTTCCTCCTATGATATTCATAAATTTTCCTTCTATTTTGTTGCTTCCAACAGATGTACCAAACCATTCTGAAAACAAGATTATATCCTTAGCTATTTCCTTTTATCTGTACGTTTAGGCACCAAATGTTTTTACAAATAGGGAAGTCAAGCAATGGTTTTTATCAGCGTACTTCACAGAGCAGCAGATGAATTATGTTGTACAGGCTTCTCCTAATAATGGTTTGGGTTTGGAAATGATAACAGCTTGATAAAAGAATAAAGCAGTGGATCTGGCTATCAGTAGATACAGAAATAAAGAGAGCCTGGGTTTTACCTGTCAGGGTTCTGCGTACACACATGCATCTGTAAGAGGATCCGCTGGGTGAAAGTCTTAAAACATTGCCCACATTTCCAAAGATGCCAGTCACTGAACTCAGAATTTAGTTGGCTTGTTGAAGTTGGGCTTGCAAGAACTCGTTGGTTTTTGACACTGATCTGGTTAAATCCTGACTCGATGGACCCAGACTTATCCAGGAGAGAAAAATTTCTGCTACACGGAGTCTGTGGAAATACTACGGATCGCTGTGGAGTGGCAGGGGATAGTTTGCTATTTTTATTAAATGGCTGTAGGGTGTCTTGTCTGGACATGGCCTCCATTACAGTCGAAGGGACATTCACTGGGAGAAAACAAGAAAAGTAAATAAGATCCTTTTTATGCCTTTTTAGAACTAATACAATCTTGGGAGACACCAAACAAAAACAAAAAAAAAAAAACACAAAAAAAAAACAATCAAACAAACAAACAAAAAACCAACCCATCCTCTATTTTATTCACACTAGAATTATACACTTTTGTTTTAACAATTTATTTTTTCAAAGGGCTTGAACAAGACAGTGATCTGAATGGATGATACTGATTCTGTGACACTAGAATGAAAATTCATACAAAGAGGTATCTGAAGCTTACAGGACTCAGAGAAACCTGACTGTGATATACATTTGTTATACAGTGAGATTGTCATGTGAAAGAAAACACCGGTGTACTTGTGATACCCTGACTCTGCATGCTGCAATCAGCATGTGCAATTGCGATATCACAGACAAGCATGAATTTTGAAAGCATGAAGAAAAAATCCCTGTTCAGACATTCCTTGAGATACAACAGGGTTTACATATCTCCTGCAGCAATAGTTTCCTTATCCTTTCAATACGCAGACACTAAGGGTATTATTACATCTCACAAATAGTCACACAACCAATACAATATAAAGCCAGTGACTTCACCATGACCTGTGTGATTAACGCTAATAGCAGTCAGATTACCATGAGACAATGCAAAGTATAGGCAGAGGTATCTTTGTGCATTGATTTCCCACCTACAAAACAGGAACAAGCTACAGCTTATGAGGCACTCAGATATTTCAGCAACAGTTGCAATAAACTGTTCTCACGAAGAAGCAGTTCAGTATTAAATCTGGATATCACACGATAAGGAAGGCAGGAGTTCAAACATACAGAAGAAAGTTGAACAGCTGCCTCATTCCTTGACTACCATCTAGATCATGCAGTGAATGAAGCAAGGGTCATATGGAAGAAAAATGAGTCAGATAATGGGAGATTGAACCACAATGCAAAAAAAAGCATAACTTAGGCCACCTGCACCCAGTGCATTCTCATGTTTTCTAATTTTGTCATGCTCGACTTCATGACATAACATTTTAATGGAGACTTTTAAATTAAATGTTGTATGCATGTCTGTCTCCATATGTTCATGTTTAGTTACTGTCACAAAGCGTTTATACCTGTGTATGTGTATAAAAATTACCTACTTAAACAGGTGATTGGAAACTGCACCTTTGCTTAGGTAAATCATTATAATAGATTTCTAAGAGCAAATATGAGAATTAAATTTCATTTATGAACTGGAATATTCTAATATCATTTAATATACAATAAAAATGTAATAAAAACTAATATTATGGTAATACCTTATATTATACCAATTACTTCAAAAAGTTATGTTTTACTTTATTTTCTCAATCAACAATGATCCTAATATTATATGCTATTTTATATACGTAAGTTGAGGTCCCTTCTACCGAATTTTTCTCTGGAGTATCTGAGGACCTGAGTTCTAAGTAGAGTGACATCCTTGGGTCTGTCTGTTACAAGTTTCCAGACATGTAATATATCTTTCATGTCTCTAAAAATGTTCAGTATGAGGGGTGATCCCTTTCATTTTCCCACAACAACCTCACACACCAAAAAGATCACTTTATTTTTTTTTCCTTCCTCCCCTTATTTTTTCCTTTTAATTTTATTCATAGAAGTCCATGGAAGAAATAAGATCAAATTTTGCACTGGGTCAAAATACCTCTATGCTGTAGATATGCTTATGGGTTTAAGTAGTACTTAAGTCTTATAGCAGCCTGCAGCTGGCTCCATGCTCAGAGATGAATTTCATCTACTCATGTCAGTTTCTCTGCAGAAGAAACTCAAACTTTTCTCACAGAAAAATAACAAGTCACAATATTTATAAATTTTAACCATAATGCTGTGCTTTTCAAATAAAGGTTTTGTAAAGCTTCAGCTCATGAAAGAAAAAATAATATTTCTATGTTGTACACTGCAGAGCATGAGTTTAATCAGCAAACATTACTGCCAGTAATTTAATTTCTTTTAAACTCTTCTCAAGCCCAACAGATTTGAAAACTCAAGACAAAAAAGGATGTTTATTTTTGACATTTTAATCCTTGCTATCTTACTGTTTTATTGCCCCCATGGTTCACTACTTAAGGTGCTGCAAGACATGAGTTCATCTTACAATAGCTGTTTAAGTATCCAAATACTTGATGGAAAATATGTATCCTATATATAATTGCTTATACATGGGCAACCACAGGGTCACATTAGACCAAAGTCAGTCAAGCATCCGTTATTGGTTTCTTCCACCATGTAGACATATATAGCTGTCAAAACAGAAAAAAAGATCTTTGATGCAACCTCTAATTGAGTTCCACATGCAAACAGTGAAATTGAAAGGTGTGCGTGGATCACCTAATCCCATTATAGACAAAGGTATCCAGCACTTGATTGCACTGGGTCTGTGTTATAAGTTCCATGCTTAATTTTGTGATGATTCCTAGCAAAATAAAATATTGAGAAGGGGTAGAAGTATGAATGGAAATGGGGATGGTCAGGATGGAATGGAAGTTCATTGTAATTTCAGGCTACCTGCATTCAACTTGTATTGAGAGGAGCTCGCTTTTACCTTTTAACCACAAGAAACTCATCTCTACAATCACACAGACAAAGCATTTCTCAAGATACTCAGGTAACAGAACAAACAATCCCTAACAGAGGCCTGATGGACCTACAATACACTACTCTTTTGGCTACACAGTCTCTTGTGATAGGTCTTGTAACAAATGGAAAGAATCAAGTTCTTCTTAAATCAGTTAAGAATTAAATCATCTCTTCTTAAATCAGTTAAGAACCAGTTAAGAAGCCAAGCTATCCTTAAATCAGTTAAGAATAAACTAGTAGTGAATCACTTATAAGGAATAGTGATTCCACACACTACCAAGTTAAATGGGGCTGCCATAGTGAGAAATCTGCGTGGACCTGCACACTTTCAGACACCTCAGTTTATTTAGGTAATTATATCATGATGTTGGTAGCTTAAGTGCATCAGCTTCGGGGTTTTATTTTGTATACATCAAGCTTACCTTAAATATATAGTCACTTTCATTTAATATGTCTTAAAATACCCTAGGAATATAACTGATTAGATATGAAACAGGAATTCTGGCTTGTGCTGGTAGAAATAGAGAAGGAACTTACAATTTTCATCTTGTGCGATGCACTGGAGAGGGATTCCAAAGAAAGATGTGTAGCTGTCATTGTACCACACCAATAGCTCTGTACCCCGTGGGATATCTATACAAGCCCGGTAGAATATATTTGACCTAATCAAGAGAAAAATAAAAAGGGCCTAATTTAGGAATAGAGCACTCCTCTTATCATACACAGTATTACAGTAGAAATCCATAGCTTTGGAATCATTTCTGCACATAACTAAATTAATATCTTACTGAATATTTTAAAACTGAATTTATCCTCAGTGAAGGACTTTGATCAGTTTCTGTAGCACAGTTAACAAATTGCTTTTAACTAATTTGTAACTAATGTGTTTTAAACACCAACATTACACTAATGTTAAGATTTTATGAAAAGACTGATATTTTCTTACAACGTCCCTTTGAAAATGATTTTAGAAATGTAACACCTTGCTCATTTTGTACAATGTACACAGTTCAGTGAGTTAAGCCATTGAAACAGATTTGCATTTACTATCTAAGATGAAGTTAATAAATTTTAGAAGTAAATAAATGACAGTTCTTTTAATTTGAATGAGTGCTTTTAGCCAGAGGTTTCTTATAGTATGATGTGTCCTTTCATTACAGCAGTAAACCACCAAAAAGAGAGATCTTGGATTATTGAGTAAAATAGACTTTGGGTTAGGGAAGTGCAAAAATGGAGTCAATCTGATCATACAAACACAGAATTATTCCTCTGTATGAAACATAAGGATAACATCGATGATTCTTCAGTAAGTATAAATTAGTGTTACCTTAAAAGTTATCGCATCACTCTGTGGGAAAACTGTGGGTAATCTTAGACCAAAAAAGAAAAATCCTAAAGTCTGTAGTATAAAAACTACAGCCTTGTCCTGATCTTGCACTGGTGTAAATAGTTTCAGAGTGATACTTCTACCGTTAACAGTTTTACATTGGGACAAAAGCTGTGTGCGATTAGATTCAGGCGCAAGATAAAATAAAAATGTTATCAGTTTGTAGTGACTTTTCCCTTAGGCTTCACATGGAACAATAAAACACCTTCATGTGAGATGGATAGAAATTTAATATATACAAGAAGAACAGTCTACTCCATCTGAAGGATTACATACCAAAATGGTACAGTCAAAGTACCAAGAAATGACCATTTTTTATAACAGCTTATGTAAGGCAGAAAAACATCTATAGACCAAATAAATAAATAAATAAAATAATGTTAGGCCTCAACCAGTTTTCTCAGTGAAGAATTGCTACAAATGTTAGCCTGAAGTTCAAGATAAAAGTGTTTAGGGTTGGTAGGCCTTAAATTTAGACTTTCTATAAAGAATTGGCTGTAGCAATGCAATTTGTTCCTTGTATAACACTGCAGACATAAGGAGAATCCTTTACCACATTTTTCATGGCAGTGAGATATGCACTTGTCAACATATTTTGTCACCGCAAAGTGGCTCTTGGCAACAGGATCATAAAGATCAATAAAAAAGTGCGGATTCTCAATATTTTACTAGCAGCTGCAAAAATTTCATTTATCTTGTTATTTTCCTCGCTTACTGCCACCCTGTCTCAGGAGGGCACTGCTAGCTAAGCAGAATGGTTTTCCTACTGTTCTATGAATATCTGACAAAAACTCTCCCCTTTGTGTCTCTCCCTCTCCTTCCCTCCTCCTCTTCTCTTCTTCTCTCTCTTTCTTCCCAGCACTGCACATTTCATTAATTCTTTCCACTATTACATAAAAATGAAAATCAAAGCCATGCTATAAATTACCAGTATCTCCTAACTTGAGAAAAATTGAGTCTACTTTGTACTTCACCCTTGTAACATTTCATCTCTCAGTTTGGCTTCCCTTAACATAAACACAGCAGCCCAGCAAATGAATGTGCTAAAACCAAATGACACACTTCACTGCTGAAAGAGCAGAACTGTTTTTGAGCAATGGGTGGTCTGTGAGGCTTGGAGTAGGCCAGAAAAAAAAAGTGTAAGCGTACACCGTTCCTTACAAGCGTGCAGAGCTTCCAAAACTCGCAGAAATCTCTGCATGCTGAAGTACATCAAAGGGATTTTTCCCTTTTCGGATAATATTTCCTTTGCTGACATGTATTTAGTATTGTGGTTGGATGACTCATAAAGATAGCTTCATGGCGTCCCAACGCAGTTGAAGCAGAACACATGCCAACAAACATTATTGTCAGCCTCAAAATAAAAACAAAACGTTCAGCTAAAGGTCAATCAATCAAGAGCACTTTGAAGAAAATTCCGTTTAGATATTACAAATCATAACAGAATGAATTTAAACCAGCTGACTTTCTGTGAGGAGGACGTCCATGTACAATAAAAATTAGGTCGGTTTTTCAGTGTCCAGCTTTTCTATTTTCTTACACTTGGATGCAGTCACTGGTGATGGATGCCAGTTTTTTAAATTGTGTTTTTGTAGTTCATTTTATAAAGATCTGAAGTAATCAAAAACAGATCAACAGAGGGAACTCTAAGTAAAAAACTCCATCATGAAAGGAAAGTTGTAAAATCCACTTAATATTGACAGATGTGTAATGACTTTCTCATGTTCGTGTTCCATTTAGGTTTGTCATCTATATATATGTACACATTTTTATATATCTATGTATATATGCACGCACACACCCTGCCACACTGAGAAATAGTTCACAAGATACCCACAAAAATACTCTTTCATTACAGCAATCCTTATTCATTATCTACTGCGTTTATTTAAAATCTGACAGGATTTTAGGTATAAATATCAGCTATTAAAAGGTATAATAAAAGATTTGTAATGTATAAATAGGATTGTTATTTTTTTGTGTGGCATTATTTAGTCAACTGGCCAGAGAATAAAAAAGCTGAAAATGCAATTGAACAATTTTACCATTGTTAAATTGGAACCCTATGGGAAAATCAAACTTTATATATATTTCATTTTAGCTTGCTTTTGTATGTTTTATTTTTAATTTTAAAGATACTTTAAATAAGTTTAAGATTCCTTCTAAAAAAAAAAAAAAAGAAAAAAAGAAACTCCACTCTCTAAAACAACTAGCCAAAACCAGGATTGCTCACTGTGGCTGGCAAACACAAGCCACTCTTTGATGTACTTCCTATCATGTTTAATAAGGCCAAGCAGTTGCTTCTGATTCTGAGACAAAAGGTTTGTTTATAGCTGAGATCATGTATTTATGTAACGCATTGTCTAGGTTTTCTGGATCTGTTTGCAAGTATAAAGTAAAAGGCACCATAATTTCTTTACATTTTCTTCACATTTTGACCTTCTCTATCCAGCAACCTGAGAGGCACAAGCGCTAACAATCATGGCTAGCAGGTGCACTCTGCAGATAAGCCATAGGTGCACACATGGCTCATGACTGGCTCTCTCAGAAAACCTGATTTCAAGTGGGGCTCTTTCTTTTACCCCTTTCTCTAGCACACACACCTTTAGGAAGTGCGGAAGACTGCTTATAGACATGCGTCTGATCAGACCATTTGAAAACGAGCAGAGTGCTTCGTGCAGTGTGATTGCCACACAAATGGCACCTAAGAGGGCCCAGCCTGATGTGCATGCTGCAATGGCCTCAACTCCTGGCAAGAAGAGTTATACATCTTCTCACTACACTCTGTAGCTTTTCTATTGCCCCGAATGGACACATTCACAAAAGCACTACCACTTTCTTTGCAATCAAAGGTAACAGCACCAGTGACAGTAACAGTCTGATTTTTCAGTAAAAACCTCTTTTTGCTGCATTGAGTAAATGAAACGTACTTTACCTGTACTGAACCACTGTTAAGTTCTGTTCCCCGCAGTGCCTTGCACATCGGATGTACCTCATCCAGCTTGACTTACTGGGTTCTCCGCCATCAATAAAGTGCTGCAGTGTCCCATCTTGGTCATATATCTGGGGAAGAGGTCACAAGGCCAAGTAGTCAGAACAAATCATCGGCAATCTTTTTCACTGCTGTGCTGGTGTCTCTCTGTGACTTTTCCAGGAATTTATTGCCATGAGATTTGTCATTGCATACTGATGCTCTTAGAAATATACAGCAAAAACAGCAGAAAAGTATTTTGGGGGATGCAAGTTTATCATGTTCCTTTTATCAAGCCAATCTTTTTGTATTAAACATGTTTGTGGTGTCTCAAAGATGGGACCATGTTTCCCAAAGAATATTTAACCTACTTTGACAGGCTGGCCTTAAATAATGAACTGCCAGATAAACAAGAAAATCTGGATGTAAAGTCTGCATTGAAATCGCTGGAACATCTGAGCAAGGGGCAGTAGTGATACCTAAACAAGTATTCCTTCCTTCACATCTCAGTTGCAGCAAGAACATGTACTTCAGCAACCTCATGTGGTGCATTAGAGAGCTGTAGGACTCATAAGACAAAAACAAATGAGACTGGAAGGAAAAAGATTTGAAGACGCCTTTAGAAGCTCCCTTGAGACTCATAATTTTTTGAAGTAGTGAATGAGAAATCAGTCCTAAGGGAATCATAGTTTTCCTAAATATGACATTTCTGCTAAGGACATGAGAGTCAGTTAGGGTAATTTCTTTAAAAGGCAGTACTATGTCTCTATTGCACTGGTTGCTCCCTCTGAAGTCAAAGAATATAGCTGCTCCGGAGTATTAGAAATGTAAAGATACATATTTTGTGTACACCTGTCCTTCTGACTTCATTAAAAATGATGTCTAGGAAGTGCTACTCCTAGTAAAAGCACATGGTCTCATAAGCTTTTTACCTGTTACACACTTACTTAGTTAAACTTCAGAGTTGCATCTGAACAATTAGGTGATTTTCCAAAGCAAACTTAATCTTCAGATCTTTTGCTCCTCTTTTGCTCCTAGATAATAATCCTACGACAAAAAAGTTTTCCCTTTTGAAATTGTATAAGCTTAACTCAATCTGTTTTCTTGAAAGCACTAATTCTGCAAATTAAAGGGGAAATGTTTATTATATTTAATTGAACATTTGTAGAGAAAGCAAATTAACAAGCCTGCATTTCTATTTCAGTATTAAGAGAATCATCTCAGAAATTATGTGAATATGTTCAATATTTCTGAATTATTAAAAGTGTGTTTCCTACAATGCATACAAAGACATACATGGGAACTAGAACGTAGTTCTCTAATTCCCCACACAGCAAATTCAGGAGCCAGCCTTGCTTTTGCTCTTGACCAAGAGAGATTGGAAGTACTTGGGAGCAGTATATTCATCTCTAGGGCATGAGACACAGGGAAATCAATTGTCTACAGAGATCTCTATCATTTGCTCCAAAGTGCCTGTGATTAGATGCCAGAAACTCCTGGGCTGGAGGAGCAAGATGCTGAGTAGTGGCATAAAATTAGGCAAAACAGGAGGAACCCTCAGAGGCGAATAAATACCCCAATACCGGTGGTTTGGTTTATTTTTTAAATGTGGTAGCTTATTGATTACCAGTAGGAACCTGTTCTCATGTAAACATGCTAATGCGTACTGAATATATGAACAAAATATGCCAAGCAATAAAAAGCTGTGATGGAAACTGAAAAGTTATACAGGAAATCAGCCTACAAGAAGGAAAAGAAGGAAAAAATAATGACTAACAGTATTTGGCTGCAATCATTTTGGCAATATCTATACAAACATTTTCTGCACAGTGTTTATTATCTATTCATTTATGTGGTGTTTACTAATGTAACAATAAACTGCTTAACATGAGGCAAAAACAATTCCCATCAATGAAGAGTTGATAGCATCTAATCTCCAAATTCTGTAAAACAAGAAGGCAAAGACAGCCACAGTCAGTACTTACAGCCATATCTGGACACACGTGGACCTAATCACAACTTTGTGTATATGGACAATCATGACCTGACAAGAAAAATTAAAACCTGTCATGAAAATGCAGAACTGGAACTCTCTCTAAGGCCTTGACCTGGAGTGCCAAGGAAGGTAAAACCACTCTACCAAGTGTTTCTGGGTCTAGTGCAGGTTCTAGATCATTTTGCTCTATCCTCTTTTTTTGTACCTATGGATCAGTTTTCTGTCACTGTCTGCATTATCCCATAGAAGAGCAGTGATTTCTGCTGGAGAAGACTGGAATAACAAAGAAGTAAACATTCCATAACTCTGCTTTCCATGACTGGGAGGCATTATCACCCTTTCTATCACCTTGAATCAATTGCAGTGGCAATAAGAGAAAAAAGATGCCAAGAACCTCTTCATCTTGCAGGACTAAGTGTTTCTAAAAGCTTTATTCTTGCAAGTGCTCTTGCATCAGTGATGCTATGCTCTGTCCTTTCCCAGGGAAATATTACTGACATTGCAAGTAAAGCTGCAGTGCCAGAATTCACCCCATAGCACTTTTAGCACCATTGTTACAGAAATGAAAACCCACCTGTAATGAAGTAGACACCCTAACATTAAAAGAAAAATAACTTTACATAGTATCTGTTTGTTAAATTGCATAAGCCTACTTCAGATCTGGAAATACTTAACTGTTATGGTTATTATTATTCATATTACCATTGTGCACCAGTTCTTAGTCATTTTAGATTTGTCTAAATCTGGCAAACACAATATATTTGCCTGAAGAAGCCACAGTGAAGGAGCGGGGTGAAATATGGCTTGCCATAATAGAGAAAAAGTAAACCTGTAGCACAGTGTGTGAACTTGGACATTATAGCAAACTATGTGTATGCACATACTCACCTGCATCTGCATTACACATCCATAAATATTTAAACACTTACAGTAGCTATTAAAACAAAACAAAACTAAACCACAGAATCACAGAATCGTCTAGGTTGGAAGAGACCTCAAGATCATCGAGTCCAACCTCCGACCTAACACTAAGTACTCCACTAAACCATATCGCTAAGCTCTACATCTAAACGTCTTTTAAAGACCTCCAGGGATGGTGACTCAACCACTTCCCTGGGCAGCCCATTCCAATGCTTAACAACCCTTTCAGTAAAGAAGTTCTTCCTAATATCAAACCTAAACCTCCCCTAGCGCAACTTTAGCCCATTCCCCCTTTTCCTGTCACCAGGCACGTAGGAGAATAGACCAACCCCCACCTCGCTACAGCCTCCTTTAAGGTACATGTAGAGTACAATAAGGTCGCCCCTGAGCCTTCTCTTTTCAAGGCTGAACAACCCCAGCTCCTTCAGCCACTCCTCGTAAGACTTGTTCTCCAGACCCCTCACCAGCTTCGTTGCTCTTCTCTGGACTCGCTCGAGCACCTCGATGTCCTTCTTGTAGCAAGGGGCCCAAAACTGAACACAGTACTCGACGTGCAGCCTCACCAGAGCCGAGTAAAGGGGGAACAATCACTTCCCTAGCCCTGCTGGCCACACTGTTTCTTATGCAAGCCAGGATGCTGTTGGCCTTCTTGGCCACCTGAGCACACTGCTGGCTCATATTCAGCTGACTATCAACCAATACTCCCAGGTCCCTTTCTGCCAGGCAGCTTTCTGACCACTCATCTCCCAGCCTGTAGCGCTGCTTGGGGTTGTTGCGCCCCAGGTGCAGGACCTGGCACTTGGCCTTGTTGAACCTCATACAGTTGGCCTCAGCCCATCAGTCCAGCCTATCCAAATCCTCCTGCAGAGCCTTCCTACCCTCGAGCAGATCGACACATGCACCTAACATGGTGTCATCTGCAAACTTACTGAGGGTGCACTCGATCCCCTCATCCAGATCACAGATAAAGATATTAAAGAGAACTGGCCCTAGTACCGAGCCCTGAGGGACTCCACTAGTGACAGGCCTCCAACTGGATTTAACTCCATTAACCACGACTCTTTGGGCCCAGCTACCCAGCCAGTTTCTAACCCAATGAAGCATACACCAGTCCAAGCCAAGAGCAGCCTGTTTCTTGAGGAGAATGCTGTGGGAAACGGTGTCAAAAGCCTTACTGAAGTCAAGGTAGACCACATCCACAGCCTTTCCCTCATCCACCAAGAGTGTCACATTGTCATAGAAGGAGATCGGGTTCGTCAAGCAGGACCTGCCTTTCATAAACCCATGCTGACTGGGCCTGATCGCCTGGTTGCCCTGCAAGTGCCACATGATGACACTCAAGATAATCTGCTCCATGAGCTTCCCTGGCAGTGAGGTCAAACTAACAGGTCTACAGTTTCCCAGGTCAACCTTCCGGCCCTTCTTGTAGGTGGGCATCACATTTGCTAGCCACCAGTCGACTGGGACCTTCCCCGATAGTCAGGACTGCTGATAAATGATGGAAAGTGGCTTGGCCAGCTCTCCCCCCAGTTCTTGCAGTATCCTCGGGTGGATTCCACCCAGACCCATCGACTTGCATACATCTAAGTGCTGTAGCAGATTGCCAATCATTTTCTCGTGGATATTGAGGGCCACATCCTGCTCCCCATCCCCTTCCACCAGCTCAGGGTACTGGGTATCCAGATAACAACTAGTCTTGCCGCTAAAGACTGAGGCAAAGAAGGCATTAAGCACCTCAGCCTTTTCCTCATCTCTCATCACTAAGTTTCCCCCTACATCCAGTAAAGGATGGAGGTTCTCCTTAGTCCTCCTTTTCGTGTTAATAAAACACTCAACTCCCTACGGAGAATGCATGTATCTCACAACACTCATTAATCTGAACAGTGGACACAAAACTAGTTGCTGCATTTTTCTACTTTGACTACACTTGGAAGTGTTACCTAAGGTGCTTGCAGGATCTTTTCCCTCTTCTGACCACAAATAATTGTTAGTTTTTTTGTGTTTTTTTTTTTTCATTTTTGCCTAGTTTTAAGGGTTCTTGTTTGTTTGTTTGTTTTGCTTTTGCTTTTGCTTTAAATGTTTCAAAGTGTTAAGATATCTAGTTTATGGTCTGTTCCAGTTTTGAGTAGTGTACCAGTCTACTGATGGAGACCAGAGTTTGATAAAAGAGAACTGCACCCACCTTCTTGTTTGACTTTCCTTGTGTTCCTCCTTCATAATTCACATCTAATTAATTAACTTTTTAGTAGGTTTTTGACTACTTATTATTAGGTTACAGATATGTTACATATCAAGAGACTCAGAATGTGAAATATATTATTATTCCACAGCTTTAATTGTTTGACTTCAGAATACAGCAAAACCAACATCATTTTCCAAGAAAGTAAGTCCTAAGTGCATCCAGCACAACAAAATTCTTTTATATATTTATATACGTATATATACATACATACATATATATATATATATATTCCACTCCATACCAACACCTGTTTACTCAGTATTCAAGGTATAGATACAGAAGCGCATGGAGTATATCATGATATTTCTTACAGGTTGACACTGCTATTCCTTATGACCTACATATGCATGCCAACTGGATAACATGGGGAAAAAGCAGTTAGGATGCCAATGTACAGACACTGGTCAGGTTCCTCTTGTAACAGCATGCACATACAAATCCAAGGGAAGGACTTTGAAGTCCTTCCTATGAAGGACTGGATTTATTACTTATTGGATTGATTACTGATAATTAGTTGGAAGCTGTAGATGCTGAAACTTATAATGCCGAAGATGATAGCAATACATAATGACATTAATAATATAATTTCTAAAGCATGCAGCATCTCACATAAGTGATGCTCTAAAATCTGTGAACAGCTATTACTAAGAAAATAAACAGCACTTGCTGGAACATCTGTCACACTGGCAACATACTAAGTCTAGGTAGGACCATGTAAGATTTAAGTTGTGTAAGAGATAAAGCAGAGCATTAAAGAACCTTCTGAGAACTCTCAATTCAATGCTGAGGCAGTATTGCTTCTTGCCTCAGCTGGACAGATGGGACAAATAAAATAGAATCCCAGTGCTAAAGACCATTGTACCATTTGCTGGTATAGACACCACAGAATTTTAGAATAAAGGAGCCTGAATAGCACAGCCACAGAGAAAGCCAAGCTGTGAAGCACTTAAAAACAATTTCACAGAAGAGACAGGGAGAGGAAACATGGTCAGTTCATTGGAGTTCTTTCCTCTGTATCTGTTGTTTTCCTTTGTTCTCTTTCCATGGCCTGGTGAAGGATTGTGTCTTTTGAAATTCTGCCTGCATTTTATTTTTCCATTTAGTCAAATAAAAAAGGTATTAGCATACAACTTAATTGACCTCTCATTTTCCTTGCAGGCAGAGAGAGAAAAGACTGGTCCTGAAGTGGAATTTTTCTTTGTACGTACATTTGTATTCTAAAACTAGTTATTAGAATAGTTTTTCATGTTGCAAGACATCAAAAGAAATGTGAAGAAAACCACAAAATATGCAAGAATTAATTCCTACCATTAGTAGAGGATCTTGCTTTTTGCTGTTCATTGTTATTCTTATTGACATCACATGCATAAGGTCACAGGATTTTCAAATCACTCTGCATTAGCTGCCTTCTCCCACAAGAAGTTCTACCTTTGACTTCAGTGGGAAGAGTCAGGACAACAAGGAGTGTTTGTGGTGAGTACGTACCTTTCTTAAATCATCGGCCACTCTGTTAAAAAGCATGGATAAACCACTGGAAATATGCAGAAGGTTATGATTAAACAGTCTGACATGTCAGATAAGGGAGCACCCATCCAAGCTATATTCTTTCTATAACAAGGTATGAACCTACAAACCAAAGCAACAGTGAAAGTTTTTCTTTGCTAGCTTGGACATTAAAACTGGATAATCTCTACATTGTGCAATTGTGTCACTACTGTGAACCCATGTTTTTGATATAACAGCACTACAACATCCACTACAGATAACTGTACACCAAAAGAGGGTAAAACAGTGCCAAAAAGTGCAGTCTTTGTTAAACTGCGGTATGTAACTGCCACTCTGTAGGAGATGGGCAGCCCTCCATGCACCCTCTTTTTAGAGCCAGCAAGACCCACCCAATGAGGCCAATTTTTATGATGCACCCTAAACCTTGGAGTCCAATCTCCTCCTTAGGGTCTACAATGGTTCAACCACTCAGGCCATGTTTCCCTGTCCTTTTTTTCACTTTGTCTTTTGGAAAGGAAAGATACAAGCAAAAAGGTATGGGATTTATTTACCTACATGGTCCTTTTTGGGACGGTTCCCATGTTTATTTCGTTTGAAGAAAACTGGCATTTCTTTTAGTTGGTGGTGCTGGCGGTTTGTTTGTTTGTGTGTTTGTTTTCAGTTTCTCTCCAGCACTGTATTCAACCTATGCTATAGAGTATTCTGTAAGTTAAGTTGAATACATATATACTCCAGTAGATTGGGAGACAGCATTCAGTCATATTATTGGTAGAAGAGAGATCTAACAGCTGACTTAATTACAAATGACAAGGAAGGTCTTTTCTTTTTTAAAGCAGAAGAAATAACAAACAGTTACTTTTCTGAAAAGCTCTGAGATTCACATGTGTAAGTGCACAGTAAAATTCAGTAATTGCTTGCCTGAGGCAACAATTGTTGAGCAAAATGCCAATGGGCTCTAGTGTTTATTATGACATGTATACGTTATTTATTTGTTAGCATTTCTAATCATGTCATACTGAAAACAAACTGGATTACATGCATGACTTGATAAGTTAGTTGTTCAGATTGAATTCTGTGTAGTACATTGGTGCCCAGCTCCTTTTGAAATCAACACACTGTCAAAGGATCTTATCCAGAAAATTTGAAAAGTTCATAAGATATTGCAGGAACTGAAAAAGAGGAGACAAACAGAAAAACTTCCTGAATAGATTACAGTTAAGGAGTCTAGTTCAGGCTGAAACTCAAACAACTGGATTCATGTTTGATAATAACAGTAGTCTAAATAACGAATGCCTTTAGACTTTAAATATTTTGAATGTTAGGTTCTGGGCATCTGATTTAGAGGAGGAGGGCCCTTCTGAATATACATATTCTCACTGTTACAAAATGAATGAGAAAGCTGTGTAGATGCATTTAGCTATCACAACTTTCTCCTTTAATTCATTAGTTTGGTGAACAAGCCAGGCCACTTAGCAAATATGTTAGGAATAATTCTTAGTCTGCCTGTATTAAAAAATAAGAGATATAATAAAAATTAGAAGCAAACAGCAATGAATGGAAAATTCTCCAAATATAGCTTAACTAAAAAGAAACACTGATGTTGATAGATAATAACAACATCATATAATCACATCCTTTACAAAGATCATATCTTAAAGACTGGGATACTTTGCGAATGACATACTGTATTTTATATTACCTGTACAACACACAATCTAATTATTCTTAGCCAGTATAAAGAAATAACTATTCATTGCATTGTGATAACTCTAACTTTGATGCCTAATAAATATTATTAAATCTGTAACAGCCAACTACACACATAAAACTGGTATGAAAAATAGTAGTATATATGTCAACAATCTCATTTTACTATAAGTGGAAACGTTTGGAATGTTTTCCTATTCATCCATACAGATGTTGTTTCAGAAATCCATTCGTTGTAAATTCTTATATATTCTGTTGCTTGATAAGACCAACTGATTTGTTTTGACACTTCAAATATGCCTTCAGATTCTCTATGGACAGATATATATATATAAATATGTATAAAAATATATGTATCTGTGATGCAGATAACATCTAATCTTGTTGGCTTATGATGAAATAAGAATATTACCACTATTGTAGATCATGAAAGCTAGTTACTATAGATTATATGTGAATGTGTAATAAATATGTCAATAACTATTTACTTACTTTGAAGTGCTTAATTTTTTATTTTTTATTTTTAAATAACTGGATAATATTTTTTTGCCATTTAGAAAATGTAGCAGCTCACATAAACAATGGTTTGGGTTTTGAAATTTTTATATTGCATGTAAAATCATGTCAATTTCTTTGTACTTTGAATTAACACAAAGATTTCCAAATGTTCTTAACTGCACTGAAGCATCCTGAACGGCTATAAACTGTAAACAGAATAGAGATCTGAAATAACTGATCAAGGAGGAAACTTCAAGAGGCCTCACTGTTCAAAATCAGAGTAAAATGTTCTCCAACGTTTGTTGGCAATGCACTCTCTGAGATGCAACACCTCTGTGAAAATGCACAGAAATGTATCCTGACAGCCAATGATCTTTAACTGCTCACACTATTCAAAGCAATTTTGTACAATTAGCCATATCTGATATGGAGTGTACATCTCATAATATCTGCTTAATGTTTCTTCTCTTTAATCTAGCAGGCATCATCTAGCAAAATTTATAGAAGAGAATACTTGCCAACTAATATTAAAAACTATTTAGATTTAATGTTTCTCAAAGGATTATAACATAAGAAACTATAAACATTGTTTTGGACTGTCTGTGCTAGGTGAAAGTCTTCATCTCTCACTTAGACCCCAGTCCAGCAAACACTTACGCACATGTTGTAGTCCCATTGATCTCAATGGGACTACTCGTGTGTGAAATCAAGCATCTGTGAAAGCAGTTGGAGGATTGGGGCCTTATTCCAGAAAGTGTCACGAGAGCAATGCACTGCTGATTATGCAGACTTGATTTAATTATTTTTTAAAGAAAAGTCTCAACAGTTTTTTTGGACACTAAACTGTATTTGTCCTGGAGTAGGGGAGAATTACACAAAACACAAACCAGTGTTACCCAGCATCAGGGCAAAACGGGAAGACAGGGCAGAAAACGTGCATGTGAAGTTGGAAGCATTCCCATGCAGACAGGCCTGTAAAGGAGCAATGCTTGCTCCTGAAGCATCTGCTGGTATAACATGGCCTCTTCTGAGAGTGCTTTTGCACCCTTTTGACAGTTCCAGTATACGACGGAAAAAGCAGTGGTACTCCAGGCACAGGTCATTCTTTTTCTTGGTATTGGTATTTCCACCCTGCTTACGGTGCTGCATGCCCAGGCAGACATGGTTGCAGAAGAACATGGGGAGGCAACAGACCTTTTAGATCCAGCACAAAGCATGAAAACAAAGTGTTGCCAATTTAGGCTCATTATGCAGAGACCAGGGGGAAAAAAAAAAATAAAAAAAAAATAAAAAGAAAAAGATGGCTTAAAAACAGAGAGGTAAATGATCAAAGCTGGAATAGGAAGGAGGGAAGGAAGGAAGGAAGGAGGGAAGGAAGGAAGGAGGGAAGGAAGGAAGGAAGGAAGGAAGGAAGGAAGGAAGGAAGGAAGGAAGGAAGGAAGGAAAACAGCAATCAAAAATCAGCATCTGATTTAGTTCCTTTGCAAGCTAATGACAGAGCTTTGGCGGTTTTCTTGCTGTTTCTCAAAGCCTTTAAGCATCATAAAGTAAAATTTTGAAAACATTTGTTTCATAGTTTTTCATTCTTTTACAAGCAACCAAAAAAGGTCCTCTGCCTTTGAGCTGAGGTGTTCTTTCAGCCTGTTTCCATATAGTTGATACATCCATCCAGCTGGGCAAAGAATTAAAAGAGCAAAATAGCTAACCACAACATAACGTGCCAGAGGACAGCACCTCAAAGCGGGATGTACAAAAACAAGTTTTGGCAGATTTCATCACTCAGCATCAAGCTAGGCAATGTGGCTGAAACAGGTGAGTGGTACATATCTCTGAAGTTGACTCACTGATTACCCAGTGACCTTAGAAAAATCACTCAGGATCAAAAGACCATGGGAGTTATTCTAAACAGCCCTGATTCTAATACACAAGAAGGACTGAAGGAGTAAGGAGAGTGAGGAAGATCTGTTGTTCAGTTGTGCCTCAGGGCTTACCTTACTACTGACCAAGAAAAGGCTGATGGGACATGGAGAGCACCACTTTGGAACCTTTACTCCTGTTATTTCTGTCGAGTGCATTTCCAAAACACGTTTCCAGGCTGTGTTTTCACAGTGTAGTGTATGAAACTATGTCTATGTGCAAATTAGCATTTCCAGGCAGGTAGCAGATTTTAGATTTATAAATCCCAGCCTGAGTGCTTAGTGATACTTTTAGACATACTAAACTATCACACATAGAACACATGACACAGCTATCATTTAACACTATGAAGCTGGCTAGGTTAAGGGTTTTGTTTGTAGAAAAGCACAAAGTGTGTTGAAGTACTTGGAGCTTCTCCTTCTTTTCTTTACCTTCAGGATTTCTTAAAGCTCTTATACTATACACTTAGGCTTTTTAAGGACCGGTTTAGATAGGTACTTAGTTCTCAAGCACAGAGCTCTCAATCCTGTAGTAAAACTAGCAAAAACAAGTTACTTGCAGAAAAAACTTTTTTTTTTAAAGTCCTGAAATTAAAGCCCTTCCACAAATCACCTCACTTTCAAGCAATGTCAAGATCATTACTTTGCTGTGACAGAGGCATTCTTGCCAAGTGTAGCCTTGGTGACCCACAGATAAGGGTTTGGCACTGGACTAGGGTGCAAAGCGTGAATTCAGGTGTCTAAGCACAAGGTCTCACTGCTGTTTCTGATGGCTCTGGGTATCCTGCTGAGCCTCCAGCAACTGTTCCAGAAGGCAGGCACATCCTGCTATGTTCTGTACCTTACCTGTCAGTCCTGTGTGGATGTCTTAGATACTTTCCAGGATCTAAAATGGCATTAAGCACCTCCAGTCAGACACTGGAATTACTCTGCAGATGTCTGGGTTGAGTTCCTGCTCTGAAAAAAGCTTTTCATGTGACTTACAGCAAGTACTTAAACCCTGTGTCTTGATCCCCCAGCCGTAGAAAACAGGGATTTTGATAAGTTTTTTTTTCTTTTGTGTGTGTATGTGTGTACCATTTGTTTACCCTCACCCTGATATTGCAAGCAAATATAGGTAGAGACTGCCTTTACAGTGCAAATGTAGAACATCTATCTCAGCAGAGCATCTATTTACTAGTATAACAGAGAATCCACAGATAGCTCTTTCTGTTATTTTTTAAATGTCCCATTTTTGAGATTATTAAGACTCCCCATAAATGAGTTAAAATGACATATTTTAGAAAATATACTTAACTCCTTTGTGAGTTTTAAATAATGAGGCACACTGATATTTTTAGTTTGGAATATTTTGGAATGTCTGGAATGCTAAGTTCCCCAGATGATGATTAAAAGGTCAAGTAATAAAGTATATGATAAACTATGCTTGAGTTTCCTCATAAAACAAATGAGTAATGGCTGTACAAACTGTGCCACTATATTTTTATATTGAAAAATGTTTGTGCTGTATTATTTCTTCAAATTTGTTAGATTATAGGATTCTCAGAGCTGAAGTCAGAGTCAAAAAGCAGATGAAAAGGGTGCGTTAAAGTGTAACACTGATATTTCTAGTTGGCGCATGTTGAAGAATGTGAGATGATTTTCTGGTGGTGGTGCTATTCCTTTCTTTTTTTCTTTTTTTTTTTTTTTTTTTCCCAGAGTGCGGGTCTGGTATTGGTAAGTTTCATGTTAAGTTTCTTTGGAAGATAGTTTGTTTCTGTGAGGATTATAACTTTAGATTAGAACATTGCTTGAGTCACAATCACAGGAGCCCTCCAGAGCTGTTAAGCATTTGGCATATCTCACTTATCTCTAAGGGTGGCAGGGGCCATCAATACAAAGTGGACCATCAATCAATCTGGGGTCTTCTTCAGACATTGCCTGTCAGCTGATCAGAGGAAGACTTTAAGGAATCAGCTTTCCATTATCAGGATTTGGTCTGCGATCAGAACAAGCCACTGAACCTTTTACTTGGCAAAAACATACACACTGGAAAAAAGTCCTGACAGTTCATTCATTTTGCTCCATCACTGGAGCCAGATGATATTTGACTGGGGAGACCCACCCTCTTTGATGTTGTGCTCTTTTGAGAGTGCCCTGCTGTGAAAAAAATTTTCTCCTTCCAAATTAAAGAGAAATATTTCTGCGTCCAGCTGTTAAATGTGACGTTTGCCATTTTTCAGTATGTTGGCTTTGTGCCATCTCACAGGCTGTGTTTCAAGACTATCTTTTTCCCTTCTACTTCTCAGCAACAATATCTACAATGTGTTAGTGTCTCCAACTTCTACATAATATCAACACCGAAAGGGAAAATACAAGTAATATCTCATTGCTCTGAACTACAGCAGCAATATTTACACGTTTCTTCTGATTTTTTAATTAAAACCAGAAATCATTTTATTACACAAAATGAAGGATAAAACCCTTAAATATAATCCAACTATGAAAAGTCAACTAGAGTTTCATTCTGATTGCAATAGGCAAACCATGAGGCAAAGCCTCTGTAGATTACATTTACTAGTTAAATGAGTGTGGATGTTATTAAGACTTGTTTCATATGTACTGAGTCCACATCAAAAAAAATGGCATCCATTCAGCAGCCCTAGTTCTGTTTAAATTAAGAGAAACTTCTCATGAAAGCTTGAATAAACATTTAGGTTTAAGTAATCAAGAAAACCTGTATCTTCTCATATTTATTAAGTGTAATTTTCAGAGTTATAAAAACCACTGTCACGAATTGTGTACACTGTAAATAAAGGGTGGACTCATCAATACAATGTTTTGCCAATCTGTTGAGGTGAATGAAACACAATAGGTTCCAACTGCTTTTCAGTTGAAGCTTTCCTTTATCCTTTTCATTTCCATATTTGCTGACATGAAAAGGGATCGATGTTTGATAGATTTTGGCAAGCTCATTGTTGTGAACCTGTGTTTTGTAATTAATCTCCAACTATGACTGGCAAATCTGAGTAATTGCTCATGTAATTATGAATCTTTACACCATGAAAATTAAAACATGAACCAGAACTTCAACTGGTGAGAATGGAAGCATTTATTTTTGAAAACAACCTGGATAGTAGTAAAAATGAAGAGAGAGAAAGAAAAAAAAAAAAAAGCCCAAAAAGAATAGCCCAGAAAGATTTGACCTAGAAGCAAGCAGTAATGCTGTAGCCTGCTTTTCATCTACCCCACATTAGGGTAGTTAATTAACAAAATTTTTTATAACTGTCGAATGACATAGATTTAGGAATAAATATGAATTAGCGCCTTCTAGAACAGAACACTACTGCAATACTGTGGGATACCCCCTGCTAGTATGGAGCCAAACTACATTCTGCAGGGCTTCAGTCAGTTCTCAGAAGCTATCCAATACCTAACCAAGTCTGTACGGGAATGGGAGAAGTCCAAGCAACACAGGGATACTGACAGAAACAGTGTTGGCAGTTCAGCAGGAGACACGTTTCCTTGTTCCTGGAATGAATCACACACTGCCACTATGCCACTTCTAAAAATGCATACAAAACGTATGTATGTTCTGTAAGCAGTTACATTTGAATTTACATGTTATGATGTTCCATGTCTACACAGCACCTTGTTACAAGAATATAATTTATGCCATTATGGTTCTTCTCTGTCCTTATTTCTAATTAAATTAAGAAATATTTTTCTTGCTGTCAGTTCTATATCTAACCAATGTTATCCACAATTCTCTTTACTTGCCTCTACTTTCCCACCAGCCACTGTCTCATCATGCTTCTTTTTTTCTATCTTTCATTTTATCAAGGCAGCAGAAAAGCACACAAGAATGCTTCATTAGAGTGAAACAAAGGACTGACTGCAACGGCTTATGTTCATCTTTTTTCTTTATACCATTCTGCATTTTTCCTTTTTAGCTGTAGGTCTTTAACATCAGGCAGGTTTCCTTCTTCCTTCCAGCTTTTCTCAGTTCTGCTCTCTGTACCAAAATAATTTTAGGTAAAAGGGTATTTTTTGATACCAAGCAGTTTTAAGTGAAAATTTCAGGAATGCTTATGTAGGCTAACAGAGAGGCTGCAGGTAAACTTCAGAAATAGGAGAGTAGTTTGATCAACAAGTGTAGCAGCCTTAAATGTTGATATTTGACTTTTTCACATAGGAACAAAAAGCAGATGCATGAATTAAAATACAGTAGAAACAATGAATATAATTCATGATGAAAATTTTAACAGTAAAGTGATGTATGCAAGATGAGTTTTATTTCTTCCCTAAGTATAAATTCTAAAAAACAAATCAGAATAATCTAGCTCTTATTTTAATTTTTTTCCCACCATCCTCAAAGCTTAACACAATGGGGAAGTTAATCATTATTTGGCAGAGCTGCATGCAGAATGATCTTACTGGTTATAGCCAAAACCTCACAATGTTTGCAAACCAGTAACAATAACAAAATGCTTTGGAGCAAGTTTTTTTGAAAAAAAAAATCATCTGGATGATTTCAAGATTTTATAAACTGTAATAAAATGTTTCATTACAAGCTTATTGAACTTTAAAAATGAAAGTAGTTCTGAACTGAATAATGAACTTTCTGTTTAGAAAATGTAAGAACAGCATGTTTAGATGATTTTGAACTATTTTCCCCAAAGCTTTATTCATCAGGAGTTTTACTGAAACTGACATTTTTATGCAAACAGTTTTCATTTCTCAGCATTCTCGGGGAGGGGGGGGGGGTGTAAAAATGGTTTCCTTGGAAAACCCCAACAATTTGTAACTAGTTATCTGCTGCACACCAGTGATAGGCCATTAAAGGCATACATAAAAACAGTCATGGCACCTAAGAGCTTGCAATCTACAAGACACAGATAAGACTAAATGAATTGGGAACCAGAAAATGTGATGAAAGCCTAACCTTTCCCCACTCCCTTCCTGTCTCTTTCTTTTTCCCTCATGCATAATCACAAAAATTCTCTCCTTAAATACAAGAGATTGATAGGGAGTGCTATTTTACAGTTTTCCAAGGCTAAACAGGAATTGCCCCGCTTCCCCTTTGCTAGAAGAGAAAAGCCTTGAGTTTCCCCATGGGGTACAGAGCTCTACCAGCTCCATTCATGTAGAAAATAAGCCCTGAATCTCCACAGTCAAAAACTAAGCCCTTCCCTTGCCAACTGGAATCCCCTGGCTGCCTGAAGGCATAATGAAGAAAGAGCTAGGGAAACTAAGCAATGTGGAAAATAAGAGAGTATATTTGTATATTTTTTGTGCAAGGGGTTCCTCAAAGTAAATATGTTCCTGCTAATAGTAGGGGAATGAGCTCTTTTTCAGTTCTTTTAATGCCTCACAGCAGATTGCATACTGGCTGATGGTGCTGACTTTCTTAACTGGCTCGAACACTCCACTTGTAAAATGAAAGATTAAGAATAACTGTCTGTGTGCCGACTCTTACCCATATACTCAGATTAAATATTTTAAAAGAATTTGATGAAGCTGTAATAAAAATCAATTTATCCATAGAAAGAAGAACTTCTTGTTCTCAAATGGCAGATTTATGATTTCATGCGAACGTGAAAGCCCTAGAGCTCACCCTTTTTAATAAGGAGTCTTTTAAAAGACATAAAATATTTGTCCTAATGAAGTAATGGTTTCCTAAGGTTTTGCTTCTTTTCTGTACTGCCTACAGTTTTACGTCTTTGTTGAAATGTGTCACTTCTTAAATTATGATGTTTTCCTAAGTCTACTATATTCTTTTTCTAACCCACACTAAGAAAGCACAATTGTCAGACATTATGTTTTGAGGGCGAACTGACCTCCAACATATTGTGGATAACATAAATTTCATATTTTATAGTTATTTTGAAAACATTCCTAAACTCAACCCCCTTGGTTGCTTAGTATCTTGAACTCACTCCACCTAACAACAGTAAACTAAAGAGGCCAATGTTTTCAGCCAAAAATCGAAGTAAAAGGTGAGAGGAAAAGATGAAAAAGTACTTCAGCATCACGGAGTCACTGGTATTAAATAATCACAGCCAACTTTAGATAAGACACTGTACTGAGACAGTTCAAACAGCTGCTGCAGTCCCAGGACTGTAATTTTAGCCTGTTCAAATTTGTCTAGAAACTCTCCAAGAAACTGGGAGTATGGGAAGAGTGAGACAGGAGAGGTTAATGCATTATGATTCTAGCCTCTGCTGACTCATTCTGTCAAAAAATACCGAGGATCATCCAAAAGAATATGATAGTATTTCACTGTGACAGATTTCACTTCTTTTTCTCAAAAACTTTTCATTCTCCAATAGAGAGCAGAGAAGGATGTGAGTTACTCCAGGCTTCAAAGGAAAGACATTTATTTTGTCCAGATAAGTAAATTGTCTAGAAATCCCATGTGGCATCTGGATAGGAAATATATTATACTTACTAGAAAATTGAGCAAATCCTTGGAATCAAGGATGAATAAACAAACTGACTGAGAGGAAAAGACACTTACCAGAGGCTTAATAATGAGGTACATTCAGGAGCATTCCATAATTTAAAGGCCTGTTGTTCAGTGAGCAGAACTAATGAAGCCTGGTTTTAGTATGGATGTGGGTCCTTTGTCACCAAAACTTTCACTGCTGTGATAATTTCATGTCTACAATGATTCCACTATGTAACATTAATATCTAAATATTTTTCACTTATTATGTACTCAGCACTTCTGCTGATATTGTTGGAAGTTCAGCATGTGGAGGAGCAGAATGTAGGGTAGAGTCTCTCACTGCAGAAGCAGGAGGAATGGTGTCCTGGGATATCTGGATGTCTGGCCTTGTGATGTGAAAATAGAGAAGAGGTATGGTGGTGAGAATGACGTCTCACAAACAAACAAAACAAACAAATAAAAAAACCCTAACTTTAATTCTACAGTTGTGTATAGATTGGGGCAATGACATTTGCTGATCCCCATTAATACCTATCTGCATTTTTGATAACCTTCTCCACAGCATCCCAACACCACCTAACTACTTTCAGTACTTACATCAGGGAATGTAAATAACAAGAAGATGCCATCTGGAGCAGTGCTGGATAGAAATTCACGGAGCACGGCTTGCACAGGCTCAACAAATCTCAAGTGTTGGACTAATTGCACATGCAATAGGTCCAGATGCAGTTGCTGTTTTTCTGAAACTCTGGAAATTGAAGCTTCTGGGTGTTTGGGAAAGCGTCAGTTGCCATGACAATACAGAAAAGTGTGTGCCCTGTATGCTTTTTGTATTTGACTTCATTATATATACAGGATATCCTGTATTATACAGAATGTCTGGCAGTCCTGAAAGAAGAAAATGACATTTCCTGTTGTCATTTACTTTTTTGCTACTTTTTCCACATTTCAGATTTAACTTTGTCTTATATATCTACTACTTCAAAATTAGTAAAAATGAAGGAGTGATTGCTGTCCTCCTAAGAACTAGGATAGTTAGGTGAATTAAATAATTTCTAATTGCTACAGGTAAATCACTAGTAATAACATAGTTAAATTTTATGGATATGAAATGTACCTATAGCTGAACTATCTTTTTTGTGTCATATGGAAGTCCTCTTAAGTCTGGGCAACAACAACCAGCATCAAGTAGTCAGCTGGCAGATTTTTCAATGATAGTGGAGAGAAAGGGCAAGAATACCTTTTCTTTCTTATAACAGATGATTGTAGCACTTTTCACCTGTAATACTACTACTACAATATATATATATATATATATATATGTATTTTAATTCCTATTTTACACCTGAGATAAACCATGACACTAACATTGCAACTCTGCCTAAATGCTCTGTCAACTTTAATGGCACATATTCATATAATGTGCACATAAATGAGAAAAAATCCAAACCTCATCACATACATCATCCATATATTGCATACAGTCAATCCTGAGATCTGTATTGATTTAATATCTTTGAGAGCAGAAATGAACAAGATTCAAAAGATCCATCATGATGCAATTATCTGAAGTTTTTCTTTTAAAATGCATCTATATTTGGTCCCTGCCAAAATAATTTTAACTGTAAATTTGCAAATGTCTCAGCTATAAAACTGCACAGATCTGAGCTCTAATAGTCGAAGCTCAGCTGTTTTATAAATATGTTAAAAATGTGGTATTAATATAAAATCCTATCTCATATAACCAAAACAATTTAATATAACTTGCTATGGCAATGACCAGATCATTTTTCCAAACAAGTAGATAAACTCCATCATGTAATTTTGAACTTCTTCTGACCTTCTGATGGCTACAATTGGGAACAAATGTTTCGCAAGGAAAACGTTGGTGGCTCTGCATTTGTGAAACAGACAGTGCTTAAATTAAGTAGTCTTTGCTTTAGAAGACATCAGATGCATTGCATGGGAAAAAATACCAGCCCAATTTTGCTTTCATATGCACCAAGTATAATCATAGATTTAAAACCCTACTGATTTAGAGCGTGTCTACTATGCTGTAGTCAAAGTGTCTGGGACTGGTGCAGACAAATCAGTTCTCTAGGTGTAAATTAGCTATCCAGGTCACTGACAGCAGGGCAACCACTGCAGCACGGATGTACTTAAAGATACTAACCAAGCTTTTAATGTAAGTTTTGCATCCAATGGTAATCTCGGTATTGCTGGAGTTACATTATTTATACAGCTGAAATAATTGTCTTGATTAAAGCTAGGTTGCTTGTATCTGCTCAGAGGTGTAGACACATCTTTGAATACAGTGTAAGACACCCCTATTGGTGAGTTTACAATAGGCAAACTAATGATAAATATTGGGCCACTATTTATCATTTCCTTTGTTCACATGAACTGTAAAAAGCAGTTTGTTAGTGACTTAAAAGTAGGATTCATCCAACATATCATTTACCAGCTAAGGTTAAGTATACAATCTAACCCTGCTACACAATATCCTTTTTCTCCATTGAGAAAACAGAGAGAAACAAGCTCCTTCAGCAGGCAATTCCTCACAAACAAGGATAATAGACTAGATACTTAACTTATCGATATCAAATGTTTGTGACTGAAAGAGTGCAGATATGACCTGATATAAGACGCCACAGAGGATAGAGTTCACTGAGTTTAGAGCTCAGAAAGTCATCTGTTTCTGGTTGCATTCTCATACTTTTAAAGGGAAAAAAATAAAATAAAAATTGTATAAAGACTTTATCATCTGAACATTAGATTGTGACTATTGTAGTTCATTTTGGACTAGCAAAACAAGAACAGAGTTTTTATTTCAATATATTTGTAAGTAAATATATAGTATCATGTCAACCATACAAATTTTTAATAGCCTCCATTATGGTTGGACTATGAAAGGAATGAAAAGATGCTGCTTATTAATCAAGAGAAATAATGTAAGGAACTCTTTTTTTGTTCTCCATTTTTTTTTCCCTGGTGAACAGCAGCAGCAACAACAGCTTTTAGGGGAGCTGTGGTTTTATTACTGCTGAAAGCTGCTTCCCTAAAATGAGCTAAAATGACAGTAAACGATTCCAGTAGGGCAGCTCAAAAACAACAACAACAACAACAACAAACACTCTTTGTCATGCTGCTCACAAAACTACTGTGTTGGAAAAGCTTTTCACACACATGCTTAAAAGTTATTTTAAAAAAGTGTACCACTTCCACCCAACTTTAATTTCACAACTTGACTGGCTGGGATGCCTCAAGTCATTCTTTGGAAGCCTTGAGAGATAATATGCAATTGGCAAGAATATCAGTATGTCTGGAGCTTGACAATAGAAAGCATAAAATAATAGAGCCTGGTGAGCCTAACTATTTCAGCCTTATCAGATGTAGGAGAAGCAAGGCTTTACTTAGGGCCAGACACTCTTTTCCCACCCCCTGGGAGAATAGCCAAGGGAAAGCAGAGTTTCCACACAGAAAGATGACAGTGGCTCCACAAAGTCCACCACTGCATGGCAGAACCAGGTTGAACTGGGTGGGCAAGGTGGCTTCCAGTAAAGGCAGCTGTAGGTCCCCTTGGTGGCCAGCTCTCTCCATGGCAAAACACCCCGCAGTACACTGCAGCACTCTGCTGCCCACCTCGCTGGGCATATGAACTTCCCAGTTCTGCAAAGGATCTTCACAAATTTCTTTCTTAATGTAGGAGGAATCAGTGTTGTCAAATCTGGGTCTTTGGGGTGCAAATTGTATTCAGTCTTGTCCAACACAAAGTGCCAGCTTGGCCTTCCAGCAAAGCGTAGCCAGAAAGACTTATTTAGACAGAAAATATTCCTGGTGCTTGCTACAGTACAAGCTAATAGGAACCATAATGCAGAAGACTGTGCAGAATATCTTCAAAGACTGAGCACAGGCACTAAGAAAAACGATTGTGTGAAACTATGTAACAGTGTCATCTAGTGACTCTTACCATAATCTTATTAACCAGACATTGCAACCAGCTGAAAGGAAAGCCGGTTTTCAGCTGCCGAAGTAGGTTGTGTCCATACTCTGCTTTGATACTCACTTTCACCTCTGGCAAAGTTTCACAGGCAAACCGAGTGCCCACACACACAAATGTGTCATTTGCAAACGAGTATCTGATGAGCACACAGCCATCCTTTACTGCAGATGTGGAAATCTTAGTGGAATACCAACACTGAGCATGGTGCAGGTCCTGTCTTGTGTCAGGGAAAGCATCTGTCATGATGGTGCTGAAATGCAGCTCATGTATATACCACCTAGGGAGACTCCTTTGAACTCAGTCCTCCATGTAATCTGCAGAACATTTTGCAAGGTCCTGCAGACCACCAGGGAGCCTTGGACAACAGCTTAGTAGCCTCTGGTGGAAGCAACTGTGGTTACAGGGAGGCTATTTGACTGTTTTCTTTTTTCTTTTTCTTGTAAACATCTGACCCTAACACCAAGGAATATATACCTATAACTAGGGACTAAACTCTATACCATACCGCTTTTTTTCCAAACATGTTCACTGAATGGGACCTAATCCATTCACAATGCTCATCGGAGCCCTTTAGCATGACACCAGAAGAGACTTTTATTTTGTTCTTTCTTGTTTTCACTCTTGTCTGAAAGTCTGTTTCCCACATAAGGAAGCACATAACAAAGACCATTAATAAAAATGAAAAAGCTAAACTAATATATCGGATTTTTTCCTTTTTAGAGTTATGAAGCTCTTCATATAGTGCAATACTTGCCAAAGAATACAGTTAAAGGCATGAGCATTTTGTTATACTTCCATTATAATTAATTAAACTGTCAGAAACATTGTCCAAAGAGCATTCAGTCTGACAAACTTGGAAAATCTGGAAAATGTAATGCAAGGGCGACACTTGTCTGTAATTTCTGTTCCAGTTTACAGGGGTATAACCTGCACTGAAACCCTTATTAACAGGGAAGGGAAGGGAAGGGAAGGGAAGGGAAGGGAAGGGAAGGGAAGGGAAGGGAAGGGAAGGGAAGGGAAGGGAAGGGAAGGGAAGGGAAGGGAAGGGAAGGGAAGGGAAGGGAAGGGAAGGGAAGGGAAGGGAAGGGAAGGGAAGGGAAGGGAAGGGAAGGGAAGAGAAGGGAAGGGAAGGGAAGGGAAGGGAAGGGAAGGGAAGGGAAGGGAAGGGAAGGGAAGGGAAGGGAAGGGAAGGGAAGGGAAGGGAAGGGAAGGGAAGGGAAGGAAAAGTATTGCTGGTTGGGTGTTTTTTTTTCATACACCTTCAGTTTCAAATCACATTCACCCCCTTCCTTTTCTTTACACAGTACTGCTTAAGTGCTTTAAGCATCACACATCAAAACGTTATATAAGCTTCCAGAGAACTAGGCACAAGCTTTGTCATTGGTTTGATAATGAATCTCTCTGATTCTGCCGTGAGCTCAACACTTGAAATTAAGTTGAATAGAAAGATGAATGTCTTCTAGTTTCAAATTTTCTCATATGAGGTTCACACATAAGATGCACTTGAAGATCTGGCACTTCTAATTAGACACCATCACAATAAACAGCTCAACACAACAAGCAAATTGGGACACTTTTTTTTTTTTTTCTCATAGAGTAGTAACACCTTGTATTCAGGCTAATCATAAAGCTCTGCTCACTGCCTTGGTTGGTCTCTGATTTGATTGGCTGGAGGAGCAGAATCTCAAACCTTGCTTACAATATGCAGCTTAATGTGCCAAACCTGCACACACCTAATGTGTCACACACTGCAGTGATTCATCCAGGCTAACAATATTGAGAACTGAGCCCTATTGTGCCATGTAGATGCAATAGCTCATTCAGAAATAATTCAGCCTAACACGTCATTGTACAAAGTAGATGTGTTCAGTGTGAACAAATGGTGCTAGCATCTGATGACCATGTCTGTGCTTTTGGTGGTATCATCTCACCTCCTTCTTGCAACTAGCTGTAGACTACAACTAGTTCTAACTGGCTCACTGTTGGCAGTCCTACCAGAAAATTAAAATAAAAAAAAAAAAAGAGAGAGAGAGAGGCAAATAAAGTAATGATTCTGGAACAAGGTTAAGGCAAATTAAAGGAGGAAAGGGGAAGAGAGAAGTTCCCAGATATGTGAAGGAGGCTCTTGGCTTGCATTTAGAAACAGAGTTATAAGCACTTTTCCTTGCCAAAACAGACTTGGAAGTATATAACAAAAGAAGAGAGGAGGGGTGGGGGTGTGGGGGTGGAACTAGCAGTATTTCATCTCAGAAAATCCCCAAACCTTCTTTCTGTAACGTGAATAAAATTTTCCTAGACCTTTCCTTGTTTTTCTAGACCTGATTCAAGGGGAGGATTTCCAAGGATCCTCCACTGGGCACAGGAATAACTCCCACCAGAACTGAATCATCACAGCCTGTCCCCTTGAGGAAGAGGAACTCCAAAGGTAACATAAGTTGTTCTCAAGTTCCTCTCCTCATGGTGACATGAAGGCCAACACTACCGGCTCTTCAGCACAACATCTCAGGACAGCTCATGTCCAGCAGTCACCTTGTGTTCCTCATTGACAACACTCCTGATTCCTGCTTTCTGACATTGCTTAGACACAGCTCTTCCTTTCCCAGGGTTTATTTGCCCATTCTTTCTTTTTCATTTTCACACACCCTTCTATTTTCTCAGGCTTTCCATCCTAGCTCCATTCTGCATTAAAAATGTACATATTCCTTTCTAAAACGTAGTGGCTATCAGCATAGAGTATTTGGATACTTCAACAGTTTGACATGCACATGGCACATCTGAGTAAACTGTATATTTTTGTTCCTCTAAAACTCATCTTCTTTACTCGTATTCTTCATGATTTCTTTTGTTGCACTGAAATGATTGCGTGTTAGTTTTATGTTGGAACAGGAATAGGTTTCATTTATTTCTGGGGCACACAACTTCAAGGTGCTTAAAAAACAGGTAATAAAAATGGAAAGAGATTCTAGTATATTAAGTCATCTTAGCCCTTATCCCATTTCATGAGAATATAATCCACTAATAATACAATGAAGATGGGAAAATATTACGGAATACTTCAGTGTATGAGTTTGGGGTACAGTTTTATGTAGGTAACACTCTTGATACAGTTGCATTTGGATTTACAAAGCACATCTGTGAGGAGAACTAGATTGACATCATTTAATTTCAAATTATTTTTTCTTCATATTTACAAAGAAAAATCAAATATATATAAATGGTGTTCAAAGAAATATATCTGATACCCTCAAAATGCTAATTCTGATTTAGAATATTTATAGCAAAATTGTGCAATATTTTGTATGTGCTGTATAGCCTTATTTGTTAAATATATATATATAATTAATAATTGACAAGCCCAATTGAAAAATTTGCAGTGGTACTGGATAAACCACCCAAGTAGTTAAATCAATTTCTTTCTGTTTAATTTTGCTATTTGTTTTTCTATCTGAGCTGCCAATTTTCTAACATATTAGAGAAGAAGTAGGAAAGTCTTTTTGATTGATAACAAGCTCAGATTTTTGTGTCAGACCAGTACAGATTTTTTTCAAAGTAAGAATTCTGTATGTTGCTCTTACATTCTTAGACAATTATTCTACAAAAATTATTTAAATGCTCTTTTTTTAGCTGCTTTGACAAGAACACCAAAACAGTTCACATCACCCTTGACCTGCAGGGTGTACATCATCTTGTCAACATATAAACAAACACATGATGGGCTGTATTTTAATAGATTCTGTAAATATCAAGATCCAATTCATCAAAAGGTTTGCCAAAGTGACAGCCGTGGGGGTTGTGGTGTATGGTTGCATTCAATGTTGTTGCAATATTGTAAGAAAATTAAGAGCTACTGTTGCTCTTTCTTCCCTATTACTGTTTTTTTGCAGCTCTGGGTTAAGCTGCAGTCTGTACATGCCAATTCATGCATAAGGGAAATATGCAGACTTCCGGGCAGAAGCCACATGGCTGGCTTTTGTAATAATCCCTCTCCTCTCTCCCCGTCTTTATCAGTCAATTCCTCTGATGTGCTGCACTCTGTCAGAAAAGGAGGCTGGGAGGAATTTATAAGCACAGAAACTCTTACTGAGGAGACTGAGCAGAGCTCAGTTTTGATAAGGTTTACACAAGGCACTGTAACTTCTCTTGGTTGGCTTCATAGCTTCATGGATTTTAAAGCCAGAAGTAATTTCTTCATCATCTACTGCAGACTATACTTCATAGCCCATTACATTTTGTCTGAGAAAATTCATGGAAGAAGGAGAGGACTGGTGTACCATGGGCAGGGGGCATCCGATGCCCCCATAATGGGAGGGGACTCTAGGGAAAGAATTGACAGGATGGCCACATCTGAAGCTGCAGAGATCATGACAAACCTGCAAGATCAGCGGCAGTCAGGCCAGGGCACAAACATCCTAGCTGTGAAATGAAAAGACAGTTTTTCTTGTAACACTTCAAACCACTGTCCCTGGCCCAATCTCTGTGGCCAATCTCTGGCCTCACTAAAAAAAAAAAAGAGAAAGCAGAGTACACCTGGACATCTGAGAAAAGATATCCCCAGCAAGTATGAAGATGCAAACAACAAGATCTGATTAGACTTATGCGATGTGCAATGGGGGAGATGCAGGCAGTCTTGCTCTCCTCATCAGTGGCCTTGGAGGTAAAGAAAAAGGCTCAGAGTTTCACAGGCTGTGAAGGCAAAGGCTCAAATCATCCAGCCCAGGGCAACAGAACTCTAAAGGACACATCTAAGGACCTTTTAAAGAGTGGAAGTAAGGTACGTGCCTCAGTGAGATATTCTTAAGTTCAACTGCTGCAAAATACAATCGCCTTCTTTGAGATACATTTGTTTAATTTCAGCTTCTAGCTGTGGAATTTTGTCTATTCCCTTCTTACCCATCAGAAGGAAAGACCATCATCTGCCATTTTGTCCCATATCTAAGTATCCCTCCAAAGAAATTAAGTCAGCTCTCAACCTTTTCTTCAATGAACAGAACATATTAAGCTCCAGTAAGGTGGTGGGTGTTTTTTTGTTTGTTTGTTTGTTTGTTTTTTCCAGAACATGACCACCTCATCAGCCATCCTGTACCATCTTTTATTTTCCCACAGTTCTCTGGTTGTGGTCCCTAGGCATAATGTAACTCTTCAAAGATATTTCAGGCACACAACACTATTCATTTTATGCAACTCCTAGCTGCCGCAAACCTTCTGCTGGAGAGGTTGGTGCCATAATGTTCATTGGGGAAGTCAGACACACTCTTTTTGTGTCAAACTAGGTCTCTCTTTTTCTTCCCTGGTGCCTTTCTGACAGACTTCTCCAGGACACAAAGTATAAGAGACTGATGTATGAATTTAAAATATTTGCCCTCTTTGAAACTCCTACCATTTTTATTTTGCTGGAATGGGGCGTAACATTGGGGTATTTTTATTCATCAGCAACTGCAATCACCAGGAAACATAGAATTAAAAAAAAATCATTCAAAAAAGGGAATGAGTAAACAAAAAAATTGTCCAGACTGGGTTCTGATATCATGTTATGTGGTTCAGAGCATCATACCATTCCAAAAACTACTGCTCACCTAAACTGTCACTGTTGCTTCTTGTCAGACTGTGATACAAGCCTGCAATTTGACATTGGGATGAAGCTCTGGGGTCCTGATCTTGGAAGATACAACATGCCTTCTGTAAAGTCCTCAACTCTACCAGCAAAGTTGAAGATGGTAAAGGAAAGCTCAGGACCATAGGGTGACATTGTGGTATGAACTTACAGCACCCAGGCCTCCATTTGTACTACTTACAAAGAGAAGTGAAGAATATTCTTACCCAACTGATTGTAGCTACGTACAGCAATTATTTTTTTTTTCTTTTTGTTTAAATAGCAAAGTGACTAGGACTTCTCAAGTCAGTAAATAACATGAAACTAAAAGACTATGTTATTACAGATTTGGCTTGTTTATATGTGCAAAACTGTACTATTATCAAACTATAAAGCATAAGACCTCCTCCAGTAGTTGCAACAGCATCATTTGCTCATGGTTTACTTGGAACCACTAAGAAGCCCTGTCGGTATTACTGTTAGGCTAGATCTCCTGCAGCTAAAGTCAGGGGAAGTCTATCTAATCTTTAAGTCTTCAGAAAAATCTATCAAGGTATTGGTCAAATAGTCACAAAAAGCTTCCCTAACAAGCACTGGACAAAGCTATGACAGAGGGCACAGAGATGCAGCTTACTCTAATTATAATAAACACTGCCTGGGTACAATGCACTCTCAGCCCATGGGCCAGTTAATCTTGCCAGACTCAATTCCTTTGGCACAGCACTGCGCTACCAGACACACTTCCACATGGCTTCCAGTCTTGCATCTGGTCAACTTAGTTGAGATAGCAAGCTTGTGCCCATTTCTGCCTGCCCATGGTTCACCCTTAGTGTGGTATCGTATTTCCTAGTGCAACACAAAGAACACACTAAATGATCTCTAAGAAAACCTTTGCATGCTCAAAAAGATTCACAAAGTTCCTTTTGTCATATTTGCAAGTTTTGATACATATTTTGATACAATATTTTACACTAGGTAAAATATTTAAATGAATCAACAAGAGAGTAGGAAAAATCCAGAGCAGGAAACCATGAGAAGACAGGGAGAAAATGATTAGTTCTGAACACCATCTTTTCTTAATAGTTTGACTTTGTGTGGGATACCCACAACTCACCATCAGACAGAGGCAGCTCAAAAAGCAACTGATAGATAGATCAGCACTCTAATGCTCATGAGACAAGTCTAGCTTGGCTTATGACAGAGTGCTGAAATTACCTGTAATCTCTGAAAACAAAGAGAAAGAATGGCAGTAATCTTCTACAAGAGACACAGCCTGAGAGAGCCTGGGCTCTTTCTCCAAACTCACTGGTACTACATTGCCTTGCTATCTTATTCTCCATTATCTTCTTCAAATACATTGTTTTAGCAGCCTGCATCTGTTTGTTGCATCAATTTTCTCCATGATCTAAAGTTCCACTTTTTCAGCCTCCGTAGATAAATGTATTTGTTGAGGAAAAGTGGAAGATAAGATACCAAGCTCTTTTATTTTTATGGTGAGACCATCAAAGAGTATGAAGGAGGAAGAAATCCAGTCAAGCTTTCAGTCTATGGCAATCTGATTCTTCGGTACTTCACTACAAAGTCTTTCCTACATAGTATTTCCTACACATCCTGCATATTATTTCTTTAAGAGATCTACCAAATAAATATCAAGGTGCAATGGTTGTCTGTAGCTTCATTTACATAAAGGAATGGAATTAACTAACAAAATATTAAAGTACACCCAGTCCAGCTTTGTCTGTGAAAAAGAAAACTTTTTTTTCACAGTTAATATGGGATGACAGCTAGAACTAGAAACGGATGCTCTCAACAGCAAACTTACTGCTAATGCTCCACATAAATTAAGATACCTTCTACACAGAAAGGAAATACCAGAATGTTTGCCCTCTTTGTACAAATCACTGAAACAAATGCACATCTTTCCAAAAATCAAAAAAAGAATTTTAATGTAAGAGCTTTTATTCTGTAGTAGATAATAAAATTATAATAAAATACAGTAATTAAAGAAGGAGTTATAAGACAAAAGTAAGAAAAAGTAAAAGGCAATAAACACCATGGTGGTCTGTAACTTCGCTAGGCTGGCCCTAATCATAAATTATTGCCAGGACGTCATGGAATTGCCTTGTCTTAACTGTCAGCATACCCAGCTGTTTTCTTCATGGGTACAGCAGTAAGTTTAAATTCTTGATGCCTGACACCCCTTAAAACAGATAATGTGAAGGTCAGACAGAGAAAGGAGCACTTTTCTTGAATCTCCCACCTACCAGTAGCTGGATGTGGGTGCAGTATGAAAGCTGTGTGCTGCCCAGCTTCAGAGAGGGATGAAGACCTTGTGCTTTCCTCTTCAGTAGCTATCATTGTTATTTCAAATTCTGATTGATCAAGTCCTGAGAGGTCTTGTTAGCTATTTCTGATCAAAAACACAGACACTACGACATGCAGGCCATAGGGTGGGAGTGAATAGCATAAAGTACAGTATGTGGATGTGTGAGATTTCAGAAGAGATAAGTAATAATGTGGAAGAAGCAGAGACTCAGAAAGATGGATTAAGCAATGAAGACCCTAATAAGTCCTTAAAGTGATCCAACTAGATAGTTGTTACATCTTTGAAAGGATGCCATCTGATTTGGCTTGGCAGCAAACAATGAAATTGTACACAAAACAGTTTTTCAAAAGTAAGGGAAAACTCTGCTTCACACAATGAGGTTAATCTCCTCTGACACTATTGCCTCTGGGATGTGTCACTTTTGGGTAATTAGGGCATAAAAATTAACATTTTATTAAATAAACAAAAACCCACAAAGGTTAAGAAAAGAGACAGACGAACGTAGCCTTTGGAGGAAAGGGAGGCTGTAGACCTCAGCCTGACCCTCAGCCATCTTTTGTTGGGAATGGCAGACCCCAAGGTCAAATAGCTACTCAGCCAGAGTTACCGTCTGAGCCCACCCAGGCTCAGATATATAGCCTACCCTAATGCATGCTTCACCATATGGCAGGCTACAGACACCCCTGAGCCCAGGCCACTTGCTTGCTGCTGGAGAACTCTCACAGATAGAAATTCACCAAATCCCTGGACCACGGATGCAATAGGTACCATTCTGCACAAAAAGGGAAATAAATTAATATTCCTAAAAGACCACCTCTTCTTCCAGGTAACTTCAATGTGATCCTGGTTTGATCCGAAGAGAAAAGAGAAAGAAATCCAGACAAGAAAACATTGATGAGTAGGTTTGAGTATCAATATAGTACCCATTTTTTCCTAAACATCTTAGTGATTACTGTGTGATCTAAAGAAATGCCAATGTTCATCTTCACTTTGGTTGTTTGGGAAAAAAAAAAAAAAAAAAAAAAGCATGATAAACAGCCTCCTAAATTCCTTACCTGACTTTTAATTATGCTGAAAGATTTACAGCAAACAAAACCCTTCTTTGTTGGGCCATGAAAAACAGATAAGGTTAAGTCCAGTGAAAAGTTTTGATCCCAACGCCAATATGAGACCTCAAGTTTCTCAGGAAGCACCCCTCTCTGGCAAAATGTAGAGCCAGAGTATGGCAACTTACAGGTTTCAGAGCAAGGAAAGCTAGGAAAGAGAACACTGTTAAAAACACAGATGAGGTCTTGGTTTGGCACATTTCACCAACTGCCCCAAAAGGTTACAGCAGCATTAAGTGGAATTTTTAAGTCTGTGGATCTTTTTGCTCATTTTCTTTAGAACTGGAGAAAAGCTAACTTGCAACCTCCACTTATTTTTTTCCATGAAAAAAACATTTTGTGTGTGTATATATATATATATATATAATTTATTTTATATTTTTTTTTCTGGAACATATCAGTTTTGCTTAAGTTTTCTGGTGATATTATTGCATTAGTTAAAAATAAATAAATAAATAAATCATTAAATGTTAGTGTTTCTTCCTGAATTTTACAAATGCATGCCATCTAGAGGCACCTAACTAACCTATACACCAGTTTTTCTGCTCTGAAATGGAGAGTGGTCCTACATCACGGAATCAAAGGATCAAATTTAAAAAAATGAAATATTTTTTCTTTGCTGTCAAATGTCAAGTCCTTCTCAGAATGTTTGCTCTGAAAGCCAAACCTCTTTTTTTTTTCTCTTTTGTCTTTTCACCACTTACAAGGAAGAAGCAAAACCACAGACACACACACAAAACTTTCTTCTTGGAATGCAGAAACCAGAATTTCCATTTCTGACTAGCTCAAATTTCCATTCAAAAGTCAGGCCACTTGACAGCTAATGCCATCAGCCACATATATTTTGTGAGATTGTTTCACTACCATCTGCTAATTCTGGACTCAATTTTTAGCAGCTGAACACAAGACATGATCTAGATATGAACAATCGTTGCTCTTAGGAAGTCCACCTGATAGGATTAAAGCCATGTTTGGGACTATCTCTCCTCTACCTTTTTATGGAATGGAAAGCTGACAATAGTAAATATATGAGTCATTTGCAAGGTAGTTTAAATTGAAGTAACTGGCAATACTTGGCAACATGAAAAAAAAAAAGAAAAAAAAAAAGAAAAAAAAAAAGGAAAAAGAAGTCTGTATGTTTAGTCCCATATATATCAATATAAGCATATATCCATTAAGGCTTTCATCATGGTGTGCAAAGAGTTAGAAACTGCTCCTCTAGCATGATATTCAAAAGAACTAGACAATATCTATTCAGCTTATCATCAATATCATTCAGCAGGCTTTCCCTCACCCAAAAACTGAGCTGAAGAAGCCTCCATGAGAGCTGCCTGTTCACCAGGAGGTAACACATCACTCACTGGCTTACTCTAACACCAACACTCCCACTTTGGTAACAGAAGTGCTGCTACACTGGTCACAGGCCTAGAAATCACTCAGATATTACAAAGCCAAGCCTTGCAAGCAACAGATGTTCTCTATTGGGCCACCTAAAGCGGAATGCTGAAGATAGTGGTATCTTCCTACAGCACCCAGTTTAACATTCATTGGACAAAGGTGTTGGGAACAGCTGTCGCAGCAAAGTTTCACTAGCCTCCACTAGAGGCTATGACCTAACCATGACCAAAGTATGTTTAGTTGTTTTTTTAATGCCACTTAAGAATGTTCTGTGATACTGTGTTAGAATTGGACGTCAGTCACAAACAACGCACAGACAGCCTGTGGTCACCTCAAAACCAACACATTTGAGAATCCAAACTGGTAAAAACAGCCAATTTAGGCTTTGGCTTTTAGTGAAACTGCAAGATTTAGGCCAGACCTAAATTTAGGTGATTAGCCTCACAGACAGTGTCACTGTTCACCACCGCTACCAAAAAAAAAAAAATAAAAAAAAAAAAATTGCAAAATTTATGTACGAGACATAGTGGGTATCTTTTGTTGTTTACCACATTAGAGGTGAACAAATGTCACTTTTTGTCCACAGTTGTTGCTGTAGTCTTGCTGGTCACAATAAAATGATTAACACAAAACCAAGGTAAAATCCATAGTTCAGAAAAACTGCATATTTCCAATTGGAAGTGAAGATGTGCTTTATTAGCAACTTTTATTAGCAACTTTTATTAGCAGCTTTATTAGCAACCTAAAAAAAAAAAAAAAAAAGCCGAGTCCATCTCATTTTTTTCCAAGTAATTGTGCATCTCATTCATCTCCTGCTTTTACTGTAGCAACAGAAATGAGGACAGAGTTCAAGTCAACTTAAAATAAAAATAGAATATAGAGAACAAAAGGGATTTGTTTGTTTTTTGCTTTTACTTTGACTTCAATAGTAAGATCTTTTCGTAAAGTAGTGGCCTAAAAATATAAGTCACCAATCCATCCTGATATAAAAGTTCTTTTGGCAGTTTGAAATATGCTAATAACCTGCCCCCTCTAGTGAATGTTGACATGACATCAGGCAAACAGTACATATAAAAAATTAAAAAAAAAAAAAAAAAAAAAGGTCTTTGCACAACTGGAAGATTAGCCCAGGTAAAAATCATGAAATCTGGCATTGCATACTTCATTCATTTTATACATGACACTTCATTTAACATATGATTTTTTTTTCTTTTTTTGTTTTCAGTTTAGGACTGTAACATATACTGAACTCATTTGATTCATTTAATTCTTCTGTTTCCAAATTCAGGGCTGTTACAGGTGAATGACATGAAGAACAAAACCTTCATATGGCCACAATTTCAGTAGGAGTTTTTCCCATTCATGACAAAACCACTTTTCTCTATCATGTAGTTCCACAGATGAAATCAAAACATCTTTAGAAATGTCTTTATGTCACTAAATTTGCTTGCTTATACACCAGCAGGTCTTTACACAAAAAGTACTAGGTTGAATAACTGTTAAAATACAGAATTTTATATATATATATATCTTGATAAATCCATGCAACAAATATGCAATGTAGTACAAACTATGAACTTATTACTTACAGATTTTTTACAAGACATAATAAATATTTTTTTATTTGATGCTAATAGTTATTTAACTAAATACCATGCACTACAGCACAGTCACTGTTAATGTAATCCTTTCTTCACAGTAAAATATTATCATTGATAAAAGTAATATATTCATACAAGGGTATGTTCAAGTCAACTGTGCATTACTGTTACTGTACGTACAGTGGCAGACAACATGCAGGTGGCTCTGCACTTCTGAAAGAATGGTTGACCTATCTTGGGAAAAAAAAAAATGATTTAAGAGTTGTGATTAAGGTGATACTGTGTTATTCACTCATGCCTGAAGACCCCATTAAATCAAAGTTCCTGGTGACATCAATGGCTATCTTGTCTGAGCAAGGACTGATTAACAACTGCAGGTTACTAGTCCTGGAAGCTCATGATCTGCATGAGGCCTGACACAAATTAGCTCGTTGCCAGCTACAACTGGACCTCATCTACAGCTTGCAAAATAATCTTCTGTAATCACCAGCATTTTAAACTTTAGCATCTGGAGGTTTTTACCATGTGCATATTGTTCATTTTCACGCAGGTAGAAAGCAGTGTGGTTTTGTGGTTGGCAGCTAGTGCTTGGCAGTTTTAGTGTATTTGTCTTAATATAGGAAAACTTCTAGAGTGTATTTGCTTTGTGACATAATGTCTTTATTATGTCTTGCAGAAATAATTGACCCAAATGAACTTACTGTACACTATATCTATTGGTTAATTAGAACTTTAAGATGCAACAAATAAAACACATTATTGACTTTTAAATCTTCAATCAAATAAATATTTACAGCTGCAATTTGCCAAAATTATTTACCTTTCAATAATGGATCACAAAGAGAATGTGTACTACAGACTCAAATGAATGCCTTGACCATCAGCAAACAAATTACAAACAATATGGAAAGAAAAAAAAAAGATAGAGAAAGAATTAAAAAAAAAAAAAAAAAAAAGCTTTCCAGCTATCATTACCATCTATAAAGAGCTGATGTAGTTCTCCTTTAAAGATATGTGATCTCCTACATTAGTAGACTCCTTGCAATGCATAATTGACCTTGAGATGGAGAATAACCTAGTGGTAGAGTGTCTTTTCTTTTAGGGAACAATGAAAACAGATATTAGAGGATGTGCCTGTTGTCAATGATCATTGCTGAAATCTGCCTATACCACACTGGGACAATCAATTTTGTAAATGATTGCAATAATCAAGGAAATTGCCTAATTTATAAATCCTGGCATACAGCATTTTAATGGATTCCTAGATTTTAATGCTGATGCTTTCAAAGCCAAATGAATTGTTGTCCAAGCTGTCACTACACAAAATGATAAAAACATTCAGTCTTGTGGGTAACTACATCTCATGGATATTCAGACCATCAAGTACATAATCACTCATTACCGAATTCTGTGATAGTTCCCAGTGGCAAAACAATATCAAAAAGCCACTGTTTCCCTTTGGCAAAGCCTTCTCTGGAACTGAAGACTAAAACCAGTCTGGTATTACTGAACAATTATGTTAAAAAAATTCCTAGTCCTCTTAGTCCAGATAAGACAGCACACTGGTTAGCTCTCTTCGTGGTATGGTATAGGTTTTTGGTTTTTTCTCCCTCCATACATAAAATAATCTTATTTCTTTAACTACCAGGCAGGTCCAACAACTTTTTGATCATGAGTCACATAAATACAGGCACCACTGATACAGAAGAAGAACAAATGCAGGGCTTGGTGCCACGGCTATTACTGTAGGGTAATTCTCCCTAATCCGCACTCAGACTTGCTCTCCATACTTAAGCCCGTTCCAGAGATGTAGTTGTACAGATTGCTATTCTCAGTTAAACCCTAAGCAATTGATTTCAGCCAATAGTGGGCTGCCAGTACTTTACTTACTGCTCAATCTCACTAACCTGACATTTATGGTGTACTGATTGGCCTCTGTCAGTGGTGGTGGTTGTAAATTCACTTTGAAAAGCTTTGTGTTAACAGCCTTCAACCAGGCTCTGAGACGAGTACGAGCAGGCAAGCTGACAATTGCTCGACCTCCTGCCCTTATTACAGTGAGTAAATCAGGCTTTGAGCCATTAGGCTGGAGCCCGAGGCCTACACAAAAAGGATTGACATGACTAAAGGTCAACCTCTGTCACACATGTGTAACAATTTGGATAATGGAATTCTGTAACTTATCTGAAAAAGGTGCCAAACGCACAGGAGGAAAGTACATGCTAGACTGAATTTTCCTGCTTTTATGTTAAGCAGACACTTAAAAGTCTGTGTTTTAAAGCCAACACATGTTTGATCCCATGAAATCTAGGGGAACAGCACATGTAAAGAAGTGGCTGAGGCAGTTCTGCAAAATACTGAGCATCATCTCCATCCTGAAAAGTGCATGCTGCAGTTTTGGCTTATCAAATATATCATTGATATACTATTGGCATCAGGTACACCGTATATTTTGGATATCCATATATCTCATTAAAATACTGCCTTTTTCATCCACATTCAATGAAAAGTCAATAGAAATAATTCACTGTTAATGGTATCATAAATTAAAAGTAATTTCATGCCTTACAGACTAGACTTTATCCAACAATGGAAATTGCATTTCTTAACAAGTTCAAATCAAAAGAGAGAGAGAGAAAGAGAGAAGAAATGGTCAAATGTTTCCAGATTTTTGGTGATCGGATCACTTTTGAACAATGTATAAAAGTAGTGGTCAAATAAGGACTGAAATGAGCTTTCATATTTGTGTTCTATGTCAATATTTTTGTGCATTATGTAATATAACCTACAAGGTGAGATCATATGCCATGGAAAAACAGTCACTGCATTATCTGGCCATTTAGATAATATGGGTTTTTGTTTTGTTTTGTTTTGGGTTGGGTTGGGTTTTACTTTTGTTTGTTTGTTTTTAGTTTATTATTATTATTGTTTTCCAAGAATACTGTGTCCATGTGTATGTTTACTGCTGTCCTCAGAATTTTTGTTTTCAGTAACAATGTTGAGATTCTGGGGAAGAATCCAACACTCTTCCCACTCCCCTCCCAAGTTTATTACAAACTTACCTACATTAAATAAGAAGCCAAACTAGACTGTTTCTGTGGCAGATGTTCTTAGGCTTATTTATCTGCTTGGGCATACAGTAAAGACCTTTGTGTACATGGAATAAATGTACATGGAAGACACTGAGATACCTGAAGATAAGGCATCTTTTCAAACATATAGGGTGTCTAAAAGAATCAACAAGTTTTAATTTTACCATCAAAGAATTATCAAATATAAATTAGCTTTTATATTTGGGATAAAAGTAACTTAAGGTTGACACTAAGTAAGTTATCTATAGCTTACAAAAGTTATCTGGAAAAATGTGATAGTAACTGATCCAGAAATACTAATGTGGGCAAGCTGCTTTATAGCAGCTTAGCACAATTTTCTTGTAAGGTACATAAATTAAAGAAGCCGATATGCTGAACATATTCTAACAACTTTCAGTTCAGTAAGCTACTGAACACAACACTGGGGACATTTCCAGTAGGTAGTATGTGCATTTGAAATCCATGTAAAAGTAAAAAATATGTTTGTTTTTTTTTAAATAGAAAGTAAATGCAAGATTTTTATACCACACAAAATCCCCAGAAAATGCAAAACAAAACAAGAGAATGGTGCCAGCTGTTAGTCTGCATAATTTAAGATATAATAGTAATATAGCTAAGGGTTTTTTCAAGCCAAAATTATTTGAATTTCATGAACATGACATATTTGAAACAGGCCTGACAAGCAGTCTAGAATACTAGATGATGGATTGCTGAGAAACATAATTTTCACTTTAATAGAACTGCGGCATGCACATAATTCTATCCCCTAGTGCTTTGCTGTAACAGTGAATTTAGTCCAAAACTACAGCCTTGAGAATTTGAATACAAATCTATCACTATAACTGGAATGAGTTCTTCATTTGAAAGGTAAGGATTCCCTCTGCAGATTAATTTGTACAGAAGTGCACGGCACTGCTGTACAGACTCTGGACAGCATATGTCCCACCAAAATGCCTGTTCTAGGTCCGGATGAAGTCAAAGGCACTGTTTTCTTTGACTTCAGCTGGGACACAGGAAGGCCGATAAGTACCCACATGGTACTTTATTAAAATGACATGCATACTTTCTATTAATGCCAGTTAATCCTATCCATGTAAGTGGAAAATTAGTAACATAGTTTTACCATGTTGTAATTACTAATGAATACCCTGCTGTATGTACATTTTGAACGTCCCTGTAAAAGATGAAAAACAAAACAAAACAAAAAAATTTGGAAAATCATTTCTTAAAAATAAATAAATAAATAAATAAATAAAATAAAGTCAAGTTAAAATAAAGTGTAGTAATTTATTTGACATTCTTGAGCTATTCCAAGAAAAAGACTATTTGATCTCTGGCAATAAACAAACAAACAAGCAACAACAAAAGACAAAAAAAAAAAAAAAGCAAACTGTTTATCAGGCAAATGAAGATAAGGAGACTGAAAGATTCCATCTTTTGATACATCTGTCAGTAAAACTTCTCATCTAAACTATATTTTCAGGGGAAAAGACCATTTATGGTTTAGCTGTTTCCAGAATTCACAGTTTAAAGTTTACAGCCTGAAAAATTTTGACTACTAAAATGCATATGTCTTTTAAACTTCTATATTTTATTCTAATAGATTTTTAAATGTATATCATATACATTCCTTAAGTCTACTCTTATTAAATTTTGATGTTAAACAGAAAGGGGAAACCATGTGCAACTAGATTAATTTATCTCCAGGGAATAAGGACACATTAATAATTGAGATAATGTTTTCATATATGTTGGAATCAAGTGTGCCTTTTCAATTCTTTATTAGAAAACACATTAGGGGAAAATTATCTCATTCTCATCAGTAAGACCTAATTGCTGAGAAAGTCTCTGTTTTCTTTGCAATAACAAAAGGATTGTTCTCATTACTTCAAAATGAAAAAAAAATAAAATAAAAATGAAATATTATCAAGCAGCGCTGGAATAAATGCCTGTATTACCAAAGAGAATGTTTACTTAATACACCCAGTCCTGTTTTTGTTTTAAACAAATCAGAGTTTATTGTATTTTTATAAAATACAAGCAAACTCTGGATTGGATAGAAGTGGGCCAAAGGGGAAAAAAAAAAAAAAAAGCTACAACTGAAAATGACTAATATTTTTGGCTTTGTGAAGAACTGATCTTTCTGTAAGTTATAAAAAAATCATCTTGGCTGATTGCTAGAGAGCTCTACAATTTCCCATGAACACCCATAGGTGTCGAGGCCTGTTGTGAGGTAATGGAACGGTATGTAATTTACTCTGAATCGCTGTACGTTATGTTATATGGATTACATACAAAGCAAACATTGAGTGCATGGTGGGAACGCTTGTGCAGACAGACTGAAGCATATTTCCATAGTGTTGAACTATACATCAAATGCAATGTTTCTGATGTTTCCCACAACAAAGAAAGTTAAAAAGCCACCAAATCAGTAACTATGCTTAAAAGACTTTGCAATAGCCACTCTATTTATCTCGTGTACACTGAAAACTAAGAATTATAAATGAAAACAAGCAACTATCAACTTTACTTTACAATGTGGAGACAAAAATAAATATTACAACGCTGTTAGGGGTACTAAGAAAGATATGTCTCCTCTATGAGGCACATCAAGACCTAATGTTGAATAACTGAACCGCACGCATACTTGTACTAGAAGCTATCTTGAAAAGATTGGTTGAAAAGAACTGACTAGTCACAACTTTATAAAGGGACAACAGTGGAACATTCCTTTAACGTTTGTGGTGATTTAGTCTATGTTCCTATACTATATAGACTAAAAGAGTTATTTAAGCGCATACTTTCTATTGCTTGTATTAATTTTCATAGGTCAGTTTTGTAAACACCCACACACACTTTCTGCTTTCTTTTACTATATTTTCCTTTATCAAACATTTGTTCAGAAAAAACATACTGAATTGAAAGTCAAAATAAATGAGAAATGTCGAAAGCTTTATGTTTAGCTAATGCTTGGGCTGTATTTTTCTTTGCTAACAATTTTTGGCATTAGCAGAAATAATCTGTGACCATGACCCACAATAGCTGCCCCCTAAAAAAAAACTGAATTTAATTTTTATTTTGAATATAATTCACTTAAAATAAACACACACTCACTTTTGATAGCCAATGGGAAATCTGTGTTGTATATTAGGAACAGACGAGCAATTCCACATAAAAACTCAGCTGACACCCACCGGTGACCTGAATCTGGCACATACACCAGTGCTGTGTCTTATTTTCACTTGACATCTTTTTCTTCTTTACTTTTGGCTCTACCCCTCTACCCCCATACCTCTTTGATTTTTTTAAAACAATTTAATCTGAAATTAGACTAAAAAATTCTTGCCTAAAAAAAAATTAAAAAAAAATTGTAACTTAACTTGCGTAAAACTGATTCATATGGAATGAATTTTTAATTGGTAATGTAAACATTTAAGGCTAACATAAAACTTTCTAACTCCATATATTTTAGCTAAACTTCAATGTTTTTTGTAAGCTAATGATGTGGCAAGCTTATTTTATCATTGAACATTATGTTAAATAACACAGCTTAAACCGCAAAACACCTCAAATATAATAAAGGCTCCAAAGTCATTACAGAGTTTCATTAAAAATAAAAAATAAAAAAATAAGAACATATAATCACCACGGTTTGGTAGAAATAGATTTAAGCCCGATTTGTGAATATCTGATATACAAGAGAAATACAATCTCCACTGAAAGCAGAAAAAGCCACCCAATAATTTCAAGTCATCCCATATTTTATGGAATACATTTAAGTGCACTCCAGGACTGATCTTTTACTCTTTAATGTGAAACTCTCTCACTGCAATGACTCTTGTGGGCAAATACTTTTAGACAAAGCCCCTAATGTGCTATTACTGTTTGTTTGCACATAGGAGATGCACAGGAGTTCCTATTAATGGAAACAGGTCACAAATATTAGGTAGCACGCAAAAACAAAACAAAATGATGAAAGGAGGTGATCATCAGTTCTAAAGAACTGACAAACTAAATATTCGCAGGTTTTCTGTGAATACTGTACAAAAGAGTTGGCTCTACAACATCAAATATCTTTTAAAAATATATTCCTTTTAACTACATTCCCACTGCAGACAGCAGAAAGGCTCTTTGCGTCTTCATGGGTTTCTTGCCGGGTTTCTAAACAGCCAGCATGTCCCCTTATTTTCTGGAGGTTCTGATTTGGTCTAGATGAGTAAATAACATCTGTAGATCTATGGGCACATTTCTACTGACTCTCCATAGTGTTACGCTTGAAATGAGCAGGAGCTGTGGCTCTAGAGAGGACTTAACAGAACTAAGAAATGACTCCTTCCAGCACAAAGCAAAGAAATGACAGCAAAAGAATAGGTAGACGGGAGGCTGTTCTTATAAATTAGAAATACTGACACACATAAGGATTGCACTTTTTCCTTGTTAATTATCATATCTGTGTGTAAAATAAGCATATGTTGCATTTTCTTTCTAAATTGGCTTTCACAAGACATTGTTGTTAGCTTTTGTGTACAAACAATACCCGAGCATGAAAATCCAGTGCTTCACTGGAGACAGTGTACATGGTCATGATCAGTAATAGCCATGTGTATCCCCATACAGCCAAAGGAATACAGTGACCTCTTCTGCCAAACCACAGCAGATTATTTAGAGTTTGTTGCTAAATAAACCAAATTATCACAGCCTGAACGTTTTCGTATCAATTATCACTGTTGCTCCCTCTAAGATAGTGACAAATACAAAACAAAATGCCAGCGCAAAGGGCTTTCACACTCAGGCACTGAAAGCACCACTAGGGGAACTCATGGTCGGTGCAGGACCAGAGCTGAGCTAAATCACAAGCTAATCGTGAGCAGCAGGGCTGTGGACGAGGCTCCTGCGCTTCTCTCAGCAGCACTGTTGGACTGCCTGGGAGCCACAGCGATGCTGCGGTGCAGCACCTCAGCCTGCACGCCATGCTCAGACTGAGGGGATGCATGAAGCCAGGACTGCAATCCGGCAACTCCTTCGGCCCTTGTTACGCAGGCCAAAATATGAAGACCACCGTTTGTTGTAACCTTCAGCCTTCTCTGGCTGTGTCTCTGTGTGCCATAGCAGAGCATTGGCCATGATCTGCTCTTGCCATGCAAACCAGCTGGAGCCCTGAGGTGCCCGCCGGCCTCCCGGGTACCCTCAGCGGGTTGGGGCTCATGTTGCTTTGCTATACTTTCAAACCTGCTGTGTTGGCTGACTGACATTTTTGCCTCATGTATTTGCTTTGGTTTGTTTCACCGTGTAAAACTACGCTAGTTCTACATGCAATTACACTCAACATCTGTTTCAAAATAATCAAGTTTGACAAGGAAGGAAAGACAACGACTTACTTCCCAGAGATGCTGAGTGTTCCTGATGGCTCCCGCTTGGACCTTCTCCGGCAGGAGCAGGACTCCCTGGAAGGGCCCGATCCAGGTGCCCTGCTGGATCCGCTGCGCCGCGCAGATGCCGTAGGCCAGACCAGGCACCGTGCTGGTGCACAGGCACACCTCCCGCGGCAGGTCCCGCAGCCACTCAGGGATCTCGGGCGGGGGGGCCGCTGCTGCGGCACTGCTGGTGCCCACCAGACGCCGCAGGGAGTGGAGGGGCCCATGCATGGGGCACTCGCCATTGCGGTTATCGGCACACATGTCACACCCTGGGAGGCAGAGGGGAGAACGTTGTCAGCGCCAAGGTCACGCCAGTCCCTCTGCTTTGCCTGTGACTTCATGGCCACCCAGGACACGTGTGCCCCGTGCCCCTTCATGTGGTGCCTCGGCCTAACCTTGCCAAGCCCTTAACAAGAAATCCCGAAGGCTCAGCAGAAACCCCGCAGACATTTTGCAAGCATGGTGTGTTCACAGACCTGTCAAGACTCTTTCATCCCGACACAATTTCTAATTTTTTTTTTTTTGATGAACAGAAGGGCCATTTAAACCACCCCAGTGCTGTGTTTCAGAGAGGCATTTAAAAACCCACTCTCAATGTCTTGCAAGTGTTCCGCATTCGCCTTACCACAGCTCAGCCCAAGGGTTTAATTGGAACGGGATTTAATTTCATCCTTACTTTGAATGAATGCTCTAATTTTTACATTGACAGACGTGTGCGTGCATGTCTATTCAGAAAATAAATTAAGTAGAACCTCATGAATGACAAGTCAGAGCATGCGTGCATGTTTACTTCCTTATAAGTGAATCTAATCTCAAAAATGAAATTATGTAGCAAATATTGCTGATCCCTAGCGCACATTTAAAAAATTTTATTGAGCTGGAACGCATGCTCTTTGCCAAGCTGAGGTAGCTGAGGCTAAGAACGAGAACAACATGTCTGGTTTTGTGAGCAGCTCCCATGAAAAAAAGACCCTTTTGTAAAAAAATGTTAATTTCTCTAACTGGGTTAGTAATGGATGGTGTTGCTGTATTTTGGGAAGATCCAACTGTGATTTCTCTTTTCTGAGCAAGGGAAATTTTGGTAAAATGTTTCCGTTACACAATATTGAACACGCCATGAATGCACAACTTCCAGGAAAATGTTTCGTGCTCAGGAAACCCATTTCTCTGGAGGTATGCTGAGTTAATATAACAATAAATCCATTGAAATAGGTTACCGTCTTCTGTACATTTCACTTTTGTATTACAGGAAAGGTTTTCGTATAAATTTATCTCAGAAACACAAATAAATGGGGAAAACAGTAACTACACCGTAATACTCATGTAGCAATTCCTAGACCTTTCCCCTGACAACTTTGTACTACTGCATCCATTCTTATGAAAATAAGAAACAGTATTCACTACAGAAGCAGGAGGTCCTTGGCCTAAGCCACAGAGTTAGCCTTGCTAGATTGCCTGTAACCACAGCCTCGATTCTCAGCAGGACTGATTCAGCTGTCCTTCTTTCCAAGGTGGAAAGCTACACACAAAAGCTGGTTTCTCTCAAAACCATCATGCCTTCCTCATCCAGGAGGCATACTGCCTTGCCCTGCACCAAGCTGTGCAAGACCTCAGGGGGAAGATTTGCAAAAGCATGGGGAAAAGGTTCCCAGCTAGACCAGAGAAAAGATTATTATGCAGCAAATATTCCTACAGACATTCCCAGGCATGATGAATAAAAGGCAGCGAGTATATGTCGGGTGTTTTTGTGGTTGCTGTTTCTCTTGTTTCCACAGCTAGTTTGGAAACTGGAGTATCACCGCAATATCTCTTCTTTCCTCTTTGAAACCAGCGATCAAGAAACCCTGTGTTTTTGGCACATGCAAAGATCACAGAGGCTGCACTAGACTTTGGCACACCCAGATCACACAGGAAAGGATCCCAAATAGGAAAAACAAAACAAAACAAATTGGCATGTGAGTGCATGTTAAGCAAATCTGGCATCTTACCATGCAAGTTAGAAAGAAAACATCTGACAGGAAAACTGAGGGTTCAGAGAGAGGATGTCTGAGCATGATGTCAATTAGCACCCAGGGCAAGCCCTTGAGTCCGACCTGCTTGCACTGTTTGGCCATCTTTTGCATGTGTAACTCTCCTCCCAACTGACTGATTATTAATGGTTTTTTTGGAGACACCATGTCTCTGTAGCAACTTACGTTAAACATGCTAAGGCATCCTCATGGCTCCATTCAGGCAATTTCAGTGTCAGCTTCCTGCATCCTACCTCCAGATATGCAACATCTCTCCTGCACACAACTTGTAGTGCCTGCCCAGAACAAGGATTTCTTTGCTTCATGCTGACAATACGTGTAAATAATATACTTAATTTCTATTTCTTAAAGGAAAAGAGATTAAGAAATTTAAGAGAAGTATAAATGAACTCCATGTCACTGTCATTTACCCTTGCAGAAAGACACACATAGTGATATTTATTTTCCACTGTCTAAAACACTGGTAATGTCTTAATGCTTGGCAGCTGCAGTATCTTATCTCCTGCTGTGCTCCTTTCCCTTTGTCCTGCCAAGCTGAAAATTTGGAAAACAGGACATCTTCTGAAACTGTTTTGTCTTACGGCTTGCTGTTGAGAGGCAGGGAGCCTGTCCTTAGACTAAGCAGTACTGAAAGTCTTCTAAGTTGCATGCTTTATTCATCTATCTCCAGTTGTTACTGAATTTTAGAAATAGTCTTTTAAAAAATCTCATAAATAATGCAACAAGTGGAAGCACTACTGGACTTAATTTACCTTGTCTTAATAAAAAGCCAGCTTACGTCTTTTTCTTGTTCCATGAGTTACTTTTGCCTACTGATACTTGGAAGGCTTTGATGTAAACACACTTTCTATAATGTTTTGCCACCCATCTAAGTACAGTCCATCTAGAGAAACCATAAGAGGTAGGTTTCTTAGCCTCACACAACAAGGGAAGGAAGTCCTTTATAAAAGCAGCCTCCATCTTGCCCAATTTCCTGCCTCACAAAAAGGATCAAAATCATCCTTCATGAGCAATGCAAAGTAGGACATCATACAGTGCAGCAATGTGCTAAACAATACATGGAAAGGAAAGGTTGTTTGTTTGTTTGTTTGTTTTTTAAAGAGAGCTGTGACCCAGTGGCTTCCTAAGATCAGGGCTCCAGTGGCACTGCAAGAGTGTCTGAACCTGAGGACAAGTGTTGAGATCCAGATGGATGCAGGGAGCTCGTGTAAAATGGACACAGTTGTACAAGCGTTAGCTGTCTGGGGGCTCTGCCACACAGAGCAATGAGGAGAGTCATGCCATGCTCTTCCTGCTTCAGCCTTGGAGAACATCTATATGAGCACGGACCTCACCCAAGGACCTCAGGAATGAATACTTCCACTGGCTGTAGAAGGTTCAGTCAAGCCCCAGACTAGTAAGAAATGTGAGAAAATTGAGGGATTTGCTGAAAATGGAAAAATTGAGGAGGACTACAGTCAGAGCATAGCGTCTCCAGACAAAATAAGAAGAGATAAAAAGTAAAGTCACTGGGAACACGCTATTGCGGTCCCTAATGCAGCCAGACTCTTTGGAAGGAGATCAGTTTTTTACTTTCTACCTTCACGCTCTATAGATAGGAGGATTAAGGCAAGGAAGAAGCAAGAAAAAAAAAAATGATTTCCTAGTGGAGCTGTTTGGTATGGCTCTTTTGGGGAGAGTGCAATATGTTGTTGTTTATTTGCCTCCATAAAAATGAACATGGTGTAATGCCAGCACTATAACTCTGTGTGAGTATTCTTAAAAGTACTATACTCAAGCAAAAAGGGAAAGGACACAACACTTCCACCAAATATGACTCTAAACGCTCTCCAACCTAAATAACACTACTACTGCATATTTTAAAGGAAATCTGAGAGGAGAAAGCTTTTGTCAGTAAAAGGTAGAGTCCAACACAGTGTTTAAACCAGCAAGCCAGCTGTAACAATAAATGAAGGAAATACATTTTTGTCTCGACAATAATATGCTTCAAAGTGCAGTTACACTGGATACCTGCAGTTTGCTGGTATTAAAGGAGGGTGGCCTCTGACCCTCTGCTCCATAATTCACTGCAAGCGTGCAGGTATCCAGTGTTAAGTGGCCATCATTTCACACGGAATTACTCACTCACAAAAGTAAATCACTGCCGCTGGCCCTGCGCCCCTGCCTGGGCCCAGGTACCCAGCCAAGAAGGAGGGTGGGCTGGGTGAGGCAGCCCCCTTCCATCTCCCAAGGGGCTTTCCTGCGGACGGCGGCTTCCTCGTGCCTCAGTTTCCTCACCGAGGAGCTGAGATTAATGTACCCTCACGAAAAGACCCGTCGGGTGCCCGATGCGAGGCAGTCCTGCGGGGACGGGGCGCGGGCACGCGTTCCCCTCCGCCGTCCTCTTCCCTCAAACCTCGCTTTGTTCCCTCCGTGCCCGCTCCCGACGGCGGGGCCGAGCCCACCCAGACCCAAAAACCCTGAGCCCCGACCCCCGGGCCCCAGACCCTGGACCCCGAGTCCCGGATTCTGAGCCCCAGACCCCAGACCCCGGACCCCGGCCGCCCCCGCCCGGCTCCTGGCCCCGAGCCCCCCGCCCGGGACTGGCAGGGACCAGGCGAATCCCTCCGGGTCGCCCCGCGTGTGGTGGGGAGGGGGACGGGGCCGTGGGAAAGCGCCCTGCTGGCAGAGTGACTTTGGGGCTATTTCCCTCTTTTTGCCATGCGGGCGGGGGGCAGGCTGCGGGAGGAGGGCTTGGTTTTCCTCGGCTTCGATTGAACGCGTGAATGAATTAAATTTCCGTGTCAGGTATGAGGAGGGTAGGAGAATATTGTGTGTAGATAAACCTTGCCACCCCCTGCCCCTGAGAGACCCCCATATACAATGTGGAGATGATGAATAGGCTCTGGGAGAGGAGATCGAAGTTCAGTCCGCACCGGCTCCACTCTCTCCTACAAAACTATAGGGCAATTAATTGTGGCTTGTCCCCTCATCCTTCATCTCCTGGTGGCACATATCGATGGAGATTACTGCTGATGGACCATTTTATCACCCTAAATAAACAGTCACCACCTTCTCTAACCTCAATCTAATATATGGCTATCTGCTATGTTTAAGGGTGCTGGGTAACTAATGATGTAAAATAGCTAAATCATACAGGTTAGCAGCAGTCCAGAGGAGAAAAATATATAAATAAATAAAAATCCGAATATTCCCCGCACCGATCCACCTCGCAGCGCCTTACCCGCGCACCGCTCTCCCCGTGAATCGAGCAGGAAGACAGGCGCAAAAAGGGAAGGACCGCGCTGGCATCTCGGCGTTACACCGCGCGCTCGCTGCGCCGCCAGCTCGGTGCCTTCCAGCGCAGCCGGAGGAGCCAAGGGGCTTGTGAAAGCCCCTGTCCCGAGAAGGGGGCCCGGCCCCCGAGCCCCCAGCCCGGCACACCCGCTCCTGCCCAGGGCATCTCCCTGTGCCCCCGGCAGTCACCACCCGCAGCCCCCGGCCCGGCTCTCCGCACGGTCCCCTTTGCTTCCCTGGAAGCAAGAACCCCAGGCACTAATTAGTGAGATATATTCGTATATATATATATGTATATATATATATATATATATATATACATACAAACATTATTTTTTTTCTAACTAACGCCCCTTTCAATTTACAGCAATTACACTCGCACGCTCGACCCGCAGCCCCCGGCCGACCTCTCCCACCGCCGTGCCGCCTGCACTGACGCCCGGCGGCGGGGGCAACGGGCACCGGCGCCCACCCGTGTCCCCCCCATGACCCTCCACGACCCTCTCCACAGCTTTCCCGGCGCCGGGGCCCCGCCGGGAGCGCTGCGAGCTGCCCGCGCTGCGCTGCGGCAGGTCGGGGGTGGCTGCAGGAGAAGTTTTGGGGAGCCCCTGCCGAGAGGGAGTTAAGCCCGTGAGGGAGCGGGGAGAGGAGGATTGCTCCAGAGGGGAAGGGGGTGCATGGAGGGGGAAGTTTAGGAAAGAAGGGGACCGAGGGAGCTTGCGGCCGGCGCCTCTAAGACGAAAGCCCGAGGAGCGGCACCCCGGGGTCACGGCGAGCAGGGGCCCGACCCGGAGCCGATCGCTTCTCACCTCACCTACTACCCGTTTCACCTCTTTTCCCTCGTACGAACACCCCCAGAGCAGCACGGAGAAGGAGCCAAAGCGGGGGACAACCACCCCGGCTGCCCGCCGCCCCTCGCCGGGCACCCACGGGTCGCCGGCACCCCGTGCCCCCCCGGCCGGACAGGCAGGCCGGCACACTCTGCTCTGCTTTTCCCACGCGTGCGTGCGTGGGAGCCAGTGTCCCCGAGTGATCCCCGCGGTCCCTCCTCGCCGGGATTCTGCTCCTTCCTCTCCCGGGCGTGAGAACGGGCTGCCCCCAGCAAATGCACCTGGCCCCGGCAGGCTGGGGCGCTCGGGTCAAAGTTTTTACTCGGAGACGACTGGGAAGGTGTTGTAGAGCAAATGACCCCTTAAAACGGCCCGGTGACAAGAGTTTTTGGGTCTCACGGCGGAAAAAAGCCACAGGCCGCCCCTGCAGCACCCAGCCCCGTCTTTTCATGTGCCCCGTCCCAGCCAGAACCGAGCCACTTTCCTTTCCGCAAGACACCTTTAACATCGCGATTGCGAAGAAACTGTGCAGACTTCGCCAGCGATTCTGCAGCATGCTATTATTCCGCTCGCTCCTTAAAAATACCCCACCCCAAATCTCCTTTTTATCTTCCTTTCTCCTTTTAAAACTTTTATCTTGCAGTTTTACGGAGCCGCTCGGAGAAGTAAAACACGTATCGTCTGAACAGCCCGGCTGGCGATTAAAAGTGCATTTCGGATTCCATTTAAGTGCGTGTAATTTATGAGCTCACGCTTTCTGCGCCCGAGAGTAGAAAATACGTTAATACGCCTCGCTGCAAGGTAAAACTAAGCGTAAAGAAGCCGCTCGAAACAAAGTTGGTGTCCAGCGCATAACGATTCGCAGTGTTAAGAAGTGGGGGAAAAATCCCCACCAAACTCTGCGTCAACTTTCCTCTTGCTCTCTAAGACTTCTGCACGGCGACCAAGACTATGCTACCATCGGCACGGTGCAATTAATACACAACCGAGTTTCACGGAAACTTTCAAAACAACTCCGCATCTGAAATGAAATTAAACGAATCCACGCTCTGCTTGGGCATGTGCTCACAGATTGCTGGTTTGGGGTGTCCTTCCTCTGTTCAACAGCCTTCCTTAAATAGGCATTTCAGGGGGCAAGGGCAACCGAAATAAAGAACTTTGAGAAACATTGTATAAGAGAGGGGGGTCTGCGTGGAAAATGTGTACGGGCCGAAGTCATGATGCAGTGTTTTAACGGGGCTAGATGCGTGTGCTCGGGATGTTAACAGCAAATCCGATGAATTAATATAGTTCGTCTAGTTATTCTCAGCCCGCGAATTACCTCGGTTGCACAGTATCAACAGAGACAGAAACTAAAGACAGGCAAAAGTAACTTCTAAAATTACAAACCTGTAGCAGACAAAGATGTTTAATATTTGGAGCGCTCCCTTCCCAAGGAAAAGGAAAAAAAAAAAAAAAGGCCAAAAAAACACCCCACACCAGCTATAATTAGCAACAACAGGATTAAACATTTCCTAACCACCAAGTGCTAAATGAATTCTGACACTCGGGCAGACGACGTCTCTCCCCCCGAAAACCAGCTTTTCTTATTAAATGACCATGTCACGCTTTTCGGTGGGGATGAAGACTAAAACTAGCGAGGTGTTAACGAGGTCTGAAAGGAAAACGATACTCCTAGATAAGAGGGGGGAAACTTTGCCCTAGCCCGACTGACGGAAACTGCAACTTTTCCCCTGCCCAGCTCGGAACAGCAGCAGATTTCTGGGCAACCAGCGCAGCCCCGGCTCTCCGGGCAGGAGCCAGGCGGCACAAGCAAGGCGAGGAAGGACCAGCTTTTGGCTGGTCCCTCTCATTATCCATTTCGGGAACTGTTTTCCTACGCGGCCCTCCGCGAGAAGTGTCCCCCCGCGACAGCCTTCCTGGTGCCGTCGGCCCTCCAGGGAAGGATCTGGGTCTCACACTGTGACCGAGAACCACAAACCAGCCCCCGAAAGCCCCGGAGCCACCCCAAAATCGGCTCAGGGCAGGGTCGAGGATGCTCCCGGGTCGTGAGCGGAGCCCCCCCAGCCTGGTCTGTCCCGGAGGGGGGAAAAGCGGAGGACGGGGCCGCGGGGAGGTGCGGGGGTGCGGGTGCGGGTCACGATACGTACGGTTGTTGGGGTCGCTGGTGTGCTGGTTGAGGGGGATGATCTCCATGCGCTGCTGCCCGTACAGGTAGTAGTCCAGCTCCTCGGCCGTGCAGCGGAACCGGGCGGCCGGGCGCTCGCCGCATTTGGTGCCGCCAGCCCCGCACAAGTCCTTGCCCTGCTGGGGAGCGGGCGCTCCCCCGGCCGGGGGCTCGGAGCTCTGCAGCGGAGCGAAGACCGGCAGCTGGGCGACGGGCAGGGCGCTCAGGCCGGCCAGGGACGCGGCCGCGGCGGCGGCGCAGGAGGAGGTGGAGGAGGAAGACGGGGTGGACGAGGAAGAGGAGGAGGAGGCGGAGGAGAGGGAGGCCGGGCGCTGGCGGAGGCTGTCAGCCGGGGGCTCGGCTCTCTCGGGCGGCTGGAGCTGGGCGAGGGCCCCGGCGCTCTTGAGCTGGCCGCTCTGCGGGAAGAGCTGCTGCCAGTGCTGCAGATAGGCGGGATCCACCTTGAGGAACGCCGAGCCGCCGGGCTCGCCGGGCTTCAGCATCGCGCTGCCTGCCTGCCGAGCGGGGGGAAAGCGGAGAGCAGACGTGAGACCCCCGCCCGCCGCGACCCCGACCGGCCCCGGCCCACGAGTGGGCTCCGGCTGCGGGAGAAGGCTGGGGGAGCCTCCCCGCAGCCCTCCCCTGCCCTTCTTCCAGCCTCGGACGGGGAAAACCCAGTCCCGAGGAGCCCCGGGGGTGCCGGCGGGGAGCGCGGTCCGGGGGCACGAAGCCTCCCCCCCGCTGTGGGACCCGTCCCTGCCCGGCCCCGGGATGCGCCCCCTCCTCCGGTCGCCTCCGGCTCCTTCTCCCTCTCCCCGCGGCGGAGAACGGCTCCCAAAAAGTTCACAAGGGGGAGACGGAGCAAACTTCGGCCCCGCGCAACCACCCCGCCGGACCCGGACCCCGGACCCCCAGGGGGGCGAGGGCAGCGCCCGCAGCACCCATGGGTCACCCGGACCCCCCCGGCAGCTCCCCCTTACCTGGGCGGGGTGCTTGGGAGCGGGCTGCGGCGCTGTCCCGGGAGCCTTGGGGGGGATTTTTTGGGGGCAGAAGGGATTTTTTTCCGTGCTCTGCCGGCGGGGCAGAGGGATGTCCTCCTGCTTCCAGGTGCCGGGGGCCGGGAGGCCGGCTAGAGGCGAGCCGCCGGGCTCCCTCTGCCGTGGCTATGCATGGCAGGCTTGCCCGGGCTGCTCGCTCGGCTCTGGCAGACTCCGGGCCAGACACGTGGGTTTTACGACAGCGCAAAATACAAGTGTGCGTGTGTGGTGTGCACGGCGGGGAGGGAGGGGAGGGAGCGGGAAGTCACCAGCGAGCCGGAGCGCAGGGCCCTTTTTTTGGCAACATCCCCCACTTTGTTCCCCCGCTCAACTTTTAAAGGTGTCCCTTTCCCTCCTTCCCTCCCCCGGCCCGGCCCTCCCCTCCTCCCCACCTCCCCACCTCCCTCCCCAGGTCGGGGGGCGCAGCGCTGCGGGCAGGGACGGATCTTACCCCCCCCCGGACCCGGCACTGCTCGCCGTAGCCGCCCGTGCGGGGAGGCGGCCCTGCTGTGCCCCGGGGGGCTCAGGGAGCCCGTCCTCGCCCCCTGCAACGTCCTCGGAGCCGCACCAAGCGCCTCTCCCCAGGACACCGCTCCCCGAGGCTGCCCCCGAGCCCCCCGGAGCACGGACCGAGTCCACCGCTCCGCCAGGTCCCTCCCCGCAGTCCCGTCCCCTCCAGACCGGCTCCTGCTCTCGTGCTCCCGGTCACAGCGCGCATCAAGAGGCGGAGATGCGACCTACGGAAATAAACTTCTCGTCCCTCACTACTTTTTTCTCTCCGCTTTGCTTCAAAACCGGCCTTTTCCACACCTCTGCTCAGCTGTTGAGCTCAGGCACCAGCGAGAATGCCACCGACTCCTCGCTTTTTTACCCCTACATCGTATGAAAAAGAAAATAATAACCACCTAGACGGGAACTATCATTTGCCTCGGGTACATCACATGTACACAGTCCCTTTTAGGACAAAACATTTACACAAAGCGTCTGTATCGTCAGGACAGCGCTCCGGCGTGGAAAAGCCCACTTTGCCAGGTGTGGAGCTCACACTTGCTCACAAACAGGACGTGTGCGCGGCTAAAACCGCTCTCGCCGTTCCCCCCGACCCTGTTCCTAGCTTATTTCTTTCCCACCCTTAATTCTCGCAGAGCCTGGGAAAGCTTCTGCTGTTTAGATTCTGTCTGCGTCTAAGGCAAGACGTTTTAGCACAATTTTGAACAGGGCTGGGGCAAAAAATGTTTTGACTGGCGTCATTTTGACAAGGTCATCCGTCATCTTCTGTATAGATTGATAACACCTAAGTTAAAGGCAAACACAACTAGGGGAAAAAAAAAAAAAAGGCGATTCTTATGTGTTATGAAGTTGGCTATAAAAACCTTCTTGATGTCTTTGATCAAGTCTATAGTGTAAGATGTACTGAATTTCCAGTCCTCTCGCTCCATTAATCCACCTTCTAAAGCTCCGAAACACCGAGATGTAGCGGGGGGACCAACGTGAGGCTCTTTCCAGCACGCCCGCTACCCAAAAAGCGCTGCAGGACATTCTTGTCTGCAAGTGGGCTCTCCTGCCTTCCTCCGTTTCCACTGCAGTGGCACGGTATCTCGTCCCTGGCCAGCTCCCTGATGGCAACAGTCTCATTCCACCTTTTCCGACTGTTTAATTTAAATTTAATTTTATTTTATTTTTAATTCGGACCTCTGCGTGGTTGTCCTTCCCATCACCGCGCACCTTTCAAAAGCACCAGACAGCTTGTAGAGGCAGCGATCTCTACAAATTCGTTTTCGCGCTGGAAAAGCGTGATGGAGCGGGGAAAAGCGCCCAGACAGCACGCTCAAGTTCATCGGCAGTGCCTGCCTGCGTGCGCCTCGGGTTGTGAACAGAAATACCCCGCGCGGGCTCATGTTGGGACTTTAAGCTCTTACCGCGTCGGTTGCCGTTTGTTTGCTGTTTTTTTTTATTTTTTTCTGTGTTTTATTTATTTATTTTTTTTTTCACAGCTTCGAGCCATCGGGCTCGGGGTCACGCCCGGCCGGGGGCAGGGGCAGGAGGCGGTGGAAGGGGCAGGGCGCCCGCCCCCGGTACCCGAGACCCAGCCGGCGGCGGGGTCCCGCGGGCAGCACGGCCCGGCACGGCCCGGCACGGCTCAGTAGCACGCCGAGGAAGGAGGAGGGCTGTAAGGGGAAGGTAAATGAGAGGAGGGACGGCGCTGAGCCGAGCCGCGAGCGGGCGGCGGAGGAGGCAGGGACGCGCCGCCTCGGGGCTGTGCCGAGCCGTGCCGTGCTGTGCCGGGCCAGGAGCTGCTCATCCCGGCCCCACCGCCCCGTAGAAGAGGGGAAGGGCTGCTCCGCACCCGCTGCCCCCGCTCCGGATCCGGCCACCGCTGACCTCCGGACCCTCTCCCCTGGCAGGCGGGTCCGTGCGCCTCGCTGCTGCCTCTCACGAATTTGTCTGCGCTCTATTTGCTACTTTTTTTTTTTTTTTTTTCCTCCCGTGGATGTGCCTTCTGTCCGTAAAGATGCAGGAGGAAAAAAAAAAAAAAAGGAAGGAAGGAAGGAAAGAAAGAAAGAAAGGAGTTTTTAACTTCTGCCTCCCCCTTCCCCTTTTACATTATTTAGAGGACGAGCGCTGAAACAAATCACACTGACCGTTTAGAAAGCGATCAAACCTTTATAAAAATCCATCGCCTGCGAATCGATTGGTGAATATTTGCTAGGAATTTGTTCAAAAGAAATAAATAAGGAGGGCAAGTGTATTAAATGCAAAGGGGGAACACGTTGGTGTTTTTCTTCATTGATTAATGACCTCTAAAATAAAACAAGCGGGAAGAAGAGCCGAGATCGATAAATTAACTACCCAAATTCATCATTTTCCCTGGGATTTTTTTTTTTTTTTAATAACCCTTAGGAAGGACGCCTGCCTCTTTAGAAACTGGAAGGTTTTATTTTAGGTTGGGGGCAGGAAAAGAGCTGAACCCCTTTTGGGACGGGATTGAATCGGGGACACCCTATCTGATTTCGTTTGACACACAATTAAAAAGTTTGCCTTTCATATTAATTAATTCTCCTGATCTGGGGAAGACAAATGGTCGGTTACCTCTGACAGGAGTCCGATAAAGGATTCAGCAGCTTTCCTTCTTGCCCTAGGCGTCTCCTCATTCCAGTTTTAAGGTCATGAGCGGCTGAGTTAATAATTCATTAATATAGACATTTATTCAGATGGGATTCACGGGGATTCACGCTCTCCTACATCTCGCACTTTGGGTTCGGTTTCCCTCGAAGGGAAGAAGGGCGGTGAGGGGAAGAGGAGGAGGAGGGATGGAGGCAGCCCCTGCACCGTGCGCTGGGAGCACGGAGCCCGCAGCGGGACCCGCCGGGGCCGCCCGCTCCCGGCCCGGCCCCAGGCACGGGAACGGCGCTGCCGCACAGGGGGGCCGCGGCCCCGGCTCCCCCGATCCGCGCTTCCTCAACCGAGGCCGGGCGCTGCCCTCCCCCTTCCCTTCCCTCTCCTTTTCTTCTTCCCCTTCCCCTTCCTCTTCACCCTTCTTCTTCCCCTTCCCCCAGCCCTCCCCTTCCCTTTCCTCTTTCCCTTCTCCTCCACCCCCCCTTCCCTTTCCTCCTCTTTCCCTTCCCCTCCCCACTTCTGCTTCCCCTTTCCCCTTTCCCCTTCCCCTTCCTCTTTCCTTTCCTCTCCCCCTTCCCCTCCCTCCACAGTTCCCTTTCCTCCTCCCATTCCCCTCCCCTCTCTTTTCACTTTCCCCTTCCCTTTACCCCAACCCTCCCCCTTCCCTCTGCTTCTTCTTTCCCTTTCCCTTTCCCTTCACCCCTTTCCTTTCCTCTTCTCCTCTTCCCCCCTTTCCCCCTTCTCCCCTCCCCTCCTTCCTCCTTTCCCCTTCCTTTCCCCTTCCCCTTCCCCTTCCCTTTCGCTTTCCCCTTCCCCTTCCCCTTCCTCTTCCCTTTCCCCTTCCCCTTCCCTTTCGCTTTCCCCTTCCCCTTCCCTTCCCCTTCCCTTTCGCTTTCCCCTTCCCCTTCCCCTTCCTCTTCCCTTTCCCCTTCCCCTTCCCCTTCCCATTCCCTTCCCCTTCCCCTTCCCCTTCCCTTCCCCTTCCCTTCCCCTTCCCCTTCCCCTTCCCCTTCCCCTTCCCCTTCCCCTTCCCCTTCCCCTTCCCCTTCCCCTTCCCCTTCCCCTTCCCCTTCCCCTTCCCCTTCCCCTTCCCCTTCCCCTTCCCCTTCCCCTTCCCCTTCCCCTTCCCCTTCCCCTTCCCCTTCCCCTTCCCGTTACCGTTACCATTCCCTAGCCCATTCCAGGCTCAGAAAGGCTCCCGGACTCGGCAGGAGTGCAGAGAGCAGACAACGCTGCCGGGGCCGTGCCGGGGCCGTGCCGGGGCCGTGCCGGGGTCGCCCCGCACCCTGCAGCGGCCCGGAGGAGCCCCAGAGGGCGCCCGCGCCCCCTCGGGCGGTGCCGGTGCTGGTGCCGGTGCCGGTGCCGGGACGACGCGGGTCGGGAGCCGACCGCTCGCTGCCTGCCCGGTGCCGGTCATAAAAGGGGCTCCGGGACCGCCCCTCCGTCCGGGGGTGCCCGGGGAAGGGGAACACCTGCCCACCCCCAGAGGGGCCCGGTGCGCCCGGGGGTCCGGCAGCGGCCACCCGGCAGATGCCAGCCAGACACGTTAACGACTTTCTGCCACTATTGACCCGATGCGGATATGAACTAGTGACCTTTGAGGTGAAATGCTCCATGGTCTATTACCAATTCCCCGAGCCACCAAATCCCCCTAACAGGCGGGTTCAGATATTTATGTCCGTCAACGGAACGAACTGCTCCAAGCAAGGCACGCTGCAAATGGCACGGCAAAGGGAATGAGTCCCAAAGACCGAGGGAAAATAAATCAGGTTGGAGTACAAATAGAGTTGAATTTAAACATGCCAAATTCGGGTGAATTTCACTCCTCCTTTCACACACAGCCCATCTGAAAACATTTTCAATTAGATAAGGATTAAGTTAACCATTCAACTGCATTTTTGTTTGTTTTAACCAAAGACATGGTTTAATACTATTCCATGATACAGTATATAGACTAAGAAAAAAAATAATGAGGTAGGATTTCCACAGGATTATGCAATTTAAAATCCATTCTCTGGGTGATAACAAGATTAACAGGCTGAACACTGACATCTTTAAGCACAGCTTTTGTGATTTCTTGGTCTCTGCATTGCTGAGTACTTGTTCATGTCTGTGTTTCACTCTATATAGTTTCAGAAATCCTCTAAGAGAGCACTCAGAAAAGCAGGTTTCCATACAGCGCCTTACGTCAAGCTTTCCAAAGTGAAAGGACTCAACATTCTGAATGCTTAAGCAGCACTGTGCGGCTACCTCAAATTGCAAAACAAGGAGAGAGAGAGAGTTTTCCTGTATTTTGTCTAAAAATAGCTCTCATAAATACGGAATCTATTAGATATGATTGTTTGCATATGACAAGAGAATGATAAGGTCTAGACAAAACTCAAGAATAGTAGCATTTCAGTGGTTAGTATTGTGAGAATGCCACAGTTTTACCATAATTTTTCTAAAAATAAATGGAAATAATGGTGGTGGGTTTTGTTTGTTTGTTTTTGTTCATTCATTTTAATTTGGGCCTAGAATCATAATCATAACTCAGAGGTTTTTTTTAACAGAAAAACCTCACACTTTTTGTTTTCCACTTAACTGGTTTCTCACAACATATACTATTCTAACAGGTTTTCTAGACCTGTATTCTAATCGTGTCCCCAATCCCCCAAGTCACCAGTGAATATATTGATGGTGAAAGGAAGAAGACTGACAGCACTGGTGAACAAAATCAGCTTCAAAGCAGGGACCATTTCTTCCCTTGTCGTGTGATAAAATGCTGCAAGAACATGTCTGAAATACCTGCCCTGCTGCTGTTCTTTGTTTTTGCTGGACTGCAACCAGTAGATGATCTTTGCTTTGAATAAGACCATATGTGGGATTTACCTCACCAAGCCAAATTCTGGAATATGAGTGCTCATTCTGATATCACTATTCAGGAAACTTTCATGTGTAGAGCAGGACTTGGGGAGAGGGTAATAGCTCTTTTGGAAGAGAGGATGTGTGTTGTGTGCACTGAGCATACCATGAAAAACGTCTGGTCACAGCCTTAACACCAAGTAGCAAACATTGGCTGCCACAGCAGTATTAATAAATAGTACTTCATGACCAGTGGAGTTTCCTAAGTAAATGAATAAAACTGAACAGCATATAGAGATGAACACTCAAGCAGGAGTACTTAAATCAACAGTTTAAATAATTAAGCAATTACAGTAAAGTCCTTTCCGCTTCACAGTAGTTGATTCAGTTCTGTTTCTGATGTGTTACCAGTTAAATGTTTGTTTTTGCTCTTTACATGGCTAAGTATTTCCTGTAATGTTATCTAGAACTACAGGTTCATGGCAACTGGAGTCCAGAATCAGATCCAGAAACAGTGCCAGTCACAGAATAAGTGACATAGACAAAAGAATTGGCTTTTCAATTGTATGGCAGTTGGCAACTTTCTGCAGCAGGGCTTGCTATCTGACATTATACAGAGTGAATTATTCCTGGCAAGGGAGCTAAAACCAACCCAGATGATTTAGAGAAATACATGGAATGACCATACACCTTAGACTAGAAAACCACCAAAAGCACCCCATTATGAAATTCTGGACTCTTTTGTTCTGACTAACAAGAAGCAGTTTTTCTAGTTTTCTGCTTTCCTCCTGACAATCAGACTGGCCGTATTATTTTGAAAAGATAACGCAGTCATTGGTTACTCCCTGGAGGTAGAGGCCTTACAGAGAGATCTTGACAAATCAGGGGGGTGGGCAATCCCCAGCAGCATGAAGTGTAACAAGAGCAAGTGCCGGATTCGGCACCAGGGATGGGGCAGCCCTGGCTCTACATACAGGCTGGGGGACGAGAGGCTGGAGAGCAGCCCCAAGGAAAGGGATCTGGGGGTTCTGGTTGACAGCAAGTTGACCATGAGCCAGCAGCTTGCCCTGGCAGCCAGGAGGGCCAACCGTACCCTGGGGTGCATCAGGCCCAGCGCTGCCAGCAGATCGGAGGAAGGGGTTGTCCTGCTCTGCTCTGCGCTGCTCTGTGAGGCCTCACCTTGAGCACTGTGTGCAGGTTTGGGCACCACAGTACAAAAAGGACATAAAACTATTAGAGAGTGTTCAAAGGAGGGCTAAAAAGACAGTGTGGAGTCTAGAGGGCAAGACATGAGGATTGGCTGAGGTCTTCTTGGTTGGTTCAGCCCAGAGCAGAGCAGGCTGAGGGAAGGCCTCATGGCGGCCTGCAGCTCCCTCACAAGGTGAGCAGAGGGAGGGGCAGGCGCTGAGCTCTGCTCTCTGGGGACAGAGACAGGACCTGAGGGAACGGCATGGAGCTGGGACAGGGGAGGGTCAGGCTGGCTGTTAGGGAAAGGTTCTGCACCCAGAGAGTGGTCGGGTACTGGGACAGGCTCCCCAGGGCCGTGGTCACAGCATTGAACCTGATGGAGTTCAAGAGGCATTTGGACGATGCTCGCAGACACATGGTCTGACTTTTTACTGTGGGGAGTCAGTAGCTGGACTTGGTGATCCTTGTGGGTCCCTTCCAACTCGATATGTTCTGTGATTCCATGATCCTATAGGTAAAGAGCTGGAAAGACAACAGATGCTATGGGCCTCTGCACTGAGGAAGGAATTGTTCAAGTGAAAATGCCATGGGGACCTTTAAAAGTGATTACACCACAAAAAAAAAAAAAAAAATAAAAAACAGAAGAAATCAAAATGTCTCCAGCAGTTGCTGCTAATTGCAAGGAAAAAATCCACTTGACTAAAATGTAATAGTTTTGTCTCAGAAAGGAAATCTTGACCAGATAATATCAAGAATCCTCCAAGATATTAAGGAATCCTCCAAGGTATTAGGCAAATCAGTGCACCCATAGCAATTTCTGATGCTAAAAAGAGAAACAAAATAATGATCAGAACATGATTTTGCATTAAGAAAAAAAAAAAAAAGAAAAAGAAAAAAAAAAGAAAAAAGAAAGAAAAAAAAGAAAAAACTACGCCAACCACCCCATTATGACATATGAAAGGATAAAGAAAGTGGGATCAGGTAATGTCTGTGCCAGCAGTCTGGAATAACCTCTGAGGAAAATGAAGAGTTAAGCATTGAACAGAGGCTATAAAACTCCATCTAACCTCTTAACAAATTATTCGGGAATGTTGGACAGAGCAGCAGAGACTTGGCACTGGCTACTTGTGCCCCTGCTGCTCAAACTGCCTACAGAACCGCCAGTGGCTATGAGGGACAGATGAAAGGAACCTGACCAGAACGTGAGGACTCAGATGGCATTCCCTGCTGCACTGTGAAGATGGCTGTCCGAAACAGCACGAACAAAGCTTAAGCTTCTGGCTGGCAACCCCTGTAGACAAATCTCACATCTTTAACATATATTAGAGTCACTGGCTAAACCAGTCACTAGACTTCAGTTCCTCTCCCAAGCTGAGAACAAACCTTCGAATTCTGTTTCTCCCACACTCCACTATTGGTAAGCAAATAGTTCTAGCAAAATGTATGGGATATCTCCTTCCAGTCAATCCCAATAAGGTTACCATTACTGCTTTTTGTTACAGTGAGAGAAGCCCTCTACAGAGAACTTAAGACACATTGTCTTGACCTTCAAAACAGCACAGATTAAAGATCTGGGAGTTTGCAAACTCTGATATTTGGTTTTCTGATGTTCTTTTATATTGGTTATTTAATTTAGTGTAGAAGAAAGTGCATTTTAAAACAGGATTAAGGGTTGATACAGCGCATTTATAGGACAACATGTAAATTGTAAGATAAAAGTGTTTCATATTTTTTTAGCCCAACCACAAGGTTATATTTTCAAAAGTGCACAAGCACTTTGGAATTTGTTCCTGGAGTTTAAGATACTATTGTCCTAAAATAATTTGTTACTGTATCTCTTCAGAGAAGGAAGTAGGGAAATGAATCACATCCTTATTCAGACTGTATCAGCCAGATTAATGCATATATATCCTCAGAGGCAGGTTAATTTAAGCATTGTGCTGAATGGAAGGGACCTCCCAGACTATTTGTTGTGCTGACTGAGCCAGTAGTTTTTAGCTGTCAGGTGATAAAGTAATCTGTATCTGGTAATTTTTACACTTAAATGGTTAAATGGAGAAGAAATTCTTTGTGCATGCTCTTCAAGTGACACTGGACTGTGATGAACAAAGCCTACTTCACTTAGAGAAGAAGACAGATCCAAGAGGAACTTGCAAAATGAACTCTACCACTCTACATGAAAGGCATTTGGAATAATTTTAAGATTTCTTTCTCTAAAAAAAGATCTAAACAGAATGTGGTTAGTGCTAATCTTGAAAATTTGTTTACTGCTACCCTATTTTAAGCTAATTAGTCATACAAATGTATTTATTCTTTTGTTGTAAAGCTGCTGGCAAGGAGTATTGTTTCCATTATAGCCTTTATAACTTTGAATTTTTCAAAAACTAGTATTTTCAACTTTTACATCTATGTTTCCAGGGAATATCAAAACCATCAGAGTCATGTTGCCAATATAACGTATGATTAGGAAACTATAAGGACAAGTAGTGCATGCAGTTCAATAGAGTTTTTTCAAAAGTCACATTAATGATTGTGTGTGGTGCTTCTTTTCAGATGTACTGACCAGAACTACACTTTTTGAATATGGATAGATTATTGCACTATTTATCTGAAATCAATTCATAACATTCTGGAATGTTACCACTACTTTTGAAATGAACCCAGCCATTTCCCTGTTAGAACAGACTTTTAATGCATACCAGGCAAGTCAATTTACTAGTGTCCTCTGACTTTCAAAATCTACATTTCATAATAATTTCCTGCCTGTTCTGCACCTATGCAGTTATTAAAACATGCCACATACTCCAATATAATGACAGTACTTCAGATAAAATGCCCCACAAACCACTGATAGTGTAAACATTAACAGTTGACTCAGTTTATACTATTTAATAGCTTGGGGTACAAGTGAGTTTCATTGCAGAGATGAAACAAATTGACTCAATGGAAACCTGACATAATCTTAGCCATGACCTGTCCTAGTAATTTATGTGAAGCCTGCAAAATATTTAAAGCTCACACTGACTCCAGCAAGAAATTAAATCCACTTTACACTCTCTGCTGCCAGGCTGCTGTACCTTCTGTTCATGGACAGCAGATCAGATAGGAGGCAAGACAATGCTTCTGATTTTACTCCCTGGCTGTGTTAACCTCACCTCTTCCTGACTGGCCCTGGCATGCACCTTTGAAAATGTCTTCTGCCTGCCATTTCTACTGTTAGTGTCATTGTTCATCATGTAATCCTACACTTTGTGGGGTTTTCCTGAGAGTTCTTCAGATCTGCAAAATATCACAGATCTGTGCAGGCACACAGAAGCACAAGAGATGAGGAGAGCCCAGAGAAGCTTCCTTCAGAAATAAACAACAGGAAATGTAAAGATACAGAAGAAAGGTACAGAAAAAAAAAAGGCAAAAAAAAAATGTACAGATGATTTTTTTTTTCTGAGCACCTCTTAGTTCTAGTAGGCTATAAAACATCAAAACAAAGGCTTTACAGATTTAAAATACCACTGCAACATTAGACTTTCTCAAGTGAATACATAACAATGTAAGTAGTACAGACCATAATGAAATTTTGTATCAAAGAGTTTCTTTTATGATTATATAAATAGTTTCCTGGAAAAAGAATAGGGGAAAAGGAAAGGAACTATACTGAGAAAAGAAAGAAACTCCCACTTTGGGAAGCTCCTTCACTGTATCATTTCTTTTGTGTTTAAGGTTTTGGTAAAAAAGAATAAAGACTGATAAAAATGGGAAAATTTTGATGCCATCAGCATATCTCAAGTCCCACTGATTTCAGCATGACAAGTGGTAAAATAAACACTATCAGGCACTAATGGGTATGAAGCTTCCATTTTTAAATTAAGTGTTTATTCTCCACCTTACCATTGCTGGAATATACTGAGGACTTGCAGACTTTGATCACATACATTACACAAAAGCAGTGAGAATCATTTTAATATAGATTTATGTCATAGGTAAAGACTACAGTAATTCACTAGAACAGTGATTTGGAGGGAAAACGATTCCTTAGCTAAAACCACATGAACTGAAGAAATGACAAAATCATTATTATCACTACTTTTTAACTTTGCTTAATCATGTACAAAGGGGAATAACATTCACACACTGAATTCAGAATAACCTGAGAACCACTTTCAGATTCAGGGAGAATTTATTATTTTTCTACAAAACCTACTCAGACTGTGAAGAAGACAACATTCAAAGAAAACTTAAATTTTCAGAGTGTATCTTCCATGGAATGCACTCAATGGCTATTTTTGATAAGATTTTTTTATTAGAGAGTTTTCCAGAAAGGGAAATGGTATGCATGTGGCAACAATGGCAAGTGTAGGCAACATAGTGTTTCCTGAATATGATTTGAATTTGATTTGCAGAACAGCTATCTCTACTCACTTGTGCTAGAATCCACAGATATGGAATTTTGGAAATTCATCCGAGGGATATGTACTGTATTACCTTTGTATCCTAAGAAGTAGGGCAGCAAATCCATAGCGGTCCAGTCAGAAGGAATGCACTCTGCATGAAACAGAGCATGACAAGTATTTATTAGACCTGGTTTAGTATTCACTAGAATTTTTGGGCATATTTTCATTTGATAAACAATTAAGGTATATATATAACTGAGAAAAAGGCTAGTTGGTTAAAGGTAGTCACCTACTCACTTGAATAAGTATGTAGAAGTTACCATAAAAAAAAAAAAAAAAAAAGAGTTAGTTATTGTCAAGCTTATTCAATGGTAAATTTCATATTTTACTGAGACTGTCCCAAGACTTTTGCATTAAAATTGGTACAACTGTTTAAAATCAAAGTGTGACTGGGGTCAGCAAAGTGACTATATAAAAACGTCTCGTTCTAACAGACCTTCTCCTGGTCTGTATTGAGTCATAGTTGCTCTTACTTCTTCTATTTTTCTATGATTAAAATCTATTTTTTACTACTTTTAATTCCTGGTGGTTGTATAGAATTAACACAGCTGTTGAAGAATGAGCTAGATACTTTTTCATTTATATAAGATAAGCAGATTTATTAGATAGTCTCGGATTCTTTAATCTTTATTACCTGTGATACAGTGAAATCAGAAAAAAAAAAAGCAAAAAAAAAAAAAAGCTTTACTTTTAGAACATAAGTTAGATTTTCATGACTGAATGGTATTGAAGCCCCTCAAAAGAAAAAATGCAACACAGAAAATCTACAAGACATTGAAACACAAAACCTTCTGTTACATCATAGTTACAGTCGTTTAAAAGCCGTATATTAAGCATTTTCCTGCATAACACCTGTTGAAGACATCACTAGCGTTTTATACCTGGAGTGCTTGGTCACTGCACTCATCTAAAATATATTTTTGATTAAATGCACCAGTAATATTCGATATATTCTCAAAAATCTCTGACCCAAGAATGGAGTTAAGATTTCATTTTTCTAACCTTACGAAAGATTTCACTTTCTGCATGAGAAATGTCAGATAATTTATTGGAATATTCCAGATAATTTCAAAGTATTCTGGAGATTAGATGTTGACATTAAGAGGGCTTGTCAAAGGGCTGGGACACCTCTGCTGTGAAGAAAGGCTGAGAGAGCTGGGAATGTTCAGCCTGGAGAAGAGAAGGCTCCGGGGGGACCTCACTGGGGCCTTTCAGTACTTAAAGGGGAGTTATAAACTAGATAGACAGCAACTTTTTATTTGGGCTGATAATGGTAGGACAAGGAGTAATGTTTTTAAACTGAAATGGAATAGATTTAGATCTAGAAGAAACTCTTTGCTTTGAGGGTGGTGAGGCACTGGCACAGGTTGCCCAGAGAAGCTGTGGATGCCCCATCCCTGGAGGTGTTCAAGACCAGGTTGGATGGGGCTTTGAGCAACTTGGTCTGGTGGGAGGTGTCCATACCCATGGCAGGGGATTGGAATTGGACAATCTTTAAGGTCCCTTCAACCGAAACCATTCTGTGATTCTAAGATCCTAATCTGATCTGCAAAGAGGAATGAACTAATATTTTGTCAGTCTTGTCAATCTAGCAGAAACACAACTCCAAATAATATGAAATGTAACAAACAAACAAACAAACAAACAAAAAGACTGAGGACATTACCTATTAGGAACCTACAAGATAAGAACTCCTGAAAAAGGGCATTTGATTTATGAGGCAGGAATCCTTCGAGCATCAATAAAGAATGCAAACATGGAAACTAGCTGCAATTCTTTTCTGAAACTAGTGATGAGTGATGTAGCTTTATATGTCCTAGTTTCACATTTCAAGAAAAACTGAGCAAAAGACCAGTACTAATAGACACTGTGGTGAGAAATGGAGTGATCTAGCACCTGAATATCTAAGCAGGCCTATTGGACTGTGTAGCATTAAATGAGCACCCAGTTGACAATGTTATACAAATAATTTGGCCTGGAAGTGAGCATTTTGCAAACAACAGACAAAATTTGCACTGAGGCAGATAGAGATGAAAAGAAACTAAAGCTGTTTATGTCCTGAATAGTGAGCACAAAACTATGCCACATAAATAGGCTGAGACAGGATGGTTGAAGGGCATGTGACACATTGTGACATAAGACTTTGGTAAAGATTCCCATTTTGTCACAATACTACATGCCTATACCTTGGCTTCTGTTCCTAGAGCAGCTACTGTCCGCAGTAATGCAACAGGGCAACTTTCTTGTCTGCAACAGGATCCCTGCAGAGACACTAGTTTTTATGTATTTTTTTGTAAAAATCTTTTATGCCTTCTGATGAAAAATGGTCTAAGTTCTCAGTACTACATCAAAGAATTGAATTACAGTGAATTAACTCACACATTTGTCAGGAGACATGACTTTGACTGTCACAGCATTTCTGCCTGCCTTTTTTGTGCTTTGTTAAGTGCAAGATACTGTTGAGTATGTGTGTCTATGAATATATGTGTGAAAGGGAAAGAAAGAAAGGCGTAATGACTATAATAGACCTCAATGAAAACAAAAGCTAAATCAATCTGGGTTGCTGAGAGACCTAATATTCTATTATGATCAAAATAATGCCAAAGGAAATAGAGAGGTCAAGCAGCAGCAGCAAAAGATTCATCATCGGTCAGGGTATGAGGATCAAAATAAACTCTGAGGAGTATTGTTTCACAGTGCAGAGGAAAGGATTCTGCCTGAGCCGAAGCCAAGATACCTTCTTTGAAAGATTGTGCCACAGTTGCAATATGTTACAATCACTAAAAAGAAAAAAGCAGAAAAAAGAATGATGACTAAGTATCGGATGGCAACATGCTCGATCTTCGATTGGTAACAGATTTTTATTTTTATTCTTCTTAAAAACTGGAAAAATAATTGTTTTACTTTGTGGCGTTATTAGGAATTTCTCCACCATCAAAGAAAGATTAACAATGTGAGAACCCAGAGGGATTAGAGAATCAAGAAAAACTGTAACTGTTTAGACCAAAGTTTTGGCAAAACATAATAGTGCCCTGAGGTGCTGGAGCATTAAATGCCAAAAGTATTTGTAGCTTTAGAATTGTGACAGGCTCAGGATTTGGAATTACCGAATTGTTAATGTTGGCAGCTTTGTTAGAGGGCAGCTGACTCCCAGTGATCTTAATTTTGTTCTCAAAGCAGAACATGAACAGTTCACAAAAGTTCTGTTGATGGAGGAAGAGCCAGATTAGACAGCTTCCCTGCAATAAAAAGTTACAAGAGAGTAGGGCAGTCTGCCCGTTCAGCAATTAAGTTGGAATAATAAGCAGATCTGGCTAGTTTCAAAACATCTCTGTACACATTTATATGGTCCAAACTTGTAAGTGTACACGCAGTCAAGAAGTCCTCAAACAGCATTTAACTTGCAGCCCAGAACATTCATTTTTAATCCATCTGCCAAAAAGAGGTTTTCAGAAATGGTATGTCTGTTAGGACACTGTGAGGGTGGTTCAGCTATTACACATTTAGAAAAAAGTGGGGAACTTCATGAGGTAATCAGTAATATAATAGGGAGCTGTTTTTGTCTGGCAAACAATTATATTCAATTAAAATAAATAGAAAAGTAAAGTATCAAAAATTTATTTATTTATTTATTTATTTTTACTCAGACTTTATTACGTTAAGATTTGGGGGGATTTGGTCAAGAATAAGTGTTAGAAGCAAGTTTAAAAAAAGAAATAGTGGCACTTAGCTCCTCTTTTTATCTCCAAAGCCTCTTATGAATATCATTAATACATTAGATGGTTATCCTACAGATGAAGAAACCAAGTCAGCTAAAAAATATAGGTCTTTATCCTACATGGAGAAAGCATGGGTATAGACTTCATACGTAAAAATGTTCTTTGAAATCAATGGAACAAATGTCATGTGAACAGCTAAATGTGCAGTATCTGGGGGGGGGAGGGGTGGCAAGGGGAGGTAGCCTTTGCTATGTGTTGCAGGACACAAAAAAAAAACATTGCAGAACAGAAGTAGGACTTTGGAATCTCCCATTCCCACTGGCTCTGCCTTTTATAGCCTACTGCAAATAGAGATCGCACTGTCACAACTCATTCCCTGCAACTGAAGAAAAGATGACTTTATAAGGCACCGCCCACACCTCTGGCACCTTCTGAGGTGACAACTTATGTCAGAACAGCTTCATTTTATACATTTTTCCTTCAGGTGGCCATCTCAGAGTTATTTAACTGATGTTAGCACAGAGTTAAACTTTACAGACAAAGGTGATGAGAATGATAAAGAACAAGGGAAAAGTCAGAGATGCTCTACAGGTATCTGAAATGGACTCAAGTATTCAAGGGGAAGGGGGAAGGGGAATAACAAGAGTTAATCTGCCCCACAGGAAACATGGGAGAAAATGTTAAATATCCCCTTATTCCTGCAGCATAAGGGAAGCAGGCTAGTGCCTAGACAAGAAACATGAGCAGGAAAGAAAAAAAAATAAAAAGTTGAAATGCCTTAAAATGATACCCCTGCTTGAAGTGCAGGACTGAGGCAGAATGACAACAGAGGAAAACAGGATTTTTGTTATTCAATGGCTGCATCTTCTGTGACACATCTGTCCCAAACAGCTTGTGATCTCAGCTGATCTCCCAGGAAGTCCCACGATGACAGTTTCATTTAGACTGCAGGACAACTTGGTGCCTGCACTCTGTAGCAGAATTATGTGCTGCCAGAGGATACCATACGACCTGTATAACTTCAGTACTCATAGTGATTATGGTTCTGTCCTTCAACTATAGCCCCATTTCTATTATGGCACTGAAGTAGCCAGAAAGCCTGAACCTAGAAAACAAAGTCAAACAGTAATCTATAGACGATCATAAGACATACAATTTTTCTTTTTCCAGTGCACCTCTCTATCACAAGCAATACGAGTCTGGGAGGCAACATCCAAGAGGCCTAGATATTCTTTAGCTGTCACTGCTTGTTGTAAGAAGTACATGGCATGTACTGCAATAACATTTCCCAATGAACGAGTGACATTCTGCCAGAGAGAACTGAGCACAAAGATGGCAGCTTCATCTAAAACCTAAGGAAAACTGTACAGCGGCTTTATCCAATTGCAACTGGTAGTAGCCACAGAACCGAAGCATTCAGACTGTTTATTTCATGAATTTCACAGTGGAAATTCATTCAGTAGAAAGTGGTCCAGAAGTGAATCAATTTCCTTTGCCTGTGCCCTTAAATTTGATGAAAAGAGTCTTTGGTAAAGCTACTTGAAGTCCTATTTGTGGCAGCTAGACCATAAAGTACAGTGTTGTTCTTGGAGCAAACTCTGAAACTGGGACATTTAAGATTTGGGGGTTTAACTGCATGTTGCAAAATCTTTTCTAAATTGCCTCCACGTAGGTTTTCCCTTTTTTATCTTATGCCTTTTTTTCCCCATATTAATTACTAGCAGAGAACTCTTCAGTTACTTCTGCATGATGAAGAAGAGGATAACGTGTCACTGTTTGTTCTATTTTGGGAAACTGAGCAATTTGCTACACCCTCTATGGCTTCAGTGTTTATTTTTGTAAGATTAAAGACAGAGTGCATATGGGAGTAATTCTGATATTTCTCTTTGTGGATGAATCATACAGCACAGTCGGATGCATTGGGAAATCATATTATAATGTGTTTTATCATCAGAAAGGGTCATAAACTGTAAGTGATAGAAGTTGAAACTAGGGGAGAAATCAGGAGGTTGATGGCACCGCAGAGCAGCTGAGGCTGTCAGGATCTCTGGATGCCGTCTGCCCCAAGCCCCCTGCTCAGGCAGGGCCACCCACCTACAGCCACTTGTCCAGGACCACGTCCAGGCAGTGCCTGAACATCCCCAAAGATGGAGACTCCACAACTCATCTGGGCAACCTGTGCCACTGCTCAGGCACTTCAGTGGAAAAGTGCTTCCTGATGTTCAGAGGGAGCCTCCTGTCTTTCAGTCTGTGACTGCTGCCTGGCTCTGTCCTCTGCGCACCCTCCCTTCAGGTACTTGTCCACACTGATGAGATCCCCCTTGGTCTTCTGTTCTCCAGGCTGAGCTGTTCCAGCTCTCTCAGCTTCTCCTCACCGGAGAGGTGCTCTGGGCCCTTAATCTTTTTTGTGACCCTTCATTGGACTCTCTCTAGTATGTCCACATGTCTCTCTTGTGCCAGGAGCCCAAAACTGGTCTCCAACCATTCAATCCAGCATCAAAATTGGCTTAAAGTAAAAATTTTTAAATAGTAGTTTTATTTTATCTTCTGATTTGGTATGCTAGTTAACTTAAGTCTTTCAAATTTTTCAGGTTAAACATAACTTTCAGTGATGCTATAGGGAAGAGTTCTGAAGAAAAACGTGGGGCAGGAAGAGAGATTTCAGCAAGATTTGTGTGTGTGTAGCACAGCTGCATGCTTTAGCTCAGCTACCTGAAAGCTTATATCATAGCAAAAGCACTAGCATAACCTACCAAGCATAATTTCCCAGGTAGATACCTCTTAACCTTTTTATCTCAGTCCTTACTTGTGTAAGGGAAGAGGAATCCACTCCTTCTCTGTTCAAAAAGTCCACTGCCGTTAGCCACATTCTCTAAGCCCAACTAGACACCAGAAGTGGTACAAAAGCAGACAAATGGAGGCTGGCAACAGGATGGGAGCGCAAGGTGGGCAAATTGTCACCAGAATCCACCACAAATACTGAGATGAACTGCACTTTTTCCATTCCCTGTCCTTCCTTCACCAGTGTAAAATTGGACCTGTCAGACATGAGGCCTCAGAGTGAGCTGGCTTTGTTCACTGATCCTTGATATAACTGTTCTACAAAAAAAGAAGAGGGAGGTTCTCAAACAGCATCATCTGGTTGATCTGACACACTGCACCGCTGCATGAGTATTTTGTGATACAAAGGACCATACACAACCTGCTGCTTGGGGTGCACAGGAGGAGAGAACAAAGAGTGGGACACCTCCTTTTGGCAACAGCCCACAATTAAGTCAGATTAGGTGCAACATAAGAGGGCATTCTCACGGTGTAATAAATAAAGTTTCTGAATCTGACTGGTCCTGTTGTACCCGTAAGAACTCCCACCAGTTGTGTTTTTGTCGTTGTTGTTGTTTGTTTTGTTTTTTATCACATCACAAACTGCCTCTTGCAATCAGTTTTCCTTGCTGATAGCAGCATCTCATGGGCCACAGGCTAGGCCCTGTACCATCTCCTCTGGGTCTCAGATGCATACCAGTCCCCTTCTTCAATTACTGGAGAAATGGCCTTGACAGAAAGCAAATTAAGGAGTGTGGGCCAAGAAGAATGAAAAATAACGTGCAGCTCCATTTCAAGTGATAGAGAACAATCTTCTCACCAACGTTATTAATTTCCTTACCCTCAGCAACGTACAGTAACGTGCAGGAGCCAAATATGAAAAGGGAGTCTAGTGTTAGCACTACAGATTCTGAAGTGAGTGCCTACTCTGGCTCCTTACTTTTATTTTCATTTCCATCTACTGCAGAGATCTCATTTTGAAAAGTTTCATGGGTAATTATGAGAAACACAAAAGGTCTTGATCCAATGCCTCTTCCTCTTCCCCTGAAGTTCAATAGGAAACGTTCCTTTGAAGATATTTGGATGTAATGCTGTAATCACAGCCTCATATCTGACAATATGCTACAGTTGCATGTTGGACTGATGAAACCATGAAAACTTCTGGCTACATTTGTCTTGCTGAATAATCATGGCTCTCAGTCCCTAGACTTTACCTTCAGGAAGGGAAAAAGGAGTCAGTAAAAGCAGCTGAACTCCCCAGACAGCTCTGTATCTATGATATTCATCTCTCAGGCTACTGTTCCTGACATGCTGAGTGAAGAGCAAGATAGCTCTGTTAATAGTCATTTTATTTCCCTGAATGTTTCTCAAAGTCCAATACTGCTATTCCTATTCCCTATGTGGTTGAACATAAATAAGTAAAAATGTAATTTCACCAAGGTGCAGGAACAATGACTGAATTAAAAAGAAATGAAAATAATGGAAATAAGCAATCTATAATTACAGTCATGAAAAAGGTTACACCTACAGGATTTATACCAATATTTCTTGAAAATAAAAAGGATAACCATCCTTGAAACATTTTGAACCTGTTTCTTCGTAAAAAAAAAGAAACTCAGCTACAACTTATGCATCTAGAATTTGAGTAAAAACTGGATTTTATGTCACCCCTTTGGACCCTTACCCCCATCAGAAGTAGCCACTACAGCTACATGTTATCACCACGAAATTTTAATAACACCTTTATTTTGAATTCAAGTGCTACTGTTTTTAGAGAGTTTCTTTCGAAGTTTCTTGCAGTACTTTCCAGGCTGGTATGTAAAATCCCTAGTTCATTTTGAAAGACACATCCTCAAAATACCAAACCCTCCTTTCAACAGCCAATATTTTTGTGAAAGAAATGGAGCTGCCACCACAGCTTCCCAGCTTTTATAAATATCTGGGTCTTTGTCAGAGATGGCTGTGACAGTCTGAAAAGACCCTTCTGCTCTTCAGTGCTCTTTCTGCTCTTCCTTTTACACAGATTCTACTTATTTCTCCTGCCCAGGACTGGTAGTTGCAGACAACTAGGGTTTGCTAACCTTTAGAGTTTGTAGGGATAATGTTCCTAATAAAGCAATAACCAGCTCCTGATCTACAGCTATCTATAATCATATACAATCATTTCTCAGTTCCCTGAGCAGGCAGCTGTTGTCACATGCTGTGGAAAGCCACTGAGTACCTAAAAGACATCGTCCTCCCTCCCCAGTCCAACTCTGAAAACCATTTCCTTAGGAAACCAAGGGTTCTCTTAAAAAACAATTATAATATTCTGAAATATGATGCTTTCCAAATGCATTTGTTAAACAGAAAACAAAACACAGACAATTTGCAACTTCTTAGTGGATGACAATTTTAGAACCAAGCAACTAACTTAAATAATTTCAAATACTTATCCATAATCCTGAATATTTACTTGAATTTTAGCCATTACTTGCACGATATTAATGATATTACTGACAGAGGCTGTGATTACTTATGTCAGAAGTTTTTTTTGTTTTTTTTTTTTAAGGCATCATTTTAGCTTCTGGAGCTTTGATTGCCTGGGATGATCCTCTGAAAAATACACTTTTTTTTTACCGACATTATTGATAGAGAAAAGGAACATTAGTAGGTCTTAAAAGCAGAGGTTTAGGGAAGGACAAATGCTCTCTACCTCATTCAACTCACTAGGACAACTCATGACTTTGAAGATGATCTTGTTGGAAAAGTGGATGCGAAGCTGAATATGAGCTCAGTGACTGATGGGCTCTTAACAGCCTCAGCCAGTCAGCTCCAAACGAAGCAGCTGAGACCTGTTCAAGATCCCAATAAAATTCACAGTTGGCTTTATCGGGTCCTTGCCCAGCAGGAAGAGACAAAGTTCCAGGCAAGCTGAAGGCTAGATAAGGCATGCTGGTGCTGCCTGGTTATCCAGTTTTGGACAGGATGCTAAGGCCAAATTCGCACAGTGGTACACAGGTCTGCTTATGCTGGAAGCAGTATCTCAGACAGGTAGTCTTACAGCAGCTTTGACTTGCTGTGATCCAGGATGAGCTGGTTGCACGTGATTTTTTTGTCAGCGTCCTGATGTCTTATTAGCAGTAGCAACAGCAACCACTGGAAGTGACAGACACAGCTGTCATTGTGCTGCTGGAAGAAGCTCCAGTGAAGACTCGTCAGTTCCTCGCACAACAGTAACTACTGGAAAATACAGAAGGGGGCTGCCACTGAGCCAATGTTTTCTGTCTAGCAGTGAGGTAGTGACGTAAGTCTCTGTGCAGGCAGATTAGCTAAAAACTCTCATAAATCTTGTAAAGTCAGTGGGAAGGGAAGGAAACCTGAAGCCTCTACTTCATGTTTATGCCAGCTCGCTGCAGTCTGAACTTGTGTCTCTCTTCTTAGTTGCCCCTCGCCGATGATCTAGTCCCTGCTCCAGCCTTCACAGAGGAGCTCTTTCTAATGAATTGACCTGATGGCCACAGCCATCTTAGTTTCCTCTAGAAATCGGGACTGGGACACTTGACAATTTTGCTCATTCAGGCCATGGCTGAAATATGACTTGTGATAGTATCTGTAGTCTTGTTGTGGCCTACATTAGGTCTGAACACAGGCACACCAATCACACCTCTATCTCTGAACTGGTAAGAGGTTCAGACACAGCTATGGATAAGCTTCACTTAATCAGATCGTAGCTGTGAAATGTCTCTTCTACCACTCTTACCTTCTGGCAGGAAAGACCTCATGTAGACACTCTTAGTCTCAGTAGAAAAACATGCCTAGCCAAGTCAATCCTTACAGGCTGCCAAATGTACAAATCCTACACTACTAAATGTAAAAATCCCACTCAGACAGAAAATGCAATTAATAGGGAAGCATCACAGACAGAAGACAGAGAGAAGACAAGGTCAGCCAACGAGGACACCCCTGCTGGAAGGCTTCACAAAAGCACTGTTCATGTGCTCATGTATCCTGCCTTGATAGAGGCAAACACTGCTTTGCAAGAACAGAGTTTACACTGACGCTAAAGACGCAGAAAAAAAAAAACATCCAAGCTCTAATTTACATTTCAAACGCTCATTTTGCTTTTCTAAATGACTTTAATCTGATTTCCTAATGACAGTATAACTTATGAACCGTGTCATTAGAAGACAACACCTTAGCTGTGGATGACATTGTTTATCCTTACGGGAAACATTTGCTGCACTAGACATAATATACGTAGCCAATGTGTTTATGAAATGAGCACGAATTTTGTCTTCAGGTTCAAGAAGATTTACTGGTTCAAATTTACAGATTGGTGTCTTAAGTGTGAAAACAGTAGTTTGCACGTCACATGAGGTATCAGTCTGCTTTTATAGCTATGTATTAGCACAACAGTTGTGAATAAACTCTGGATTTACAACACTACTACGCTCTTCTGCAAAAGGATACATATAAAGCTGTCACTTCCCTGGCTCTGCTGTCTGAAGTTAGAGAATTCTGACACAAAACACTGCTAAATCTAAGAAAGTGCCTGGGTTTTCTGTCAACGGGGAGAGAGACAGGGCATAGCCCCAAAAAGGAAAAAGCTTTCCTGGAACTGAATTTTAAGCATTCACTGTAATCCCCTGCCTTTAGCAGCAGCCACAACTGGCAATCTTAGGGGTGACTTTTTTCTCACTTGTCAGGTTGATGGAAGGAAAGATGTGAAGGAAGAGATCTGTAAAAAGTGAGTTCCCTAGAAGCCTGCAGTGCCAATGAAATGATAAGAATGCTAATGTTTAAAAAAGCCTGAACATTTTAGAACAGAGCAGTACATGGACTTTATCAATCTGATGTTTTAATGAGAAGAAAAATGCCACCAGTAGTTTGCCAAGCCAAAATCTCTCTATTTCTAAGAATACCACTGACATATCCCTAGATACAATCAAAGAAACATCTGTTCTCTTTCTACTCTGTTGCTTCTGCTAGAAACCAGGGCCGTATTTTAAGATACATAAAAACGGACACGAGTAAATCAGCTTCCAGGTAGCATTTGTGGAATTTAATTTGAATCCTCCAAAGTCTATTTTGAACTGGAAAACAATAATCAACATAAGGTTTTTGAGCCCCTAATGAGGATTATCTGGAATTTAACAGATTAAATAATATAAATGAGATTCTGTAATTTGTTTCACCATCCAAACCACTACTTTGTCAACTAAAACTCTGTGAATTGTGCCATCCAAAACACTGTGTAATTAAGGTATGCTTCCAGACACAGAGAAAATTTGGAATCCAGCACAGCATACTCAGTCTGAAGACTGAAAAAATAACAAAAGTTTCAATGGCATTGTAATTACACTAAGCATTTCAGCATATAAAACACAATGTGAAACTATATTTCTTAAAAACATTTCCCAGTAAAAGGATATTAACACATCTGATCCTTGAGCTCTTTATTCCAAGTTCCTTTTCTTGCAGTCACACACTTAATTCCTGTTCATGCTACAGTGCTTCATATGAATGGATGATACAGACAAAAAAAAATCAGTAAAACATTTAGTGGCAATGTACAATGGACAAATACTTACAGTTAAGGCTGCTGAAAGGTTAGTAGTCTTGTTTCACAGTAAATTCAGAGTGCACAAATACAAGTGGAATGTGTCATCAGTATCACTTCCTGATAAATTAAATATTGAGAAGTAACAGCACTATAAGCAAATTGCCATTCCAGACAATTGCATTTCCATGCATTATGTATACTCAATGTATTTTGTAGGAAGTTCTTGTTTTAAAATGCTTTGCATAGTCTTCTGGGCTTAGGGAGTTGCTGACACTTTTAAAAAGTCTTTAAAATACCACTTTTCTCCAGTCGCCTAGCGCTGTAAAGTCTGAAAGAAATACTGAAAAGTTCCCCAGTGCCTGAAACCTCCCTTCCCAAAAGTGAACAAGGTGCTAAAAATCCCCAGCTTTTCATTATGTCAGCCCTTTTGGGACCTCTTTCGATAATGGGATTTCAAAGCTGAGATCCTTTAAGCACCTCTGAATATTTGATTTGTAAATATAAAGGGGCCCACTGCCATCAGCGCAGCTCTCCAAAACTGAAAATCAGAATTATTTCCAAATGATCTATAATTGCCTTCTCAAAAATAACACAGTAACATTACCCTTCTTTACCAGCACTACGTAAAACCGTATCTATGATAAGGGTAACTGCTGTAACAAGTTACTGTGTACAAAATATAGAATTTGGAAAACATTCTAGAATAGGATTTTTATAAAATAAATTGCCTACAATAGGGACAATCACCGTAGAATAGATAATGGGTAGGGAAAGAGGAATAGCTTAAATGGCATTCATTTGCATATCACAAAATGCCTGCAAACAAACACCACTAAAATGCCCGTATACACAGAGTTTTTGTACCATGCCAGTCAGAATACTTATTTCCTGGTGAGAGAAACCATCAGACTTGTCTAGATACTGTGATGTATCTATTCTTAATGAGGATCACTGTACTGCTGTTTACATACCACTAAGTGTAACACTCTTCTAACTTAAGGCACTAAGGAAAACACCAACTCTATATGCTCGCCTGCAGCTGGGCACTTACTGCTCATCTTGTAAGCTGCACTAGAGGCCCTTCTTCAGTTCTTAACCCTGGCAGAATTCCTTTAGCTACTGCACGCATTTAATGTACAAAAATGTATACAATACGATTTCATATAGACGAAGGATCCTGGAATGCATTTCTCAGAAATTTGATCCCTGATTGGCAACCTCTTCAGGAAGAATATTACAGCTATAATAAAGTATTTTCTTTACTGCAGTGTATATTTTCATAATGGCCTGAAGCACACAATAAATAGGACTGTATCTAAGCACAGTGTATGCAGGGAACTATTTAGGCATAAGTACGAAATCCCTTTCAAAGTTAAAAGGAAATACACAGCGGAGGAACTGGCCTCATATCCTCGTAGGCAGCTGAAGATAGCTTTCTTAGAGTGCTCTGTAAGATAGTAAATGAATTCCTCTTTACAGTAACACTGCATCTTACTGATTAGAAACCTACTAGATAGATGGGATCCTTGATCAGATACCACTGTTAGCATGGTAATAACACTGCTGAACTTTAGAGACACTGAAATTACACGTATCTGTTCTCTCTGTACCTTCTAAGCCATATTTCCTGTACTAATGAAGCAAACATTGTACTTCTGTCAGCACAGCAGGTTCCAGAGCAAGTAGAAGAGAGAAGTATTATTTATCTCCACTCCTCACTCATATTTAAATTTAAAACCATCTTTGAAGGAGCCTTCTCCTTGTTTCTAGGTATTCAGGTCTTTTCTAAACATTATCACTTTTCATATAAAAGTTCTCTAAACATCTGACCGTTTTCTTCATTACTCGTAAGGGAAAAAGTCTTATACAATGCATCATCACTTCCACGTTAAACAATTTAAAGCCCCACTTTTCCTCTTGACTACTACAGTCTTCTCTGGTATTTGGAAGGTGGTCACCAATCCCATTCGCATTCGCATGGCTTCTCACTGCTGATTATGCTATTCCTCTTCTGAGTGATACCTCTGAATTGCTATTTACTTCCTAAACAATTAAGGAGCCCACATCCTACCTCATTCCAAAGCACATGAGTCCATTCCCTTACCTCCACCTTTATTAAAGAAATAATAATTCAATATGCTTTAATAATAATTAAAGATCTCACAAACAGAGAGAAAATATGGATCAATTCTTCACCACAGTCATGTGATGGGATGTTGTTTTACAACTTTTTCAACCTCCCATTTGGATTTTTAAGGAAGGAATTCTCTCCTCTTTTCTCTTAAAGCTCAGTCTCACAGGCATGAGCTGCATATCCTGATTTTCACCTTTGGGCTTTATCAGGCTAGAAATAATGATTACTGGAACTTGAAGTTGTTGACAAAGACCCAATTTTCAAATACTATTTTATTTACCTTTAGATGAAAGTAATTCCATGGCAGTGAGACCAGAGTCATAGTGCACAGTCCAAAAGTGTCTGGAGAACTGGAATCTTTATTGTAAGTAATGATCAGTGAAAGAAAAAGCAAAACAAAACAACAACAAAAAACAAACAAACAAAAAACCACCACCACCAAAAAAAAATAATTTTAAGATGCTATGAAGATGTTTTAACTTTTTTTTTTCCTTGAAAACAAAGAAATCTGACCAAACACTTCCTTACAGCTAGGCTTTATTGCTACAGTTTTTTTTCTTTTTCCCTAGGAATCTTACGCAACTGCAGGCTGTATGAAAAACAGAACTCAAATGAATGACTATGTGCTAAATGCTCACTGCAGTGAGATGTGCAATTACAGATAGCTCTGATATCCTGTAAACAAATGGGCTCAAAGCAAAAATGGTTCTGGCTCCAGCTGTAATATTTTGAAAACACATTGCTGGTATCACCTAAATAAATGCTTTGACCATTAGAGTGGAAAGGGTGACACTTCAAATTGTGCTCGGATACAAAATTTAAAAAGCTTAAAAACTATTCACCAAAAGGAAGACACTTATCCGGAGCATAGGACGCATTTATTTTGCATAAGTGCACCAGATGACAGGGGAAGTCTAAGCCATTTTACAAGTGATTTAATAAAAGAGACAGCACATATGATACACTCCATCTTCCTGAAGTTACATAAAGGAAAAGACCAAAAAATACAAACAAAACTCCCCATAAACTTCTTCCTTCATTATTCATGAACGACAGATATAGTGACTTATAATTTGTGGACCTTAATTGTTTTTTTTTTAAACTGTGGTCTCAGAATTATGTACCAGCACAACGGCCCTGATATTTCTTAGCTTTTAACTTAATTATAAAACAGACAATGCATAAGATGAAGTGCTGTCACTTCTTAAGTCTTTATGGGATTAAAGGTTGTCTTTAAACATATGACACTACCAGTGATGCACTAAAAACCCATGACAAGTAATACAATGGCATTCTGAAACAATGTGGCCCAAGGCTGAGACTGGTAATGATGACACACTTTCAGTGATTCAGGTCAGAGAATCAAAAACCTATTTCAGAGTGAGGAAATAATCATAAAAGCTCAGTTACAGCAGCCTTACAGAACACAGTGCTTACTCCAAGTTTTATCCTGGCAGCTGTCAGGCAGTTAACATTGATGAAAGTGCCTACAGACCCATAAAGCATTATTATTACGTATGTCATGCCCTGAATTCTTTTTACCTGTATAACATGATATACTAGAGCAGTTTGGATATGAAATATTTCTGTATCACTACCATAAATCATAGTGCACTGAAATGCCATAGAGCTGAAAGGAAGTGCTAGAATTACTGCCAATGCTACTAACACTAGAAATCAAAAGCTGTCAGATGCTATACGCTTAATATATCTCTCTTCTGTACCCATTTAAAACGGTAAAGACCCCCTCAGAAGCAATGAAACACCTCATTACAAATACTATTACTTAAATTGAAGGTTGTCAGCCAGTAGCCATTTACTCTTTTAAAGGCTTGATTACTTCAGAAGACAACAAGCACCTAAATAGTGTATATCTGCTAGCACTAAAATACAGAACAGCCTGTGAACAATATTACAAGCACAAGACAGTTTTAACACATTCTTTTAATGGGCAATGTAATTTTTGTCACAACAGCCTTTTGTCACTTAGTAAAAAAAAAAAAAAGTGCTTATCTGTAACTTCCACTCGAATTTAAGGATAGAGGTAATATTTCAGCTAAAAGCTACACAGCCAGATGACGCCTGCTTTAGTATTCGACCCATGTGGAAAGATTGAATGAATTGGGGTTGTTTAGTCTACAGAAAAGAAAACTGAGGGGAGAAATGATAGCAGTCTTCAAATCAGCTGCACCAAAGAGGTGAACAAATTGTTCATGCCTAGGGAGGATGGAAGAGGATAGAATGGTCTCCTGTTGTAGATCCTCCTCTGATTTTGTATTTTATAGATGGAGAGAAACGGTGCTTGTGCATATCCACCATGAGTTCAGTGTAGTTCTCAACAGACTGTACTAAGTCTGCTTTTGCAAAGAGTTTGCAAAATCTTGAAGATAGTTCTGAATAATAAATCAGAGAAATAAAGAAATCATATTTTTAAAAAATATTATTTCCCAGTTTGAGCTGGGCCGTTAGAATTAGAATAGTTCAGTTTGACGGGACCTACAAAGATCATTGAGTCCAACCGCCTGACCACTTCAGGTTTAACCAAAAGTTAAAGCATGTCACTGAGGGTGCCAACCAAATGCCTCCTGAATGGCGAGGCACGGGCCATCAACCACCTCTCCAGGAAGACTGTTCCATTCTCTAGGAAGGCTCCATGTCTCCAGCCAGACTGCCCATACTCACAGTTAAAAATTTCTTCCTAATATCTAGCCTAAACCTTCTCTGAGTGAAGTTTTCCTTAGTTTAATTCTATGTATTTCTTTCTTTCCAGGTACTAAAAATCCTGTTTGTCAGAATTTTGTCTACCTTCAGTTTGGTAATCACAACATCAAACTCCTTAAAAAAAGAACATGTAGTTCTTGTTTTAGCCTCAGAAAAAGATTTTCCATGTCATATTGACTATTCATTGAACATATTAAGTTTCTGTCTTTTCTACAGATTTCCCATTTCAACATCGTTTTATCTTCTTCCAAAAATTATCACTATCGTGCATAAACTTTCCAAAATAATGTAAACCAGGTACTGCTTCATCTTGCTGTTTTCAAATCTCTTCAGTGCTATGAGGCGCTCATCTCATTCTTCCCACCCCACGTACCATCTTGTACAAAATAAAACATATTTACACCTCAATGAACAGAAAAGAAATCCTTGCAAACACTAATATTTTTACTGAGGGGGAGTAAAAAGGAACTTTAGGTAGTACTCTGGATAGCACTGTTCAGCATACTTGCACCCTTCCATATTAAAAGTATTAGATGGAGCTGGCTAGCCAAACCATCTCTTCCTTGTTGTCTTTCTAGCTCTTTGCTTGTTCCTCTGCACGTCATGATTTGAACCAGTCTACTAATATGACTGAATAGTTCTGAGAATGTCCCATCAGCTATTACTTCTCTTCTTTTAGATTCAGGATGTAGAATTAGTAACTACTCCAGTTTTTCCTACCTTTCTGTCAATATTTTCCTCATGACTTGCATAAATCTGTACTATCAGAAATGCTCTGTCCCTTGTAGGTCTTTCCCTACTCACCCTTAAACCAAAGAACATTACCTTCAAAGTATTGAATAATATTAACATGCCCTCCTATATGTTCTAAGAGTAAGCTTTTTCCATTTTCATCATACTCCTCAGAACATGCCACAGTCTGTACTATTTGTTCATTGGTATAAAGATACATCTTCAGAGCAGATAAATACTAAATAGGCAACTGTAATAACAGTGGGCTGCAGTGATAAAGAGAGAGGAAAATGGTAAGTTTTCATCTTCTGAATTTTAATGATTTGAGATGTATGTGATTAGATACATATGTGGGTTGCAAACTATTTAGCTAAAATCCTTAACTACTTCGTTATCTAAAGAACTACGTTATCATACAAATAAAGTTTATACCCAGATACTGCAAATGTCAGTAAATCTTTGGATTTTGTTATATTTCTGTTGTAAATCTTTGCTCCAGAGAAAGTCAAACACCATTATGTGATGGTGCAATGAAACAGAATCATAATTCTAAATTCTCAGTACCTTAACACACTGGCAGAGAAAACAAACACTCAGTTTACTATGAGCAAACTCTCACATTCACATACTCTTCAAAAGTGCACTAACATATAGAATAATCTGGCATAAGACAGTATATTTCCAGGTCTGCTTTCAGATTTAAAGAATATGGGAAGTACAGCAACCGTTAGCAACAGGACCAAAGTACTTCTATCACCTATGTATATATGAATTAGTTTTGTTTTAGCACTAAGACAAACAGGTAATTAGCTAAAGAGAGACTGGGTAACTGTCTTGAACCATGCCCTGAAGCCCCATATCCCCCAGTGCTGAAAGTTAGTCAGTGCAGGCAGGGTTTCAGTAAAGCCCTCAGTTTTACAAAAGGAAAGCACCCACTGTATAGGTCAGGTGCAAAATCTGAGGCCTAGATTAGTCTGGTCTGGGTTAGTTTTTGACCCACGAGTTCCAGTCATAGATATTTTACTTCTGTTGAGAGCAGGGGATCTATCCGAGTCAGGCATAAGTTACACCAGATAATCACTCAGTGTACTATATAATGTGGGACCACTGAAAACCCCTCTTTGCTGTGCCTGACAACTGAGTTTTTGCTGGAGTCACCTTATGAGAAATCTCATTGCACTCAGGAGTACTAGTGCAGTTACACACGGGGCAGAATCGATAACAGCAGCAAAGTGACATCCCAGACAAAAAAATGTGTCAGTGACTGATGTGGAATCAGAGATGTGCATTAGGGTACGTCTGTGGTACTCTGTAGGTGGGATCAGGTGAACACTTTTGCAGTGGATCTCTCCAACATCTCCATTTATCGTGCTTTGGTTCCCACTGCAGAGAGGCCTTGGCATGCACCAGCTGGATTCCCTTCAGATGAAACTACACCAGAAAACATGTTGCCCAACGCTCTTCAGATGTGAGTCAGCATTCAGTCAACCAGACAGACCACCAGAAAAGCACACATCAGCTGTTCAGCACCAAGCACGGTGCCCCACAAATCTGGCTCTGCTACTTGCTGATGCAGGCCTAGCGTCAAGCAGCAGGGCTTGGCAGCGATGGCAGCGCAGCCGCAGCGGCAAGGAGCCTGCCCTGCTCCTCCAGCACTGCTCTCCAGCTCCAGGACAGCTCTGAACCAGTTCCAGGCTCTGTCGTGGGGCTGTGCCATACAGCCTGTGCAGCACAGCTACCCAGTTTGATCCTGAATATCCTCACGTATGCCACTGTCAACCTCTTGACTGCAGCGTGTTAGTATGTGTCAATTATTTTTCTTTCATAAGGTGGAATTTCGGAGGCCACACGTTTCATCATGTTACAGCTTGCAGATTTTTCTGGGACTGTCAGCACATCGCTGTTTAGGTCAGATCCTGAATGCAAAAGACTTTTGAGAAGATGACAGGTCAGTGTCAAAGCTAGAGCAGTTTGCTACACTAGGATCCCTGATCCCCATCTTGGTGGGTGAGACATTGAGGTCCCTGACATCAGTTTGCTGAACTTGTTCTGGTGCGTCTCCTCAGCGCTGGGGCCGCTCACAGGGGTGCCCAGCAGAGCCCCTAAACCCAAAGGGCACCACCAAATCCACCCCCTAGCGCCACCATCTCCTCACAGCCCTGTGCCGCCCCGCCCCTCCCCTACACACCCCAGAAGCTAAGGAGGGCCACCGCCGGCCGCAAGGCAGATGGGTGACCCTCACCCCCCCCGCCACATGGCTCAGGAGGAGCCGCCCGGCGGCGAGCGCAGGCGCCGCAGCGCTCCCCTCAGCGCCATGGCTGGCGGGGGGCCGGCTGCGGTGCTCGGCGCCATCGCCTGCCTCTGCTTCCTGGCCCCGGCGGCTGCGGGATTCAGGAGGAGGGGGCCCAGCGTGACAGCCAAGGTGAGCAGCCGGGCGGCAGGCGAGGCCGATCGGGTGGCCCCGGGGCTGCGGCGGCGCCTCCCTCCCTCCCTTCTCCTTCCCTGCACCGCGGGGATTTCCCTGCTAGCCCCGTGCCCATCCCGTCCCGGCGGGGTTGGGGCGGTGAGGCCGGGGGGGTCGAGCCTGGCCGCAGCCCCCGGGGCTGTGCTGCGGGGCTGGGCCCCGGCGCCTGGCTGCTCCCGGGCTGCGGGGGGGGGGAGGCCGCTGGAGAAGGGGGGGAGGGATAAATGGTGTAACTTTCTCCTTTCACCAGTTGGTTTGTTTTAATTATTGGTCCTGGAGAGCCCTCAGCCGCCGGCACGCCTCAGGTTGACGAGTGGGGCGGCACGGTGGTGGCCGGGGGGTCGCACTCGCTGTGAGGGGACAGGGACTGCTTCCCCCGCCCTTCCTCTCCCCCCTCCCCCCCCCTCCCCCCGCAAGTTATCTTCAATTAATGCCTTGCACGATTTGGTCTCACATAAAGTACTTTGCTTCTACCCACCGCCCCCTGGGGTCTCGCCGTATGCCTCTCTCGGTTCCTGCGCTGAGGGACGTGGAGGATTGTCACCTTCAGAGCCTCACAGAGCTCCTTGTACTGTGCCAGTTCTCTCTCTTCCAGGATTTTATTTAATCTTCCCCCTGTGGAAGGCACTCCAGATCTGCGAGCATCCCTGCTGCCCTCTTCTCTGCCTTTTCTAGGTTGGTGGTGTCACTCTGCGACAGGAGCCGGCGTTACGTGCAGCACCCAGGGTGCGAAGGCGCAGTGCGGACGTGTGCCATTGCACCATCGTGTCCTTCTCTTGCCCTCTTCCGCCTTTAATGATTTCTAACATGCATTTCTTTCTCTGATTTTCATGAGCCCAGGGTCAAACTTACTATCAAATGCATTTTCTGAGTGGAAGCCTTTTTAGCTCCCCTCACTGCGGCCATACAGTCGTTTTTCCACATGCAATATGCTGCATTTATCAGGAGCTTGTTTCATTTGTCATCATGTTACCTGGTCAGCAGAAATCATGAGACCTTTCTTCAACAGTCAACTTTTTTTTTCTCAAATTTTTCCCCTCTTATTTAACACTATTTGTCTTTTTTTCATTTTGATGTAAATCCTTTTCTCCCAGTCATGTATGGGTATGTACACCATAACCAGCCTGCAAACAATTTTTATTTAAACAATTTATTTAATTAACAATTTATTTAAACAATTTATTTAAACAATTTTTATTGTAAACAATATTAAATATTTATATAAATATTAATCAGACACATCATGTTTGTTTTCTGAGAGTTTTCAGTGAAGATTCTGGCCATGTGTTTTTGGAAATTTGGGACTGCTGTGCTAACTCACTAAGTGTGCCATCGATTTTTCAGGGAACTGAAGGAGATTTGCTTAGGAGAACATGGCTTCTCAACGCAAACATGACATACTGGAGATATGCACAGGCACATTTTGCAGTGTGTAATTAGGAAGCGCAGTGCTTTCCAAATACCAAGCAGGTAGAACAGGTGTGTGGGGTGTGAATGGGAAGCCAGGAACTTGCTGTTCACAAATGCAGAATAAGCTGAAGCAATGCGATGTGGAAGTACGGGGCTTGCTGCTTGGCCAAGAAGCACTGCCATCTGTGAGGCCTCCTGCCTGGGTTAGGTTTAAGATACATCTTTGGGCTCTGTGGAAGCGTTTGATATTGCTCCTACCTGAGGGCATCGTTCTGTAGCCTTGGTTGTGTTGCCAGATGCTCACGTATTTCAGGCAGCCTTGTACCTGGACAACATCTCCATGGAAAATGAGGTGTGCTTAGAACACCTACACAGGCGGTAGATAACCCGTAGCTAGGGAGTCCTGATGGTAGAATTCAGAGGGGTATACTTATAAGGATGTCAAGAAATCAGTGAAAGTTTGTTGTTAATACTTCGGGAGCCACACATCTAAGAACTATGTTATTTAGTGCCAAGTGCCAAGGAAATGAATGAGGTGTACCAGAAGGAATTTTATTTTATTTTTGTATGTAGCTTTTATAATGTTAGCCAAAAGTTAAACAGTCAAAACCACATGGAAGATCAAGAAACAGTAGAAATGTTTAGTAGGGGAGCATGAAAGAGACATTCACATTGGAGAGCCTCTGGTCATTTATTATCATTATTGAACTAATTTCTTAGAGTTGCAGACAAGTAATATTTGGTCGAGTGCCACAAGGAACAGCAAATACCACATCATAGGAATACACATTGCCATTTCCTAGAAGTTGTAATAGTTTTTATGTAACTTTTTCAGAACTTCAAAATGCCTCATTTCCTGACAGCTGTTCCTGTTTTCAGTAATTGTTGGAACATTTTTGCACGTTCAGTGATGCCTTCAGATATTCTGAACTATATTAAAATGCCTTTTAAGTCTTTTGTCTGTTCCAAGTATGCTTTTTTAGCAACATGTACATAGAAGACTTTAGGCAGTCAGCTACCTAGTGTAGCCTGGTTATTTCTCTGGGCAGCTTTGAATTCTTATGTGGCAAAGTGACATGTTGCTGCAGCAGTAGGGTTTTCTTCCCGCTGTTTGTCAATTTAATGAGTTGTAGGCTTTCCCCTCTACTTAATCACATACATACAAATGCCTAAAACAGTGAAGATTGCGAGTGGATGGCAAACTATCATCTGTGGGACACGTTGGCACTATAGTTCTTTGTCACTATGACACTGGAATGGCAGCATTTTTCTTCTTACCTCCTTTCTTATTTCACGTTTTCCATATGTCTTTAAACACATGCATGTCTGGGAAAAAGCTTCCTGAGTCTTACCTTCAAACCTGTGATATAACAATGCCATTGAGCCCTTAAAAACAATTAGAAATGAAATGTGTAGTCACCAGTTCTCGGACAGTTTGCCTAATCTAGTTTTGGTAGCTAGAAGGAAAACAGCACCCTCAGGGACTGAAGGATGCTATTAATATAGATCCGCCAGAGGCTGTTTCTTACTGTTGTGCACTTTGAAAAGCTTGGTCTTTTTGCTGCACTCATGTTTGTGTCTCTTGTGTTCTCTTCACAAAAACGTCTAGGTCTTCTTTGACGTGAAGATTGGAGACAGAGATGTTGGCAGAATTACAATTGGATTGTTCGGAAAGGTTGTCCCCAAAACTGTGGAGAACTTCATTGTACTGGCAACTGGAGAAGTAGGTTTGCAGTTTTTTTCACCGTGTGCTAAAGTTTGGATATGGGAAATAAACACTTGTTAAATGCCAGTTCAGCTGTGAACTGTCTGTTTTAACTCAGTGGGGTCAGTGCAGGAGAGCCATCCCTGAGGCTGTGCTCTGCTGCGTAAGGCACAAAAGTCCTTGCAGGATGTTTCACAAGATGTAATTATGAGAAGTTGGGTATCAGCATCTCAGTTTGTCCCTACCATGCAGATCTAGCATATGGAGGCACTGTGGTCAGGTGAAGATACCTGCTCTGTGGCACTGCACCCCAGCTGCATTCACCAGCATCTCACTTCAATTTGTTTCTTGCCAATATTTCTCTCAGGTGGTGGTGTATTCTCTGACGGGATGATTCACCATACGCTTATTTCCATATGATCATATAGAACTGTATGTTATAGTCATTAAAAGATTTATTTCATTTTCTTAGAGAGGATATGGATACAAAGGAAGTAAATTTCATCGTGTGATCAAAGACTTCATGATTCAAGGAGGGGACTTCACAGCTGGAGATGGATCAGGAGGTAACACACTCAGTATCTGTCAGTTTCCCTCTCCTTTCTTCAAATGCCTACAGAAAAGATGGGCAAAACAACATTTTCTTTCTTTCTTTCAACTCCCATAAATGAAGAAAACATTTGTTTTGGAAGCATCTAGTACTTTTCCAAGCATCTTGGAGCATAAGCTGAAACTATTTGGATTACCAGATTACATGTAGAGCTTCCTTTGTCCTAAAATTTTGCAGATAGCTCTCTTCTGTCTGACTTGTCCCCGTTCAAGCAGCATGGCTTTGCGTGGTGGGTTGGAGCCCCCTGAGCAGCTGAGCAGCTCTCACAGCATCCTGTCTCCAAAAGATGAACATCTCTACCTTCCCCTGCTCTGGCTTTGCGGCAGTGCTTCTTCCCTGAGGCAGTCACTGCATGTATACATGAACCAGTTCAAGTCAACCTGCAGAAAACTAATCTGTGATGAAAGAGTGGAAGCGCATAGAGAGAAGGCAGGTAGGGGAGGCATAGTTTGTCCTCTCTGTCCTTAGCTCAGCCATTTCTGTGGAACTTTCTGAAATGTGCTGTGGGAGGGAATTTCAAAGCAGGGATAGAGAAATTAGGAAATGAGGGTCTTGCTCTCTCTTTTTTTTTCTTCTGAAATTAAAACTTCTGCCTCCTGAGCCTCTGGAAGAGCAGTTCAGCCAGCCCACTGAGGGCAGTCCTAGTGCAGCATCTCTTGCATTGCATGCATTCTGGCTTCTGATTTCTTCTCTTCCTTTACACACATATTCTTCAGGCGCTACGATTTGAACTGTCTGCATACAGTGTTAGTGATTTCCCCGCTGGGACAGAATGGAAAACACACATTCCTTTTCCTTGCAGCGAACAATGGGGAAGGCTAAAATACCAAAGACACAGTTTTAGCATTAAAGGTAGGCAATGTTTGTTTGCCTGCTAATACTGTTTATTGGGATAGCATCTGGCAGTTTGTTGGGAGCAGTGCCCCTACTGTGCAAGGCACTGTACAAATAAAGAATGCAACAGAGTTCTCTTTTCAAAGCGGTGGTGGTTTAAACATGACTAACGCTTTTTATTCTAAACTATTTTAAAACATCAAAATCCTTACGTAATGTTTGTACAAGTACACACCGAGTCTTTTAGGCTAGCTTCCCTTTGGTCTCTATACATTCCCAAACATGTCTGAAGTAATTTTGTATATTAGGAGGAAAATCTTGTAAAAGGAAATACTAAAATTGTCACAAAATATGGCGACTTTATTTTTAGTGGCTATAATTATGTAATTTAAATTTGTGGAAGAGGTTGAAGTATGCTGTTGTTCAGTGCTGTATGTTAGGAGGACCTTTGAAGATACTGAGTTTGCTTGTTAAATTCAGAGGCATGGTCAGCTTTAAATATTCTCTCCTTATATCTGGTGTTTTATCTTACCTTACTTTTTACACATAAAATGCTTTCAGTTTACGGAATCACTGATGATGCAACAGTGATGTTGCTGGACTTACTCAAATTCATTAATTCATTAATCTTTATATTTTGTATCTTAGATCTTTTAATCTTGAGATCTTGAATTTGTACTTTGCTTTCCCCATTCTTGGAGATTTTTTTTTATATTTATTTTTTATTTTTTTATCACAGGAAGAAGCATCTATGGAAAAAAATTTCCAGATGAGAACTTCAAGCTCAAACACTATGGAATTGGATGGGTTAGCATGGCTAATTCTGGCCCAGATACCAACGGATCCCAGTTTTTCATCAGTGTGACAAAGCCTTCTTGGTTAGATGGAAAACATGTAGTATTTGGCAAAGTCCTTGATGGAATGGTAAGTTAAAGTAATGGTAAGATTAATTGAGGAATATCTGCACAATATCTGTGTTAGCATAACTTGCCCTCAATTGTTCAAGACAGCTTGTTGTTAATCTAATGTGCACATGGTAGAAAACAATGTGAAGAGCTTGAAGCCGGGAGATTTAGAATTGAAAGAAATAGCAGAAGATGATTACAGAAATGGAAACTTAAATCATCCCTTTGGCTTTCACATCTCTTGTTTCAGACCACAAATCACTGAAATCAGCACTGACACCTTTGCAGATTACGAACAGAGTAAGCGAGGTCCCCCTTGTAGTAATGCTGCTAGCCATGAAATAATCGTACTTCTACAAGCTAAAATCTAATTTTGTAGCATGTGCTAATTATGGATAACACTTTCATTGATAGAGTTTTTAGAAGCATGTGCATGTAAAGTATACAAACATATATTCAGATCTATTTAGAAAGGAAGAAATCTATGGTTAATATCCTCAAAATGTACGTAGCAGCAAAACCGATCAAATATATCATTGCAAATAAAATATTTAAGTTTAAAAATATTATTTCCAACTGATTACGCTTCTCCTTTTGAGTTGCTCCATTTAATCTATGTTTTGAAATAAATGGGGAAACATGACCTGCTGCACTGATCAGTTCTGTGGGGAGTTTGAAAATCTCATCAGAACACTTTCCTCCATCCCCTCCTGCGTATTGAATTCAGTCCTCATGAGCTACAGTAGTAGCTGAAAAATTTTGAGGAGAGATTTAGACTAAGTTTTAGTTTAGTTAGATTAATGGGCAGATATCCAAAGACAGATAGTCAATATTTCTAACTGAATTTTGTCCTTTAAAAATACTACTTTAATTAGTTACCTAACATGAGGCCTCTGCCTGTCTGACTGGCAGGCATGGTATACTGCACTTAAAATCTGTGTGTCAGTTACACTGAAGGTAAAAGTAGCCATCAGATTTCTGTAAGCCCAGTTGTGATGTAGGATCAGAAGAACATTTACCACTCATCCTTTATGATCTCTGGATTCAGTTTCTGCTCATAGACCTCAGATAAGACTCTGTATGCTCTAGGCTGATCAGCTGAAAGGATATTTTTAGCTGCTCCTTCGTAATATTTTGTTGGCTTTTTTTTTTTTTTTATAGAAGGGCAAACAGCCTTCCATGTGCTTCTGCCAACTTTGTGTGGGTTCCAGAGTGGCACAACTGGTAATGTGGAAAAAAGTGTCAGTGGGAACTAAACAGGGGAAAGGTCTCAGTTCAGATGTTGCTTAATAAACAGTAATGCTAGGAGCCCTCGGGTGCTTACCTGGTGCCAGACTTGAGCCATTGGCATTTCTGTGACTAAACAGAACTTCTTATTTTTATTTTTCACACAGTCTGTGGTGCACTCAATAGAACTTCAGCAGACAGATGAACATGACCGCCCCCTTCAAGACTGTGTGATTGTGAACAGCGGCAAAATAGCTGTAAAAGAGCCATTTGTAGTTGAAGTAGATGGCTGGTGAGACCAACAGTTGAAATGGAAAGTAAAATTTAATTCTTCGGGGCCCAAATTTTTGACTGACCTCGATTATGCATTGAGTTTTCTCCTTAAAACACATGAGGCTATGTGTAGACAATGCTTATCATTTGCCACGTATATAATAGATAGGGCTGTTTCTGTAATAATTTGATGGACCTGTTACACCTTGAAAATCAAGACATATTCAGCTAAATCCTAAATCTTGCAGAAAAGGTCTCTCATGAAAATTTTAGAAGTACCTCTGTTTTTTTTTCAAGGTTTGAAACAGTCATTTTGTTTTCTTTGGAAATTTTTGCAATTTTTGTTTCCACCTTTTCAACTGAAAATGTTATTTTCTGTAAAAGTATCAGCTTCTTTTAAATACATTTCTTGGGGTGGGGGAATAAAATGTTTTGAATAAATAAACTTGGATTTCAAATGAATACTGAAGAGGGTTTTGTTAATTTTGTTGGTGTTGGTGTTGATGTTGTTTGTTTTTTCCACCAGAGACCTTTTTTTTCCACTTCAGTTGATTCTACAAACTGTGAAGGGGTGCTGCTTCTCAGATGAGGTTGTAAGATTTGAGCAGGGTGGTAAATTTCTCTAATCTTAACTTGTCAGATAATGTCGCTACTGTCTTTCAAAAAAGCACTGTATTCAGATACAATCCTATACTCAAGGAAGAACAGTTCTTTCTATTGTTAAGTAAGATCATCAGTTAAACACTGATAAAAACAGAAGAGTCCATGGTTCTACAGCATGGTGGATTTTGTATCATAGCTAATTATGTTATCTATGGTAAGGCTCAAACACTTTCTTTCAGTTTTATTGTATGTCAGAGATGAAACTTCAGATTCATTATTTTTGTAACGCTTCTTAAATACTCTTACAAGCTGACAGCTTAACTGGTAGCATTTGAACAAGGTTAGCATAAGGTTCCACTTTGGGACAGTTGTGTTAGGCTTTTTAATGCGTTAGACAGTGTTTTCCATCAGAGATACGGACTTCTTTTCTCTTGAGATTTGCAGTATTTTAGAACTTACTTGAGACATAAGAGCTGGCTCCAAGATCTGGTGAAGGATTCACCCATCTGCACCCAAGGTAGCACGCCACTTAACTTAGAAGCGCCTGTTTTCCTGGAAGATGTCCTGCAGCCCATGCGAGGTGTTCAGACTTTGCATGGTGTAGGGTAGGAGTGAGCACTATGCTTGCAGAGCTGCCTACTGGCACCCTCTGCACTTGCAAGTGATCAGGAAAACTCTGTGCAGGGACTTATCAAAGGTCCTCCTAATGTCAATAATGTCAATTGTTGTTACAAAGCTAATTCTGCTGGTTCATCACCGACAGTCCTGGGGCCTCTCCTGAAGGTAAATACTGATGCTTTTTTTCAAGACCTGTGAAGGATTGCTCTCTCTAAAACAGGGCTAGAGGAAAGCTTGAACAGGACCTCCAGATTTGCCTAGTATTATGCAATCAGACTTCCATCTTAACACTGTTCAGTTTGTGCTGTGGATTTGTTTTTTTGTACTAAAATGTTCCAGGTAAGACTCCAGAAAGCATCACTAGGAAGCAGTGTTTGGAAATAAGAGCAAGAACATTTTGTACTCCCTTAGCCAAATAGCTCTCCACTGCTAGCTTTCCTGGAGGTTAATCCTTCAGACAGGAAAGAGAGCTCTACCACCTGAACAAGTCCTGCAGCCACAGTGTTGTGGTTTAGCCCGGCTGGCAGCCAAACACCACACCGCCGTTTGCTCACCCTCCCCCCTCCCTCTCTGGGATGGGGGAGAGAAACGGGAAAGTGAAGCCTGTGAGTTGAGATAAAGACAGTTTATTAAGACAGGAAAATAATAATAACAATAATAATAATAATAGTATTAATAATAATAATGTGTCTTCTTTGCACGGATGAACGTTTACCCCTAATAGTCGAGACACTGGTTTGTACAGGTGGGGAAGAAAATACACTCTCTTTAAGTTGGTGGACCTCTTCGGAAAGTTTCTCCAAAGTATTCTCTTTTAGTTGGTGGCCACTGGTTCGTTCAGGTGGGGGGGAAGATAAATTCTCTTTAAGTTGGTGGAACTCTTCAGAGAGTTTCTCCACAGCCGAGACACAGGCCTGTAGGGAAGAGGAGAGATTTCCTTCGTACTCCCGGAGTTGTTTAGCCATGTCACCCACTGTGGGTTCCTCATCCTCTTTCTAGGTCATTATTGCCAATGAGCTGGCATATGATGATGGTGCACTCCGTACAAACTTCTGCCACATGGGTCGTGTACATTGGACTTCATCTGGATCTGTGGATATTTATGCGTCGTCTAGGTCCTTATAAATTACCTCCCGTACGGCTAATTCCCTCAGGTACTGGATTCCCTTCTCCATGGTGGTCCACTTGACTGGTAGACATACAAGTTCTTCCTTGTAGGGATACCTTTCCTTCACAGCTAACAGGAGACGCCTCCAGAGGCTGTGAGATCGTGCTCCATCTCCAATTGCTTTGTCAATGCTTGCATCTCTAGCAAGGGATCCCAACCGCTTGGCTTCCCTGCCCTCTAATTCCACACCATTGGCTCCAGTGTCCCAGCACCGGAGCAGCCAGGTGACAAGCTGTTCACCTATACAGCGACCAAAATCTTTTCGCACATCTCGTAGCTCACGCTGGTATAGGGTTCGGGTAGTTACTGTTGATTTTTCGGCATCCTCATCCTCATCTTCATCCTCCTGCACATTTGATGGCCCAGCCCCGTCTTCTCCATACCTAGACCTAGCAGAAGACTTCCTGCGTTCTAAACGACCTGAGTCTCTATACCATTTTTTCACCTTTTCTACAGGGGCAACTTGCACTGCTACAGTTCGTTTCTCCGACCCAGCCACAGGGTCTGCCACAGGGGTTGGAGTACCCTCTGCAGGGGCAACTTGCACTGCTACAGTTCGTTTCTCTGACCCAGCCACAGGAATGGGAGCGGCTGCAGGAGCTGGAGTGGCTGCGGGAGCTGGAGCTGGAACGGCCGCAGGGTCTGTCACCAGGTTGATAGTAGCATCAATTGCAGCTCGATAGGCACAGGCCAGACCCCAGCACGCCACAGTGATTTGTGTCACTTTGGAACTGCCAGAGTCATGACACCTTTTTTTCAAGCATTCTACCAGTTTTTTAGGATTTTGCAGTTGTTCAGGGGTGAATGTCCAAAACACTGGAGGTGCCCACTGCCCTAGAAACCTGCCCATATCCTCCCACACTCCCTGCCACTCGCAACTATCCCGCCTCAAGACAGATCTCTGGATGAGATTCCTAAGTAGTTGTTTAACCTTAAACAAAACCTGAAGCGCATTCAGGAGACATAACAACAGGAACATGCTGGTCTGAGTATCCCAAGGATATTCAACATCTTGGAGAGCTACCGTAACTAGCTCGGGGGATAAGAGGGTGGTGAAGGAGGAAGGGAGAGTGAACAGGTAGGAGAAAATATCTTCCCCTGTCCCCTCCAGAGATTGACTCCCTGATGAAAAAAGGCAATAGGTGTAATTGCTAATAGTTTCTGAGATATGGTTTCCGAAGTATAGAGTCGACAACAGTGCTGAGTACAAATACCAGGTTAGAGTCATGACCAGATATCTCATCATTTCATAAGCCATCGTTGCACCACACAGTACCATAACAATCTTAAACCAGGGCCCGGAGAGGATAAACAGCACGACAGGGAGCACATACAGAAAGTAACTTGCTATAAAACTCAGTTTGGGAAACAGGCACAGCAGACTTGAGATTAAGGCAATCAACATTGTGACTAGCAACTATTAAGCAGGTCGAATACTTATACCTATTTTAGTTTAACACACTCTGGTCAAATCTGTCGATATCTCAACCCTTTGGGCCCCACGTTGGGCGCCAAATGGACTGTTGTGGTTTAGCCCGGCTGGCAGCCAAACACCACACAGCCGTTCGCTCACCCTCCCCCCTCCCTCTCTGGGATGGGGGAGAGAAACGGGAAAGTGAAGCCTGTGAGTTGAGATAAAGACAGTTTATTAAGACAGGAAAATAATAACAACAACAACAACAACAACAACAACAATAATAATAATAATAATAATAATAATAATAATAATAATAGTATTACTAATAATAATGTGTACGAAATAAGTGATGCACAACGCAATTGCTCACCACCCGTTGACCGATGCCCAGCCTATCCCCGAGCAGCCGGCCCCCCACCCCGGCTAGCCACCCCTATATATTGTTCAGCATGACGTCAGATGGTATGGAATACCCCTTTGGCCAATTTGGGTCAGCTGTCCTGGGTCTGTCCCCTCCCAGCTCCTGCTGCATCCCCAGCCTGCTCCCTAGCAGGACAGAGCGAGAAGCTGAAAAGTCCTTGGCTTGGTGTAAGCACTGCTCTGCAACAATTAAAACATCAGCATGTTATCAGCGCTCTTCTCATCCTAATCCAAAACATAACACCCTGCCAGCTACTAGGAGGAAAATTAACTCTGTCCTAGCTGAAACCAGGACACACAGGCTTACCTCTTAAGCAAGTCCCAACTTTTCACCATTTCCAAGCAGCTTTAAAACAGATTCAATAGCAGAAGGCAACCCATGTCTCCAAGATCAGACTTCTGTTAGTGCCTAGCTTAGCTGCTACTGCTTTTCTGCAACACTATTTCTCTGATTAGCCCAAGGACTTTACTAGCAGTGTTCAGTCACACCGTTTTATAAGTGCAGCATATTTGGATAGTGTGGTGCTGGGAATATTAGATGAACAGGCAACCAAGTATTTTCTCATGCTTTGTGTGGCGATGTCAGAACCATCTCTGATAAGTTCAGAAATGTCTTGTTTGAACAGAAATGCACAAAAAATACACTGAAGCAGTACATTCAAGTTCTAAGTAATTTATTTGGTAAACTCCAGTATCACACATACAATTTCCAGTTAAATCTGAACAAATACATATATACACAAGTAAATGTATATATATGTTTTATCATGTTACTAATTAATCATAGTCTTGCATTAGCTTACCACAGAGCTGCACGCTTTGTGACTCATAAAATGTTAAGATATGGAATACAGTCTGCAAGTCAACTCAAAGAGTAAACATACATACGTTATTTGTTATAACGAAATGAGATGCATAAATGCCATGTAAAATCACCTGGTCAATAAAATCATTTTGACTAAAATCTAGACAATTTCCTGAAAGAGAGCTATGCATTACAGAATTGGAAGCGTGTTTTCTAATAGAAACTCTCCATACACCTGCATTGGCTCTTTTCCAACCTAATATTAAGGAGCAGATTCAAAATAAGTTAAGAAAAATGAACAAAATAAGATGTTTTCAATTTTTTCTTGCCTTTTTTTTTTGCCCCTCCACTTTCTCATGCGCTCTCTTCAGTGCCAGCACTTTCAATCCATCCACTGCCAGCAATGGGTACATGTGCTGGGAAAAATCCAGGTACAAAAAAGTTTAGTGTAATTTATGATAGAAATGATTAAAAAGTAATTATTTTCAAAGGGTAGTGTAATTCAGTGTATGACTTTCAGCTTTTAGTGTTAAATAGTTAGAGCATGTCTACATATAAGGTATAAATAACTTCTATACTGTTGTTTCCGTATCTTTTTTTTTCCTTAAAAGCAGCAACTGTAGTGACATTGATTTTATTTAAAGAGATATAATGCTTGAACTGAAGCTGAGGTTGTGCCTCTTGATTTTGAATGTAATTATCACATTACAGAACCTTATTCTTACTAGTATCATTAAGCATGACTCGGAGACTTGATTCAGCTTCTTCTAGCCACGTATCCCTTCTACCTTGGCAGTAAATGAGGATAAAATATTCCATGTAGGATGCCTTCTATAACTACATTAGGAAAGTCATCTGAAAGAAAAGAAAATACCTTGCTTTATTATCTATGTCAGTGCAATAGGTGTTCTTGTGAAACTTCACTACGTAAGGCCTAGTATAATCTGGGTTACTACATCGCTCAACTGTTTATCCATGTTGGGGATGTGCTATTAGTAATGCTGTTTCAGCACTAAAGCCACTTTAGTGTAGCACTGGGTATTGCATGAATGCGCTGCCAGATTTGTAGCTTATTGATTTAAAGGGATGTTCTAATACTTAATGCTGCTAGGCTCCAGCTCTTTATCTGAATCTTTTCTCACAAGGAAGATGGATTACACTGGCAATTCAATTTCTAACAAAATCTCAATATACTTGAAGGAATTCCAAGATTGCTACTGGGAATACTTCAAAGCTGTTTTTCCATTGTGGTTTACAGCAATGTTTAGACTGAGAAGACTTGGGGATGCCTACACCATCAGAGATGATTATTTGAGGCAGAAAAATTTCAGGCTGACTAATCAACATGAAATGTCACATGTTACAAAAAGTCATCCTATATTATATGAAGGAGAAAAAAAAAAAACTCACCACAGCTGCAGAGGAAACTGGCACTTAAATTTTCATGTTAAATTTAACATGAAGGAATTATGTGATAAAAGACAATATATCCACACAGGGGAATGGCAGCATGTACATTACTGAAGTGAAAACATTTTTCAACCAGCTCCTGCCTTCTTAATGAAGGGTTGACTTAAATCACTGGGCATTAGAAGTAAGAATTTCTGATCACATTTTATGATCTCAAAATTGAAAGAATGGTTCTAATACAGAACTTTCCACTCTAATCATTTTTTTTCCTTCAGCTATGAGCCTGCAGGATATTAAAAAATGGGCAGATGCAGCTTTCATAGAGACCATCAGATACTCGATAAATTAAATTACTAATGTGGGTGGGAATTAGGTTTTGCCCCCTAGTTGTGTTGCTAATATCATTTTAGAGCTAAAAACAGCGAGCAAAAAGTAGATTTGGACTGAGTTAAAAAAAGAAATCCTTATTAGCTTAAAGGAGTTAACTCATCAGGTATTAATAAGGTGATTCAAATTTACTAAAGACTTTACAAACAGGTATTTTAGGACGTTGTCATGAACCACAACCTCCACCTTAAACAATACAGGCATCATTTTTCCTAACTTCTCATAGTAAGTTGTCATTATACATTTCCTGTTAGTGCTTTGAATCCAATAATGATTTCTCAGGTTGTGCACGCTCTGCTATCCCAAATCACCCTGATAGGGTAACTCTACACTGTTATCATTAATGTTATTAAAAAATACACTGGTAAGAGCAGTCTGATGTTTTCCTTCTAAATTAAATGCTGAAGCTCCAGCAACCTGCATTTACTCGTTCTGTTACCGTATGTAATACAGGATGTACAGCAAAACAAATATTTAATAAAAAGAGATACAACTTTACAGCATCAGATGTACGGTGAGGCCTTGTTGCCTTAAAAATCAAGCATATTAATTTATGTTAAACATAATACTACACTGAAACACTGTCTTGCATGCAGTTCTATGATACTTAGATAACTTCAGGAATTGTTAGAATAATTTTCAAGCAAGTGACAATAAATCTGAGATTCTATTTTTCAGCCATTTTAGTTTTGCAGCATTTTAGATTTTTCCCTCCATTGTTCTTCAGAATAGGCGCTCATGCACTGCTGTGTTAGGTACATCATGAAAAAGTCAGTCTGAAAACCAATGATGTTTGTAATCGTAAATCTAATTTTTGGAAAGTTGTCTAGGAATATAACAATGCCTAAAATTCAGTCATTAAAAAATAATAGCAACATTGTTCTTTATAAAAACAAATAACAGTACAACAGGGAAAAAATAGATTGCTATGTTCCAGAAACAGCTATTTATTTCATGAAAAATCCACAAATACACAATTTCCTATTTTATCAAAAGATGTTAGCACAGGCGTTTCTGTACCCAGGAAAGACTAACTCCACGTCTGATCTAAACAACTGTCATAGTTGACCTTCTTCAAAGAGTGAACGCAATGAATAGTTATTTGCTAATGGACACTCACTTTTCATCATAGAACAACCTTGGCTGCTTTTTACAAAGGAATCTATCAAAGTGGGAACTGAGCAGAGACAAAATTTTAGAAAGCTCATTCTGTATTTTCTCTGTGGTACAAAGAAAGAAGATTTAAATGCAACAGTAGATGTGTAAAAACTGTTTTCTTTCTGACTAGGCTGAGCCAACTCAGAAGAGCCTCTAGACCTAGTGGTTGTTTTTTTTTCTCCCCTCTTGTAAAACTAGAGCACACATTCTACTTTGTGTTTTAATTCATTAAATACTAAGGTAAAGAATAATTTGCAAGTGAATTTGATATTTTAGGGTCTTCAAATATGGCAAACCTGCCATATAAAATTCTAAATATTGTATGTCAAAGCCAAAAAAAGTTTGCATTGGCAAAAGCCTTAAAAGTCCTTTGTCTCAGCTGTCACTAACAAAGTCTACTTAATATTTAAACATGTCATGCAACAGAAGAGGCATTTATCTTCATCCAAAATAGAGCAATACTTAAAATATGTAGATACAAAATTCACTGTAAAGCTACTGATGATTTCAAGAAATGGAAGCTCAGCCTTACTCACAGTACACATTAGGGAAGGAAGATAAATACCCTCACAGAACTGCAAAATCTTGAGTACAAGTCTTAGAGCAAACCCTTACATGTGGGCTGGAAACACTAAGCACTATCTTAATGTTTCAAGATAACTGTACATAAAGTCCATTTTCTCTCTTGGGAATAATGTGGAATTAAATGACATTCGTAATTTACACACTGTTCTAGACGAGTCCAAGTTTGCAATTAAGCAGAGTGTTAAACACTAAGATTACGATAAGCAATGCATCTCTCTCTAAATATTAGCGTAAGTAGCATCTGAAACAATTTTAGACAGAGGTAACTCTGTGGGTGCCTCTGCATTAGTGTTGTCATTTTGGGTCAGGAATGACTCTGTCAAGTGACTCTTCTAACACCTTCCACTTGATGTTGGTTCTTCAGTTTTGTGCTCTGTACTCCAGCCTCCCGCCTCAAATTGACATTCAGTCCATGTAACCAGGCAGCACTAACCCAAGAGGAAACAAAACCACCCTACAATGTGTCTATTGTGGACCTCAGTGACACAGGACTTCTGCACCCGCTCTTTCACTCTGGAGCTGTGGCTTTATATTAAGACTCCATGGGGTCAGTCCTCTTGGGCCACACTACTTGCTTAAGTGGACACAGGCTGCAAAACAGACTGTTAACTATGTAACTATATATATAACTGTTACCTGCTGAAAATACATGAGCCTCCACCCAATGGTTTTGAAGGACAGCTTGAAAATCAACAGAATGACAACATGGCTGAGGCTGAGGGGGACCTCTGGGGGTGCTGGGTCCAAGCACAGCAGAGTGCCCAGCACCACGTCTGGGGGGCTTTTGGAGGTCCCCAAGGAGGGTGACCCCACAGCCTCTGGGCAGCATGTGCCAGTGCTCGGTCACCTGCAGCCTCCTGTGTCCAGGAGGATGAGAGGCACTGGGCACCACTGACAAGAGCCTGGCTCTGTCTTCTTTATACCTTGCTGTCAACTATTTATATGTGTATCTTGAGAAAATCTCAAGGAAGTACACTTGACTGGCTAAGAAACTACAAGCAAACACTTGTTTTCTTCTATACTTACTCTTTAAAATTTCGTGATTTTCAAGGTAGCTCAAGAACCTGACTTTTGTATTTCATAAAATCAAAGAGACTACCACGTTTAAAATAATCTTAATTTAGAGCTCTGGGAGAAAGTTATTCCTTGAAAGTGTATTCATACCCATAATAAAAAAGGATGAAAAATCAAAACATGTATTTTAATACAAAATTTAGTAGAAATAACAGTTCTAACAAGTAAAATGACAAATCCAGGTGTAACAGAGTACTAAAAATATCATTTTTTTTCCCTGCACATATATAATTCTAGAAAGAAGACAGAGGATAAGCTCTCTAAATTAATAATGCAAAGAACTTTAAAAAAAAATGAAAGGGAAAAAGGTTTATAACAAGCTATTTCAAACACTCTTTTGAACCATGTATTAAGAGATGAAGGCTAACATAAATGTCCTGTGAACACATCAATTACGCTTAAAAGTATACATTCTTTTTTCTTTTTTTTCCCCTAAAGAGCTCTAGAGGTTATAAATGATAAGAAATAGTAATAATCCAAATGGAAATACAAACATGCTCACAGTAGATCGACTGGTGTTTAGGGAAAAAGCACTTATAAAGGACCGGGCCTCAAGTTCAAATCCTTCAGGCAAAACAGCTCAAAGGGTCAACAACAAAAAAAAGAAAAACAATGTTCTTAGTCTCCTGATTTTAATTCTCAGTAGATTTGTCTCAGAGAACAACTAGGAGAGAAAAATACACCCTTTTATAAATCACCCACCCCACTCAGTGTTCTAATGGTTTCTTACACAAGAACTATTGTTTTATTGGCAGGTTATTAGATTTTGGACCAGTGACATTTGACTACGCCTGTATTAATAATAACGTGGTTTATGCGGTGCAGGGTCAGATCAGTAAAGCACTGTTAACAGATGACAGGTTTGATTACCGTTGGCTTTAGGCAAGACATATGGATCCCTTAGGAACAGCAGCACAGGCTGGTGGGACAGTTTGCTGGAAAGGTCAAGAATAGGGATGTCAGTATCAAGGGACAGTAAACAGAATATTCTACAAACTAGCTTTGATAAAGTGAGGTGATCAAGCTGCTCAGGACTTGCGCTGGAGCGTTTCTGCACACCACCACTGTCCAGGAGGGCAGACGCCATCTCCCAGGAGCAAGGCTCGCTGCTCCGCCGCCACAAAGTGAAACCATTAATTTGAAATTGGAGGTGTACAGGTCACATCCAGGAGGGGTGGTGTGCAGCCAGCCTGAGTCTTCCCGATCCTGCTCTGCTCTCTGTAATGCAGACAAGAACATCTCAGCCAGGTTCCGCTGCCTGTAGGCTCTTCTGGCCACTGAGCAGGCTCAAAATTTCACCGTGTTTTTCCAGCCTCCTTAGAGGCTGCTGTACGCCTTACCTGGGCAGAGTGACCGGCATCCCAGGACTGTTTCCCACCCTGCTCACACAACCCACATCCTTCTCCAGCCAGTGCCAGCCCTGCCTGGTCTGCTCTATGCATATGCTTGCAAGGTGGTGCAACCAGATACACAAAGCTCTAACAAATGCTTAGGGAAGAACCCAAGCCTCTAATTAACTTCTGTTAAATCTTCTTGCTACAAAAAATACACTTCAATGGGTAAAAACACTCCTAGAAATATTTCACAGCTAACAGTATTCTGTTAGGGTTTTGTAAGGAATTTCTATATATAAGCATAAGGCATGCTCAATTCACAACACAAAGACATGGAGCTAACACAGCTGATGAAATTAGCTGTGAGATTTAACAAATAAATTAATTTTAGTGCTAAACTACTTTTATTTTGACAACTGTGAGAAAAATACAGGAAATGCCAATAATTGCAAGTAGCTTATTAATCTGACATCCTAGAAAGATTAGAAATCGAGCTTACCTTGATTCTTCAGATTCTGTTTCATCAAAAGAGCTGCAATTAAAGTTAGAAGAAACTTTAGTTACAATAAAATTAACACACAATCAAAAAAAAAAAAGAATATCAACAACACAAAAATAACAACATATACACACACAAAAACCCCACCAATCATCCAACCAAAAAAATAAACTATCACCAAATCCTTCAGGAACTATAAAAGGGAGCAACATTTCTCTGGTGAGTAGCTGCATAATGCAGTGAGAGAAACAAACATGGGAGACAATATTATTTTACAACCACCACTACCTGGAAATCACAGAATCCACTTTACTCCAACAGATTCACAAGCACACCTACCTATAAAGTGATGGGTGCACTGTCCTACTCTGGGTATTGGCTGATGTCATTAACTACAAGTGAAAACTGCAAGTCTCCTGGCTTTTGTCTGCATCACTGAAGGCTGCTTATTTATTTATTTCTGGACAACATGGTTGGACCATACATAGTTTTACGTATCTGTTGTGGGTAGCATGACTGCTAATATCACACTGACTGCATATGGAGCATATTTGCTATGACACAATCATCCTCAAAACCACTGTATGTGTTGTAGCTGAATAATCCCTGTGGATTCATATTCAATATTAGGCGCACCATTGGTGAACCATAATTTCAAATTTTCCTACTCACTTTTGGAATAACAATTCCATGATTCTCTGGGAAAATCATGGCTTGTGATGCAGACCTAAAATAATTTACATACAAATGCCCATTTAGGGAGGTAGGTAATAATTTAAAGCTCTACTTAAAGGTTTCAAAGCAGTAGCATATTTACTACCATGCAGAAGAAACTAGGGACCATCCCTTTCTCTCCAACTCCATTTTGGATCTCCATTTGCCAGCTGTGGTTTGGGTTTGGCTCCACAATTCAATGGTGTAGTTGGCTGGACAACCCGTCTGCTTTCATAGAGACAACAAGTTTATCAGGGTTTAGGAGACTGAATGCTGCAGATCACTCTGTGCCGTTGACACCTCTGACTCTAAGAGGGCCTCACAATTATCTGTATGCTTTTCAACCCACCCCTCTGGAACAGAGGACATTCTGTGCATCTGTAGTGGAGAGGGGTGGGTTGAGAGTGGAACAGGGACACAGTGGGGAGTGGAACAGGGACGCGGCTTTCTAGGGTTCAAACAATGTGGCTGGACCTTCCAACCACGTCAGGCTACATAGTGAAAGAAATTATTCTCCCTACAGACAATAAAAGAACTTCCAGATACACTGTTCTAGGATTTCCATAGTCATTACATTCACCATAATCACACCAAGAGTCTCTTTTTCTACACTAGTCAAAAACCCTTCCCAAGGGGAGGGCAATGGGGCTATTGGGGTAGATGTCATCAGAGAGATGAAAGACCCCGTTTTCAAACACAGACAGGGTGAACATAAAAATGATCACAGAATAAATTTCTGCTTTGTCCAAATATTAATAATAACCATAAATCACACACACACAAATTCTTTCTATGCAGTGAGTGTTTATGAATATCTTTTAATATTCTTTTCACTAGATACTTCAAGATCTATGAGAAAATCGTATTTTTCTCATCCAAACCCTCCTTTGCTTTCCAAGAATATTACATTTAACTTCATTTCTGTCTTTGAACAGGCTGGATTTATTTTACCACCTTTTGGGGATATATAAACATACTTAACTTGAACCTAATGCCCATTTATTTTACAGTGTTAGAGTTGGCAGCAAGACCATTTTAAGTCAATGGAATTGCATCAGCACTGAGTGGATATGGGCCTTCTGGCCTCCATGTATTTTTCAATAAATGAGAGCTTACCCACAACTTTCTGCTTTTGGCAGGGTAGGTACATGTCGAACGTTCAGGAAATCAAGAAATATTTTAGGAAGCTCTTCATTTTCTAAAATGACTGTCTGTAATAAATAAATAAATAAATGAAAGGTATAATAGAAAACCAAAATTTATATATATATATATATATATATATATATTTAAATATTGCACACTTTTACTCAAGCTACCAAAACATTTTCCATTTGCAACACTGTTCAATTCTTCTCCACTTTTTAGCACCTATTTTGGCATGCTTCACTTCAATAGGAAAACCAAAGTTTTTAATGAATCACATATAAACACTTCCAGCTTCTGCTACTACATTGTTTTTCACTTGCTACCACTGGTGCCAAGCTAGAAGCCTCTCAAACAGAGATGTCCAACTCTGAAACTAAGTTACAGGCACATTCATTTGTGAATAAAACTTTATTTGTTTAAAACATAAAATAAAACAGCTACAGCTCAGTGCTTCAATGTTCACCTCTCAGAAGATCCCTGCCTGGCACAACAGTGGAAAAAGAAAGTCTCAACTTTGTTGAACTTTATTAATGTATGCCTTACTAATTAATGCATGCAAACAAGGTAAACTCTTTGCTTGTCTTGACAGATCAGCTTACAGCGTACTCTTCATATTTGCATGGTGATTCCTAAAGACAAAGCTCTGACCAAAGACCTGCTGGTCTCTCACCAAAGACCTGCCACGTTCTTCCATGGCAATGACATAATGGCTGGACGGACTCCATCCTCCTTTGTTTTTGCACAGATGATGTGACTTACAATTTTTATTAAATTGATTAAAAGTACACTTAAAAATACATAGCAAATAAATGAAATGTTTACATGCACATTCATCATGAAAGAATGACTTTTAAAGAAAACAGAAGACCTCTACCAGTTTCACAAATGCAGACCAAAAAAAAAAAAAAAAAAACACCAAAAAAGTTGATTTTCACAAGGCAAACAAACCAGTTCATATATTCAACCAATGTCTCATCTGAAAGATTAACTCTTATTTATTTACTGTTCACACTGCCACACATCTATATAGATGTTAGAGTACAGTACTTCACATACAAATGAAAGTCACAAGCTCTTCTCTAAAGAGCTTTGCTTCACAAAGGCCTGACCCAGAGCGAATATATGCATGGAAGAAACTTCTCCAGATTTATAAATAAATGGTTAAATAAAATCACTTGTGCAAGTAAAGCTCTCCACTTTCACACCCCGTGTTAGAAGAAATGAAACTAGAGAAGAAATAACAATGATGATGGGAGGAAAAAATACTCTGCTTATACACAGGAGATAACTTATTGCTGTGGACATATTCTTCTACATTGCAATATTAGTAGGAAGACAATAGCACGCAGAGGAGAACAGGCACACACACACAAAAAAAAAAAAAAAAAAAGAGGTTGGAAAAGACATATAGAGGTCATCTACTCCAGACTCAGAGCAGTTTGGACTAAGGTTTTATAGCAAAAAATTTTGGTTATTTGTGTAATGAAAAAATCCAGTTGATGTAAAAACTACATAGTGTACAAAGACTCAAAGAGAGAAACACATTTAAAAACAAAGACATTTGGTAAATGGTTGTTTTTATGTTACATCTGCAAATCTGAATTCAGAGTCTACATTTCTTCAACAGTTGAAGCTACCACAAAGAAGTTAAAAAAATAACAAGGAAAAATACAGCTTTTGGACTTTTCTGTCCTAGATTGTAATGGATATAACAACTTTTACAGAAGAAACAGAAAGATCTGAAATGTTGACAAGTGTTAAGCCTTTCAGTTCACCTTTATATGAAGATGCTGCATTAAAAAATGCTACTTCATTTGCATTCAGTAAAATCAGCACTCCACTGCTGCAAAATTTATCTTGTTCTGCATTCAGGTTATGCACAGAAGGAGGAGTGGAGGTGGATGCATATTCAGAGGCTGTGTGAATTGCATAACAATGTGTATGACGTGCTCAAATAAAACCATCTTACTAATTAGATGCAATGGAGAACTACAAGAAGTTGTGTAAAGATACTTAAGGGCATCCAGTGCTTCCATGCAACCTCATGCTTGCACTTCCTGTTCCCAGCTTTTTCCAAAAGAAGAGTTGCCTGCTGAGGCTGCTGAACAGAGCAGTGATTGTTAGGGATGTGCTGTTGTGTAAAAATAAAAGCTCTCAACAGCTCTTACAAACCGATTTGCTGCTATTCCCACTCACTCCAGATTAATATCTCATTCTGTTTCTTTCAATTTTTTTTTCACAACATGCATCAAGTCACTCAAACCCTGATAAACTGCCCCAACCAAATGTAGTTCACAAAAGAGATGTGAGGAAATAGAATTTGTTTTAGTGTCTTTTTCCAAAAAGTTTGTTAATTGTCAATAACTCTACTTTTCAATAAGCTCTTCAATAAATTTCAAGAAGCAGAATTTGTAGAGAAACAAAGGCAATTTTGCACTGTACTATATTTGGATACTGCCTCTGCTGACTGTGAATTTTATCATTTCCAGAATTTTATGAAGAAAAATATGACTGTATTGAAAAAAAATAAGGGTTTTCCAATTAATGTAATGCAACAGACATTTTAAGGAATCACAAAATAATGTAATGTTTACTTATTTAAATAATGACCAGCAAGTGAACAAATTATCTTCTGGTTTGACTTTAACGCCAAAAATGGACAGCACACAATCTAACTGTTTAATATACATGGTAGAAACTGTGCTTTCAGAAAGTACTATGCCTTCAAAAAAGACCTTGGGAACAACAAAAAACTAGCCCATGCTGAATGAGGTGCATCTCTTTATCTGTATTTTCTGTATTTGGTGGTGGCCAGTGGATATTCAGAGAAATATATGAGTGTATTCTTAACTTTGCATTTAAGTTGTTCAAAAATATTCTTAAATCTGAAGTAAGTGTTTTTGTAATTGGCTTAATATACCTGGAATAACCCATAATACAACGGATTTTTGACTTCTGATTGAAAACTATTTTGCAAACTTGATCTTTAGGTAAGAGCTGAGTAGAAAAGTTTCCAGTAAGTAAAATCTCTAAACCACAATCTATAATTTGTGATGTAAAATACTCAAATGTTGCTTGCATTCAAGTGAATATAAGACAGTGGCTTGTAAACATGACTACATCTCATTTGCTCAGCAATCAAACAGTTAAAGATATATATTTTCAAAGAAATAAAACTTTACAATTATTTTATTAGTAACATTCGAATTCTACCAAGATCATAGTAATGATTGTCAAATATGGACCCCACCAAATTAATTAGACTGATTTAAAACAAAAATCAGAATGTGTATTTCCTTACTAAAAACAAAACAAAAAACAACAAGAAGGAAAAAAAAACACAAAGAACTAAAAGAACTAAAACACCTAACACAAACAACCTCTGGCAGATTTGGGCAGTGACCCCAAAATACATTTTTCAAACTCATTGATTTCAGCTGAACTAAGCGCATAAATGCCATATTTTCTTAAAAAAACGTAAAGGGTGTTTATCCGTTACTGTCATACTTTAATGAACTACTCCATGCTCCAGAAAAACAACAACAACAAAAAATCACACTCACACAAGGGAAAGCTTGATGTTTATATCAGCAGAAATGTCTTTTTTCTTCAAAAGGGTGTAATTATTATTATGTAACACAAATCACAAAAATCCCAATTTTTCTACCTTATCAGTTTTATAAAATCATGTTCCCTGAGGATGTCATTGATTAGTTGCACATGTTCTTTCAGTGACATATCCAAAATACTTAATTGTCAGTTATCTTTTCTCCTTCAGCAAGTAAAATATAGTCACAAAATTGCAAAGGGACTTGTTCTGCCTTAACCTTCGCTAGATGCCATCATGCAGTGGAAAACAGTGCTAAAATATCACAGGATAATGCTCTCCAACAAGGGAGACATATAAACAGCATAATGATTTCCCACGAGTTTTCTTTTTAGAAAATTGTCACTAAAGCCAGGGTAAATGGTGACATATCTTCACAGAGGACACTGAAATCGAACACTGGCATTCTAGTTAGGTCCAAACCTACTCATCAGCCAATTATAACAGTAACTGAACAGCCTGCTGAAAACCTCAACAAGACCACTTTGCTAACCTTAGGAGATCATACGACAGGAATGTACTATTTTCACAGATTTTATTATTATTATTATTGTTGGTTTTGTTTTTAATGAAAAAGACTTAAAAATAATTTCTTACAAGCATGTCTCATACTTTCACAAGGTTACTGGAACAGCCATTAGAGAGGGAGAAATGAAAATGGGGAGCTGAGTTACAAGGTTTTTAAGAGTCCTTACAGACTTTTCCATTCAATCGGGTTTAGTTTGAAATGCTGTGCTGTTAGGGTGAAAAAGTTCATGACAGTTTTTCCTCTCTTCACAGGGAAAGATGCTTCACAATACCTAATTCAGTGGTGCAGCTAAAAAGGGGGAGAAGAAAATCAATACTTTCCAGCTACAGTAAGTAGGCTGGAGTGTCAGTCTCCACTGGGACCAAAACCCACATCTTTTAGAATACTTTAGAGTCTATATTCTTCTATTAACCTCCTTTTCCTGAACTGCTTTATACAGTCCCATGAAATGATAAAAAGGTTACCAAAAAATGTATTAACTAAAAACCAAGTAGACAGAGAAACCAGACTTCTAAGAGAAATGTTCCTTTTCTTTTTTTTTTTTAAATAGCAGATACAATAGTGCTTTGTATTACCCATTGTGAAGACCTACAAAAAATTTACTTCTTTCTTCAGTGAGAATGTTGTTGCATGCTATCAACAAGAATTATCTCTAAGTATATCACTTAAGTTGTCATAGTAAGGAATCACCACTTTTCAGTACCACCAGAAATGGTGGTACCACTGATGGGCAGTTTTGTTAGAGCAGGAGGTATCAACCTTGCTTAAAATTCTGTATAAAGACATAAGAAGCACAAAACCACAAATACAACAACACTGAAGTGATGCTCTATACAAAGCACCATCTAGCCAACGCTCCTAGACTGCCTATCAAATGGAAATCATCAGCAGAGGTGTGCATCTATACAGTAGAGCTTGGAAGTAAACAAGATGTTGACTGTAGGTATTATATGCCAACAAAGACCCATAAAATAATATCTGAAAGTTAATGTAAAAGGTTTTACAGCAAAAGTTTATTTTTTTTAAAGAATGAATGAAAGAACAAACAAAAGAACGAAGGAAAGAAGGAATGAAAAAAGCACTGGGAGAAATTGCACCTCTGAACCTCAAGACTGGAGAAGAGTAAAAAATAAATAAATAAATTCCTGCACCAACTTACAGATCTATTTACTATACTTCTGAGGAATTTAAAAGTCACTAGGTATCTCCTGAGTGACGAAATCATCTATCACAAAGCTTTCACGCTTCAGAGAGGAAAAATGAACTACATAGAAGCAATAGGTTAAACAACTGCTGGATCATCATTGAAGATCTATATGCAGAAAGCTTCATGAGAGTCTATAGGCTATTAACATTTTCACTTATGTCTTACCTAATTTTAACACATTTTACTCATTTTGATTAAAAATACTACCAAATAAGTTTTAAGTTAATGAGTACTTTAGTTAAACGGTTAGTTAATTACACATTTACAGTTCCAATTAATGCTTAAGTACTAAGTGGAGAACAGACTGATGAGGTTAAGTGTATAAATACAACCCATTTGATGTGAAAAATACAATATTGAATTATTTTTTTTTTGGAAGACTGCAAACATAATGTAGTAAGCGCATACAGTGAATTTCTCTTCATGGCGAAATAGAAGACTAGCCCTTGAAAGATTAGAAACAAAGTGCAACAGACTACAGTTCCTTTGAAAAATAAAATTGAAAGGAAGCAGTCAATATTATTTCCTGAGACACTGCTCAAAGGATTGAAGGTTAAGACAAAGCTGGATGAGAAATGAAGAAATCAACAGAGCAAAAGGAAAAGAAGCTGAAAGGCAGGTTGATATTCAAAAAAGGTAGTAGGAACAAGAAAGGCTTTTAAAAACAAATAAAAGGAAAAGGTAGTACAAAAGAGAAAGCAGATCCATAATGACAAAGAAAGACACCAAAATAAACGTTGATTTAAAAATGGCTGAACCAAAGTGTTTTTTAAAAGTCAATGGACCACTAAGACAATGAACAATTAACAAGTAATTAAGACCATGTCAATAATGCTGCTGAAAACAAACAGATGCAGAAATACTTTAGACAATAATATATATATAAATCAGAATATCCAGAAAACACACGTTCCAGGATGCTATAGAATTTAGGTATTTTTGCTTGAAAAGTTGTCTTAAGAGACTTCTTAAGAGCACAGGGACAGAAGGCTCAGGAAAAGCAATGCTGCATTAACGATGCACAATACAAACGCTACAATACCAGAATTGTTAAAAGCAGAAGATGTTTACACTTACAATAGTGCATACTGAAAACTTAAAGGAACTAAATACAAACAAGTTGCAATGAATAAAAAAACATTCAAGCCGCAAATAGCAACACCTGGAAAGTTTGGAAATTACATTTTTTTTGTTTTCCTTGTATAACCAGACACTCTCCTCCTACGTTGATCTTTGTGCCTTCATGCTCTGAAAAGGAATCCGAGAAAACATGGTAGCAAAACCTACAGCAGTATCTGGACAGGTAAGTAAAGACTGCCATAAATACATCCTCTAGCAGTGAATAAGGCTGGTACTGAAAATGTCAGTTCCAGATATTCCAAATTTGCAATGCTTTTGTCAATCATAACAGCGTTCCTCTACATTTCGGGTTTAGTACCTTTTCCTGCCTTCTTCATACGTGATAACCCTTCCAGAATTCATCACTGCCAGATTTAAACAATGAAACCTCTGCATTAAATAGTAAACATCTGTGGTTTTGGGGGGGGTGAGAGGGTGGGGATCCTCATCAAAGTATGCCTCTAATTGATGTCATAAAATGCACAGAAGAGTATTTGCTTGTTGTAATAAAAAGTCAGCAGGAACACACAGTATTCCACCAAAACACCTATAGGAACTCCCAGATGAAATTTCTGAATTAATAGTGGTGTATACTGCATAGTGTATGGCTGCTTTGCACATGAGGACTGAAAAATGGCAAACAATCTAAGGCAAAGTAAAACAAAATACAAAAGTACCAGGAGAGATCTGAAAATTTATAAAGTTATAAGCCTGTAACAGGCAAGTTAGAAACAATTACAATATAATTACAATATGGAATAGAGTTACTGGTCACGCGGATAAACATGTTTGAATGGAGAAGGATGGCAGTACTGTAGCAAAGGGAGATCCCATTTCAAAACTTACTGCAACCCCTGAAAGGATCAAAAACCACAGAGATAGAGGCGGCCATATCAATAGAACCTAATTTCATTTCCAAAAGATTATTGACAAAGAATCCTACCAAAAGCTTTAAGGCAAACCCCAAACCTAGACCTGCAATCCTTGCGAAGGTAAATAATTAGTTAAATGTCATCAAACAGAGGTTAGGAGAATACAGCCCATGGTGAGGTATATAGGGAAAAAAATATCAGTGTGATGGGCTTTAGGCTGACCATTTGTGACCACAGGAGTAAGATGCTGGGGACTACAATATGTCCCTCAAAAGGTAAGCTCACTACCCTGCAACAATTAAAAAAGGCAAATTAAAAGATTATTAAAAAGTATTAGAAGAAAAAGTAGTGTTATTAACTATTAATACATAATATTGTTAGGAAAAAAAAAGGAGGTACTTCTTCATGGGACAGGTAGTTATTTAAACCTTGTGCCACAGGATGTTGCAGATGCTGAAATTCTAGTATTTAATGAGAGACTAAACAGTTTGATTGAAGAGAAATTCAATGAACTGAAAATGCATGGAAACAGTGTAATAAGGGGGAGGTGTCAAAGAATGTTCTTGTGTTCTCCCTCATGTATCTGCTTCTGACCACTGTCAAAGGCAGGCTGCTCTCCCAGAGGAACCTGTGGTCTAGTCTGCTCCCTATACTACTTTATGCTACACCAGCTGAGTTACAATCAAGTGTACTTGTCAGCAGTAGCGGATGGCCCTGTCAGAGAAGGAAGATGGAGCATGGCTGGTGGATAGCTCACTCTTCTACCTTCTTTCACTCAAAAACCACCGTTCAGGTGGTGGCAAGAGGCTGCTTCCACCTGCCAGTCCCCACCAGCAAATCCCCATGGTGAAAAGTAGTTTCTTGGCTTTTCGCACCCACAAACCCTCTGCCTCCTTCCTCTCCCAGCTTTAGAGAGGGTGCAGATTTGCTGAGGAGATACAGGAGCTCTGCTCTGCATTGCAGATCCTACATGAAGGCCATGGACAGAAGACCAAGTTGGAGGCTGATGGACACTGTCCCCACTTGCAGGAAGTGAAGACGATGGGGTGATTTTGGAACAATAATCTAACACTTCTTTCTCCCTCTCTACTGTGAGTAGTTTTATTTCAGAAACGTGCACATTACTTAAAGATGTGAAAAGCCATATAACACTAGGGCAAAACAAAGATAAAACAGAAAGGAGTTAATGGAACACAACAAATGTTTTAAGAAATCTTAAAAGATCACCTTCAACCAAATGCTGCTTGCTTTGTTTTCCTGTATTATATACAAACTAAGAGAAATACATTTCTGAATGTGAAGTGAAAGTGAAGTGAATGATATTTCAATTAACTAGAAGTTTTACATAGACAGGCTGTACAATATATTGAAAATAATTCATACTTTATTAAAAATACTTTGAAAGAAAATATAATTTTAGCTGCAGAGTAGCTGCAGTACCTGTAAGTATTTTCATGTTTAATTTCTAGACATAACAAAATACATCAAAATGGTTTTTTTTCTCTTGTTAATATGTTTCATTTCTAAGGGGAGTTAAAAATTGTCACCAATTTCTGCACAGAATAGTTTTTCTTTTTTCCTATATTGACATATTTTCTATATACTACATTTACTACTCAATACTTACTAATAAGGAGGAAACCTATGAGCAAGTCAGAAAAAAGGCCAGAATTAAAAAATTAAGCCATACTTCGTTCTTCAGGGACAAATGCAACAGAATGATACCCCAGCAATCACAGACACAGAGAAGCAACCCTGCAGCATGATTTTTTCTTAATCTCCCCATGAACACCCTGTGGGTGAGCCCTATCTGAATGTGTTACAGACTATTCTGTTAAGATGCAGATGTTGGATTGGATCTTAGAGTTTTTTTGGTCAGATAATGTGGTTTTGATCAAATAACACAGCTTTGAATGAACTGAAAAAGCCCAAAAAAACACTGAAACTCTTAAAGACCCTCAAAAGACTTGAAATAGTATTATTCTTTGCTTTTTGCCTCATAAGAAACACCCCACCGCACTAACTCATAATATTGGCTTTGCTGGGAAAGGAGGTGGTTGATTAAAACTGATGGAGTTAGCTATGAAAACAAGTCTTGCACTCCACAAAACTGACAATTTCATGTAAATGTCATCAAAAATCTAAAAATCACCAGAGGAAAAATCCCCCATTTAAACTGCTTGCACGAGGTGGCGTAACAAAAATGCTATTCGACTCTAAGGTAACTTCTTATTTTGTCTCCCTGATATTTTCTTGTCACAGGTTTTGGGTCAGAGTAAACTCTTGAGAAATGATTCGACATTCCCTTTGAAACTAATTAGACTAAGCAGCAGGTACCCACTCCAAAGTCCAAACAAGAGAATGTAGAAAGCACAGGGAATTCACTGCACTTGGGGTTAATGAACTCATTGTGTCATTTTTGCAGAGGTAAAGAAGGGGTAACATAACTGACCAAATGCATTTATATATATATATATTTTTAGTTTTGAGAGTTGGCAGTCTTTTCAGCAGAAAATGTGGTGTTAAATAAGGACTCTAAGCTATTTTGTTAGAGTTTGCAATGTTGGAAGAGTAACTGTAAGAAGAATGTTAAACTAAGTTTTAAAATATCAGATGCTTACATTAAATTTTAATCAGCTTAAAAAGAAAACACCATGTTGCATTTGCAAGACATTTACTCATCTTCAGCAGCAAACACAAGGCAAAAATCAGTTTTATCTTTTGCTGAATAATTAATACAACAATTTACTTTGATACCCTAATTCTGGAGCTAATGAAGTGGTTGCTTATACAAGAGCAAATAAGCACAAAGTAAATGTTGACCACTTATAAACTCAGAAATGAAAGAAAGAGAAAAACAGAAAAAAAAAACTATAACAGAAGTCAGCACTAACAGCATGAATAGATATCACAGTAATATAATAACAATATATTTGTTTTAATTTGTGACAGCAACTCGGTTTCACTTAGAACCACTGTACACAGGAAATTCCATTTAAAAACACACAGCTTTTCCAGGTCACATTGTTAACTTCTGTTTGTAATAATTCTTATGTTTAAAATATTTCCCTAGCCCCATCAGAGAGCAAGATACAATCAACGTACAACAATGAGGTAACTGCTATGCTGACAACTGTAGTCATTGATTCAAAAACATGTTTTCTGAGAAAAAAAAAAAAAAACACCCTCATGAAAGTTTGTTCTCTTTGAAAAAAAATCTTAGAGTTTTCTAATCTGGGTGCAAACCAACAGGTTAAAGTGGAAGATTCAGGCAACATCTTCTTACCTCTTTATACTACAGAAGTATTCTGAAACAAATGGTCAAGATTTAGATACACCTAACCGTATGGACACTAGAAAAACAGCATTTCATAAATGACACAAGCAAGTTGGAATCCATGTCGGAGAACAACAGAAGCTTGAACAGATAAGGACAAGATTTTTTTAACAGCCACTAATAAGCTTATTGAAATTAAATTATTGGTAAATAACTAGCACTAATTATTCTGTGAGAATTTTTTTGTCAAGGGTCAAAACTGATTAATTATTTTCATTAAAAATGAAAGACAATGTAAATGACATGAATGATAGCAGGGCAGTCAGAACTGAGTAAATTATTTTATTTTCCCAAACACCATCAGAGCAGGTTGATGCTCAAGACTTCAAAAATGAACAGTAAACACTTCCAGCAGTAAGAGCCACTGCAGAACAGGCATGCAAGGAAGACTTTAATATATAGCAGTCATGTTCTCATAATATTTAACTGGTCCATCAAGAGGCTAAGTTTGTTAATCCTCATACTAACTCACTTGTGGATCTTGACAGCTGGGTTCCTTCTATGTTGAAAGACTGGGGACTGCATCCCTGTTCTCAGCAGCACACACCATAGTACTCTTCCTGAAAAAAGCCTCTTAATTACACACAATGTTTTGTTCCAGAACAACCATTCCTGTGCTCTATTTACTCTGTTTTATGAGTATATATCTGTATTTCATTAAAATCTGTCAAACATAGATCTTGCTTGTTAATACATTAGTGCCAAAATGCTGGATTAAAAACCCTTTCAAATAAACTTTCAGAAAAAACTCGTTTTGTCCCCATTCCCTATTTCTCCACCACCACCACCGTTACAGGAGAGATCTGACAACAAGTTATCAAATTCCTATCTTAGCTGTGAAATCAACTGTTCGCAGGATCAAGCCCAGCGTATTGCAGAGTGATTTTGTGTTGTGAGGGAGTCAACAGTCTTTACACAAGCAGGGTAAAACATATAAATAAAAATACACCAGCAAAGAAGTTAGGTGTAGATTTTATGATGCTAAGTTCTGCATGCTTTTTACAATTTTAGGTACTTGCTTGCTTGTGGATTCAATCTGCTGTGGGGTATAGCCCTTAGCAGAAATTAGTGTTATTAGAAGTGCTAGAAATAGAAAGTAACTCTCCCTTTTTCTGCAACCATGCAAACCTTGCTTTTTGTTTTTGTGGAGCTGCTAACAGAAGTTACAAGGTTTTCTGTTTTTTCTTATTCACTTCGCACCCCCTTAAGAAAAAACATGAAAAAGAAAAAAAAGAAAAAAAAAAGCCAAGGGAAAAAAAGCCAAGAAAAAAAAACTGTCCTTCCTTTTTCACTCCCACCACCCTGGCAAAAAAACCCTCACCTCTCTTTCAGTGAAATGAGCATGCCTTGTTACATGCTGCTCTGTAACTATAGGAGCAAATCAATAGCAGCTGAATGCCATCTGCTTCGGGCAGCAGAACAGCACCAAAAGTGTGAGCAATGCATCTTCCCTTATTGAAAGGTTATTTTATGCAAGTAAACAATTCATCGTCTTCTTGCACGCTTGATGCTCATTTACCACTTCTGATCAATAAAATATGCAAAACAACAAAAAAATTGAATCCTAAGAGTAGTTCTGATGCCACTGTGATAGTTAATCAATATCAGGTCTCTGTTCAGTAAGGCAGGCGGTAGGGTAACTCCTTTATTGTATGAACCCAGGAAAATGTGTGGAAATATGTCTTGTTGCCTCTAATATACAGTATGAGGGAGAAACACAACTTCTACCCGGCAAATTAAAAAAAAAAAAAAAGAAGAAGAATGAAACAGGAAGCACTATTTTAATTTTAATTTTTTGCCCTACTATGTAAAGGTTACTTATGTCAGCCTGCCTGATGATTTGTTGCAAAGAACCTGCTGTTATGCTGTTAATAGAGCTATACTATGATTAACATAGATATTTGGTTAAATCACAGCCATTGCAAGACATGCTTTGGACAGCAACCCACTCTGCTTCCTTCTAAAGCTGCTCTGCCTTATTAAGTCTTGGTTTTCAATGTATTTATGTTTCAGGTGAACTCAGTTTTTCTGTTAAAAACAAACTGCTATGGGAATTTCTTTTGCACAGGGTTTCTTTTAGTCAGACCACAAACTGCCTTATTACATTAAGCCTCCTGACAATTGATGCAAGTAGAATACTTCTCTCCCAACAAAGAAAACGACATCATTTTTACACATATTGCAGAACAAACTCTCCAATTTAGACTGTTTCCTAAAAGAACATAAAGTACTTGAAATAACAGTTGTTACTCACAAAGGCTGTTCTCTAGTGAGCTATATACCCTAACATTAAAAAAATTAAGCACTCTTTCATTTGAACAGTAATTTTGCAGAATATGTCACAAAGATAAAGCCACAAATTCAATTCCACGCTGCATGTTCAGATCGGCACTTATTATCACAAACAGGAAAGAGTAACGAAGAAAATGTGTATAGGAACACAATTATTCAAGTGCACAGTCTTTACTTACTTTTGCTTATTTCAACAGTAGGAAAGCTTGGGTACACTTCTATAAAAGAATATCTTGCTTCCATTTAAAAGAACAACTGAGTACAAATCTTAAAAACAAACACAACAACAAAAAAGCAAAAAATATTTTCTAGGTATTTTCAATGCAGACGCTTCCCAGTGCACTGGCCATTATTAAAATGAATCCAAACAACGCTGCATAAAAATGAATTTATGACCAAAAATAAAGTATCAGTACCAAACAGTAACTTGCAGTCAAGCAGCATCACTTGTACACTGGAGAGAAAAAAATCACTTCCTCATTGTTCACTTCTCATAGCTCTTAAAAAACAAGACAACTGCATGAACATATCTGTAAACCAACTTATATAGAATTTTTAAGACAATTACTGGTAATTAATATAGCACACATTCACACATATGAAAAAAGTCCTTCTAATCAACCAATGAAACTTATAAAATAAGATGCATTTGGCGTTTGAGTTTATTTATACCTGTGAACAAGAGGATAATTTATAAGCAACACTATACTTTTTTTTTCTTTTATAATCTTGTAAGAACCCAAACATTTAGTTTTAACAGACAGCTAACTCTCCTACATACAAGCTGTCCCTCCTACAAGCTTGGAACAAGCTCATTCTGCATGTCTTCTTCAAAAACACATATGAGTTTGTATGCACTCCAATATACAGTTTGATCACATTTATGGAAACCCAAACAATTCTGATCAAATTAATAATACAGAACATAGCAGTGAAAGTGCAGTAGCTTTGAGTCAATGACCCAACTAGCAGCAAGGGTATAATTTAAAGTCAGAAATTTCCAGTGCATGCACCGTTAGCCACAGTGAACCTGTTACTGCTCTAAAGGGAATTGTTTGCCTCTTATTAGATTTTCTACAGCACAGCCATAAGTGATAAATGTACTGCTGTACTCACTGTCAAGTTAATCAATGCTGCCAAAGTTTTGTTGACCTAACAGTAATCCATAAAGTGAGCGGCATTTTCTCTATCCCTATGACATCTCGGTCCTCAGTGGGGATACAAATCTTACAACAGCATCTTAAAAAAATGAAAAAAAAAAAACAAAGCAAAGCAAAGGGTGGTGGGGGGGAGGTATTTCAAAAATTCTGTCTTTAAATTAACAGACTGAGAATTCCTTGTCTCTCTGAGAAATCGCTTAAAAATGAAGGCCTCACAATGTGTTGAGTTTGATGGTTAAAATATAAGCAAATGGATAACTTCACAGAGGAAAATGCCTTTTGTACTGAAAGGAAAGTAAAAAACCGCATCAGGATTCTTCCAAGGAAATAGTTGTGAACACGATTTACTTGTGACTATAGATTAGTGCACTGGTTCAAACACAGCACGGCGCAGCAATTCTGAAGACAGTAATGTGAAAACAATAATAAAAAATTGCCACCAATAAAACTTGTCTATTGCTGCATCTGGCTGTAATTCACAATCCATGTGAGGCATCACCACTGAAAAGAAGAAAAAGTCAGGAAACAATCCCTGGTAGAACAAGCTGCTCTATAAACAAAATGCTGCCATGCTCTCACAAGCAATTATAGACATATGAAATATGAATTGCCATTGATTTTTCTTCTAGAGGTCACTCTGTTCCATGTTTTACGCACTCTAGGCATTTATTTGGGTGGCAAACTGACAAGTTTTTACAGAATTAACGGAGCAATGTAATCCTTGCTCAATCACAGGTACTTCATTATGGTTCTGTTCCTTGACACTTGTCCCTCCCAAAACTCACCAGCAAGGGATTCCTTGATAAAGGTGAAGAACAGTGCAATTACTTGTGAAAAGAGACGATCCTAACTTGGTCAGTGAATGCTTATTTACCTCTTCTGTGCTGATGGAAGATGAGCAGCATCAGCAGAAGGTTGCATTTATCAGAGTGTAGCAACTCTACAGATAATGTTCTGATTTTGCTAAAGCTCTCCACATTCTTGCTATTCAAGGAGGGACAAGTTCTCCCAAAAGGAGAAATAAGATTGCAAGCGAGCCCCCTAACAGAAGTAACATAACTACCTGTATTTCTGTTAAAAATTCCCAGAACATTAACACAGTGTGAGGATGACAAGCTGTTCTCTATAAATCTCATGGTTTTGCTGTTATCTCTACATTTTGCAACTGCTTTAAGTTCCTCGACCAGCAACCAGAGGACTACTTAATTTTGGCCAGTAATTTTGGCCAATGAGTTGGAAACTGGGACTCATGAGCTCATGAATCACATATTCTGTATTTTCAGAAACTTTCTTTACCACTACTACTCATTTTTGGCCCAATTTTTTTGTTCTCTGTGTTTCCCATGCAAGAATAACTTGCAAGAAAGGCTGTGTTGCTCCCTTCCTAGTGTTACTCTGTCCCTGTAGGTTCTTGCTTACCCTACAAGTAAGCCTTGGCATCTGAAGCTAAGGTTACATTGATATTTTAAATCACCTTTCCTACTGCCTCAATTAAAGGACAAAAGCAAGCTAAAATACCATGGTACAGAGAGCTTAATTAGACTCTGGACTCCACGATAAGCAAATAAAAGTGGAGTATGCCATCAGTGTAAGTATGTCTGGAGAACTGGTGCCCAGAAATCAAAGTGGGATGTGGATACAGTATATGAGTTCAGAGGGGGTTTATAGTAGAATTTATGTCTACGATTGTCTGCGGGACACAGAAGTGACTGCACTTGATCATTAGAAGACAACACTATGACTAATATTTAGACTGAATGAACCAGTCATGGGGACTGTCACAGAATCAAATTTACACAACTTTAATGTAATGTAATGAAATTAAATTAAAAAATGAAAAAAAACCAACAACCCAGAAAAACTGGGTAGTGACGTGAAACCAAATGACTCTGATACACATACAAAAATGGTAACGGCAAATACAATAAAAGAAAAATAATTTAGATGTCTCCATCCACACATTAACGATCTTGTCTTCTCCACCCATCCACTACCACAGAAACTAAGTGGTTCAATGCTGGACTCCTCTTTGATTTCTTCAGTGAATATCACCCCTCTCTAAAAACTGGGCAAAAATAATTGCCCAAACTAGAGCAATTGGAATTATTTATTTATTTATTTATTTTTGTCCACTGTCAATCTGTTTTGAGATGCCAAACCTGGCTGCTAGAACAGACTGAAATATCGTCTCTGCTTTTACATGATTAAGACTGCTCCTTAGTATCTGCATTTGAGCACAATTGTTGAGAGCCACCTGCATCATTAGAGCACAAATTCATCATAAAACCCAGTAACCTTTATTTCTGATACTAAAAAAGACCCCAATATGCTGTGGTAACTTACTCTTCCAGTACACATCCTCATCATTCCAGTGTTTAAAGTTGGATCACTAACTAAGGTTGTATGATTAAACTTGCATGGCTCTGAATGCAAGTTAGTAATAAAGATATCTACTTGTAAAGCCAATAAACATCACTGCACAGCATATAAGTACAATGACCTTATTAAAAAAAAAAAAAACTGCTTTCTAATCACGAAGTTATATAACTGCTGCTGCTCAAAAGTATTAGCATGTATTGCTGCATGACCTTGGTTAAGAGTCCAAATACACAGAGGAACATTTGATGGGATAACATAGAGACAATTGCTAAAATGCTGATGGCTACAGGACTGTTGACTGTGAATTCTGTGCATAGACTTAGCTCCACTGCAGCTTTACTATGACGTCTTGTTGCTTAATAAGTGTTTTTAAAATGCTAAATTACTAATCTTCACCCCTGAACCTCGTCTGAGAGCTGGATCCCGTGCTGAAAAGCACACTTGGAAATCTGGATGTCCTGGCATCTGGGGAAACTGGGAGAGCTTTCACTCTTCTAAATTCCTCGTGCTTTTTTGGGGACATTCTAAGAATTTTGCAGAAACCAATGTTACAGCCAACTGCTCATAAATCCAGTTACTCAGAATAAAAAATACAACTGTGATCACTTAGTGACTTGCCAGAGAAGATATTAAAGAAAAATACTGGAAATATCTGGTTCAAGGCACTATGTCTGTTGCTGCATGCTAGTTATTACCAATACATGAGCTGATATGACACCACACTATCACAATTATGAATACTTTATTTTCCTAGTGATGATTATATTCCAGAAGTAATAACTAAAAAGACCCTAAAAAATGGAGGATGAACTCACCCAGTCTGCTACATGTAACTGGAGTGACATTTTCTCGGAATGTTTATCAGGAAAGTTACCATTGACCTTTTCATTTTCCTAGGATAGACATGCCCAGTGGGTTGCAACAGCATAAGAAATAAGATTTTTATCCAACCATTTTAAAACTGTAATTCCACAAAAGCGGGCTCCAGCCACACAGCTGCTTTAAAGGCCACGGATGCACCCCTGAATCTGCTGGTCTGGGAGAGCAGTCTTACGAGCTCTGGCAGTTGGTATGTTTGTACTTATCAGTTTACATGAGTCATGCCAACATGAAGAGCAGCGATACCACTGATTAAGGCTAAGGTAGTTCTCTAAAACTGACCAAGGCTAAGGTAGTTCTCTAAAACTGTCTTGGAAATTAAGTCTGATTAGTGTGGAACAGACTATGTGTATAGCCCAACTCTTTCTTCTTGGTGGAATAAATCTGGGAGCATGTTACTCTAATGCCTTACATACACAGCTAACACCATCAATTGAACCAACTTTCAATACTTTCTTTGAGCATACTAACACTCGAAGTCAATAAATTTATTTCTGAGATGACAGGGAAGCTCTCTTCACAAGCAGACGATTCTCAACAATCAAAAGGCTGGCCCTTCAGTTGAACATCCAGGCAGCTCTCCTGCAGTTTATCATTAAAGGAAATATCCAGACCATGTGCAGAATGCAGCTTACAGCATGTGGGCCAATACAAACTGATGTGCAGAGATATTTGGAAGAAAGAGCCACCATTCAACACTGTGTAGGTATGCATCAGTAGGGAGACCCACCTGCATTAAAGAGGAATCAAACTCTAACATTCTAGGCTTAAGTCTCTACCAAACACAAGTGCTACTGGTTATTGACATTAACAAACCACACTTAGACATTCCCTTGTCTACCAGACAGTTACAAACACAAGTCTGGTAGCATAAGTAGGGCTTTCATGAGTTTTAAGTATAATTAGAATAAGTCCAGTGATCAGTTCTGAATTGTGGGATCTGTGATTTTCCTATGCCTTTATTTCTTGCACCACGTTGTAAGAGAAATGTATGTAGCAAATGTGTCAAATACAATTTGACACCTCATTAACAGAGGTCTTCAAAATAAATGGTAATTAATGCTTCTGCTGTGAGGAGAAGCAAGGCTAATTGCTGTATCACAGATGAAATTTTCTTTTGTGTTCAGTGGTTACTCTCAACTCCATTTTGCTGCAACAGTGTTTCTTAGTGCTTTATTTGAAATTTGCATTCATTGATAACGTTGGTTTACTCTGACTTTTATACTGAGCTTTGAACTAATTGCTCTCAATTAATCTGTTCCACTCTTTGATAGCTTATTTATCAGATTGGGAAAGATAGATTTAATGGTCCTTGCTGGAAACAAGTTCTTTAATTGGAAATACCAGACTGTTTAGTTCACTTTGTGCTCTAGCAATTAAGGACAATTTGGAAAAGCGTTTTTCCCCCTACTATTGTCTCCTTGATTAGATTTCCAAAGAAGCAGACAAAACAAATGACAATACCACCTAGCAATATTGGTTCAAATAAAAGCCCAGCAGCCAAATTACTTACTATGAGAAATGTGAACCATCCCCATCAATTCCAATGCTGTGTTACATTCATTTTGCTGTATCTTTGCTTCCCATGTAGGTAAACGGCAACATTTCTTTCAAAATGCATAGCTCTATGCCTGCCTCTATACAATTACTCCTTTCCACAAATAAGCCAAATCAACAGAAGAAATTATTTTTCTTGATTAAGCTCCCACATTTCTCTTGGGATGAAACAAAACAAACAATTAATCTTTTCTTATTTGTTCTCAGAAGAACCTGCATCCCTTAAATGTACGATAACCAGGGTACCTGTGGCAGGCAGTCGGCAGCAATTAGGCTTGTGCTGAAAATGAATGGACTAGAGTCAGAATGCCTAATCTGCTGAGAGTTTCTACCAGAGGGCAAGGTTACACCAGGAAAATTCCCTTGCTGTGGAAATACTGTTAAAAATTACCACTTGACTTCAGAATAATTAACAAGGTTTGGGAATTTATATGAACTGAGTAATTGAAAAGAATTAGCAAGAGATATATGCATTAATCTTCACCAGTTACAACGTGCCTAATGAAATTAAGGTTCTACTTCTACTCCACACTTTGTTTCTGTAAACTTTTTCACCTCCAGAAGAAAAAGTATATTAGATAAAGACAATAACAATAGATAAATATAATAACAATAGTTATGAACAATTTTAAAAAAGAAACTGCATTGCAAACCTCAATTTCATATCAATATTTTTGATTTTTTTTTTAATGTAGAATTCATAGTATTTATCACAACTAGAAGTTCTATGAAAGTTTCTGGCATTAATGTCAATGGGAAAAATCTGTAACAGAATTATAAATCTAGCATTATTTCATAATGCAGATTTATTTGTACATGCACTTAAATTCAAGTCTGTTTCAGTCAAGATATTCTACAGTCAACAGCTTCAATAAAATGAGCTTTTTTACTCTTAACTAAATCCATATTATATTCTGATTACAGAGATAATGAGCTGGTGAGAAGAAAAAATAAAGGCAAGCAATGCTGACGTGCGTGAAGATAGTGTTAGAAGAAGATAACAGGCATTTGTTATTCTACCAGGCTACCCCTTGTCCCCCTTAGCTCACTCTGAAATCCTTCAACATGTCCTTCAAAGGAGATATGCAAGATACTATAAAAGACATGAAACGACAACACATAAAACAGAATTTTATCTGAGGTAGGAGAGTGCATTTTACTGCAGGAACAAATCAGAACGCTCACTGATTACCGTCCCACAACCTAACTGAGGAATTCTAGTTGTGTCTTCCTCTGCTCACTTCTGTCAGACCAGTTCCTATCTCTTGTTTTCGTGCCCTTCTTGCAAAGATTTTTTTTAATTTTTTTTTTGTGCCTATGCTCTTTCTATACAATATCCTTAAAACAGAAGCTCAAGAACTACTGCCCACTTAATTCAGTATATTTCCAGTAAAACCCTGCAGTTAGTTCTATAGGTGTGTATGTTTGTTTTTCCTTCAGAGTGGTCTACACTGAATCGTAGAATCATTGAATGATTTTGGTTGGAAAAGACCCGTAAGTCCAACCATCACCTAACATGACCAAATCCACCTCTAAACCATGTCCCTACGTGTCACACCCACGCATCTCTCAAACGCTTCCAGGGATGGCAACTCCACCACTTCCCTGTGCAGCCTGCTCCAGTGCCTAACCGCCCTTTCCATGAAGAAATTCTTCCTGATGACCAATCAAAACCTCCCCTGGCACAACCTGGGGATGTTTCCTTGTGCCCTATCACTTCTCACCTGAGAAAAGAGACTGACACCCTCCTCACTGCAGCCTTCCTTCAGGTAGCTGTAGAGAGCCATAAGGTCTCACCTCAGCCTCTTTTACTCAAGACTATCCAACCCCTGTTCTCTCAGCTGCTCTTCATATGTCTTGTTTTCCAGTCCCTTCACCAGATACAAACAATGTTAGATAAAAATTTGGAAGTTCTTGATTAAGCACACATCTTTTTGCGGGACATAAAGACCCTTTTGATATTTCAGCATCTCCTTGTTGCAGCCTCACTTGACCCTACATGAAAGAGTAGGAACGGGAGTTAATCCTCCGTCTTTACCAGGCTCAGTAGACTCTTTGTGATATTGTGAATGTGGTGCCTCTGGCAGCCAAACTTCTCTAGAGAGATTGTCTGGATGGCAAATGGGAGCCTCAGTGCCTCTCATTGAGAAATTGCCAATTACTAACAACCTTTGTGCTTTTCTGGTGGCACTGGTTCTAGCCCAGGTGGTTGGTTGGACCAACTTTGTATGGTTGTCGTTTCCTGGGTCTTGATGATTACTCACACACTCTCCCTGTTCCAGCCCCAGAGCACCATATCTGTTGTTTAGGGGCACTTTTGAGTGCATGGGGAACACTCCTCCTTCTGCTCCAAGCAGAGACAAGGGTTCAGTCTCCCTTGTCTTGTCAGTCAAGTCCATCAGATGAGGGTTGGAAGCCAGCTTACCTTCCCCATGCAAGGACTTAAGGCAGGGCTGTTGCTTAGCCCATGCCAGTTCCCAATACCATCCTTCAATCTCTCACTCCAGTTCCTGGATCCTATGCTGGCTGCTGAGCTCCTCCTGCAAATTGCTCAAAAAGTTTGTCCATCTGGGCACGCTTGCACCCACAACACTCACCTCTGCCTTCAGGCCCTAGGGGGACTTCCAGATTCTGGAGTTCCCTCCCTGAAACTGAAGGTCTGGGCAGCTCTTTCAGTTCTCATGAGGTCTGTTTGGGCCATGATAGAGACCATTTCTCACTCTATGTATAATATGCAATAACTACAATTTGATGTTCATCTTAATTTGGGTTATAGTGATACTATAGCATGATAATATACAGCACAGTGAAAAGAGAATGAACATTTAGACATGGTTTCTAAACCTGTCATGACTTCTAATATAAATTTTGCTTTTAACTGAGTAAAATTTACTTTGATCAGCTCCGACATGTAAGAGCAAAATGAGAGATAAATTCATGCAGCAGAGTTCTAGACAGAAAAAAAAAAACACCCACTGCACCATCAACAACAAACAAATACAGATTACGGAAGGAAAAAATATGTACTTTTAAAACATAAATCAGGTAATTTTCCCAAGCATGTTTGAAAAAGCTTGGAACATTTCTGTAGGAAACACATTTGCAAGCAGAAAGTGTTATTAAAAAGCTCACCTTTAAATTATCTGCAAAATTATTTTGCTTTCCTCTTATTTTACACCTCTTCTTAGCCAATATGCAACTATGCATGTCAAGCACACTTCCTTAAAACCCACAGCCATCTAAAACCAGCTAAGTATCCATACCACCAAAAAAACATGTATGCACAACAGAATCTTAAAAGAGCTGGTCTTAGCAATGATGGATTTAAGTTATTAACCGATCAAAAAAAGATGGATGGTGGTCTGCTTTTCTTAATCTACATCATCATCTAGATCTATTTAAAGATATGTGGTACACTAACAAACTTAGTTAAGGTTTCGATAAAATCAGTAGAATAATCTGCCCTGTTACATTGAGACTGTATCGATCAATAAAATCACTTGTACTAGGAAAGTACTGTTAAGTACTGACAATCCCAGCCATTAATATTATTTAACACTCTGCTCACAATCTTTAATAAGGACAAAGAAACATTTTGCCTTTTTATACTTTATACCATTGCTTTTATAGCTCCTTACAGGTAGAGTTCAACCTTGATTACTGCAGACTAAATGGCATTAGAGAAGCACGACACTGATTAATTTTGCATAATGGAGAGAATTTTCAATGTGATTAATGGATGGGGGTGATTCAACAGCCTCTGCAGCAGGACATCAGTTAAATCTTATTTCATTGTTTCCAACTTCTACTTGCAACTTTCTAAAACTAGATTCTTTCATCCCGGTGTATTCATCTGCTTTTAAAATAACACTGCTTTCCGGAAACAGCAATCAGGAAGATAAGTATCTGTTCTAGACTTGATAGGATTTTTTATTTTTATTTTTCTGCAAATAAGCCAATTTGCTGTTAAATTAGTTAGAAATAGATCCCAACAGAGAACGTGTACAAAGGTCAAAGGGAAGTACAGAAAGCTTTGTGGTGGCTAATGAATGACACAAGGAAGTCAAAGTGAATTCTATGCAGCTCTTGCTCTCAGATATGGTGAATGGTTAAAGAGAAGTCTAGAGAGAAAAGGCCCACAGGTAAGGCACGCACAGAATAAGGTGGAGAAGAACAAAATTTGGCCCACATTTTGCACGGAAGCTTTAATGTTTAAAATTTCTTTCGGTGAGTTCACTTTTCATGAGTTTCATGAGTTCAGCTTTTAAATACAAAGCCAATTACCTCACATGTGTAAAGTAAATCATTTAATCCCAAAAGGCATTACTCTTTTCCTCTTCATTATATCAGTATGATTCAACCATATCTTACCAACCATATGATTCAACATTTCTTTCTTTTAAGAATAGTGTTCGTGATACAGGCAGGGTTTAATTCATGAAAACACAGTGATGTTTCATCAAATTCAATAGCAAGCTGAAAAATAATGTGTTACCAAAGGTCCATTTAGCGCTGCATCCTGTTTCCAAAAACGGCTGTGATAAGTGGGTATCAAGAAAGAGTATAAATGACCAGGACTAACACATGAAATGTTTCCTTCGATACTTCAGCAGCCTCAGAAGTTATTTCTACAGACTTTCTATGCAAACGTGAACTCTTCTGTGAGCTTTTCCAGTGTTCCCTTGAAACAGTTTAGACTTTTGGCATTCAGCATACACTTTGGTAACAACACACAGGTATTCAGCAATAACTTAACTCTTGATACAGAGCACATTTCTGAGAATACAAAAGAAGGACAATTATCATGAATATTAACATTGACAGAATAGATAAATGCCATAAACGAAGTATACAGAGTTAAAATTTGAATAGCTGAATGATCATTGAGTAGTTCAATGATCCTTCTGCCATTACCCTTACAGAATTAATTAGTAGCCAGTGATTTATTTTCATTGGGCAAAAGCAACAGAATGTCTCATAGAAGTGCACATACCACATACAGAGATCTCAGTATTTCTAAAAAGCTCCAACAGCACAGGTTCAAAGCCATCTACGTCTACAGACATTACCTTTCTTTCTTCTTTAATACTGATAATGCAAAGTCAAGAACTGTTTCAGTTATTAAACACTTACAGAATGCTTCTGATTCTAGTTTTCTATGTCAGTTTCAAGTAATCCACAAACCAAGACCCGCTTTCTTCATACGACAACCTAGCTTTTATTCTGCCTAGCAGAGCTCAGGCTGATTTTTATGTACTACTGTAAGACATTTTTTCCTCCACTTTATGAAGAGAAACGAGTGAAAAGTCCTGTGCATCATTAAAAGCTTGTGTTCCTCACTTTCACACATCTTCTGACCCTCCTCCAACCAAGACAGCTCTGAAGCAGTATTTCAGCTATAGTTACAGAGAAGTGTTATTTAGCTATTAAAAGGCAAAATTCTAGCCAAAGTACGCTGTGTAGCACTTGCAGACTGGCGTCAAGAGTCTAGACGACTTTTCTTAGAGAAGAGACCTCTCCAATCTTCTTGAGGATGGACAAGATTATAAGTGATGGGGTTCACATTCCTCCTTGTTAGACCAACAAGAGGCCAACAGAAATTGAATCAATTAAGCAGTGAGAAACTAATGAAACTCCCCACAAGGTGATGTAAAACTCCATTTCTCCAACACTGAAAGATCAAATCATCTAACTCCTCAGCATGATAGTGAAAAGGAGCAAAGACTGAGAAAGCTGAACCTTACTTACATTATGAAACACTGTATTAGATGAGCAACACTGCAACAGTTTCCAAATCATCAAAAAGGTCTTTTCAATACTTTAATTTCTTTTAACTGAATCTAAAACTTTTATGAAGCAACAGCACAGAACTAGATCAACATAACTGAGGATATCTCAACAGCTTCAGAATATGAACAATTGAGATTGGTGACTAAAGTCAGAGATTTTGTTTTTGTTTTTGTTTTTCCCCTGGGGCTAGAGGAGGTTATTTAATATTTTGAAAATTATAAATCTTTCATACCCATTGTCCAGCTAGAGAAGACTTTATTTATAGTTTATTTATTTTAACTTTACCACAATGAATTTAGTAACAATACTTACTGAAGTAATTAAAGAAAAGCATCATGGCCCATGAAGAAATGACATTTTAGGAAAAATACTCCATAAGGTAGATTTTTTTTCTGCAGTCATCCACCTCAGAAATATCTCATTTATCTTCATTTTTGCATATGCTATTGAACTGTTCCCCAAAACAGAGTAAAAAATGCAATATAATAATGAGTGATTTTCTCCTTTATATTTCTGATGAACTTACACATAAAGCAATTGGACATTATTCGTCACTATAGCCACAGTTTTCCTAGCTCCACCCTGCTGTAAGCTAAGACAGTTAAGGAGGATAGGATTGTGTTCTACTTTTGAAAAGCAAAATCGTAACAGATTCAGTTTTATTTATCTTCTTCAGGAAGGATTGGTAGTTAAAATATTTTTAAGAGAACTGCATTTTGAAGAATACTGAAATATAGGTCAAAGCGCTTCTCAGATCTCCAGATTATTTCCTTAAATGGAAAACAAATCTCTAGTCCAGTTTCATAAACTCCATAATTCATTTTGCAGATTTGGACTTCTGAAACTCTGGAATGTTGAAGTTCATCAAGTCTTCAAGTCTCACAGCCAAGCAGCACTTTAACCAATCTTATCTCCAGGAATCAGGATGGTTCTCTTCTTATGAAGTTCAAGAGTAAATAAAAGGCAAGTACGTTTTCTTGACCTCAACTGAGAGAGAAATATTAGCTCTATGTACTATCTCTGGTTAGAAATGTATGTACATACAGACTGTACATACATACAGACTAGTTCAGAAGGTTTACAGCCTTCAGTTTTATAGTAGGTTCCTGTCAGTCACAAGAAGAATCTCCTCAGGTCACCTAGACCCCAAGTTAGTATCCTCAAGCACATCACAAATATGGGTCTTCTTCAAAATCTCCATCACCAAATCATTTCAGTGAAGACTACTAGCTACATATTCTCATGTTGAGGTGTGGGTACCACTTCACAGTGAATTCTGTTAACAATGTCTGTTATCTTGTTGGGCTGATGATATCAGCAAATGATGAGATTTCTTCTGCCCAAGGGGGTTAGAAAATATCTATTCCATTGAACTTTAAAAGGAAGGTGTGTCAAAGGGCAAGTCCCTAGGGCAGAGAGACTGGATGGCAATAACATCCAGTGTCAGCTTACTGGGACAAGGATATGACCTAACTCCAAATCAGTAGAGGGCAGGTGGTTAGATCAAATTCTTCCCCATTACCAATTTACTGGAAATAAGCTCCATAAAAACTGCTCCTCCCAGAGTACATCATACAAAATCTAATTGTAACAAATACCGATCAGATTGACAACACAGCTGCAGTTGCTTCAATATCCAATTAGATAAGGTCCCTAGGTGCTGCCCTTAGGAATCTCAACAATGTCTTCAATGTCTCCAAAATAAAAACCCAACTACTGGTGCAGTTGGCCCATCCAAAAGATGACTTACTGAACTCATACACAAACAATGGTGTGCAAGAGGGAACATTTCAAGCAGTCTGTATTTCCTTTAAATACACTATCAAAGCATAACATATTTCTGTATTGCTTTGTGATAAGTGGTCACTCCAAGGTTATGGAGCAGATGAAAAATAAAAAATAAAAAATAAAACCACCCAGAAGCTACAATGCCAATTAGCAGTCTGTCCTATTATCTTCAACACTTACCTTTAACTACTGGTACATTCAAGCAAGCACTTCTTCAAACTATCAGCAGTCACGGACTTTTAATGAAAGTCCAATTGGCTGCCCCTCTCAAATTAGAGACTACATAACCAGCTACATGAAATTTATGTTCTATCTTTTCTCAATATCAAACTCTTCAGGAAATGTCTCAAGAGAAGACATATTAACGTCTGCATTTAGCTAAGTGCAAATCTTTGTGCAATCTAACAGTACTTTCAGAGAGATTTTTGTCAGCAATAATGTAATCCAATTATTTTTTTTATAATTTTTAAATTTAAACAACTGGATTCTAATCTCTGCTGTATTGCAAGCTACAAGCTCAGATGCCTATATAATTTACTGTCAAGTCAGAATTTATATCACACACTAACTGATTTGTGGTAACTGTGAGAATGTCCTTAGCTGATAACCAGCACAAGCTAGTTAGAGTTGGTTTAATCCTCTTTCACTGTCAGTAACATGCACTTTCTATTTTAGCAAAGACGAAACCAGCTCAACGTAAATCTTGTGTGCTGTAGGCTAAACTCGTGCACACCGACGGTTATCACGGATCAGCAGAGGAGCACTTGCTTATTGCTTCGTACTCATTTGCTTGAATGTTTAGGGCCATGTTCACTTCACTTAGGGCCATTCACTTATCTTTGCATCTGTTTCCTCATTAACAGATTAAATATAATCCTTCCTTTCACTTGTCAGTCAGTTGATTGTTCTCAGCATTCACGAGGGCTTTGAATTATTATTATGCATATTGCTGAATTACTATACATACTCTTGAATAAATACAATAGTATTTACCAGTCAGTTGTTCCATAGTACTAAAAAGAAAAAAGTTGTAAATTCCAGGCAAGCTTGTAGAATATGAAAGCCACTTAAAATAATTGACATAAATCAATCTTTCAGGACTCCATGAAAATCAGACCATTATAATAAGTGCAAATCCTCACCTAGCTTTCAAAACCAAAGAAAACAAGACAGTTAATGAGTATTAGCTGACAATGGATGTTGTTAAATTTAAGAAAATAAACATTTGGACATCACAATCTAATAATATTTGGTTTATTCATGATGTTGCTATTCTTCACAAAAATCTACTGCTCTTCTGTCCATCTACTCCAAGAAAAAAACCAGTATACACTGAAAGGATTTAAAATGGAGGTTTCATCACGGAAAGATGTGGTGGTTTAATACTGTTAGGTAGCTAAGCACCACCAGGCCACTCTCTCACCACCCTTATTCAGATGGACAGGGGGAGAAAATATAACAGAAAAAGCTCATGGGTTGAGATAAGGACAGGGAGATAACTAACCAATTACCATCACAGGCAAAACAGACTCAAGGTAAGGAAGATTAATGTAATTTATTGCCAATTAATAAAGGACTAGAGCAGTGAGAACTAAAAACACCTTCCCACCTTCAAACACTTCTCTATGTCCTCCCCCTGCCTGGCACAGAGGAATGGGGAATGGGAGCTGCAGTCAGTCCCTGACGCTTCGTCTCCGCCGCTCCTTCATGGTCACTCTCTGCCATTGCTCCACGTGGGGTCCCTCCCACGGGATGCCGTCCTTCCCAAACTGAGCCTGTGGGGGCTGCCCACAGGCAGCAGCTCTTCAAGAACTGCTCCCACATGGCTCCGTACAGGGTCCATCCATTCATCCATTCCTCAGGAGCAAACTGCTCCAGCACGGGTCCCCCACGGGTGGGCGGCAGCTCCCCCCAGATCCCCTGCACCTGCGTGGGCTCCTCTCCACAGGCTGCTGCTCCGGCCCAGGGCCTGCTCCTGGGGGGGCTCTCCATGGGCCGCAGCCTCCTCCAGGCCACATCCACCTGCTCCACCGGGGGCTCCTCCACGGGCTGCAGCATGGAGATCTGCACCATGTGGGACCCATGGGCTGCAGGGGACAGCCTGACCCACCAGGGGCCTCTCCACAGGCCACAGGGGAACTGCTGCTGTGTGCCTGGAGCACCTCCTGCCCTCCTGCTGCACTTACCTTGGGGGCTGCAGGGCTGCTTCTCACTCCTCTCCCTCTCCCAGCTGTACAGCAGTTTTTGTTTTTTCCCTCCCTTAACCCAGCTCTCTCAGAGGCCCACCCAGCATCGCTCACTGGCTCAGCTCTGGCCAGCAGCAGGTCCCTTTTGGAGCAGCTGGAGCTGGCTCTGCTCTGACATGGGGCAGCTGCTGGGCTCTGCTCACAGAGGTCACCCCTGCAAACCCTCCTGCCACCAAAACTTTGCCATGTAAACCCAATACAAAAGATCACAAAGAAGTAAGAGTGTAAATTTTCAACCTCAGACAACGAAATTCCTTGCTTTCTTTACTAGTTGATACAGACCATTTCAAATAGTCAAATTTCACCTCATTTTTATCCAGATTTCAATCATAGATTCATTATTTTAATTATTTTTAATGATTTTAATTAATTAAACTATTTATTATTAATTATTTTAATTTGGTATGCACATTAATATGGTTGGCCTTGTTTTCATCAGCTGTCCACTTCAACCTTACCCTGTGTGTTCTTATGATAGCCACTAGCAACAGATGAGGGGAAAAGTCAATTAAATGTACAAGAATGTAGAAGAGCAAAAGTTGACTAACTCTTCCAGTAGAGGGAGATGTTCTTCTAAAGTTTATCAGCAATTAGAAGTGCTAAGCAATTTACCCCTGTATCTTTTTAACAAAATCAACTTCATAACAGGAATGGGTACATGTGCCTTAGCAGTGGTGTTCTACAAAAGACAGCTTCATGAAAATAATAAAAAAAGCAAGTCATAGCAAATATCCACAAAAGAAAAACAAACTGATGATTGCGCAAGCTGTGCTGATAGCCACCAAAAACAGAAAGACCCTTTTCTTTTTCAAAATTAAACTCTCTCCAACAGCAATGTTTTCTCACCCACAACAATAAATTTTAGATGCAGATTAATTAAAATTAATTTTTAGATGCCGATGGTACTATAAATCACGTGGAGCAGTAAGAAAAAAGGGATTATATGTTTCAATTTAGCAATTAATAACTAAATACTTAAATTAAAAAATAAAAATAAACTATGTTGCCTGAAACTCTTCCTACATCTCAGAATAAAATTTAAGTTGTATCTTCCTCCTTTCCAAACTTGTTTTTAAAAGTGTAATGTCAGAATTAATACTCTCTTGCATCACACCGTAATTATTTCCTCCTCCTTAAGGAGTTTTCTCTTACAAACCTTCCTGAAAATCAGGCACGTTCCTGAGCAGTGCAGGTTAATGTCCATTTTCTTTGATGGCAGCTCACTGTACATTATGTTGCAGTCCACCACTCTTCCAGTTGTGCCAGTGCAACTGAGGATGATGACATAAATCAGATCTCTGAAATTATCTGAGTAAAAATAGAATATGTCACTCTTGCCATCCTCCCAGAAATGTTATCTTTTCACTCAGATTATTTCTATGGTCACCTTTAATAAAAGAGCTGAAGGTGCAGTGAACTGGGACGACATGTTGAGGAACAACTTAATCTGGTTTTGTCACCATAGAAATGGCTGTGGAATTACACCATTGGGCATTTTCAACTTAAAAGAGAATAACCTTTGAAGCAATCATGGTGAGAGTAGAAATTCCATCTATTTAAAAAGCACAAGATTTATCACCCATATATTTAGATGTCTGTACGTCCAAATCATTCCTCAAGACTCTCTTTACAGTATGTAGCAAAATCTATGCCCAAGTAGGTATAAACTAGGTCTCTGAATCAACTGCCCAGAGTGAAATGAATATGAGATGACGTGCCTATTTCAACTAGATGAACAATTCAGATATATGCATGTACAGTAGATAATATAAATTTGATGAGCTGCTTCTTCCCTAGTCCATCTAAGCAGAGGTTGGTTAAATAAAGCCTCTTTTTTTTTTTTCTCTTCCATACTATTTTTCATTGGTACAACAAAAACAACTTTGTAAAGAATGATTATTATTTTATGCACAGGAAAATGTAGTACTAGTAGGTTACCCAAAGTCAGTCAGAAGCCTATGTCAGAATAAGAAACAAAATGCAAACAGTCCGGATTTCCAGCTGCTAGTCATGCTAACTGAACAGAAATCATCACTGCTAGTAAGGATGCAACTCATTTCCCACATTTAAAATTGCCTGTCAGTAAAACAGCCCACTTCGTGCCTGCAGTGTCTACAAAAGTTTTGGATACTACCACTCTGAAAAGGTATGCTGCTTTTACTTTCACACCAATGAGAGAAGACTTACCTGCAAGTACAACTCTAAGCCTTGCCGCCTCTGCTCCAGGACCTTTGGGACCCAGTTCCTCACATGCTTTGAAGGGATCTCTGGAGTCCTTATGAACTTCTTGAGCTGAACAAAAAGAAATTCAGACAAAAAGGAAGGATAATAGTGACCCTTTAAAGTACACACATTTATGTTAGAGATGAGAGAGTACAGGTAAAATAACCATAAACAAAGGAAAGTAGCATGACAACTGTCTCATCATCAACTCACTGAAATAACAATTGACTTTTTAAAAACTCTTCACACCTATAGGCTGCATGGTAAAAATCTCTATTCCAAGCCCTTCTCAGTGAACAGAAACCCTATCAATTTTTTGTCACTAATAAAGCACTAACTAGCACAACAAAAGAGCAGCAACTACATGAAATGAGGATCCGTGTCACCCTTGATTACATACCCCAGCCAGTCAGCTGAGCAGTGTACAAGAGGGGGCTCAATGATAACTAAAGCATAGCAGTGGCAATCTCAAACTCCCAATGACTGACTGACAAATCTGAGCCTCAGGAAACTGTGCAAGAGGTCCAGAAACCATGGAGCAAGGGGTTAACCTAGCTCACAGCCCCACTGCAGTTACAACTGAGGAGGTAGCAGCTTCTAAAGCACCCAAGAGATGGACTCAGTACGCAGCTCAGCCTTAAACACCCAACGTTAGCCCCACACAACAGCAGAGACACAAGGAAAGACATCAGGAGACACAACATAAGCCTCTCTTATGCTTCGTTTCCCCATTAGTTAACCTGGCATGACATCTTATAACATCACTGCAACATACACAGGTTTGCTTTGCTATGTATGGTGACAAAACACCACAATAATTTCTAACTCCAGATTTAGGCATTTATGAACAGGTGGGAGAAGGAAAAGGAGCAGAGAACCATTTTTCTGGAATCAAGACAGCAAATTATCTGTGCCCTCAAATTGTACAAACTGATTGACAGCTGTTTAATAGCTTATACAAAGAAACGGCAAAACTGCCACTGAACAGATTTTCAAGAGAGCTCCATAACTGTTCCTCTGAAGATTCCCATAGGAAATCTTTTATAGATATATACATACACATGTCTGTCTGTATGCATACACAAGTGCATACAGATAGACACGAATAATCTATTCTGATAGCACTAAGAATTGTCTTTCTGGAGCAATGTGTTTTGTTTTTTTTTTCAAAACCAACCAATATTAACATTTTCTTCAAAACTACAGACCAAAACCAATAACTGCAATAGGCGCCACTGCATTTTAATAGAAGGTGACATTAGACATTCTTTCTGTTGGATATTGCCTCTGAGTAAATCTGAGGCAAGGAATGCAAGGAAAGAAACTCAAAATTGACTTTGACATGCATACCCATGGGAGACTGAAAATTTACATTTCATCTTTGAGCTTGCTGAGATGTCACTATAGGAAAAAGCAGTGCCAACATATCAACATCCCTACAATCACAAGTAACGAAGCTCCAGCACAGAAACCTCAATTGCTCTGGAAACATTCTGCAACTTCCTGGTTTCTTAACAGTGCTAGATTACAATTAAACATGAAATGAAAAAGAAACCCTGCCCAAACCCATGTACTTTTACTGACTGATCTTAAAGGCAAAATATAAAACCTGATTTTTTCCTCTAAATTGTTCAAGAGTGTTGAAGAAGCCATGATCACAGCTGGGGCAAACTGATAGCACTTGCAGATGAGTAAAAAATGAGGAGAACGCTCCAGATGAGGAGAGACAAATAGGAAACAGTACAAGATTCCACTAAAGCTTAGATGCTTACAAGATAAACACACTGTGGCTGGTTCATCTCAGCTACTCTAATCTGTGTCTAATCTCAGCTAGTGATTAACAATCCATTTGTGCTCTGTGCTCGTGTTACATACAGCATCCAATAAACAATTGCTAAAATGTGAAAGCACGGGTACACTGCGTAGGTATAAAGTACATGCTATACAGATGTACAAAGGATAAATGATAAGCCCACTCTGTTATGCTTAGAATAATCCATTAACATATTGTAACAAATAATGATTACTATGACAAAGAATATTAAGCACATCTGCCTATATATTAGTTATGTTGCTTCAGACCTGACCCCTACAAAAGTAATATTTATCTGAGGACAATTAGTGTCTGTAATACCTTCCTGTTCACAACACTGGCCTTGTGCTGATTTCACATACTGTAGTCCCAATTTACCTCAAGACTAAAAGATGTCTCAGCTAATCAATTAAAGAATTATTTGTCCAAGTATGAAAAGTCATAACTATTCTAGAATTATAAACAATTTGCAAAAGTGGATGCATAGAACTTAAGATTTTTGCAGATTTCACTGCAGTAGTTGTAACATTGTCAATTCCTAACATTTTCATACTAAAAAAGAACTAGCAAGGATTTTAAGAAAAAAGAGCATAAAAAGGAAATAGGGAATAAATATGAGAATATAGTTGTATTTTTAATGTTATATGGGCAGAAAGATTTTAATTCTTTCTAAAAATCTCTCGATACAAAAATAACAAAACGTTTGTTCAGACTTGAAGTCAATTCTTTAATGTGAATGGTGAGTAGCCTGAAAGGCCTAGCTTGTCATTCATACTCTGGTCAAATTATAATGGTCAATGCAAACGATTTCAAAAAAGCCAAAAGTAGTTCAAGTTTCCCATCAAAGAAATAATTTGTACTCCTGGTGTATCACAGCAGGCTTGAAAAGATTTTAATTTTTTTATAATTTTGCATTTTTTTTATATTTTCATAATTTTTTCCATTACAGCCAGATTGCAGAGGAAGCAGGGCTTCACTATTTTTACAAAATATAAAATAAAATAAAATAAAATAAATAATATAAATAATAATAATAATAATAAAATAGATAAAATAAAAATATTATTAATAGTAATAACAGAATCAAAACATTAATTGGTATTTTGCTGAATGAATGACTTATCTTGTGAAGCAAAGGAGTCCTTCCTCCTCATGATTCTAGTGCAGCATGTCCTTCTCAGGATGTGAATCTCCCCCCTTAAGCACCTATTCCCATTTTCTACCCTGGTTGTTCTCAACAGGAGCTTTATTTCTACTGCTATTTCTACTGCTCACTACAGACATCTCCAGCACTAAGGGCACCTTGCATATGCAGTACATTTGAAGATACCTTTCCAATTGTCGTGCGCTTACAGCAGTTTAGAGTGGAACTTGCCTTTAAATTAAAGGGGATGAAAAGAACCAAAAATAAAATGCTATTTGTATGCTGAAAGCAAACTGGTAACTCGATGTGTGTGTAAGTAGTCATGGGATGCAAACAAACCGTTCACAAAGAATGAGATACAAGTTCAAAATACTCTTCTTTATAAAACCTTTTCAAATACACACCCCACACAACTGAAGAAAACATAAGTGTACTTTCTTAAGAGTTCTGAGATTTTCTGCTTTTTCTAGCACAAAATAGACAGGAAGAAAGGGTGATGTTACATCCATGTAACGTATTGCTAGAGAACACTTTCTCCAGGATTTCTGCAATACCGAAAGCACTGAAGCAGGCTCATAGCAGGAGCTGCTCAACTACTCTGTTTATGACAAATTTAAACACAACTGAAAAAAAATATATATGCATATAAATATAAATATTTAAGAAAAGAGGTATGTTGTGCCAAAATACGCCGGGTGCTTTGCATCTGTACAGGAAAAAAATATGAAAGTCACTATCAAGTTTGCAGAGTAATTTATACAGACAGCAAGTAGATGAGGAGTAGGATGTAACAAACTGAAAGGTGGTGCAAAGTGTCTTGTCTATATACCTGTTTTACAGGTGTGTTTATTTTGCTGCTATATTTGGATAGAGAGAAAAGGACTATCATGTGTGGGTTTTCTGGTGTTCTAAGGATAATTCTCTACAAAGCAAGTTGCTGCAGAGGAATTGGTGTGCAAGGAGACAAAGCTGAGAGTAAGACTCATTCAAGAGAGTAAGTCATTCAAGACATCTGTGTAGAGCAATGAGGGGAAATGTACGAGTAAACCAAGAGACAAACTGAAAATAAACTGTGCAACTCCAGAAATTACAGTGGAATTAGACATCAACTACTGGACACAGTCTACTTGGGTAGATGCATTTTAAGCAAATAAGTCCTGTTTTTCCCCTCTTAATGTTTCCTAGCTTAATTAGTCATGCAATCTCTACTCAATCTATACTGTTTTACTTTCAGTTGTAGGATTATTCTTGCATAAAGTAAAGCACACATACTGCAGGACTTGGTGGTAGCACAGTGAGTTGTACTACTGATTCTGCCACTGTTGCTCACGTAGTATCATATTGAATGGGAACACAAGGGAGAAAATATGTGTCAGACACCTCAATAAAAACTATAAACAAGAAAATGCATATTAAAAAGTTGCAGCCAATCACCACAACTGGGGCAAGAAGCAAAGAAATACTAGCACATACCAATTACTTGTGCAGTAAAGCCAAATATATTCTTGCTCTTCAGACTTTTGAGGGCCAACACACAAATGGTTCAATAGTTTCTTTTTGTGGCCTCAAATTGGCTTGCATCCACACACCATATAAAGTTGCCACTTACTCCATTGCCACTGAGCGCTATAAACCAACGAAAGTTCGGTTGACCCAGGTCTTAGGAAAGGACTGCAGCCCCATGACTAGCAGGCTATCACTTTTCCAGAATTCTCCTTCACAGTAAGTGTCCTCCACAAGGCAGAAAAAATCAAAACTTGCCTTTGAGCAGCAAAACTGTAATAGAAGCATCCAGTTCAGCCCAGGGAGGAGAAATTGTACCTTCCCTTTAATAGTGATCTAAACAATTTTAAGAACAATTACTGGATACCCACTCTTGAAAGCACCGAGTTCCATTCTACATACTAGTGAGAAGACACAGTAGGCAAGCTTAGCTGATATTTTATAACATATTCACTATATGAAGAACAACAGAGTGAGACAGTCTATTCAGTCTTTTTCATGCTTAGTTTGCTGATGTATACTAACAGTTTCCTTAGCTCAGCATGTTAACAATTCAATTTATAGATCTAATATAAATTATTCGCATAATAGGATAAAAAACAAAACCATATTCATTTGCTATAGGAATGTGCTATATTTCATGACTTTGCAAGAAAAAAAAAATCAGAGAGCATTTTAGCAATACAGCACGTAAACAGTAATAAAAACAGAGAGAACGTAAACAGTAATAAAAACAGAGAGTTAGAAACATCTCAGAAGTCATTGGCCTCCCTCTTTCTTCTCCCTCCATGGCTTCCAAGAAATAGAGAAGAAACTGAGTAGATTGAGAACTCTTTTCCAGAGACATGAATCACAAGATGTATTTAAGATAAGCCATGAATGTTAACAATTTCAAGTGAGGGTAAACATAACTAAGGCAAAATACAGACACATCTTATAGAGAAAGAGATAATTACCTTTTTATGAAGGGCATGGAATTCACTATACCTCTTCTCCACAAAATGTTTCCTTCCACTCACTAGCACCTCTATTTTAAAGACCTGAAAAAGTATAAATAATAAAAAGGAAATTAATGTTGTTTGCACAAACAGATCTATGACATGGCTGTGACTGCACATTATGCCCAAAACAGTGGTTCCAAAAACACATGATGACTCAAGAGATGCAGAAGTATAACAATAATTAAGGGGTATTATGGCTTAATTTCCTATTAACAAGTTTGTTCATAGATAAAAGACAGTTCAGTTTGGATTTTATACTGTATATTAAAAACTAAATGTTAAAATCTTTCCTTTCAGAAATATTTAACACAATTGGAAGTATTAAAAATAAATAAAAAGATGGTAAGAACAATAACAACAAAATAGAATGAAAGGAAATAACGATTCCTTCTCTTTCCCTACTACAATGCTAACACGTATTCAGTAAGAGCCAGGCAACAGAAGCTGTATGTTATACTTGAAATAAGAGATATAATGCAAACATTATACCGTAAGTTAATTGTCTCCTAACCTACAAATTCAGATATAGTCTCAATTGAGCTTGTGCTACTATCTATATAACCTAGGGGGGTGGGGGGGGAAAAAGCACATACAAAAAACCATGGCCAATGCTTGTTTTCTTTGTATGATACATGTGACAGCTTTTGTTGCTGCTTCTGGAAGGTTGAAAGGCCAGGAGAAGAAGCTCCCTGGATCCACTAATTAGTAGTCACTAACATGACACTTTCTTGATTCTCAGGCCACAAGGTCATTTCTGAGGGCAAGTGATGAGAAATATTTTGAAGTACTCAAGAAAACACGGTCTATTAAATGAAGACAAGAGCAGCAGAAAAGCAACACAAAAAAAGTGCCTAGTCTATCCAGGAGGTTTTTGTTGTTGTTGTTTTCAGTTTTGCTCATAAAATGCTGGAAATAATTATTTCCAGGAGAAATTAGAGACAATGTTCAGGACAGATGATTACATCAAGACCCAAGACTTAGGCCAAATGAAAGCACTTTGAAATAAATTTGCAAACAGTGTTTATGCCTGAATGCAGAAAAAAAAAAGGGGGGGGGGCTCTGTCACAATATGTCCAGCTAGCATTGATCAGAGCAAACACACAGAAATCATGCTGGATAAACACTTTCTGTTGTCCACTAGAAACTGCCTTTCAAACACAGGTCAAAATGCTATGGTTCTCACTGGCTAGCCCAACCACATTAGAAACAGACAGCACTATCTAATCCAGACTGAAATGCATCTACCTTTGTTTGAACATGGTATGGATGGGACTGGAGTCATTCCACACCGATGTTTACATTACCAAAATTAGTTCAGATCTTTGTAATCCATCAAAATAACTTGTGCTACATTCTACCTCCTTGAAAAGGACTATTTCTGTGTCCTAATCACTGAGAGCAAATGACCTTATTTGGGTGCATTGATTTTTTTTTCTTTATCTATTTAGACTATTTTGGGAGAACAGCTATTGGCTATTTAACAATTTTCCTCTACACATGAAAAAACTCCAAGGCACCCTTAGGAATACATTGTAAGTTCAGAGTTGTAAAGAGAATCACATGTAAAGAAAAATCAATGCAAACTTTTTTATTTAGTTCAGACTTAATACCCTAATTATATAAGAAGAAAACATTATTTACATCTTATATTCTACACATATTGCATGAAAGAAATAGTTCTACAAGGAGCAAAATGCTTTCAATTGCACAGGAAATATATTGCACTGAAAGAATTTCAAGGATAATTTGTGGGAAGAACGGATAACAGAATATGAACAGTTAAATAGTCATGATCAAATGCCTAGTTAAGGTGTCACAGTGGTTTTGTATTAACTTGATACTAAAACTCCAGCAATTGTTAGCCACTCATAACACCCAATTACACCTCAGTCAGCTACGAACCTCAGCACCAATGTTATTTAAGTACTTCCATTTGCTACAGGGCTTGCTGAGCAACCTGAAGAAGTCTAAGAGGCTCCCGCCTCAGCTGTAAGCACTCCCTCGGCAGGTAACTGCCTTGTGAATCACAGTCTGTCTTGTGCAGTCCCACTCTGATTTTAGTTACGTGGGTGCAACTTCAGAGAAATGTCATTCCATCTGGAGACAATAAATCTGTCATTTTATAAAGGAGAACAGTTGGAATATGGGGTAAAAGGGAAATAAAAATTCCCTAGCTGGTCTTCTTTTCAAAGCATCTATTTTGTCCTGGGTGTCACCACTGGTTAATGAAATAAAGAAATGGTTTCAAAACAGCAAAAAGTATGCAGCATTTATTCAGCTTCCTTTTATATCTTAGCGATGTTTCAAGTACTGCTTGCAATATTTTTTGCCAGAAAGAAGACATACATACTTGCTGGTCATTTTCATAGAAGACATGCTTTTTTTACACAATGATGCCACCTTTACAGCCACAAATCTACTAGCTTTATACCCTCAATTAAGAGGCTTCAACTTTGCCTCCTAAAGCACACAGCCCTTGGATTCAGCTTTAGCAGCCACCCAAAACTTACAAAGATTGACAGCAGATCTATCATGAATCAAGTCGAAAATTGCTATTTCAAAAAAAACCCAACCAACCAACCAACCAAACAAAAACCCTGCAAATTATGCTTGTAATTTACTCATGGTGGCACCTAAATTTCAGAAATGTAAAGCAATTAGCAATAAATGTATCAAGCAGACAATCCGTAAATGTTTTAATTTAAGATGAATTTAAATACTAAATTGATTTACAAAAAAACTTACAAAGCACAACTGCAAGTAAGTGAGATACCACATACTGTGCTTAAGAACTTTATATTATTAAATGACTGCATTTAGACTGCATAAATTCCAGGTTTGCCTCCTCACTGTTTACCAGGTTTCAATTCACAAGAGTAAACTAAATGCACAGAAATAAGTTTGTGTCGCAATTTCATATAAGGACAAGACAGTGTGTAAGAGGCAGCAAGATACATTAGTTTACAACAGAGAGAGAATCTTTTCATGGATTCAAAATAGCTATAGACAAATTTCACATATTTAATTGAGCAATTGCAGGCCCTGACAGAAAAACAATGTAAGGAAACGGGTGAACATAGATGAAAGTGCCAAAATAAAGACGGAAGAACTATGGGAAAAAAATGCAACACTGCAAGGAAATTACTCTTCTTGTAAAAATGTCCATGTTCTGTGAACAGATAACTCTGAAAAGACATACGACGTTTTATAAGTGACAGTTCGTTAAATGAAAAATGCAATAATTAATCACTGAATAAGACAAGTAAAATGGTTTTCCCATAGTCAGTGATATACCAGAAATTACACTGCACTGAAAGATTTGCAGTTCATCCCAACTAGCACACAAAAGTCCATAGACATGAATATACCAATTAGAAAACTTTTTTACAAGTATGCTAAAACAAGAAATGACTCACCTTTCTTGGTTATTCCCACAACAGCTATTAATTATGTTTGCACAAAGCCACAAGATCATTGAAAGTGTTCCTCTATCAGAATTTAACCTACATAAATGATGTACAGGGTAAGCAATGTTAGGTTAGAAATCAGTATGAATAATGTTGATCTTCTGCTTACCAAAATTGCAGAACTGCCATTAAAATTCATAATTATCAAAACCACGAAGGAAACTCCTGAAGAAGAATTCTTTAGTTTTGTTTTGTTTTGTTTTGTTTTTTTAATAAGATAGTCAAAACGTTCAGGTCCAACTACAAAACAGATTTAAATATGACTGGGCAGGAGGAGGGGGTGGAACCATTTTGGCTCTCTTTTTTGCCTCCACTTTGTTCCAATGAAATGGAATACATTCAGATACTGGAAACCATTTACGTCATTTCTTATTGGCAGCAAATATGCCTGATTTTGCCATTTTCCTGTATTTATCAGGTTTTGATCATTAACAAACCTCCAAGTGAATGATTCTTTTCCAATGTTTTCATGAGGAATAACTTACATTTCTCCTCTTGATGCAAAAACTGCAGCACTTGAGCAGTATTACATAATAACTAAAATCTATTTTATAAGAACAAATAATTGGTATTGCGTCACTGTGAATTTCTGAGATAGCTTAAATGGAAGAAAATACGAGCAAATCATACAAGAGCCATTCGTGCCTTCCTCTAAGTCCATAGGTATTCTAAAAACATGTAGAGAACTGCATAGAGTCAAACTGATACTACCCTCCTTCAGTTTTTATGTATGTTAAATGCTTACGTGATATAAATGGCCATCTCTTATAATGTGATGCAAAAATATGCAGTCCTAGTAATTTTGTCTCAAAAAAAAAAGTCCAAACAAACAAACATAGAAAGATGAGTTTAACAAAAACCAGACAGGAATGACAAACATGTCCAGGATTAGGGAGGAAAACTAACTAGCATGGCAATACCTCATTTTGGTTTTTCTATTACATAAGAAATACACAGATGATATCTTTACCTTCACTCAAGGAAATCAGATTATCTAAATAGTTTATTGCAAATTAACACTATCATAATGTGTACATATATGGAAAAATTAATTACAGGTTATATAAATTTCTGAAAAATTACAGTTGAGAGAGTTTTGGGGCAATCTTCTTTAGAATGAGAAGATAGAAAAACCAGAAGCAGAAAAAGAGAAGTTTACAGAAAACAGATACATTGTCTAATGTTCACTGGGAAAGAAAAACCCAGAAAATTCTAGTACTGCGCCCTTCCCTCTCAATACCAAGCTTACCAACACTAATTCTTTTAAATATATTGCTTACAGAAATAAATACATCCCTTTAGATGCTTCAGTATGGTTGACAGACTTTTGTCTGAGGAACAGCTAATGCATTCAAAGTGTCAAGAAACTCAGCCTCAAACCTTTGTCATGGCCATATGGAAGGAATTCCAGGACAAACGAAATGACAGCTACGGTTCATGAAACACTAATAGGATTTCCACATGTTTAATGTTTCATTACTGTTAGACAATGGCACATTTTCTGTCTCAGTTGTGCTATGACTAGAACAAGACCACAGCATATTGTAAAGATCAAAAGATGACTTTAAATCTCTTTCCATCTACTGATCAAGGGCCAACTGATGGTCCTCAGTACCAGTAAGAGCACCTGGTCGACAGCCATGACCACAGCTGCATGTTGATGGAGCAGCAGTTTGGTATCTCTGGGGTGCAAGCTCCTCGTGGCAATGCTCCATACTCCCTGAATGCCTCCAGTGCAGGGGCGGAGATGAGGACTGTGTGCAGAGCCAACTCAAACTTCATAGCAGCCTTGATAAAATTGAACCTTGCTACCCCTCAAATGAAAACAAATGAACTTATTCTGACTTCATCCTCGTGAGGGAGGGAGGGGCAGCAAAATCCAATTCTGTGGTGGGTGCCGGGCAACTGTAGGGCACGCAGTCAGGCTGGCATGGGTCCCAGAGACCTGAGGACAGGGAAATCTCCCTTTTTTCTCTCCAGCCACAATCCCCCAGCTGTAGTTTTCTTCCTTCCCGCATCCACTGTCTAATTTTTGGTTATCCACTCCACACTCACTTTTTGAGACTGAAGACTTTATATGCCTTAGGTAAGTCACTTCCAGACACAACTCCTCCTTCTCCCTGTAATGACTGCTGCTCCCATCCTAAACAAGCAGCCCATACCCAAGCTCCTGCACTATTCTCCTGTCGGAAAAGGGCCCCCTTCCTGCTGCAGAACTGGGAAACAAGCTGGGAGAGTAAAGAAAGAGCAGAATAGCCCTGAAGACCTGAGTTTGCTGCTCTCAGTTCTGCTGGTGCCCTAAGGATGGATGAAGATATCTGTTGGAGGCAGTAAAAGAGAGAATGATCAGATATTAGGAACTGAGAGTAACCAGAGTGCTGGGGAAGGGGGAGTGATGAACAGGGACAGAGCTGAGGGTCTTCTCTCCTTCCTAGAAGTAGCCCTCACACATGCAGACCATGTTTTCCTGACAGCTACCAGCAGGCAGAAAGCAGCAGCTGATGACCGGCAGTTCATCTGCACAGATGCTGGAAGCACTGGTCCTCACCAGCAGGTGATGGGCCCACAGGTACCTCCCCTCTCTGCTGACCCAGGTAACTGCTCCTTGTGCCCTGCTCCCATCTTCACTGGCACAGCTCGACACAACGTAGGTGTTCCACTGATAGGGAAGGGCCCCAAGAGATTCAGAGCCATCACATTTCCAGACAGCAGTCTTACCCCAGGTCTGCTCAAAAGCTGTATTAGACCTACAGGCTGCCCCTTTCCTGCACCCTGAACACTGTGATGTCTGTTACCTGAAATCAAACTGCTTCAGACCCAATTACAATGTAAAGTGCTAGTTACAGCCCAAGAAAGAAGTAACTGGTTTTATAAACTACAGAAATCAAGGCCTGGCACCATGAAATTAAGACACTCCTTTTCCAGAGTCTGTGAAGAGGAAGACCATCACAGAGAAGCGAACGATCATTAAAGTATTTCAGGTGTGCATTCCACACAACCATATGAAGAAGTTAACTGACCCCATCTGGTCTTGGGAAGCAGCCTTATTGTTATCGTAATTCAATAAAGAGATTTCCTCCTGTTACATAAACATGCTGAGAAGATATGTACATTACTGAATTACAACTCCTGTTAAATCTCAACGCTTACGGAAAAAAGCTTTCTCTTCACTAACGCTAGCGTTACTGTACCCTACCTAAACCAGACTGCAGTCTCTTCAACAACCTTTAGCATGTAGTTTGTCTTTCCCACTAATGCTACAAAATAACTATACTCCCTATTCTACCCACTTTTGCAGTACCCGCCTTCCCCACTCACAAAATGGCACACTGTTGGTACAAATCACGTGAAAAAAAAAGAGTACATAGGACTCTGGGGTATTCTTTCTGAAGATGGCCTTTGAGAAGTGTATGTCATATTTCTTAGGGTTTAGAGGTAGAGGTAGTAAAACAATTTATACCACGACCCAGTGCAACTAACTCCTACAAAATGGGAAGCTCAAGGGAGGCCTCTGCAGAACTGTCACTGTTGAATGAAAGAGTAGCTGACATACAAGAGTAAGTAGTTTTCTGATTTTTTCAACCCACTTTAAACCAATCTTTTCCAAACACATGGTTCATAAAATCCCATAGGAACTTCTCTGTCATTTCCTGAAAAATAACTTACTTGGCTTTCCAAGGTAAAAAGCGTCTCCCTTGCCAGCGAAACACTGACTATGGAAATCTAATTTGTAACCAAACCAAGAAGCCACAAGATCTGACCTGCTTTTAATATTTTTCTTTATTAGTCCTGCAGAGCACAACTGTTATGCAGATGACATCCTTTTAAAATCTAGTTGTCACTGTGGTCACCTATTTGACTAACATCCTTTGAATCAAACTTAAAGAAAAATGTCTTGATCTTTTACTGAAAAAGGAAAAAGTTCCTAACATATTCTAACGCTTACAGTTACATAGACAAAAATTAGCCTGCTCTGCTCCATTTGTTCATCTGGATCATCTCAATGTCTCTTATCAGAAGTATTCTACTAATAGAACAACCATGAGCCTTTTTATGGAAGAGAGATTAACTTTCTAGTAGAAGTAATACATTGGGATAAAATATTTGAATATCAAAAAAGCCCCACCCTGATGACAAAAATATATATACATAAAACAGAAGAACTCAAAGATTAAATATAAGGACCCTTCCACAAAATACTTTGCCATTTTATCTGTAGATTCTATAAAGAATCCTCATACTTTTCAAGGAAAAACAGAGCTGCTAGCTACAATGAAAATGCCCCTCTTTTGCAGCCAACTAGCTGCAAGAAACTTGATTTTCATAGAATCACAGAATGGTTTGGATTGGAAGGGACCTAGAAGACTATCTCATTCCAACCCCCCTGCCATGGGCAGGGACACCTCCCACTAGATCAGGTTGCCCAAAACCCCATCCAGCCTGGCCTTGAACACCTCTAGGGATGGGGCATCCACAGCTTCTCTGGGCAGCCTGTGCCAGTGCCTCACCGCCCTCTGAGTGAAGAATTTCCTCCTAACATCTAATCTAAATCTCTTTCAGTTTAAAACCATTCCCCCTTGTTCTATCACCATCTGCCCATGCAAAAAGTTGCTCTACATCTTTTTTTAAGTCTCCTTTAAGTACTGAAAGGCTGCCAGGAGGTGTCCCCAGAGCTTTCTCTTCTGAACAACCCCAGCTCCCCCCGTCTTCATAGCAGAGGTGTTCCAGCCCTCTGATCATCTTCATGGCCCTCCTCTGGACCTGCTCTAACAGCTCCACATCCTTCTTGTGCTGACGGCCCCAGACCTGGATGCAGCACTCCAGGTGGGGCCTCATGAAGACAAAAGAGGGGGACAATCCCCTCCCTCGACGTGCTGGCCACCCCTCTGTTGGTGCAGCCCAGGATGCAGTTGGCTTTCTGGGCTGCAAGCACGCACTGCTGGCGCATGTTGGGCTTTTTGTCCAGCAGAACCCCCAGGTCCTTCTCTGCAGGGCTGCTCCCAATGTGTTCTTCTTACAGACTCTACGCACAGAATCACAGTATGGTTGAGGTTGTCAGGGACCTCTGGAGATCATCTGGTACAACCCCCCTGCCAAGCAGGGTCACCCACAGCACGTTGCACAGGACCACATCCAGGCAGGTTTTGAATATCTCCCGAGGAGGAGACTGCATAGCCTCTCTGGGCAACATGTTCCAGAGCTCTGTCACCCTCTCAGTAAAGAAGTGTTTCCTCATATTCAGCTGGAATTTCTGTGTTTCAGTTTACACCCGTTGTCTCTTGTCCTGTCCCTGGGCACCACTGAAAACAGTCTGGTCCCATCCTCTTGGCATCCTCTCTTCAGATATTTATACAGATTGACAAGATCCTACCTCAGTCTTCTCTTCTCTGGAGAAACAGCTATGTCAAGCTCTTCATCCATCAGAATCCCAGGTCCTTCTCCACAGAGCTGCTCTCAGTGAGTTCTTCTCCCAGTCTGTGCTCATGCCTGGATTGCCCGGACCCAGGTGCAGCACCTTGCACTTGGACTTGTTGAACCTCATTAGATTCACGTGGGCCCCCTTGTCCAGCTTGTCCAGGTCCCTTTGGATGGCATCCCTTCCTTCTGGTGTATCGGCTGCACCACTCAGCTTGGTGTCACCTGCAAACTTGCTGAGGGTTCACTCGACCTCACTGTCTATGTCACTGATAAAGATATTAAACAGTAGTGGTTCCAGAGAGTACAGATCCCAGAGTACAGATCCCTGAGGGACACCATTTGTCACTGGCCTCCACACAGAGACATTGACCACAACTCTCTGGGTGCAGCTTTCAAGCCTTATACACCAAATGGTCCACCCTTCAGATCCATCTCTTTCGAATCTGGAGATCAGGATGTCATGTGGGACCGTGTCAAAGGCCTTACACAAGTCCACACAGATGACATCAGCTGGTCTTCCCTTGTTGACTGTTGCAGTCACTCCATCATAGAAGGCCACCAGACTGGTCAGGCACAATTTGCCCTTGGTGAAGCCATGCTGGCTGTCTCAGATCACCTCCTTGTCCTGCATGTGCCTTGACATTGCTTCCAGAAGGATCTGTGACATTGCTTCCAGAAGGATCTGTTCCATGATCTTGCCAGGCACAGAGGTGAGGCTCACCGGTCTGTAGTTCCCCAGGTCCTCCTTTCTACCCTTTTTAAAAATGGGAGTGGTGTGTCTCTTTTCCCAGTCATTGTGGACTCCACCTGACTGCCAGGACTTTTCAAATATGATGGAGTGGCTTGGTAACTACATTAGCCAGTTCCTTCAGGACCCTGGGATGCATGGCATCGGGCCCCATTTTACAAGAATCCAGAAACAAGACTTCTTTTTTTTTTTTTTTTTCATGAAGCTAGAAACAAGACAAGACCCAGTATGCACAATCTATTAAAAATCAACTCCACATTCTTCATGGTAAGTAAACACCAGGGCAAAGAAATACTGTACACCCAGTCCTTGCTTCTTTTCTTATTCAGATCTCTGCAGTAATCCATCTCTGAATTCTCTACTCTTTATCTGACAACAGGAGTAGCTCGTCCAAATTTTTTTTTTTTCAAGAGCAGCAGCCAAAGTCATCAAAGGAGGTTGCTTTTCTACATTTATGTGCAGCTTAGCAAAGATCTTCCATATACTACATTTAAATATTGTGATTTGCCTGTCTTCAGCTGCAAAATGGAGGATTCCTGTGCTATTCTGTCTATAACAAAGAAGAGCAGACAGGATGTACTTCCTTTCAAGAAGCTAAGTCACCCGAACTTTAACTAAACTAGCATTGTTCTGCCTTGCAAAATAGAACCCTAATTATTTACACTACAATGTGCTATCTGTATTATTCTTACATACAACTGACAACTCTATTTCAAACATCAGCACTCACTTCTGGAGTCAATTTATCAAAGAATGCCACCCTGCTCATCAAGGGTTTCCTTTGCTAAGTTAAATCTTTTTTGAACAGCAATTCAAAGTGGGATGAAGACATAAACTCAAAAAGTTGCAAGGCAGTTTCATTTCTTATAGTAGCCTGCTGCTACTGAGAAAAGATGTGAAACCGGCTACCATGATGTGGTTATCAATGCATCCAACTACAGAAAACAAGATGATTCCTCAAGTGTCAGGAAAGTGGAGAGAATGGAAATGAAAATGTTGGCACAACTACTTAAGAAATGCCAAAAGCCATCACAAACAGTGCCAAACAAATAATAAAACTTGGGCCAAACTAAAATTCAAATTATTAAGCTTCTGAACCTACATACTGGGGCTAATAGCATTTATGTTGCAGTGAGTCTTGCGGTCACAATGAATGCAGATATTCCTGAGCCAGAATTAGCTCAGGTAGCAGAACAGTAGCAGCAGCCAAGACTGCACAATCTGCAAAACTCCTGGCAAAGTCAGGACAAACTTCAGTGCCATGGGGGCCAGGCTAGCTCTGTCCCAGGTATGTCTGCAGGAGCTGCAGTTTGTGAAGTGTAGAAATCCCACAAAGGGAGCAGTATGAGTGTCAAGTTCAGAGGGATGCAAGGACATCACTCTTGACTTGATACAGGCACAAGTCTTGACTTGAGTACATTGTAAGAACACAGGGAAGAAAGAAAAACATTTCCTAATTTGCTTTCCTTGGAGTTACAGTATAAACACAGCAAGTAGCTGAATCACAGACCCTTCAGACAGAACTGCATTGGCATTAGAGGAAGAGTTAAGGCAGTGCAGAATTCGACTCAAACACTGATGTCTGAGAAAAGACAACATCTGAACCACTTATACAGACCACATCTAGTGCAATTATGTCAATGTATTGTATAGATTCAAAGGCAGTGGAAATACTAATACAAACCAATATTCAGGACAATATATAAAATTAAAGTATCCTCTCAGCAATTTCGCAATACAAGATTGAATAACCTATCAGAGAACACTGGGTGTACAATTAAATATTTATAATTCCAAAGACAATGAAAATTGATTCAGTGAGGATTATGTTAATTTGTAACTAGCCTCTCAATCACTTGAAAGATAGTAAGGCAAACACTGAGTAATTACATGCCTGCACATGTATCAGCCAGATAAAGTATTATGTTTACAACAAATTTCAGAAAGATTTTAAGTAAGTTATAAATTGAGTCTGATACTGGAAACGTGCAAATACTGCACACTGCAAACAAAGTGACAGGAAACAGATGACTGAAAGTTGTGCTAAATGTTTCATTGCTGACTGTTGTTTGAACTGAAGATAATACAACATACCAGTCTCTTCAAATGCTAACTAGAAGCATCAGTCATAAAGTATCATTCACAGGTCTAAAAATCGGTAACTGTCTTTTTCTCAAAAAAAGGAAAAAAAAATGATGACATAACCATGCATAGACTACAGAACTAACTTGGCTTGAATATTTCAGCAATAAAAGCTAGAAGATTCCTAAACACAGCACTATGAGAAAACGCCCACGAACTAACTTCAAGCTGAAATGTGAGTCACCTTTCAAGCACTGATTCTTGGGTGTCAAAGATATCTTTGTTTCACTCTTCTAGAAAAATCTGGATGTTCACCACCTGCAGATACCAAGTCACCTATTTAAATACAGCCCCTAAATCCTGTTGCACAAATTCAGAAGTACTGTCAAAAAAAAAAATAAGGACAAATAACAATAAGAAGTCATTACACAGACTCAGTGTGGTACAGATGTCATTCATTCCCTCATTCTGAGGCTTCAGATATTCTTTTTGCCTTATTATGAACTTAATCACAAACTGGCCCCCAGTGTAAAACTCATTGAATCTTGGTATTTTCCTGGTTCTCACCTTTTGTAAAGAATAGACAAACTCTTGCAATTTCTATCCACATAAAACATTGCCATAAATAACTTTAAATGCTTTTTTTTGGTTCAAAGGTTGTGTTACTTTGAGTATCTGGTGCCTTCCTGCAGAAAGAATGTAAACTTTGCTTGGTTTACTTAAAGCTTTTAGTTGCAGTGAAAGTTGTTTTTTCTACATATTTACAGGAAGTTCCACTTCTCTGTTTATGGGGCAGAGAAAATGCAACCTACCTTACTTTGTATGAGGTGCCATTTTATCTCCCGCTGCCTCAGGCAGCAACTGCTCATCATTCTGTACAGTCTCTATCCCTGCTTACCTTTTCTTCCACTCATGTTTTTCACAAATAAGAAATATGGAGAGGTGCAGAAGGGACATTCACTTTGCATCAGCTGATTCCTCACCTTCCTGTTTCATACAGCAGTTCACACACAATAGTGCTATTTTTAATTAGCAGCTCAATCACATATCAAGAGGGCCTGAGATGGAATTTATTTAATAAAATATATTACAGGAGTTACTGGCAGTGCTATGAGTAGTTAGAACAATCTAATACTTTCCATTACAAGACTGTTCTCAGTTACTTATACTTTTGCCAACTTTTAATTTTTGGGCTTAGATTTTCCATACCAGGTATGTGATTCAGACAGAAAATATTTTTAGAAAGTTTCAACTAAGACAGTCCAGTTTCTTTAAGTCCTTTACTTAGAGAAAAGCATATTTTTTCATTAAAAAAAAAAAAGAAACAAAGAAACAAAACAACAAAACAAACCATTTTACAGTAAGTTCCCCAAGATGTGGACAAGAAGACCGGGAATACAGCTAGGAGGCAATTTTGGCCAACCTATACCTTTCTGAAAAAACTCTAGCTCCTAACAAAACACAGGGTATGTACATAATGCAGGTTTTCTAATGGCATCAGTACTGCCAGTGCTCTGTTGTTTTTTAGTACCTACACACTTACTGAAAGTATATGGCATCTCCACAACAAACCTATGGCAAATTTCAAACCTACAGAAAAATTTTCTGTGGTTCATCCAAAAAGAGGAGCCATTATGGTACTAGGTAGCAGGAAAAAAAAGAGTGGAGGATATTTTTAATTTTTTAAAGAGACACTGGGCAGGAATTTACGCTACGGCACATGGAAACAATACCTGAAAAGACTACAGTACATTACCGTTAAAATAAACAGACCAAAGAATAGCAGCAAAAAGGGGCTTTTAATCTAAAGTATTAAATCCCCTGTAACCTTGAAGGGAATGTGAGATTTTGTTGTGTATGAATCAGAAATGTAAGTCACTGCATCCGCTTGCTGTGAAAACCTACTGGTAACATAACATATGGTTGTCCCTCTCTGTCCCTCCTCTGCTGGTAGGACAGCTTGGATTAAAACCCTGGGCACTTATTATTCGAGGGGTCTATGCTAGGGACCTGACAGCTTCCTGTCCACCAGCCATACATCTGGGGCAGTACCTATCCAAATGATATATTCCCTCCCCTTCAACATCAGTGGCCTTCTCAGGGGTAAAAATGTAAAAAAAAAGGGGAAACCCTTCAGAAACGATGGTTGCAAATTTAAGTACTCAAACATCACAGGTGTCTGTTAAGCTTTCCACACAACTGCAATCCATCTTCTCTGAACATACACATTTGCGTTTAGTTTCACACTACTTTTCTTCACTGCATGTCCACTTTGCTCACACACAGGACTGGAGGTGCTGTGGGAACAAGTGAGCAAAGCACAATGTCTTTCAGGCTTTTTCAGAAATAAGAACTAAAAAATATAAGAGAAGACATGAAAACTCTGTGTACGGATAGTATGGCCTCAAGATTAACGTGAATGGTAACACCATGGACTGTTTGGGAATTTTGCTTCTGCAATGCTAAACAATTTAAGTTATGATTTTCCCTAGGAAAACCTACTTCAAGCATCCCACTTGGGCATGATTCAGAGGCCCAAGGTTAAAAGCTCAAGCCCTCAGAGAACCAGGAGTCCCAGAACAGAAAGAGACAATAAGCTTACACAGATGCAGACAGCAGAAACACACCACTGTGCACACTATTTCATTGGTCCCTATTTCAGGACACGAGAAACTGTAACTTTTGTAACTCCTCGCTTCTTATTTTGTCACTTCAACATTATTCTGGAAGGCTACTTAATAAGGATTGCATGTAAAATCTGGAAGAAAAAAAGAAAAGCAAAACCCCTTCCAAGTGCACACACAAGCCCAAATATCCCCTGAAGTCATCTCCTCCACACACTGCCAGTGCTGGTATCTAGCTAATTTCACATTACAAGTCATGCTGCAGCAGGGACCACTGTTGTTCTACACATAGATTCGACACTTCTCAACTCTTCCTTCTAGGGTATATTACAAAGGAGGAGAAGGAAATAGAAGAGCTATTCCACAAAGTGTGGTATTGATTTTTCTACCTGAGGAAGGAGACTCTTCAGTGAAAAATATCTCTTTGCTCCTCTACCTCATGAGAGAAAAAAGTCTCGAAAAGACATTAACGTCCAGAACGATGAACCAATGGAGTATTTTGCAGCAGCCAATGTTTTTGGGATATGTTGACACTGCATACCTGGCAAATCAACATTCTTGAAGTACATATAGGAAAAAAGTTATTTTTCTCAAACTTCTGAATCACTGCAATTACTAACAAATACGCAATGAACCCAGTGGAAGATTTTTAAGTAGAACAAACTCCTCTAATTATTCTTTAAGCCCTGATAAAATAAAGAAAACCAATTCAACAAGACGTATAAGTAAAAAACCTGCTACAGTTTTAACAGGATGACACTTTCTTACTCCCTATTACATGTTGGCTTTGCAAGGTCTTGACCATTAACTTTACATACAATTGCAATGTCCTACTGAAGCTGAACATAATATTTCTGACAGTAAAGATTAGCAGCACTTCTAATGGTCTTAAAGGAAGATAAGATGTATTACTGTAGTCTACAACGAGAAGATAATAGCTATAAAATTATTCCAGGAAAACACACACACACACACAAAACAAAAAAACACCCTAGGACTAGAATGCTTTTGGACGGTTATTGCTTTGTGTAACTATTACCCAGTATGCTGGGTTTTGAAAATGTCTTTCCAAAAGACAAGTCAACCCATCACACTGCAAAATAAATAGCTTGTAAAATTCTACCAATCTGAAATAGAAATAAGGATTGTAAAGTGTATAATCTTATTTTTAGATCTTTCTTTGCACTGAGGACAACATTTTATATCAAATCTAATTCTATATATGTTTTTTCTTTTTTACTAAAGAAGCAATTGACAATTACTGCATACAAAACTCACTCAGTTTTTCTAGGGAAAAAAAAAGGCTATCACCAGATCTAGTGCCAAATCTGGCCAATTTAATAATTTCATCAGGAAGCCTATGTTAGATAACCACTGGAGCAGACGCCTGTAGAGGTTGTGGAGAAAGAAAAAAAAACAACAGGACAAGACCCTGAGCAATCTGATCTATGTTGGCTCTGCTTTGAGCAGGGGTGGTGGGCATACCTGGACCTCTTTGGGCCCCCGTCCACACAGATGACTATGGTTGTATGAAAGCTCCTTCCAAATAAAGAGACAAAGTGAAAGGATTAAAAACTGTTGCTTTTTTTGTGCTTATGTGTTGGTTTGTTTAATTTTTTATTTAAAGACTGAGAGAGGATCCACTTATACATTCAAGACCTTTTTTTTACCTTTATCACAAATCTGTAGTTTTGTGTTATTGAGAAGGTCTTTACACTTCAGCTATACAATTAATATGAAAAAATAAATTTATTGTTATCCATTAATCAATATCCTGAATCTGTTGTATCTGTGAAGATCCTGTTGCAATATCTTGAAGAAGGTAGGATGGGTGGCCGTCCTGCTTTTGGTTGAGATGTGATGAAAACAGTGGTGACAGCACACGGATGTGTCAGTTGTTGGAGAGCAGTGCTCACACAGCGCCAAGGACGTTTCAGCTTCTGGTGCTGCCCTGCCAGCAGGAGGCTGGGGACGTACCAGGAGCTGGGAGGGGACACAGTCAGGACAGCTGGCCCAAACGGACCAAGGGGATATTCCATATATCGTCACGCTCAGCAATACAGTCTGGGGTAAAGAAGGAAGAAAGGGGGAACGTTCAGAGTGATGGTGTTTGTCTGCCCGAGGAACCATTGTGCATGCTCGGCCCTGCTTTTCCTGGGAGTGCCCGCCGATGGGAAGCAGCGAATGGATTCCTTGCTTTGCTTCACTTGTGCATGCAGCTGTTGCTTTACCCAGTGAACTGTCTTTATCCCAACCATGGAGTTCTTGCGCTTTCACATTTCTGATCCTCTCCCCCATCCCACCTGGGAGGGTGAGCGAGCAGCTGGGTGGTGCTGAGCTGTTTGCTGGTGTTAAACCATGGAGATAACAGATATTCCCATTAGTTTCAACATCATTTTTCTTTCTAAGAACCTTTCATCTTTGCTACTAGGTACAGAAAAAGAAGACACATCCAGAAGTCACTGTTCATAGAGTAGTTTACTCACATTCTACAAAATCCTTTCTTAATTACAAATAACACTGGTTTGCTCAAATGGCAACTCAACACAATCACAAGGAAATTGCAGACATGCCTCACTTTTGTGGTTCTTCCCATCTCTTCTGTAACTGGTACTGCTTTCTTACACGTTCATTATTTCCATTCTGGATGAGGATAACATTAACATACCATTTTAAGGGTTTTATAAACAAGGGAGAAATTTCTCAGATTGGAGGTTATCTAACAATACTTTCTTTGTTGTTCACAGAATCACAGAAGTTGGAAGGGACCCACAAGGATCACCAAGTCCAACTCTTGGCTCCACACAGCACCACCCAAAAATCAGACCCTGTGTCTGAGAGCACTATCCAAACACTTCTTGAACTCCGGCAGCTTGGTGCCCCGACCACTGCCCTGGGGAGCCTGTCCCAGTGCCTGACCACTCTGGGTGAAGAACCTTTTCCTAACACTGCCATGAGGCCTCCCCTTAGTCTGCTCTGCTCTAGGTTTAACAAACCAAGGGACCTCAGGCACTCCTCCTATGTCTTGCCCTCTGGACTCTTCTCCAACTTCATAGCCCTCCTTTGGACACTCTCTAATAGTTTTATGTGGTGCCCAAAACTGCACTCAGTGCTTGAGGTGAGGCTGCAGCAGCGCAGAGCAGAGCAGGACAGCCCCTTCCCCCGACCCGCTGGCAGTGCTGGGCCTGATGCACCCCAAGGTACAGCGGCCTCCTGGCTGCCAGGGCAAGCTGCTGGCTCATGGTCAACTTGCTGTCAACCAGAACCCCAGATTCCTTTCCTTGGGGCTGCTCTCCAGCTCCTCATCCACCAGTCTGTATGTACAGACAGGGTTGGCTGGCCCAAGAATCTGGCCCTTGTTCTTGTTCCACTTCATATTACTGGTTATTGCTCAGCTTTCTAATTTGTCAAGATTTCTCTGCAAGGCCTTTCTGCCCTCAATAGAGTCAACAGATCCTCCTGATTTAGTGTCGTTTGCAAACTCACCTAGTGTGCATTTGAGTCCTGCATCCAAGTAATTTATGAGAATATGGAAGAGAGTTGGCCCTAAAATGGAGGTTCCTGGGGAACCCCACTAGTGACTGGCCACCAGCCTAATGTAACCCCATTTACTAGAACCTGCCAGCCAACTTTTCATCCATTACATTGTTATCATTGAACGGTATAGCACATTGCCAATTATTGCTAGTTATCTTTTGAACCTTTGTTAAGGTATTCTCAGTGTTATAAAAGCTACTGGGCTGAGAAGCTTCTTGGATTACCAATACATATTAATCAGCTGACAACACCAAGCTGAGTGGTGAGGTGAACACATCAAAAGGGAGACGCCATCTTACATCTCGACCCAGATGAGCTCGAAGAGTGGTGCCCTGGTTTCAGCTGGGATAGAGTTAATTTTTATCATAGTAGCTGGTATTGTGCTGCATTCTGGATTTAAGATGAGAATAATGCTGATAACACACTGATGTTACAGTTGTTGCAGAGCAGTGCTTGCACTAAGCTGAGGACCTTTCAGCTTCTGGTGCTGCACTGCCAGCGAGGAGGCTGGGGGTGTAAAAAAGTAACTGATCGTGAATGTTTGGTAACTTTGACAAGGGAAAAAAGGGGAGAGAGAAAATGCTTTCATGCAAATTTGATTTCCCTATAATAATCTAGAGCTATTCTGCTAGAAGGAATTATCTCTGCAGGCTGGCAGCTGCAGTAGGCAGTAGATGTCCCATGCTATGTGGTGTCATGCTGGATAATGAAACTGGGAGAGCTGGCTGGGTAGGGAGGACCACTGCTCGGCCTGTGGCTGGCTACTGGTCAGCAGGTGGTGAGCAATTGCAGCATTGTACATAACTTGCTTTATATTTTCTTTTATCATTATTATTCTCCCTTCCTTTTCTGTCTTATTAAACTGTCTTTATCTCAACCCACAAGTTTTTACCCTTTTTTGTCACCAATTCTCTCCCCCATCCCACTATGGGTGCAGGAGAGTGAGTGAATGAACAGCTGTGTGGTGCTTAGCTGCCTTCTGGGTTAAACCACAAGTGGGCAACCAAGAACTGCCTGAAGCTGAACAAAGACAACTGCAAGGTCTTCCTTCACCTGGGATGACACAACCAAAGGTCCCAGTACAGGCTAACAGCTGTGTGGCCTTGCTGAAAGGGACCTGGGGATCCTGGTGGGCAGCAAGATGAACACAAGTCAGCATTGCACTGCTGCAGCAACAAAGGCAAATTGGATGCTGGGCTGCACCTGCAGAGGTGTTACAGGTAGAGATAGATACGTGATCATCCCACACTACTCAGTGCTTGTCAGGCAGCACCTGGACTACTGAGTCCAGTTCTGGTCCCCACAATTCAAAACAGACAGACAGACTGGAGAGGGTCCAAAGGAGGGCCACGAGGATGATCAAAATACCACAGAACCTGCTCTGTGAAAACAGACTGAAGGAGTTAGGTCTTTTCACCCTGGAGAAGAGGAGGTCCAGGGGAAGCTCATCACTTTATTCCAGTACTTAAAGGTTGGCCACAAAGAGGACAGAGGCTTTCTCTTCACAAGGATTTATGCTGCAAAGACAAGGGAAACCAAGTATGAGCTGCACCAGAAGTGGTTTTGTCTTGATATAAGAAAGAAATTATTTACAGTGAGAACAATCCATCACTGGAACAAAGTCCTCAGGGATGTTGTGGAGTCATCACTGGCAATTTTCAAGATGTGACCAGACAGGGTGTTAGATAATCTCATCCAGGCCCCCTTTTCCCACAAAAGATGGGACCTGATGATCTTTCAAGTTCTCTTCCAACCTGAGCTGTTCTAGTTCTATGACTATACAATGACAGTTTTTATTCAAGTTCTATATTATGTGATTGGGATTTAAGGCAAAGTTAAATGTATATCATGTAAATGTCCTGTTGGGTAGAAATAAGGGTCTCCAGAAACACTGAAGATGTAAAAATAACCTTCACTAGGTAGGGTCTATTAAGAGGATAACTGAAGTAATGCATGGTCAAAACACCACAGAAGATGCAAAGACACCTCAATGACCTTTATCAACACAACAGCTCAGATACCTCCATGGAAAAGGAAAGCTTTTGGTGACAGAGCAGAAAAGAAACCTCTCTTAAAATACAAATCTTGTAAACACAAGCTTTTAAATCCAACTAATAATACTACAGGATGATTTATTTACAGTGCAAGATCTGTATACATTGTAAAGAGTGTTCCCCCAGTTCTTAAATTTCGAAGTAGCACTATAACCACAAGCATCCAGTTATTACTGAAAACACTGCGCTTAATAAAAAAGTAAATAAATTGCTTGCTTGTAACAATAAGAAGCATCTAAAATATTAAACTTATCAGGAATAGAGCCTGAAAACAGTTCTAATGTTTTTGCTTCTTCTTAACAGAGGAATTCAAATGCCTTAATTTTTTGGTGAGAAGTCTCAGTAATGACTAAACAATGACCAAATACCTTTTCTCTTCTACCCCCTTCATACAGACTGGCTCATAGTGCTGTCATAACAACCTCTACAAACATTCTTCTGCAGATTGTGGTCCAGTCTAAAATAAGAACTTCAAACATGTTTCCTCTGCCCCCTACTTCATGTTTCAAGGTGTTTCAATCAGTGCAAAGTTGTACTTTCTTGACTTTTTGTTAGTGCTAAGAAAAAAGAACTTTGACTAAAAAAAACCTCAAGTGACTTGCTTCCAAATCAGATTTGTACTGTCCCCTCTCAAGACACCTATTTACATGAAATCTCTTATAGTTTCTCTGGCTGTATAAAATGCAGATGCCACTGCACATCAGGCCTGTGTTTGCCTCTTTGCACAGACAGTCCAAAACAGTTTTCCTGATCTGTTTCAACTTGAAATGTTGTCAATATATGGATTGTCTTGCTTTCTAATTCAGTGAAAAATCTAGTTTTCCATTAGTCTCTGCCTTTCTAATTTTCGATACAGCTTTACTAAATGTAATTATTAAAGGCAGATTCAAGAAAGCAATTACTGAGCTACTGGTTTGTATCTCTGAAGTCTTAATAAGGAACAAGAAGTTGAAGTGACAGAAACACTGCAAAATCTGTAAATAAAAAATATATCTGACCATATGTTTATTTTGATACATACAATACACAGAGAAAAAACAGAAGGATATGGAAAATTGATATAATCAGAACATACCTGGGGCAACTACACAATTGCCTGTTATCCCAAATCTTTGTGTCACTGCAGTATATTTAGGATTGCAAGAGTATTTCAGAACTGTTGCAGAAAAAGGTCTAGAAAAAATTTAAAAGCATAATAAATTGAGAGTGAGACTGTGAACAATGGGAAAGTAGAATTTTACAATATTCATTTGGGGATTTTCAAGGTATTCTGGAGGTTACAATATTTAGAGGGGTTATACTGGATTATGATATCTGTAATCTTACTTGCCAGTACTAGTTGCCAAATATTCCAAATAAAATAAAGGTGATTTTGTAAAATAAATTAAAAAAAAATAATAATACACAGTAGACTCATTTAAAATCTACTAAAAAGTATCTTAAAGCACTAAGTTGCATCACAGACCTCGTGCTAGCTTCTAGAGATCGTCAACCACCATTTTCAAGATATGAGTCCAGACACACAAGACTGAAGCTAAAATAATTTCCTTCTACGTAATGATTTCCTTCCCCACCCAAGTCAATCTTCTCCCTTTCTTCCCCACAAAAAGTGGCCACTATGAGATCAGACAAAAAAGTCTCGTTTAGTAGCTGTACTACTATGTTTTTGTAGCAATATTCTGTGCACCCTAGCATTGTTTACATCATTTTGGTCATTTCATGTGCTGGAAACAGGAATGTTTCTCATTTGCAAAGCAACAATACTGCCCCTGAGTGAGCTGATGAGCCAGATAAAGATAAGAAGTCAACTTAAAATCATTTTTCTGTTTTAAAATAAACGGCCTACATAGAAAACTTGTAGCAGCCTCCTTTCCATCTCAAGACTCATAGGTTTGTCATATTCAGCAAATGAATTTAGCCATGCTGGCAGAGTAGCAATTACTGATTTAACAACACCTACTTTACTTTCCATTGCACTTCTTGCAAACAATCTGTAATGGCAGATGAGCACATAGCCATTCCTTGCATATAACAAAAAGGTAAGTCACACCAAATAATTAACAATATAAAGGACAGGCAGAGGTAAGACCTGGCATATGAGAAAATAGGGATGCAGTTAATTTACGGTGTTTCTCCTTGACTATTTTAAAATCTAGATTCATGCCTCTCTCAGAAGACCCACCGTAGGTTTCCCAGCTGAGGAGAGCTACTGTTGGGAAGTCCTGTAAGAAAACCCATGGAGATGTGGAGCTGATACATGTCCTGAAAGGCTAAACCAAGGACTACAGAAGTCAATGGGAATTCTAACTCACGTCAGCCGAAACATGGTACACACAGGGCAGTACAGTAAGTGACTGGTGAAGATCGAATCTCCAGTGTAAAAGAACCGGCCACATGACAAACACTCAAAGCCTGCTGCAGATCTGAATTCACAAGCTTTTCTTCACACAACTCATGCTCTAGTGTCATGGGTAAGAACATTGAAAAAATTACAATACCATGCAGGCAGTGAAACCTAAACTAGTTAGGACAGGTAGTTCATTATAGACACACATACACATGCATGCTATGACACAAAGAAAACACCCTTGTATTCTAAGCAGCTTTACCAGCGGCCAGGAGCAGAAGAGTGGAAGGATATATCAGTAAGATTAGTATTACAAATACCTTAGAACTACTACATCAAAGTTTTTGTTTGTTTGTTTTTTAAGCAGATCTCATTTTACTAATGTATTTGCTTTCCCTTTAAAATCACAACTTCCATGTTTGCCTTTTTATGCAGAAGCAAAAATGGTAAATATAAGACATCTATGCTACTTAAGAATAATCAAATCAATGCTCAAGACAAAAAGTCAAATACTATGCTCTTACTTAAATTTCTATCTAGCTCCAACCATAAAACTTCCCCTCCTTCCAGAAAACTGGGGTCTGGAATTTGTGTTGTAAATTTCTTACGTTAAAATTGGAACAACCCATGAACCCACTATTCATGAATTATATATGTAATACAGAGTAGTACTAAGCTCATTTCTCTTTTTATTAACACCTACAACAGCTGATCTGCTGTTGGAATCACGAAGTATGACCAAAAATTTCAAATAAGAATTAAATTGCACAGTTCACCTACAATTCAACACAGTGATACATATATATTTTCATTACTACTCTACTATCAGTTTTGAAAACTACTTTAAAAATATTTCAAAATTAAAACAAAAACAAAACACCACCAACAACAAACAAAAAACAACCAAACAAAAACTCAACACAACACAAAAACACGCTCAGGTTTTTGATCCTGTAGTTCAGTAACAAAAACCTGAATTCTCTGATGGAAGTGAATTCTTTGAGGAAAGAGTATGTCACCATGACTAGAGATCACACCATACTGTCCAGGAGAAAAAATTCAGCACTTATTAAACTTGCCTTTATTTTATCAGCAGTTAGGACCCAAGACTTACTGTCAAAAGACAAGAATAAAATAGAAGTAACTTGTAAGTGGGCCATTTAAACATTGTGTCCTGTGATACAAAAAGCCCTTTTTTTCCTCTTCAGTCTTTTTGAATGATTGACTCATGTAAAAGCCACAAGCATTTTGTTGCATGCTTATGGAAAATGAAAAATCTTGTCTACAGCAATACCATATCATTTATACACAGCAGACATCAGCTGTCATTTCTGTCTATCCCAGCAGTACACCACCTCCCGCACTTCTCTCTTTAGTCTAGGTGAGCTGTCAAGTTTCTAGTTTCTGACGTGTATTTACATCATTCAATGACATCTGACAGTAGTGAAAGGCCACAGAAAACTGCTTATTGATCAGAGCAAAACTAGTTGACGGAACAGATGAGGTTGTATCCCAGAAATGCAGCCATACTCAGGTGATGACATTTTGCTCCCTTGTATACAAGTGCTTAATGGAATACAACTTCATTATATCATGCCACTAGTGCTTAAAGAATTGCAGTTCTCATGAGTGTTTCTTCTATGCGGTGATGAGGACAATCTATTTGTACTGGTATCAATGTATTACTAACCTGATTTGTTCATGAACACTTGCAAACTACCAGCCAATGTGTCCTGATGAATATACTAAGAGACACTGAAGACTCAATCTTGCCAAAATCTAATTGAGCTGACCTTTTTAAAAAAGATGGAATTACCATTTAGGGAGTGAGAACTACTCAAGATTTACTTCTGTAGAATTCTGTACTGCTTAGTAAAGACATTTTAAATGACCATTTTTGTGCTTGGGACTGGTACAGTTTCCCAATGGAAGTGATAACTGATCATTAGTATTTCAGAGGTTATTATATCAACTTGTATGAGAGTCTTTCAAACTGTATTGATTTAAATGCTGAAGAGTTCTTGGGTAGAGTCTCTCCATACACACTGTCCTAAAACTAAAACATTCATTTTCTTAATTTTATTACTTTCCTCTTTTTGTTACCTTGAATAGAAAATCATGTCAGTGTAAACTCATTTTCCACATAGCAACCTGTAAGGATGTAACTACATAACCATTCCTTACAGAATCTACATTTACATTAGCAGTCTAAATGAAAGACTCAGAGTAGTCTTAGCACAAAGTAAACAGAAAAGACTCAAAAAAGCCAGCATGTTAACTGAATAACTTTAAATCATAAAACTCTAGGGGTGCACTGACAACAGAACAGTCCTCAGAAGATCTTGCTCTTCATGTTATATCTTAGAGTAGAAAGAAGCAAGTAAGTCTTTGAAACAAAGAAGAAAATCTAGAGGGGAAAAAGATGGTCCAAGAGTCACTCTTCACGATTGGTAAGTGTCGCTCAGCCTAAGAAGTTAAGACATGCACATAATTTAGCTACTTATAATTTAAAACAGTTTTCAGATTCAAAACAAATCTATTGGCCACCTCAGACACTCATAAAATTCTTTCCATTTCAAAGGGGAAGAGATAAAAGACTCTTAGAGAAGGCATTTCCCTTGATTTAGACAAGCAGCATGAGACCAAAGGTTGACTAAATCCATGTCCTACATAACTAAAGAAATCTATGCTTTAAAAATATCAGAGAAATGCAACTGAATATTGTAAATTAGTATATCTTCTGCTATTTCTCAGTAGAAACAATGTGGACAATCCCATATACCACATATAAACAAAGTGAAAAGATGGCAACAGTCCTGCTATTTTCATCTCTCTTGAATCACTGAAACTTTTCTCAGACAAAAATACTAACAGTTAGAAAAGTCTTCTTTTCTTGGTGTTCTTGTAACACACTTACTGCAAAAAATCTAGAAGAATTTTGCTTTGATACTGAAAAAAGTCTTGGGGTAAGGTAAGATTTTGGATACTATCTGGATAATTTTGGATAAAATTTCAGGTAGAGAACAACTACTTTTCCTGCTGTAATGAAACTTCCCAATTTCTTCTCAAAAGGAGATAACCCCCCGCTACACACACACACAGAGCAACTGCAAGACTATTTATTCTATTAACCTTGGCAGAACACTTTTTTTGCCTGTTCCCCTCCCCCCAACCCCACCCTGAAGCAAGTGAATTGATCTCACTGAAAATCAGTAAGAATTTCAATGTGCATTACCTGTAACTGAACATTTCAGCCCAGAAGCTGATATTTACAATGACTCAGAAAAATGAAATCAAAGACTTAATCTTACCAAATGGTTTTCAAATATATCTTCAACATTTTCACACAGTTAGTTCTGCATAGGTCTAGTAGTAATTCCATCATCTCAGATACTATGGTTAGCTGTCAGCATTTGTTTGCACATACACAAAAACAAACATATTTAATATGTAGAGATCTAAGGGGAAAATGAAAGAAAAAAACAGTCACCTTCAATATACGTGATGCCAAATGTCTAAAAAGCAAACTCTGTAATCTTCTTGAAGTTGGTGGGAAGGGAAGAGGAAGTATTTCAGACAATGGACAGTATAGATAGGATGCTATTTTATGTATATTTAAGAAGCTTATTTTATCAGTGACTTTTTTTTTAAACAAAGAAAAAAGAGGCAAAGAAGTTTTCTGCATTTCTGCCATAAAATCCCCTGCTACATAAACTTTTATTCATAAGAACTCTAAAATTATCAGGAAGAATATCTTTAGACAAGAAGTTGCAGACAAATTACATTTCGTCCTTTCCAAGTCTCGTTCTTGTACATCGTGCTTATACAGAAAACAGGAAATTCTCTTCATCTCAGTTGTCTGATACGCATAAATATCTGGGCTCAAAGCCTTGACACTGATACTGATGATGGCAGCAATTCATAACCAATTATGAAAAAAAAAAAACACCCAAACCAAAGCAAACCTACTTTAAAATTAACCCTGGATCTAGAACTGTCTGTTTTATTGGAAGTACAAAGCGTCTATACAAAGCACAAGAAACATCTCTCTTCATTTAGTAATTTACTTTGAGTTGCCCTGAAAATCAGGGATACGCTTAGTATTTATTCCCAACTTTTGTTTGACATACCTTGAAGAGAGTTCTCTCAGGAAAAGCAAGAAGCTATGTATTTCTACTGTAATAGAATAGGAGCTAAGAGGACTGGAAACACAGACTGTATGACAGGCTGTTGACATGGATACATGAAGACATGCAGAATTTGAAAGAGAATTACAATAAACACACTTTGCTATTTCAGTCTTTAGATAACATACACCAACTTTCACATGTGATAGCTACAACTTAATTCCTTTTAGGTCCAGCTCTTATTTTTCTAAAGCAATTACCAGCTCCTAACTGCAGCATGCAACAATCTAAATGATTTGCTCATATTTAGGACATTACTTTAATATTCCTTTATTTTATTACAGGAAAACATCCATCACAGGCATGTTTCTGCTTCAGAAGAGACAGAAGACTTTTTCTTCCCTGTGAATGATTCACAGAAAGCCTACATCACTGCATCTGACTTCAAAAGAACAGAAACTGACTCTTCATGACAGGGATATATGAACAGGGTAAATGCCCAAGCCATTGCTCAAAGCATGCCTGTAGCAGTATCATCACTTCTTTCCAGACAGGCACACTAAGCTGAAGCAATGACTTTTGTTTTCCTGGTTAAACTCAATGGAGTTAAAGTCAAAGTCAAAAGAAAAACTAATACTTGGATTCATTATGCATCAGAGGCATCTTTCTTTGCTAGTGTAAAAGTATAGATTTTAGTGCCATAGGCTGTTGTCTTTAAAAAGGTTTACAATAAGCCAAGAACCTAACATTCTTAAAAGGAATCCTGAAAGACTAAGAAAAACATGTGCATGTGGTCACAAACACTTACAATGTTTACTAATTTACGGTAATTTACAGTTCTCTCTGCTGTTTTGAATCCCAAAGCATTAGTCACTACAGCATGTATCACAATGAGATCTTTCCATTGCAAAACATGCCACTCAGAGAAGGTCCCGTCTTTACACTGAGGGCACATAATTCTTGAGGCTCTACGACAACTTCTGCAGTGTACTTCCATGGTTTTTTTCGCTCCTTCTTCCAGCTTCAACATTACTCTGTTCCTTGCCAAAATTACTGATTTGTCTTCCGTACAGGGCACAAGCAGGAACATCTAAAACCAGTACAACATTTTCTACTCTACGATGTAGAAAAATCTTTCCTCCCTGGTGGGTGGCTTCAATGTTGTCAACACTCAGTTCTATTACTGTTTGGGATTCTTTTTTTGTTTATTTTTGTTCGTTCATTTTAACTTTTTTTTTTTTAAGTTAAGATAGGTGGGTGTACACATACACCTGAAAATCAGATTAAGTTTTTAAAAAAGGCATGTAACAACAACTGTGACTGAAGAAAAAAGCCTGAATATAACCAAAACTTGTATGTGTAGAAAACCAGGTAAACCAAAAGAATAACACATTCATTTAAAACCATAGCAACACTGCTGCAAGCAATAAAGTGATAAAATATTTTTATCCTTCCAGAATCCTGGAAACAATTTCCTTTGACTGGTCCGAACACACGAATTTGGCGCTCTTGTCAAAATACTTAAAAAAAAAACAAAAAAAAAAACATTATTTGGGTATATTTTGGAGAGAGATGATACTATTTCTAACATGGACAAAAAAGCAAAATTACTCTGTTTTCCTGGTTATCTGGTTCACCAAGTTGTTGTTTGAAAGTATAGTTCAGTATGCTGATATTTTGTCATACTACTAATTTGTGTTGGACCTCTGAACTCTCATTGAAAGCCTTATTTCAATCCTTGGAACAGATAGGTTTTTTTTGAAGAAAGAATTGCAACTGCAAGAAGTAATACAATCAATCATTTGCTCTAACAAAATATTCCTTATTAAAAGAACATACATTACTCTCCTAATTATCACTACTCAATTATCATTAACCATCAGAATAAATCATGTGTAGGTCAGGTTTAGTACTATGTACAACTGTAACTATTAGAATTACCTAAGTGAAACTAATAACCTCAGTTTCTAGCATGTCAGCAACATATCACTAACATGAACCACTGCAGATTATCACTATGTACTCATCTGCTGGAGAGGCAAAAATATTCAATTTTTTTTTTTTTGATAAATATAATGAAAGTTAATAGTGTTTGAAATGAAAATGGCAGCGGGTTTTTGTTTCAAAGACCAGTTCTGATGAAATAAAGGTGTTAAAATGTTAAGCTTAAATGACCAGAACAACCAGTATTCTTGGGGGCAGGTGAAAACAAGAAAAGCTGTCATTCCTTTAAGCTATAATGACTTCACTGGAGATGCAGTGAACAAACATTACAAGAAGGAAAAAACAAATAATCTCATGCTACGCTACGAAATTCTTACTGTGGAGTTGAACTCGTCTTATTAATTCAAGTAACAGTTGCTGAAAAGTTGGTTATAGCATTTTGTTACAGGATTGTTAATTTTTTTATTCTACGCTAATCAAATATTTATCAGCCATTCTAAAACATTTCTGTGCTTGTGAGATATCACTCTTTAGAATGCTTAATCAACCAAAATACCGGTTTTGTAAAATAAATATACTATGTAAAGAACGATGCTCTTTTCTACCACTTTGTTTATCCCACCCCTCAATGCTATATAATGCCTGGAAAAGGGAAGATGGTTAAGGAAAGGAAGAAGCAAAGATATTCCTCATTGTAATGCACAAATTACCGAAATCACTAAAATTTCAACCTGATTATGGAAAAAGATGATGCTTGTGCAGACCTTTGGTTCTGTTGTCAGAGTGCAATGCATTTAAAAGTGATCAGCACAAGTTTTCAGATACTGCTTATCAATCAATTTAAACATACTTCAGCAGGCACAGAAAAACAAGCAATGCTACCACTTCATACCTTCCTATCTCCTTCTGCTCCCATCTGCTGTTGTACCAGTATTACAGAAATTAACCAGTTTAATCCTGACAGGCAGAGAGTATGAGGATTATTGTTGCAAAGAAAAGTAAAAAGATGTTCTTACTCTTTATCTCAGTTTCAACCAACTCTACATGGTTCTTTATGCTTTTCTGAAGCAAATTGCCAGACCACTGTGACCTGCCCAAATCCAGGAACTGAGACATTAGTTTTGGAACTCACTGGGGTGATTTTCCTGGAAAACAGGAATTTCTCCACAGACCATTTAATATGAAGATTCCTTCTGGCTTCAACATTGAGATAAGACTCAAGATAACACATGTAAGCACCTACTGGCACAACTGTGGCACAGAATAATGCGCGTACAGAAACTACTGCAATAAGTCTGGAAAAAGAGATTAGGTGGAGGACATGAAAATTAACAGACAAGCTAGCTCCATATAATTATGTGCAATGTATCCCTCATTAAGAAATTCCAGTAAGTAATACAAATAACAAATCTTAGTCTTCCTATTTCACTTAAAACTTGATAAATGAGAAGATCAGGTTGTTCATATTCTTTCATCCCTATCCACCCTTATACAGAAAATATTTCAAATCCTTAGATATAGATTTTATGGAAGGAAGAGGGATATTTCTCAGCATTGCCATTACAGAAAAACTAGAAACAGATGGATCTTATATATTGGTTTGATGTGACCACATTGATTATCAACTAGTTGCATGATTAACCACCAGACTTGGGCATGATATTATCAACCATCTATTTCTCTTTAGAGACACACACTTTAGAAGGAAAAACATGCTTGGTATCTTTCCACTGAACTTGTCAAAAATGGCCTTAAAGTTCGCTTTTTGAGTGAAATAGAAGAAAACATCACTGAATCATTTATGTGGTCCATTGATCTGTCTCACCAGACTTTACCAGCCTCTTTTCAGAATTTTAGGGAACAGAAGTGCAGCAGCTCCAACCAGAGCTGCTTTCAAACCACTCAGCTTTTCTTCAAGATGTTAAGATTGACTCTCTCAAAGTCAACTCTGAAGCTGTATCAAGTTAGACATCCAGTATCTGACATATGCAACTCTTTTCAGTTAGCTTATGAAATGTTAAAATGCATGTCATGACATGCATTTGAATGTCATAATATGCATTTGAATGTCATAACATGAAATGTTCTTTATGTTTGGTACAGACAGCCCCAACTCAAATATAATAGAATCATATAATAAATAACAAGTACAATTCTTCTCTAGAATTTACTCTTTTCAAGTATGTTAGCATATGCAATTTAAAAAAAAAGTAATTCAAGTGACTTACCTACTTCCTAAATTCAATGCATACATAGAGTGACCCCTACCGGTCTGCTAGGCACCCGAGCAAAGATAAAAACCGAAAGAAACCATCACTCCTGGGAATGAATCTGCCCTAATTTACAGGGGCAAACATCAGGTAAAGAATTTACATATTTCATTCAAGTTACAGCATGACTGATACTAATAATTCAGAGGCAAAAATACTCCAGTCATCCTATGGACTCTTAAAAATTAATTCCTCCTTTTAATACAAGTAACAAAATAAACAAGCAGAGGGCTTGTAAAGAATGCTTACCATACATATACCTCTTTCTGTGGCTGACAGACATTATTATTAAGAGTTTAAATGTTTCCCCAAAAATTTCTTTAAAAACACCTAGGAGAAATAAACTTCAGTCTACTAGTTTTTAAATGAGAAAAATATATACTTACCATGCTTTCCCAATTAAACATGAGTAGTAATTACTACAATAAGCCCCCATGAATCAGACTAATTTTGCTACTGTTTATATTATACATAACACACAAAGTCATGGAATTATCTAACTATTTGTCTAAATGCTATCTGGTTTCATACACAACTATCTAATAAGCCAGGAGACCAATAATGTGCTCTGACATTGATCACCTAATCAATGTCACACGTATCACCTAATATACCATATATTAATTTAAACAAAGTCTTAAAAATATGTCTGTTTATTTGAAGTGCTGAATGTTCACTTTTTTTTAAATAAATTATATATTAGACACACACTATGTGAAGTCATTACCCAGCTAGGCTCAAAACTAACTTGAAAACAGTAAAGCTTGCACTAAATGTGAATTCTCAGTGCATTTCTTTGACCATCAAGCTTTTTAATAACAAACACATATAATTACAACATAAAGCACGCAGGAGATTCACCAAACAAGAGGAACATTTGCCTTTGACTTCATTTCAGCCAGTATTCATTTCAAGAATCTAGTACTAGAAAGCAATGTTAATTGCCACTCCTAAAGGAAACCTTTGCTCAGAAAGCTTAAGAGACAAAAATTCAACATTCTCTCCCTGCTTAAAAATTCCTGCAAATTAAGAGAAATATTCTGTAGCTTTTGAAAATTTCTACTGCATCTTAACCAAGTCAGCCCACTGCTGCACAATACTTATTCATACCAGGAGCTCACAAAAAACACCACTAGTTCTGGATGCTCAGGGGTAGCTGGAACCTGGGGGCAAAATCTGGACCTCTGAACTCTCAGCAGTCACGTGCAGTCTAGCCTACACCCTGACTCTTCATTTCTGACTACTCAAGGCTGTTGAAGTGAACAATCACAGCCCAAAGTTGTTTTTGAAATGCATTCAGCCAGTGCTAATTTAGCACACCAAATCCCTAGGGCCTTCAACAGGATCTCCACATGTTATAGAGATTTTTTTTTTGGAGAGCCATATTTAAATATTTACAATGTTACACAAAGAAGAATAAAAAAAAAAAACAAGGACATGCTATGAAATATTTAAGAAGACTGTAACTTCACATTTTTTTCAAAACCAAACAGTGAACTTTGCTATTATTTCCGCTGAAATACACAGAGCACTACAACATCCTCTGTGAAAGTATAAAATTTAGACATTATTATGTTGAAAAAAACAAAAACGAAATAACATTGAGGTTAAAAGTCATGCATTCCAAAGACACGAACATCAAGAAATAACATATAATTTAATCAATCCCTTAGTGCTTAATGCCTCAGAGATAATTAAAAACTTACTTCTCATGATCTTGGTGCCTTTCAGTGAGCAAGTGCTCCAACTTTGTCGTGGTCTGCCTTGCTCATCATATTTGATCACAGGCCTGGCAAGTGCCACGTTAAACGTGAACTGAACCAAGCATTACCAACTTCCTTATCACCCTTTTTTCTGCTGTATCCTTACTGGACTATGCCAGCTCTTCACAAAAATCAAATACAAGTAATACTACTGTCATCTTTTGTGAATGTGGACATAACACACTGAAACACTTAATTCAAAAAACTTTAGAAACATTTGCTAATTCCAGACATCCAATTTGTGATACCAAGGAGTAAATCTGGCAGAAAGCTTCTCTAGGAAATGATTTACCAAACCTGTGCAGTTCAACTAAGAATCCGCTGCCATCCAGGTGTCTTCAGAGAGAGTGTCAAAAGTCATCAGAGGAGTTGCCAGGGCAAGGGAAAATCATGTGCACAGCTTTGAGACAAACCTAAGAGACAGATCTCAAGAGGGCCAAGCACTGTTAGAAGTTTAGCCTGAGGTGAGCCTGGTCCTTCCCACAACCTGTCAAAAAGTTGAAGAACTTAAATTTTCAAAACCTTTGTCCCCTGTAGTCTGCTTGGTGAAACAGGGAGTCTGTAGCTTTGTATTACATCAAAAATGTGACTGTTTCCAAGCTGTTTGCACTAACAGAAGGGGCATAAGCCTATTAAAAACCATTACTCCCTTTTTATGGTAGTAGAAAGTAACGTAATGCCAAAGCTGTTGCCAAGCCGGCTCCGGTACCAGACATGTAACTGCATCAGTAGTCTGCTCTGATCAAACTACAGCTTTTTGCCTGTACCAGGTTCCAAGACCTGATCTCTGTTCAGCAGTGCAAAGCCATGCAGTGACTGCAGGGATGTAAGAGCATATTTGGCTGGTTTGGGAATTTCCACAAACTCCTTTTCAGAGCGTGCTCTCATGGTACCTTGTTTCTCCTGCAGATTTGAGTGTCCAAAGGACCTCTCCAGCAACGCGTGGGCAGTCTGTGCATGCACTGAGCTCTTGGGGAAAAAACCACTCATGGAGGCCTGGACATTAACCAGTAACCAAAATCAAATCTTCTGTCTTGTGTTAGATCTCTCCAAACACGCTTGTGCTGAAACTGTTCTTAAGAGAAAAAAAAAAAATAATATTTTGTACTTCTAGTTAAGTGCCTCGATGATCCAGCATTGAGGCCTCCAGTCAAAGGCTGTCAGCCACTACACAAATTGCCTGGCTACTCACTTGCCTCCCCTGATAAATCGATCAATCAGTCCCCAACACTCCTCTGCAAATCTGCTGATGATTTGTAAATGGAATCATGTTTCACTGTCTACAAAATAAGAATTAAGAACTGTTATAATGCAGGAGGCAGAAAGGGGCTTCCGTCATTAAAATTTTGCAACCTCAGCCTGAGTAAATGTTGACTCTTATTGCCTACTTATCACACTGCCCCCATAATCTCACCCTGTTTCCTTAAGAAATACAGAAATTGCCTGCAAGGCAATGTGCTACAAGGAATAAAGATCTTTCATCTTAGTCACCTTCTTTGTTAATAACTGTGATCCTTGCGTACTAAGGATTTCTAATTCAGTCAGCACCAAACAGCTGCTATGCCAAGGACAGCAGTGAAATACAAGGGTCTTATTTAGTGCTCAGGCCAGAAGCACATTGCCACAGTGCTGTACACCCAATGTTCTGCACCAAGCCTTCTTTTTTAAAGTATTAGTCTTGCAGGAACTGCTGAAGATTTTTGGTTGTTTCCTTGGTGTTAAAGGCAAAAAGCTATATCTACATATAAACAATAAATTAACTACAGACATTGAGAATAAAATGAAACTAAGCAACCTGTGGATGTGTCTAAGAGCAGCAAAAGGGAACCGGAATGGCAGGTGGCATAACACTGCTTTATTGCCTTGCTCTACCTGTGACTTCTGGCAAAACATATGGTCTGAGATGCAACAGAGCGTGTTAGAGCTCAACAGAACACACATAGGACCAAGCACACAAGAACTTTCCGAAAATCCATTACATAATGGTAGCAGCTCCTTCATTAGGCCAGGGGCAAGGTCTGCACTAGCAGGGAACATGCAAGAAATGTCAGGCAAAGACGATAGCACTAATCTTTAAGCACCAAAGTCCACATTGGCAAGGAAGAGCATACCCATGAAGTTAAAAACAGGTACTTAACGCATTAACTAAATACAAGATTAGCTGTTATCTTCAGTAAGCTCTGCAGGTAGTCAGTGCAGCAACAACAGCCACTATACAAATCCCCCTGGAATATTCTGTTACTCTTTAAAACAGAGATCTCTGATCAGCACCTGAAAACTCTTGATGGTAACTGGTACAAATTGCTTGGTTTTTGTTCTTTGATTTCTGTCATCAGGAAATGTGAAGACTCTTCTAACTTTCCGAACTTGTATAAGCTGCCTTCAAGTCTCTTCAGATCAGACAGGATTGAGGTGGAACACATCTGTGCTTTCAGCTGTTAACTCTGGGAAAGGCTCCTGCAGGGCCTTCCCCTCTTATAACAACCTACCTGTATCTTTTTTTTTTTTTTTTTTTTTTACCAGACAGGTGAGAATCATAGAATGGTTTGGATTGGAAGGGACTTTAAAGATCGTCTAATTCCAACGCCTCTGCCATGGACAGGAACAAAGGGATGGACAACCAGAGCTCTGATCAGCCCTACTGCCATTCCTGTCCCTGTGCTGCTTTCTGCTTCACAGGTAAAACACCAGTCTAGGCATCTCTTCATAATCCAGCCATCTAGCAATTTAAACATTTGAAGAGCTTACATTTTATGGCAGAAACTGTATACAGGAAGAGGTGCACTGAGGTAAGAGTCAAAACAAATATTTTTCATTTCTTTACTAGCTTATAGAGTCAGATGTTTCCACCCACCCCCGCCCCTGCCCCGGGTCTGCACCTCCCTTCATTGCTATGTACATGTACAGTTATAGAAACAGATACACTTGGTCCAGTTCTGCACTGTTACTGTTAGTAAGTCTGAAGTACTAAACAAATAAGCACCAGGGTCAGTGTAAACACTGAACAAAATGCTTTACTGAATAGTATTAGCAGTGTTTAAACAAGGCGCAAAAAAAATAATCTAATGCGACAAGTCTGCCCCAATCACTGCACTCGCCTCAAAATTTAATGCTACTTGGGAACAGGAAAGAACTACCTCCAGGAAGACCTTGCAAAAGGCTAAGAAAAGAAAAGATGTTTCTTCTCTACCTGGAGAGGTAGCAGCTCATGATTGTTTCCGTGACCATTCCACTATGAGAACCTCTAATACTTCCAAGGGGAAGAGAACACAGCTACTCCAGGTGAACTCTCAGGAACTGTAGAAAGCCACAGAATTTGTAAGTGATAAGAGGCTAGGGACTGGATAGAGGTTAAATTGTTGAAATAATGCAAGGAATGATTACTGAGTTTTTGCTAGAGGCTTACAATACTGAGAGACCTCAGGCAGATCTATTCTAGTCCTGTATCTCTGTGAGTTACCTAGCTCACGCTGCTGTCTCAAAGCAGGACCAACTATACTTCTTAGTCTTGGCAGAAACATTTAAACCTCATGCAAACAGAGTTTCCATACTCTACTGCTGAAAGTTACTCTCATGCTGCAGTATCTTCATTATTCAACACCATTTCATAATAAATCTTTCTCACTTCTAGTGGAGAGGACAAGAAACTGCCCAGAAGAGGATTACAGCATCTCCAATCTGCAGGCTGATTTGCCTCCTTTCTCTTTCTAACAGCCTTTACGTTACTGAGAATTGGTAAAAAGTTCCTGCCCAATGCTCTTTCCTTTCACAGTAAAATAAAAAAAAAAAAAAAGTGCATTTCATTCTTCACAACAATCATCAGTCCAGAAAGTAGTGTAATAGTCATATGCCCTTCTACATTGCTTTCTCTTAAGGACACTCTTCCCCACAAGTTCCCATGCTTCTTAGAGTGCAGTACTTACACTGGTGTCCAGCTTAGTATACACTCCACTCATCATTGGTAAGGACTACTCCTTCTCATATTTGTCTTCCAAAACCCCGGCAGGTACGGCTAACATTAGCATCATGGCCACCTTGTGATGTAAAAGCCCCACGTCTGTTCAGGAGACATGTTACCTAATCTATTGGATCCTATGCTGTGTTACTGATTATTTTTTGTTAAAATCAGCACTTGGCATCAGTTCCTGTTGAATTATCACCCTATTTTCCTTTCCTGAATAATATTTCCAATTCAAATTTATTTTTGATTCTACTCTTGTTCTCCAGAATGTTCACTGTTACTTCTACCTTGCTGTTGATGGCAAGTTTAAATAAGGACACTATCCCATCATCCAGGTCATTAAAACATCAGCTCGTACCAGACCACAAACAGCTCTCTGCAATACCACTCAATAAATCCTTCCAGTGTTGGCATATGCATGTGCTTCTGAATACCTGTAGCCACATATGTGCAACATGTGTGTGTGCATGCATGCCCACCTTCTGCCCCTGTGCAAATATAATGAGTTTGGCTTTGGTCTTTGCTTAGCAACAACTGATGTAGCTTGCAACAGTACAAATAAAACTCAAATGTTAAGAGCATCTGCACTGGATTCAACTAACTTGTACTTTCCACAACTCACGGCATTTTTTAACTAGAAAATATGGCAGAGCTCTTTTAGTGATGCATGTATAACACATGCTAAGCACCCTGCAAAAATGTACAGTAAGTTTCAAAGAAATTGTACTACACAAAACTCCACCCAGGAATAAAAGCAAAACATTTTCAAAAGTTGGTCTACCTCAAGCTTGAAAAGAAATTTTCCTTCTTTCTTTTCATGCACAATAATGCAACAGTGGGTTCTGACCCTAGCCCAGAGTTTCTCTGAGGAACTGTATAATGCAATAGTATTTTTCTGAAAATATTTAGAACAGAGAGCGAAAAAATGCAGGCTCATTTGAGCATTTAGCTTAGCTAAACAAAACTGCTAAGCAAATGTGGAAGCTGAAGAGGAAAGGAAAGTGGCAGACTTGCACAGACTTGCTAGCGGGGTGCTCAGAGTTACATTGCTGTCAGAAATTCCCTAGGTAAAATTAAAAAGAAATGCATTGTGCTCAGGCATTTTTATAAATTCCTGAGAGATACCATGAATATTAATAAGAACATTTTTTAAAACAGTCTGTTAAATATTAAAGTATGTGCATGTATGCCATAGAGACGTACAACAATTGAATAAAAATTTGCTCTTCCCACAGGACTAACTAATACATATTTTTCTGCACTTCAGAGAAATTCTTGTTAACCCAAACTAACATGTTCAAAATAAGAAGATTCAATGATCTGGCAGTTTTTAAGAACAGATTACTGACATGGTTTTGAATGTTTCTTAGATGAAATCACTAACATTAACACCTTCACATTAATCGATTGGTGTCAGCAGAATTCTGGAGAGCTATGCTGCAGACTCCAACACCAAAGTAGTAATCAATTAAGGAAGTCAGCTGAAAAAAAATGATGCAAAGATCAGAGTTGTCAATGGCGAAATAATCTCATCTCAGTGGTGTCAAAGGAAGAGTAAAAAAAATGTCATACACTTATTTCATAACAAAAGAAAACTACTGTAAACAAAGATCTAATTAAACAACAATACACAGATAACTAATGAAAATCTATGAATAAATTCCTCAGAAATCTGTACTATAGGGCATATTTATGTAATTCAATGCAAGATACATTTAGGCAGAAATTGTACAAGCTTTTCTCTCCTTTTTAAAAAATACTACTGAAGAACATACTTGCTAAAAAATGCAGTGATTTTATTTAGAGAGTACTAAAGCTCCAAATAACAGAGTTAAACACCAAGAAAATAATAATCATATATATTCAGTTTAGTCCGTGGAAATCACTTAACATTTTTACATCTGAAGCACTTTTTTCCCCAAAAGGGAGAAACAAAGCCACTGAATTTTGTCGGCATGTTCCATCCATAAACAACACTTAAGCACAAACAATGTCGCATTGTTAAGCTGCAAATTCTTGTATCTGCTGAGTTAGCAAAGATGTCCACAGCAGGGTGTTGAGAAGGGGGGCATTAAATACCACTCAAAATAGGGTTCTCATTTCTCCGTACTCTTTGTTTGGCTATCACCATCATGAGGGCCTCTTCCACATTACATGCCATAGAAAGCTACCTGACACAATCTGTTGTGCATTCTTTACCTTCCACAGGCAAACCATCAGAATCTATTAAAATTACTTTACGCCGATAGCACTAGAGACATGACAAATCACAGGCCAAGAGTCAGATACCAAAGAATGTGTCTTAGGGCATTGAGGCCAGGCGGATTTGCAAGCAAATGATATTGTGTGAAGCTGGCATGCTCAGTGCATGACAAACTGATGCAATTTCAGTACTGTCGGAGAAGCTGGCTGAGATTTCTCTGATGCTGGCTATGGTTAGTGTACAGAATTGTGCAGAGTTCCCAGATTTGAATCACTTGGGGCCTGAGAGGGCTTCACTTGACAAGCCACAAATAATTACACTACACTCTTTCTATTATACTCTATTATTTTGCCTCTTATCAGTAAGCTTTGAGCACTCATGAACAAGCAAGGTCGCTTCTATTTTGACCATGATGCAACAAAACATTGTTCTTTCGTGATATGATAAATAAAATGCAGCCCTGCAGACTAAACATTTTTATCAGGTCCATTTTCCACTTTTATAAGCAACAACAACTTTGGGAGCTTGTTAGCACAGTAGAGGTTGGAAATAACCATGTAGGCAGGTTCATGAGCTTTTCACTTAGGAGTGTGATACAGCTATCTCGTTACTGCAAAAACTCATTTGAGAAATGGGGCATTAAGTTCTTAGCCCTTAACAGATAACAGTTATATCTGTGATTACTTTAAGCAGGTTTTTACCCCCTTTCAAATCAGCAATTTTTGACAATTTAGTTGGTGAGTAGCAAAAAATAGTTTTAAATGTACACTAGATTGCCACTTCTTACCTAGACACCAAATGCATTTCTAAACTAAAGTTAACTGCATTTTCCTGTGTTAGCTCACAAAATGTACTATTCAAACACCCAAGCAGATTGAAAGTTTTGCTTTACTAGTATTGTCTTGGCCACTGAATTTAAGAACAATAATGACATTCATAGCATTCACAAAAAAAAAAAAAAAAAAAAAGGAGGATCAAAAGAAGAAGCAGTGGCATTCATGGCTTAGGCAACTAAATTCTAGTCACCTTTTCCTAGTTCACAGAACATTCAACTTTCAGAAAAAAATGTCTTCCTTCTCCCATGGACTAGGTAAAAATCAGGCTTATAATTTAGGGTTCTGTGCTACAAACCAGATGCTACTCCTACTTTTCAGTCTTAGAACTAGGTTTAGAGATTTTCCAAAGCTGCAATTAGCCACAAACCATCTAGTAGCAAAGGAAAAACTCAAACATGAATACTAAATGCATGTAGGAATAAAATGATTCTTAAAACCATTCCTGATTGCTATTAGCGTACTCCCTTTACACTTACTTTTTGGATAGATATATAGTAGAAATTATGCACCAGAAGGAAAAGAGAAAGTGTTAAAAGATTTCTTAACTGAAAACAATGAACTTAAAATATATTATCCTACTTCATCTCTAATTCAGGCCAACACAAAGATTGTCTTATCTGAGAGAAGACAATTACTATCCTTTCTAGAACTCCTGATAAGTTCTTACGAAGTTCTGTTTTAAAAGGGAAGAATATTCGTTCCATTTTCCTAACTCGTATGAAGAATTTATGACAAAGCCTAGAAGTCTGACATCATATTTCTGCCAAGGGAAGGCAAAATTGAAAAAAACAAAGAACCAGATTGTGATGTATAGGAAAAATACAGCAGGAAAAATACAGCATACTCAGCCACACTTCAGAATCTACTTGAGCTTTGTAATCTGTGTCAAAACAGATTTTTTAAAACACTCACTCAATGGTGAAAAGAATGAATTGCTACCAGTCACGCATCCACATTTTAAGCGCTCAGCAAAATGGAAGGCCTCTGATATTTTCTATTCAATACCAAAAGTGGATGCTTTTTTTTTTTTTTACTGCCCTTTTATGCTCTCTCATTATGATTTGAAAACAGAAGCTAGGTCTTTGTATTTTAGAGGTAGAATGGATCTTTTATTAAAATATAGCTTTTAAATGTTCTCTAACATACTTTTAAAAATGGAATGGTTTGGAATTTCATGTAGCTTATGTCACTGCAGAACATATTTTTTCTTAAAATTTGGCAAAACTCAGAAAAGCAACAGGCTAATACATTTTCTGATCCTATAATGGCATTGGACTGAACTCCAAATCTGTTTTACAGTTACATAGCATTCAACTCCAAATACGTTTTGTTTTTTCTTCACAGGTTTCAAGCAAAGTAAATGTTGTTATAACATTCTTTGACATTCCTGTAAATCTATTAGTTCTTTAATTTGTGATTAAAATGAAGACATGTTCCTTATATTTTCACATCTCAAGAGTACATGAAAGTTAGAGTGTAATTACCATCACAGCTTGACTGCAAGGCAGACACATGACCAGGTAGTTCTCTTCCTGGACAGAGCTTGATCACTTAGTAACAAGAAAGGAATCTAAATGCAAAGAAACTGAGACCTATGTGAGGCCACAGGTAAAGGCAGTTCACTGAGGTACGTAGTATGGTCACTTTTCATAAAAGCAGTTCACTGTAATCAATACAAACTTGCTGCTAAACAATTGATTGTTTCACTGCACAATCAAGACTTTGTTTGTCCTTATGGAAGAGATGGTAGGACGGCTTTAGATTTCATTATTTTCCAATTTGGAAATACTGCAACACATGAATACCTTCTGCTCCAGTACAAAAACAGAATCCATTTTTAAAAAGTGAATCAATTGCAGGATGAGACAAGGAATACATAAAATAAAATAATGGAGATCAGTAATTCCTTTCTCACAATTCTCAAGGTACACTAGTGGGAAAAAAGACTACCACGGAAGTCCCATACCATTTTCACTATACTAAAGCATTAAGTAGTCTTGCAATAATGATGCTATAACATTGCAGTAACGATGCAGGGTAAGGACAGACGTTACTTATCACAGCATCTCATCGGGAAACAGCTATTATCAGTGTAAGCAAGAGTGAGTTTTGAAACTCTCTGTACCATGCAGACAGTTTAACAACTGTTGCCTAGAGGCCCTGGTCTTAACTGTGACCCACAAACACTGTGATTCACAAATAAATAATCTACTAAATGGAAGATGCTGTGGAGGCTTGAGGGTCATTCGTGATACACTACCAACCCTACCTGCACTGGTTGCAGCTTGGGACTTGGTGGATGAGGGAAGGGCTGTGGATGTGGTTTACCTTGACCTCAGTAAGGCTTTTGACACCGTTCCCCACAACATTCTCCTCAAGAAACTGGCTGCTCGGGGCTTGGACTGGCGTACGCTTCGCTGGGTTAGAAACTGGCTGGATAGCCGGGCCCAGAGAGTTGTGGTGAATGGAGTCAAATCTGGTTGGAGGCCGGTCACAAGTGGTGTCCCCCAGGGCTCGGTACTGGGGCCGGTCCTCTTTAATATCTTTATCGATGATCTGGATGAGGGCGTCCAGTGCACCCTCAGTAAGTTTGCAGATGACACCAAGCTAAGTGCGTGTGTCGATCTGCTCGAGGGCAGGAAGGCTCTGCAGGAGGATCTGGATAGGCTGGAGCGATGGGCTGAGGCCAACTGTATGAAGTTCAACAAGGCCAAGTGCCGGGTCCTGCACCTGGGGCGCAACAACCCCAAGCAGAGCTACAGGCTGGGAGATGAGTGGTTGGAAAGCTGCCTGGCCGAGAAGGACCTGGGAGTATTGGTTGATAGTCGGCTGAATATGAGCCAGCAGTGTGCTCAGGTGGCCAAGAAGGCCAACAGCATCCTGGCCTGTATAAGAAGCAGTGTGGCCAGCAGGTCTAGGGAAGTGATTGTGCCCCTGTACTCGGCTCTGGTGAGGCCGCACCTTGAGTACTGTGTTCAGTTTTGGGCCCCTCGCTACAGGAAGGACATGGACGTGCTCGAGCGAGTCCAGAGAAGGGCGACCAAGCTGGTGAGGGGTCTGGAGAACAAGTCTTACGAGGAGCGGCTGAGGGAGCTGGGCTTGTTCAGCCTGGAGAAGAGGAGGCTCAGGGGCGACCTTATCGCTCTCTACAGTTACCTTAAAGGAGGCTGTAGCGAGGTGGGGGTTGGTCTGTTCTCCCACATGCCTGGTGACAGGACGAGGGGGAATGGGCGAAAGTTGCGACAGGGGAGGTTTAGGTTGGATGTTAGGAAGTACTTCTTTACCGAAAGGGTTATTAAGCATTGGAACGGGCTGCCCAGGGAGGTGGTGGAGTCGCCATCCCTGAAGGTCTTTAAAAGACGTTTAGATGTAGAGCTTAGCGATATGGTTTAGTGGAGTACTTAGTGTTAGGTCGGAGGTTGGACTCGATGATCTTGAGGTCTCTTCCAACCTAGAAATCTGTGTCTGTGTCTGTGTCTGACTCAAAAGCATCTTCACAGATTTCCTACACACACATTTCTAGAGCTGAAGGTTGTTACGAACAGGAGGGGGAGCTCTCACCGCACCGGCAGTGGAGGAAGGGGAGGAAAAGTGGTGTTTCGATGAGCACCTGGAACGCAGATGGTGCCCCTTTCTCGTATGCTCTTTCCTTCCCATCTTATTCCAACACCCAGAGGTACCCAAGCACTGCTGTAGTGCACCAGATAACTTCATTTAAAACATAACATACAATGTTTATTGGTTTACAAAATGTGAAATGCTTGTTGCATTGTACTTAGGTAGAAGTGACAGTAGTAATAATAATAATAATAATAACAACAATAACAACAACAATAATAATAATAATAATAATAATAAAGGCCATTCCAGGGAAGAGAGTATCCATGTTTTAGCTACAAGGTACTCGTCATCAGGAAGTCCTTTTATTTCCTATAAAGGACGCAATGACACTTTCAAAGTAAATGACAACACTTCTGCTTTGCCATCAAAATCCTCTGTCAGAGGACCCTAACAAAACGCTATTTTAGCCTTCCCCAAGCCGCAGAAATCTAAGGCTTACCAAAAAGTGAAAATGAAAAGTTGATACATGTCTTCCCACAATTCTTGTAAAAACATAATGCAAAATGATGGTTGCTGACAGTAATAATGATCAAAATGCACTAACTGCTTAGCAGCCTGCCCAGGGACACGGAACAACAGGAGCACTTCCAGCAGGCTCAGGGGCAGCACTGTGGTCCAACCGCCTAGCGCCCTGCCAGGCCAGCCGCCTGTGCTGGGGTCTCCTCATTCCCAGCACGTCAGGGAACGCACGCCTCTCCACGCCTCAGCAAAGCTGGGTCCAGGCTGGCTAAACTTTGTCCTCAACTGCCTATTGAGTAAGAAACACAACCAGGTCACCAAGCTGTAGTACAAAGTTCCATCGATTTCTTTCCTATTTTTTTCTGTATTCCAAGAACAACCAAGACTTAAAGACCATTATTCAAGATCCACTAAGATTTGAATGTATATTCAGCCTCCACATAAGCTACCCTTTAAATTCCTCCATATTAAACTTTCAAAAATGGACTTAAAAAGCGAGATAGCTAAGGTTGAGAATGAAGCATTCATGCAAATTATTAGCAAATTCTCATAAAGTCTGCAAAAATTAGAATTAGAATGGGTGGATATCTGTTAGTGTTTTCCAGCTGATAGTTTTGAATTGTAATGGTCTGAAGAGTAGACGTGTAAGATTTCCTGTTATCCTAAAAATAAATATCTATTATTAAAAAGACAGTTTTCTAAAACTGTTCCTTCAATATGAATTTAATATGATAGCCTAGTCACTGCTGTAGATGAAAAACACATCTTCAACTTTTTAAGGACTCAGCAGCCACCTACCAAAAATGGTATCATTACAAACTGAAATTCCAAGATAATAAATGACATTACAATGATAACTAATGAACAGTTAAACCTGAAATGAATTGCATTGGACATTAAAAAGTTCAAAGGCCAATTAAAATCTGCATTACCATAATAAAAAATAGAGCGATCAATTACATCTTCCCTCATGTTGGATTTCTAAGCCTGGTATGTTTTCACTCCTCCAGGGAAGTGAAGAATGTATTAATGCTATCTTTGTTGACAAGATTTTATAAGTAGCATAACTTGATGTTATATAGACAGAAAACACCAGCACAAGCAGTTAAGCATGAATCCCTCTGATGAAATAATTCCACTGGTAGCATTGTATTATTAACAAAGTTTTACCACTACTACCTCTCAAAGATTCAATGAAATTCAAATACATCTTTACTGTGATGCATGTTTGAATGCTCAGCTATCTCCTATCTTTCTGAAAACATAACTTCCTCATCAAAACCACAAATCAGTAATCTTGTGAGAGAACTGTGGAATGGACGCTCAGCAGTTATGGTTTACTGTCAGAAAGTGTCAACTCTTGGTCTTTCAGATGGTAAATTGATACAGGTCATCATTCTACTACTTCTCTATTTTACTGCTGAACTCCCTAAAGAGCACATTGAGAGTGATTTCTTGCTCTAAGAAATGTTACATGGCCCTTTCCACTGACATGGCGCTTTTCGTGACTGTGAATCAGTGGTTTTGAACAACTGCACAACAATTAGAGAGATCACCGGAACTATATGTCTCTGTCAAATCTGCCTACATCCCCAAACTGATTAAACACAAAACCAGAAACAGTTCTAACTGATCGTTATGTACACGATCAGTCTGTTTTTTCACTTTGGTTTTACTTTTTTTCCAGTTTCTGCCTTAGCTGCCTTCAAGTGCACTGCACAATTATCTTTTGACTTGCTTTATACCCTTCAAGTTCCCACTGCATACAAAGCAGTCAGTTTCATATCACTGATTCAAAGTCTGTCAACAGGAAAACTGACTGGAGGAAAGAAAATTAATCACCAGATCTGCCAAATGCACAAGTTAACCAAAAAAGAAATTTTGATCTTTGTCCTAAATTATTGGTTCTATATCATCTGCTAATTCATTCTCCTCCACTGGAACTGAAGAAAGCAATGGTCTCCCACCTCATTTTTCTGACATTACAGAATCATTGGTATCTCTCAAATCAACTTTATTCTCTTCTTCTTCTGATGTAGGAGAGAGAATATGTGTACACACCTGCCATGACTCCCTTGTACATACACCACAACATTTAAAAGCTCTCTGTTTAGATATTGTGACAAAAAGAATATCTAACTTGCTACAACAGACCCAACATTTCTACTTATCTCCCCTGAACTTGGTTGTAGTTACTGCTTTTCAGAAGGACTTGTGATTCAAAGTAAAACTTGGTGAGCTTGCACAAGGCAGACTGGTGAGAACGAAGTCTTCATCCTCACCAGTATCGTCCTCAAGGCATGCAGACTCAGTTCAGATTTTTTAAACTACAAAATTCACATGGTCCAGAGGCTCAGAGAAAGACTTGGAACAGTAATGCTTGAAGTTTCTAAAGTAAACGCATTCACATAATTACTCCATGCTTTACAACAACAATACTTACAAATATTCCCCCTTTATCACTCGCTACAGTGGCCTAGTCTTGGGCTACCTATAGAAGAACACCTAACAGATTCGCTTTTTGACTCTGTGCATACCTACATTAAGAACAAAGAATGCTGAAGTACATAATCTATACCAAACTTCAAGCCTGTGCAATTTTATACTTCATAAGCAAGAGTATAGCCTAGTAATTAAACTGCTGCTTCTGTGAAGATAAAGTCTACATACTTTCAAAAAAATCTATGGCACTCACTGTCTTACAGGTCATATCTTGCTTCCACAACATTTGCAACTCCAAGAGCAATTTTGGGAGTAGTATTGAAGTGTTAATTAAAAACGTAGTAAGCACATGTGTCAGTCAAGTATGCCCTCTGCTCTATAACACATTTAAATGTATGTCACCTTGACCTGCAATATACCACTGTAAAAAATTTTTGGTCAATATAAATCAAACATACACTAATTTATTCAGCAAGTTCCCTAGCATCAGAATCAACATTAGAAATCTAACTAGTATTTATTATTCTGTTATTGACAAAGGGAGCATATTTAAATGATAACAAGAACACATGGGTGTCATTTTGAAGTTAAATTGTTCCCTAGAGATATCCTTAGTAAGCGTCTACATTTAAAGGTCATTCACTGCCAAATTATGAACAACTGTTGCATTTATTAGCACAGGCTCAATAGTTTGGAAGGTAGTGTCATCAATTTAAACTGACAATGAAATCTAGTTGTCCACAAGGAAAACAGACATTTTCCTTATTCTGTATTTCACTGTTTTACATATGCCCCAAATAAAACTGGAACAAGTGCAAGTCTACTCAAGATTTTTTTTTTTTTTTTTTTTTGGGGGGGGGGGGGGGTTGAGGGTGGAAGGTTTTAGGCTTTTATATCTGAGAAGAGTGCTTTAGTAAAGCTGAGCTCCTGAAACAAAGACAGAAGGGAGAGAGCTCCCCATTTACTTTGTTGACTGAGCACTATCTAAAGTGTGGCACTACAGATTTTTGCCTCATTTTTCTTTCTAATCTTTTCTCTCCTGAGCTGACCTTTTCATTGGCCAAGACCCCACCCCTTCTACTTCTTGATTTCTCCCTGGTTTTCCCTTTGAAGACGGGAAGCAGTTTCCAGTTTCTGTAATCTTCACCCTCTCCAGAACTCCACTCTGCTTCTGCAGCTGATGCCTGACAGGTCTCTCCCCATGCTGTCTTCCCAGTGCTGCCCAGTGGTACCAAGCAGAGAAAGAAAACCACCAGGTTTCAGGAAAGCAAGCTGAAAGTAAACCAGCCAGTTGGTAACAACCTTCCTTACAGAAAAGGGCAAACACTCTTTCCATCTCTCCTTTCCAGGCAGTGAGATGGTGGCAGGATGAGTGTATCCTGTTCTGACAAAGAAGGAACCAGAAGCCCAGAGATGTCAAGAAAGCATATCTTGTTACATGCAGAGACTCTGCAGAGAGAAGGGGGTCCCTTACAGTCTGCCATTTCACGCAGGAGGTTACCACCATCACCACTTGTAGCAAAGAAATGAGGACAACCATCAATACTCTTCTCAAAAACCACTTTTTCAGACCCATTTCTCTGTCATGGCCTCTGACAACCACAGCACAGAAGTCACACTCTGAGACCTCCTGGCACATTCATTACCAGCCTGGTAGGGAACCAACGCACACCAAGCTGCATCATCCTCTACATCATTAATCACATCATCTCTGGTATCCCTTTGTTTCAGCCATGTTTGAAAGCACTGTCATTCTGAGCAAGCTAGCACTTGTGGGAAAGAGAGTGGTAGAAGATCAGCTGGGTTGAGCAGTACTTCTAGGATCATCATCATACTGTTTTGGAGGTTAATACTGTACATAAGCCTGATGATGTAAGATAACCAATTGAATTACCCATACCCTTAAGGGGAAGATGTATGAGGAGCGGCTGAGGTCACTTGGCCTGTTCAGCCTGTTCAGCCTGGAGAAGAGGAGGCTGAGGGGAGACCTCATCATGGTCTACAGCTTCTTCATGAGAGGGAGTGGACGGCAGGCACTGATCTATTCTCTTTAGTGACCATTGATAGGACCTGAGGGAATGGTGTCAACCTGCGACATGGGAGGTTCAGGCTGGATGTCAGGAATAGGTTCTTCACTGAGAAGGTTGTCGCACACTGGAACAGGCTCCCTAGGGACACAGTCATGGCACCAAACCTGCTGGAGTTTAAGAAGCGTTTGGACGGTGCACTTCATCATATGGTCTGAATTTTTGGGTAGACCTGTGTGGTGCCAGGAGTTGGACTCGATGATCCTTGTGGGTCCCTTCCAACTCGGGATATTATATGATTTCATTTCATAGAAAAAACATACTCTGTTCATATACTTCATGGTACTCCAGCATGGCACCCATTCCCTTTAATCTGAAAGGCTGCGTTTCAAAGAGAGTCAGTATGTCACAGCGCCACTTTCACCTCTTACCTATCTTTTCTAATTCATCAGACTCAGGTAGCCCAGAACTGGCGAAACATCTACTTAATCACAAGAAGTCTTCAATACCCTGCAACCTCCATATTTTAGAGCAGTATCTACTAAAACCACAGCCTCTGACTATGAATCCTGCATTGGCCCCCCAAAAAATGAGAGCTGATGTGGTCTGGACACTGACACATTTCCATGCTCCAAGTCTCCAGGTGAAGTCACCTTTTTTTTCAATGCGAAATGATTGCTGTTATTGTTTCCTTTTAGGTAAATCTCTCTTCCTGCACAGTACCTTTCTACCCAGCACAGAGCAACAGTAAGCTCTCACCAACCTCAGTTTTGCTGGAGGGCGGGCTTACAGTAGGCTCACATGCACTGGCTGTGATTTTCAGTCCTTGATACAACACTTATGCAAACTACGTAGTAGAGTAGCAAATTTACAATTACATGAGAGTAAGTCTTGCTCATGTATAGTCAATAAGCTCTTTAAGGCATAAAGGAAAACCACTGTGCTGTTATCAGAACAGACGTCTACATCCTCTCCCACAAGTATGCCTGGCCCAGAGAAACTTTAGCTATGACTTCTAGTACAGCTTCACTCACGGTCAGGGAAACCCTAGAACTGATGCATCAGACAGCTTAAAGAACCACGTTTTTGAATGGGATGCAGTACAGAAATTCACACCCCTGACTGAAGAGGCAAAGTAATTACATGAAAAATTATTAAGTTTCTATTGCGCTACAGCAGGCTTCAGATGGATGCGCGCCACTCATCACCAGTGACCAGAGCGGACCACTGCTGTAACAACCAGACCATTTCCACTTTCAAGATTATTCGTGTGATTTCTAGAAATACAGCTTCGTTTCAGATTTGGATGATGCTCACGCACCTTGACCCAAGCCAGAAAGGCAGTTACGCTCTCACAACCATGCTCCCAAAGCATCCCACACGGCTGAGCCGGGCCGGGGCAGCTCGCTGGGCTGTCGTTCCCCACTCGTGCCCAACCCACCTTCCCTCGCGGCTGCAGGCCCCACACCGCTCCCGCAGCACCCTCCGCGAGCAGCAGCCCGGCGAGGAAGGCCACCGCCGCTCGCCCTCCCCGCAGCCCCCGCGCCCCGCTGCCGTTACCCCTAACGGCTCGGCAAGATTTAAAAACCAAACCGGGGGCTGCGGGGACGGGGCCCCGCTGAGCTCCCCCGGCTCCCTCACCGTGTACCCCCGCTCCAGCTCGCTCTCCTCGTGGCGGAAGGAGGGGATGTACACCTCCATGGCCCCGTCCCCGCCGCCGCCGCTGCCACCCCTCACCGGCGCCGCCGGCCGTTGAACGGCGCCGCCGCCGCCATCGCCCCGCCGCACGTGACGCCGCGCACGTGACGCGGGGCTGGGCGGCCGTTGGGACGCGGCCGTTGAGCGGCCGGTGGAGGCGCTGAGGGGCGGCCTCGTACAGGCAGAGATCGGTGCTGCGGCACCGCACAGGGCCTAAGGGAGACTCGTACAGATCTAACGGTGTATTCGTACAGACCTAAATCCACACAGCGCAAAGCCCTCACTGCCCTTCCTCGGCCAACAGGCTCCCGACAGCGGTGCGAGTACCTGTCTGTGACAATGCCCGCTCCGGATGGATAGGGGAAGTTAAACAAATAAAAAGAGATCCGCACTGAGGAAAGTTGCCTGAACTCTTAATTATTTACTTACCAGAGCACTCTGAACCATTGCAGATAAGTGTGGGTGATTTTTATCTACTGGGCAAGTCAACTAAGGTCTCCTACTGCAGCCGTACTGATGACAAAAAGCAATGGATGCAGGAAGAAATGGGTGCAGAGGGATATGAGACCTGCCCAGCAGGCTGCGTAGCATTCTCACCTCACTCACAACTGCTAACTTGGCACCTCAAACCATAGAATCACAGAATCATTAAGGTTGGAAAAGACCTCCAAGATCATCTGGTCCAACCATCCCCCCACCACCAATGTCAACCACTAAACCATGTCCCTAAGCACCATGTCCAACCTCTCCTTGAACACCCCAGGGACGGTGACTCCATCGCCTCCCTGGACAACCCATCCCAATGCCTGAGTGCTCTTTCTGAAAAGAAATGTCTCCCCATTTCCAACCTAAACCTACCCCGGCGCAGCTTGAGGCCATTCCCTCTAGTCCTATCAGGAGTTCCCTGTGAGAATAGGCCGACCCCCAGCTCCCCACACCTTCCTTTCAGGTAGTATGCAGAAGCTCTGTCAGGTGGCCACAAACTGCACCTCACTCTGTATGCCTTTATGAATGCTGGAGAGCCCCAGTGGCTACACAGTCAGATGGGAAACTTCACCATCTCTCACTCTTTAAGAAGTAGCTACCATTATAAATTCTTGCATGCGCAGGGGTTGATTTTGCATAAACAGAATCAAAAACTACCTTAAAAGTGGACACAAATGATAAATGATTGCTGTTGTCTGGCATATGGCTACACTAGCTCAGTGTTTCTAGGACCAGCTTTCAGAAGCATCTTCTGAAAACTAATTGGCTTCATTCTAGACAAGAAACATTAAGGAGAAAAAAAAAAGTTACAAGCTCTTTTCCCTCCATTTCTCTTTGTTTTACTGCCAGCTAAATTTAATTGTATTTTGCTCTAAGCAAAGACCTATGACCTGAAGAATTCAATACAAAATAGAATGCTTTGACTAAAAACAAGTGGGGGGGGGGGATGGGAAACACAGCTTAAGCAAAGTAAGAGCCATACATAATAAAAAATGGCCTGAAATCAAAGCTAGCTAGTCCTCGGACATTTATTTCTGCATAATGCTGCTCCTTGTGCTGGTGACCTCAGCTGCTGATGACCAGCAGACAGTCCTAGTGATGCTCTGTGGTAGCGGTGACACAAGCAAACAGATTTCATTCCCAGTCCCAGTACGCCATTTGACATTGCCTGTGTTGTAGGCGTCAAATTCTTGGAACACAATGGAGACTAAAGACATTGAATAAGGCATCTGACTTTTCCCCAAAACGAACTCTGGTGAATACATTATTACAATCATCCCAAGGGAAGATATGTTACATATTAATAGTCTAATTAGTCCAATAAACATGGGCATGCTAGAGTATAACTCTATCATACTTGGTATTTCTGGTTAAAACTCCAATCTTTTAATCTTAGTTTCTGTTCTCCAAGTACAAAATGGATGAACCATTTGAATGCTGTAATGCATTGATACTGATGAGAAGCTAGTAGAAGAATTTCACAGGGGGAATATTTGTGGTTGTTTGCCATCTAATAACCAATAACTTCAAAAAGCTACTTTTTGCCCTAATACCATATAACTTATTAACAAAGAAAAGTTTGAGACATTAATCTGGCTTCAAATTCAATAGTACTTAATGGAACTTTTGACTGTGCATCAGCCAAGAGGAACAAGGAAGATTACATGGTGAGCTGAATTCAAATACATCAATATGTTTTGGAATGTTAAATACTTAATTTGCACAATATATCATCATTAGTTTGTTAATCTCTAAAGTTACTGCCGAGGGAAAAATAGGATTTCTCCGCATGGCTGACAGACCAAGGACCGTCTTTGTCTCACACGTTGAGGAATAAAAATTTAAGAAACATTAATTCATAAAATGCTATCAACATATTGAAAACCACCCAGAATTCTTGCTTTTGAAAGTTAATTGCACAAACAATATATGGTGATTATCCCCCTCTTCCCTCCCACACACACACACAAAAGGAGAATGTATTCTAAATGTAACATGATTTGAACTGGGGTAACTTCTATTAAAACCACATCAGTAACCTTAAAAGGAAAACAGTAAAAATGGTTGAGCTCTACTGGTAACAATTATGTAGGCAGCCTTCAAATTCCACTGTTGAGCAGGCCCTAGGAGGTCCTCTAGACACTGTAGCTTTTGGTATTCCCAGAATTACTAACACTGCATTTTATTGCAGGTCATGCTGCAACCTTGGGTTATATTCTTAAGCTAACTTGACCCAGAATGTAAAATAAATGGATAAATACACTACTGTTTCAACCGTTACCTGTCACTAGACTTTTCCATGATCACAGAGGCTATGAATCATCATTTAGCATGTCCAATCCATGAAGCACGCCACACTTTCAGTAGGTAAATGAATGCAAATGTGGCATTTTCACAATCATCTTTTCACAGTACGTAAAAATTAAACATTTTTGAATTAAAAAAAAAAAAGAAAAAGACTTGTTGGCTACTTTTTTTTTTTTCTCCTCCAAAATAGTTTCTGTGCAATTCCTCCTATGGAGACAATTCCATGTTCCTTACTCTGGAATAAATCCATGAGGGAGATTGGGGAGAGAGACGGACGGACAGAGACACCTCTCAAAGATCTGTTTCCACTAAGTAATGCTCTCCTTTTAGAGACTTTCTGAACAACTAGTTTCCTGATTAGAAATAGGTATGTATGAATTTTAATCAAAATGATAAGTACAAGTCAGATCAAAAGACCAGATTAAAAAGACAATCCTTAATATGATCAGAACATCAGTTTACTGATTTTTCAGTTGCTACCACAAAGATTGTTTCTAAGTAAGCCTGCACCTCAGCGTAGTTCTACAGATACTGGTCTCCTGCATAAATAGTAGCAAATTTCAACATACTTCATAAAACTTTGGGTAGAACAGCAAAATTTGCTTATTAAGGAGTTCACACTCTCCTCACTTCTCAAAAGATCTAGCTTTACTGTGGTGGCAGTGTATTTGTTTCTGAAGAGTTACAAAGGACTTTCAGCAACCAGTGAGTGCAAAGACCACACTGGAAAGAAGATGCAGAAAAGGCTAAACCTGGAAAGCTGTCAGTCAGTTTTCCGCACAAACTCATTGCACCAAACAAGAAACTTGCTCTTCCTCCTAAATGGCCACAATGTTTGGAGCCAACAAGTAAGTAATTTTCTGAACAGCATAAGCGCACGTGTGAGAAGGGTGGTGGGGCAGGGGGGAATTGAGTTGCTATAAGGTAACGACAGACTTTCATATGGTGCAGTGCTCCTCTAACCTGCTGAGACTTCCCCTGGAGTACCACATCGGATGTGAAAGTTAAGATAAAAGCATTTCCTTTCTTGTGATCTGTGCCATCTTCCTTCCTTGTGCTCTTCCTATCTTAATATCTCTAAACCACAGATATGTGGTTTAAACCACAGATATGTGGTTTACCTCAAGCATTCTCTCCCCTTCCCATTCTCATTGCGTATTTCTTTTACCCTAGTTTTCATACAAATATCCTTTTGCCCAAGCTGCCTCCCATACTCTTCTGAGACACTTTTTCCCAATTTTCTTAATGACAGTAGACAGATCTTGATTTTTTTTTTCCTGCCTTCCCTACATTAGTGATTTCCTTGTTGATTTTGAGAAAAAAAAAAAAAAAAAAAAAAAAAAAACACAAAAAGCTATTTTAGTAGTACAGTCAGAAGTTACTTTGTCAAAAGTTACTTTGCTTATTAGCAACTTCACTTCCCATTCAACTATGGAAGGCAGAAGATTAAAGACAAAAAACAAAAACAAACCAAAGAATTGCCTTAGTAATATAGCATATCATTTTGAATAAGCCTGAAACCTCAGTTCCTCATGTTTCAGTATTGTAACTGTACAAGGAAACAAAGTTCAATAAACTCGTATTTTGCCAAAGATTTGAATTATTACAGTCTGTTCTAGCCTACAAATGAAATACCATATAACAAATATATTTAAAGAGAAACCTTTCAGTGTAGACATAATTTTAGTGGATGCTGATTGTTCAGTTAAATGCACAGAATATACTAGCCAGCAGATCATCTCCACCAGAATTTGAAAGAAACTGACGTATCTAGGGCACAAACCTAAGAGATGACAGAACACAAAATCCCTTATGCAGCCTTTAGAGAACAATAATACAGGAGAGGTAGAAGACTGTTAAAAAAAGCAGATTATTCAATTTTAAAATAGACAGTGACTAAATCAGAGACTTACTGTAGACTGAACATAAGTATAAGAAAGGTAACAATGTCTTGAATTTAACCTACATCACATCATCATTCAGTAACCATATATTTTTAATTCAAAAAGCAACAGACGAGAACGGGCATGATTTAAAATTTGTGCTGTAACCTAAAAAACTAAATTAGACCAAAAAATTAAATTTGACAAAGTAGTACTTTGTCTTTTATTCAACATTCCAAATGTTAGTTACTTCGACAGCAGTAATTAAGTATTTTGCAAACATTCGTTGTGTTCATACTAATGATGGTGGTACCTGGGTTTGGAGATTCAGGGAAATAATGCTTACAACGCGTACAATACAGTATGGTGAACTCCTCACGGAAAATATTTTCGCAATATCTCCATTCTCTTGGTTTGAATAACAACTGCTAATAAAGACGTTAATCATACTTGGAAAGATGTCTTTAATCTTCATAATCATAGAATCACAGAATGGTTTGGGTTGGAAGAGACCTTCAAGACCATCCAGTTCCAACCCCCTGCCATGAGCAAGGACACCTCCCACCAGACCAGGTTGCCCAAAGCCCCATCCAGTCTGGCCTTGAACACCTCCAGGGATGGGGCACCCACAGCTTCTCTGGGCAACTTGGTCCAGTGCCTCACACCACCCTCACAGTAGATAATTTCTTCCTTATACCTAATCTAAACCTACCCTCTTTCAGTTTAAAACCATTACTCCTTGTCCTATCACCACACCCACCCCCTGACAAAGTGTCCCTCCCCAGCTTTCCTGCATGCTCCCTTTAGGTACTGGAAGACTGCAATGAGGCCTTCCCAGAGCCTTCTCTTCTCCAGGCAGAATATCCCCAGCTCTCTCAGCCTTTCTTCACAGGAGAGGTGCTCCAGACCTCTCTGATCATCTTTTTGGGTATTCTCTGGACCCGCTCCAACAGTTCAATGACTCTCTCATGCTGGGAGCACCAGTGCTAGATACAGTACTGTAAGTGGGGTCTCATAAGTGGACTAGAGGGGGGAATATAAACAAAGTAAATGATCAAATTCTTGAAACACAAGAGTTTTATGCAAGCCACGTGAGATTTCACTACTGTATTGTGATGCAAAAAAGACTACACATTTTTTATATTAGTAACCCTCTGTGACACTGAAGTCCAGAAATGCTGTTATACTTTTGCTCTCCCACAGGCTTCTGGTTTTGGTTTTAAGAAAAAAAGCCTACACAACTTTCTTGTTTTCAGCTGTCTAGTGTGGATAAAATGTCACACTATTCCCTCCTAGAAGACTACCGTGAAAACTATTCCTTCTCTCATCTGAGAGAAAAGAAATTGGATCCTGAAATCAACTGAATTCTAATTCTGATACCGTGGGAAGTGAGGGAAGACTCAGCACTAAGAAAGCTGGAGAAAACACTTCAAGAGAAAATATCCAGAATGTGTAAGTTTACCCATTTTGAGACTTGCATATCCAATCTGAGCGTAGTTGAGTAATTCTAGAAGTGTTCACCTTGGAACAAATTTCAAGCTGCTTGTCAATTTTCATTAGCACCCTGCAAGCTAACTTATATCATAACACTTAGTAGAGTTATGCCTGGATTAGTTTCTTCACTATATACTTGATGCTTGTTAAAAGCTTGACAAATATTTTTTCAAAGTGTTTCTGTGCAACCTTCCTTGAAAATTCCCAGAAATAGTCATCAGAATTCTGTACAGACAAAATGGAAGATGGTATTCTTGAAAAGTTCTCACTAATTTTGTTGCATATGTCAGACTATATGATCTTACAGCAGATGTTAAGATGTTAAGTTCCCACCTGTTCAGAAATAGTATTGGTTGGTTCTTTATGTTTGACTATTAGCAATACACATTCATGTGCTTATCCTCTTATGATTAGCTGAAAGCAACAGCCTCTCTCACTACATGAGTAACAGTTAATATTAGTTAATATTGTTAATATTGTTGATACATGCCATTGATGAATTCAGTATGTCGTTAAAATGACAATGGACAAAGTAGCATCTCCAATGTTAATCTTTTATATTTCAGAAAAATGTTTAACTGTTCTAATATCTTACAGAAGATCTTACCTGTCTCTGCAAATATATTTTCTACTCAGGAAAACCCAGACAAGTAGAATAGTAGCCCTTACAACTACCTTACACTCTCAGCTGAAGGACTGATTTTTCTTCCTCCCCTGATTACCACAATTTTTGCAAGATTTTATTATTATTATTATTATTTTAATCCTGAGACCATGAATAACAAGGTTAAGAAAGATGTAATTTATCAGTTGAGTGGGACATCAGCATTTGACCATGCAGGTGATCTCAATCTTTCAGAAACTTTGTATGAGACTTCATTTTATGTATGTCTTTTGACTCTGAGTATTCATGCATTATATTTTACCAGGGTACTGATAACTTCAGGTGAGAAGAATACCTGTAACAAAGATAATCAGAATTACAAAACAGTTTACCACAAATACTTGCCTGTGCCTCTTTAATACCATCTTCAGCATTCTTTACTAAGTGTTGTTTCAGCCTTTGATATAATCCGAAATTGTTATGAACACTACTTCCGAGAACACCAATAAATATCTACAGACACAAAGGCAGTGTTTAATGTTTCACAAGGTACATCCCTTTATTATTGTAATCACAAAAACATGATTTTGTACAGGAATGTTTGAGTGAACATTAATCGATGCAATTATGTTTGTTTCATAAAGATCAGATAAACGAACTACAGAACATTGTATTGTAAAGAACAAAAATATCAGCTTTCTGGCCTTGCAGTGCACATTTTAGTGCAAGTATTAAGACAAAATAGTGTTCAATTCAGCAATGTATTGCAGAACATCATGCCACAGTCCACTTCAATGAGGGTCAGGACATGCAGCTTGTTAATAAAATGCTGTAGTATATAAAAAAGCCACATGTTAATTCATAAAAGATACAGTGGTTTATTTGGATGATTTAAAGTGATTTCACTGTGGAATTTAGCTTTATCCAGGACAAACTTATCCAGAGTGTCTTGTCATTTGGAATATTCTTCTTTTAGGCGATGGCTTTGGCTTCAGGTAGGAATGCCTCCCAGTATTTTATTAGCTTGAAGAAAATGGGGAAAAAAATCACCATTAAGTACTAACTGTTGGAAAAGAAAACATATACCTTCCTCCTCTTGTGGCAAACTTGTCTCCACTGGATGCAATAAGAACACAGATGCTTCATATTATCCATTCACATTATTACATGAAGCAAGAAAAAATACAAGTAGTAAATATACAACTTTGCTCAAGCAACAGTTATTATTACACATTGAGCAAGATACTACAGAATACAGCTACAAAGAATTTGTTTGCCAGGTTAATTTACTATTCTTACCTCTAATGTCACTTTTTTTTTTTTTTAACTAAACAAAGCTTAAGAGTTATAATGGAGTGAAAAAAGTAAATACTCCAAATACTATTTTGTGAACAAGGCCTACTTCTGAATCACTGAAAACTGTTTTTACAGCTTTAAAATATTCAAAGCATCTTAAACTTTTAAAAAGAGCAATAAGCATCTAAGTACTCAAGCCTCTTCAGTAATTCGAAGTACATACTTATTACAATTTATTCCAGTCTAAAAGTTCAAGTATTACTTCAGTTTTAGAAGGAGAACAGACAAGAAGCTCCATTCCCCATACCCCTAAAGGAGCTTCTCCCTTGCTTGCCTGAATTAGAGCTATGCAAAGGAGTATAGTAATAGCTAGGAAACTGCAATCTGTGTTCTCCAGTACCATATAGACTACAAGTAGTTATTTTTGTTTTAGGAACTGCTACACTTACAGCCCGTCTTTTTTTAACTAACCTAATATGTAACATTAAATATTAATTTGTACAAAACTTAAAATTTATCTTACCTGCTGCTGTGTTTGCACTAATGATTCTAAGTACTTGATAATAACAGTTTTAAAGTCCTTCACTCGTTCCTTCTGTTAAGAAATAAATGATGGCATTAACCAATTTTACATGGAATGTCAATATTATCAAAAGTAAAAATGCCATATACTTGGACAAAATTATACGTGCCTCAAATCTTCCCACTTCCTTGCGAATGGTTTTGGAGATCTGCTCAAAATCTTTTTCCCCTTGCTGAACTTTTGTCTCCCACTGGCAAAGGAAAGACATGCAGAAATGAAACTGTGTTCTCCATTCAGTTTATCAATATTTCAACATTTTAGTATATTAATGATAGTCATTCAGGAGCTGAAAAGGACCTCTTTGTCCTTTTCCATACTTAAGGGAAAGTCTAACAATAACAATTCCAAAATATTTTTAGAATAGGACATCACATTAAATGATGGTATCTCTATCACGATGACATCTGTAGATGACAAAAATATTTCAGTGTTGTTACTCAGGAATACTTAAAATCTTTAAGAGATTGTTTAGCAAAGAAAAAGGATCTCTAAAGCTTTATTGGCCATTCCCTTCACAAACACTGCTCTAACAAGAATCTAAACCACTAAGCTTCCTGTGACTGCCTGTCCAATCAAACGTAAGAGTCTCAGAAGTCAGTTCCCTGTACTTTCCTAATTTCTTCATAGAATCACTTCGGTTGGAAAAGACCATCAGGTCCAACCACCATCTCTGCCTGCAGTCATATATATGCTTATCTTTCTCATATTTCTACTACAGATAAGCTCACAATGCCTTTTGTTTTGTTTTGTTTTCCAGTTAAAATCAAAGCACACACACTCTTTTTTAGTGGTGACTGAAGATACAAGAGGAATAGAAAAGCTATTGCAGGTAAGATCGTAAAAGGAAAATTCAGATAAAGTGATGTTGCCTGGAGGTTTTGCCATATTGGGAGTGTGGTATTCATGTAAAAATACTACATGACACTAGTTTATATTTGTCCTTAGTTTATGGGAAAAGACATCCAGCTACACAGTAAGAGATCATTACCATATATGTTCCCTTGTAACTAGTAGGCTTTCTTTTGACTCTGGTTTTACATACCTATTAATATTGTTAAATTCAAACCTTTTGTGTAGGTAGCTATGAAAAAACTATTACCTGACACCACATACAGATTTAGGCTAACATTTCAAAAATGCAACTGTATCTGTTCATCTCAACATACTAACTGAATCATGGGAGCTAAGTGACCCAGTAACAGTCACCTTCCTCAGAAAAAGGCTGCCAGGAAGCAACATACTCTAATATAACATGTTCCTGTCAGCAATCCAGTGGTACTGTCTATTCATAAAGGCATTTTGTGTTGCAGCATCAATTTACGGTTGTGTTATGAGACGAACACAATCTACCTATTCCAATAAATATCTGGATATTTATATATTTAGTTTACATTTATCCAGAACCCCCTTATTTTCAGATACACGTTTATGAAGCCATATAATACGTCGTAACAGGATGTGCTTCAGGGAAACACAGCCTGAACAGTTATCTAATAACTGAAACAATACAAAACTCAGACAAGGAAAGGGTAGGTTAAGACTGTACCATTCTACCACTGCAACTAGTGGTGCCTGAGACTTCGGTGCAAGACTCTATAGGCATAGGGGACCCCATCCATGTTTCATCACCTCCAAATGCCAGGTTTAGTATAAATTATCAGTGGATGATGGTCTGCCATCCTATAATTCCTGACAAGTAGGAATTTTCACTTTTCAATACAATATTTCTAGGATATCTTTTTTTCCTGCAAAAAGTAACTCAGTCACAGATGACATTCAAGCTGCAATTTCTCTGCCAGAAGGACTACTACCACTGAATCTGGCAACTCTGAATTTATTTAAATGGAAGCAATCTTTCCACCAGCATATTCAAATTGAGGGCTTACTAACAACCTTCTCTACTCATCCAGTAAAGAGGAAAAAATTCTTAGGAACAACATCATTAATTCCTTTCACATTGGAATTGAGAAAGGATCACTATTTCCTACTACTCCCAACACTCAGGAAGTATTTTGGCTGAGGAGTCAGCTCACTTGTAGCACTGTGGATGGATGAGTCACATCAAGAGTACCAACCAACAAGAATGTGGTCACATAAGATTGACAGTAAATTTTGCTAGTAAACAATGGCTTTTTTTTTTTTAAGAATAAGACAGCCAAGTTAATGAGAAACTTCAATACCATATGCAAAATATACTGAAGTGCAGAAAGAACAAAGCAACTTGTGGTTAGTGACCAATGAGGAAGCCAAACAAAATAACTGCATAACAGAGTTGGAAATCTAAAATGATGTTCTCCCATTATTTAATGAGAGAATACTGGTGCATAATCAGAATGCATTAATGTTAAATAATTAAGTTGTCCTACCTCTTCAATTTCCTTAGTGAAGCATGACAGAAAAAGTGTATAGATTATGACACTTCAATACATAAGGTTTATTTTTACTGAAATCACACCATATATACATACATATATATGGCTAGATATGCTGCATAATAAAGCAAAACATGGGAACAGTTCTCCATTAGTTTTTGTGAGATTTTAGCTTTAAAAGCCAGAAGACACTCCACTGCCTACCCAAGTCATCTGTTAACAATTAGAAGCAATTTAACTCGTCCATGTTCCCCTCCTCCCGTTTCCCAGACTCTGTAGAGACAGTATTCAACCGCCTTACAGATCTTACAATCAGTAACAATTGTGCATAGTTTTAAGATAAATTAGTTTCAACAACTTCAATAAATATGGAAAACAGCAAATGAGTAAGTGGTTCTTAAATAAAAATGGTATAAAGTAGTGCATTAATGCAAAATGAATGAGTCAATGCAGAGTCTGACCTTCAAAATAATGTTTGATAACATTACCTCTTTTATCTCATCTTTAGCTTGCTGCAACTTATCAGGTTTGTTGGCAAGCTGGAGCTTTGCTTCAGCTTCACGTTTTTTTGTAAAGTGACCTGAGCATCTTGCCACTTTTGCCAGCATTTCATTCGGTGATCAAACACACCCTGTAATGATGAATTAATTTATTAAACAACTGGAATTGTTAGAGCTATCTAAATTTACAGTATGAGAAGGTATTTCTGTATAAAACTGGAACAACTATACTCAAAGAAACTCTACTGTGTCCACTACATCTTCTCATACTTCATTGGACAGCACGCTTGCACAGCTAAACACCATGTACAGCGGACATTCAAGCCTCTTCAGAACAAACACCTCCATGCCCCAAACTATTTTTTGTTCCTCATTCCACCAAAACACTACCAAAGCAAACAACGATGGCAGAGACGGGCAACAGAGAACGGGAAAGGGGGAGGAGACAAAGGAAAAGATACAACAATTTGGCAAGTTCAAAATTCTTACACTCCCCTTCCCATGTCAAAACCTAATTATACTATACAGTATGACTTAAAGTCCAATATTTTCTTTGATGATCCACAAATTATACTTGTTTCATATTTACAGAAGCTTTTGGCTATCCAACAAATATGGCCAAATCATGTTCTTGCTTAGACATAATAGCATATAGTGTGCCCAAATACCGTACACAATTAGTACCGCTTAAAGTAGATATTCACCATTTACATTTTTTCTGGATCCTATTAATCCAGAATTAAAATCCATTCTCACTTATAATAATCATTTTTATCATTGGAATAACTGATCACAGATGCATTCATTTTATTTGGATGGAACTTAACACAAAAACTTAGTCTCAACTGTGTATCAAATGTGCAAATACACACAAACATTCATTTACCTTGTACCTAAAAGTTTAGTAGTGGGACTTTAAACACTAAAACCAGTATTTTTCTTCGCAGTACTCACTTTTACTGCAGCAATGAGACGAATGTAATCACCAAGCAGTTCTGAGAATACATAAAAATCAGCAAAAGCTTGTTCTTGATGTAACTGATCTATCTTCTCCTCAACTTCAGCAAGCTGAGACAAAGCTCTAGACAGAGCAGTGTGGTCCTCAGAGTTACCTAACATGGCAGCACTTTTAGCAAAGGCAGCTGTGTTGGCTGAAAGTTCTGAAATACAGAAGTAACACTCAGTACGAGTAGCTAATTTCTTATGTTACTCTACAGTATAAATAAACAGAGCAGAGATCTCTGCCCTACTGCAACCCTAATTTCACCAACTGAAAAATGCAAGCTGTATTTCCTAAAGCTCATGATAAAATACATGAGGAGATCACATTGAAACTACGTTTAGGAGAAAATAGTATACAAAAAACTCTCCACCCATAAATGTTTTCCTGAGCCTGTTAATGTCACATTTACTAAGTCAAGAGACTATTATCCAAAAGGCCTAGTTCAGGTAAAATCCAAGCCCATAAAACAAAAAACAAGAAACCTACCGAGCAATTTCAAACCAACCTGAACTGGTCTACCAGTTCTACACAGTTGTTTCATGAAGCTGACAGTGGGAAAAAACCTACGTATTTTACCACCACAAGTGGAATTCATTTTTTTTTTCCTGGATATTTCTTTTGGACTGTCCTGTTGACTGAAGTACCTCTAATCATGCCAAATGTAATATATTGCCATGTTTTGACAAACCTTAGGTAAAAAAACAAAACCAAAACAACACGTACCAGCATGGCTGGCATCTGTGAAGCTGAAGATTTGAGCTTATCCATTAACTAAGGCAATTGTCTCATCAAATCCCATGTAAGCCTTCCTGTACAAAGTTATCTCCTACGAAGGACCTTTGAACACGTATTTTAATCCAATTACTTAAGAACTGAAAATGCAGGCTTGTTTTTAACTCTGTTGTTTTTGCAGAATCACCAGAACACCAGAAATGTTTGGAGGAAAAAAAAAAAACAACAAAAACAAACAAATGTCTTCAGATATTTAAAACTTACAATTTAAATACATCTCTAAAAAAAATCCTTGCTTCCTCAAATCTCCAAGCAGCTGCCAAATCAACAGCAATCAAATGTATCTATTTTCCATTTTCATTAACTCTTAAAATACTCTTTAATATTGAGGACATCTGAACAAATATTTATTTTACTATGGAGAATAATTCCTGGGAGGATTGTGAAAAAGCAACTTCATGTACTTTTTAAAGCACAGCATTGTAAATCTACCCAAACTTTTGTCTTAATGCAGTAAGGTAAAAAGGCACATTTATGGTCTTCCTTGCACTACAAATCAGAGATTTATTTATTTTTTTTAATTATCTAATATCTATTTTTAACAAAACAGCTGCACAGGTGGTTAAAACATATTAAAACAAACGTGCAGGCATTGCTTCTCTGTAACACAAGTAAGCCCAAAGCTGATGTTCTAGGATTAGTTATCTTTCCAGAAAAAGTTTACCTTAACAGTAGCTTAATGACATATCATTATGTGGACAAAACAAAGCAAATTCCTGTTTAAGAATTTAAACTCAGAGCAATTTTGAACCATGAGATGTTTAAATGGATTTATACAACAACTTTTTGTTTGGAAGGAAATTACTCTTGCCATGAGATCTAGAGATATGTTTATGGATGTCTACTGTAGTAGAATCCCTTGCTAGGTATGGTATTAGATCTCTGCAAGACAAAAAGAACTAAATAAATATAGTAACTTTCATGTCCAACAGAAGGGATAACAGATATTCTCAATAGAGATTAAAATAGTATACCAAAAGTGCTAGAGCAGTTTACAATAACAGGTGTAATAAGATTTTTTCATTAAAATTTACTGTGTAACTCTACTTAGTAGTTAAGACCATCACTATTTCCTACAGTTTTAAGCACGTAAGTTCATGAAGCCACATAAAAGCAAAATTACCTTTTCTGTGGCAGACCAATGCTTCAACACTGGCATGAAGTTTCTTAAGTTGCTGATCCAGATTCTCAAATTGCTGCTGTTTTTCTTCAAACCACTGACAAAAGATGAAAGAGTCAAGCGTTACAAATTAGATTACCAGCAACATTTCTTGTCTTAAAGAAGCAAATTACCCATGTACTGCCAGGGTGGTCAACTGACACAGTTAAGAATCCAAGCCAATAAGCAAATTAATAACCCATTTTCTCCTTCTACAGCTTTAAAATGCAATTGTTGAGCCTCATTAATTCATCTCATTATTCAAGTCGAAAAATCAGCTCTTACTGCATCCGATTCATTCATCTTGATTGTCATTTTGTTGACAGCGTCGGCAGCCTTGTTCACCATCCTCAATATTCCTGCTCCACTCAGAGCCTGGGTGTTAACCGCTCTCGGCAGCTGGAATTGAATGACAAATAAGGGCAAACAGACTGGTTAAAAGGATGGAGGTTTAACTGGGCACAAGGGGGAAAGAAAAGGATATAGTGTTTTCTTTAGTCCTATGTGTTTCAATATAGTAGAATCTAATTTCTCAGATTTACCACTTTTACATTCTCAGAGGAAAACTTAAAAATATAGACTATTTACTTTTATATCTTTACATTTAAATGGAACAAACAACCTACTTGTCCAAAGTTATTATGAACTAGCCAAAGGTCCTAACTAGCCACCTATATGCTACAGAGAACAATCTACCACCACAGGGGCAGTGAAGCTTAGATTTACAATAAATTGGAAGAAAAATTCTGTGAAGTAATTCATTATAATGCAAGATTCGCATTGTATACTGATCATAAAACGTTGATGTATTTTTGCTTTTCAATAGAAGACAGATTTCAAAACCTACGTCATAAGCATTGAGAGAGCTGTATATTGTTTAGGTATTCAGAAATCCTCAGAGAGTAATATAATAATAATTTAATATTATTGTTTAATTTAGTCTTTATTATTCAATTTAGTCTAACTACACTGTACAAGGTGGGCTCCCATGTCAGATCATTTACCTTTCATGTGCAATATTTTGCCTGTCAGCAGCGTTGACAAAACCACTTTCAGTTATCTATCAGTGATGCTTTTGTCAGTAGTGAGGCTTCAAACTTATTAGCATAGCTAAGACATCAACACTGGCCAAACAACAATGTTACAGCAAATCCACTATGCACATGTATAGAGATAAATAATATCTTTAACAATACATTTAGTTTTGTGAGAGGTGCCAGACTTTCACTGCACGATTGACTGAAGTCCTCTGTTCACAAAACACCTAGCCTGGCCAGCAGCACTGCAAGCGTGTTCATATTATCCCCCCAACAAACATCAGGTTGGATTCGTAGAGGCAAGAAACCCATCTCCAAGTCAGCTTAATTACTGATCTTACTTACCTATCAGTAACATCAATAACAGATAGTCACTGTATGCATGACAAGCTTCACTCAAAATTGGACAGACTGACTCATTTGAGAAGTTACTGTGAAGCAGACAGCTTTTGGTCACTATCAGACTATGTTTTATCAGAGGCACAGGCACATCATTACCTAAGTCGCCTTCTGCAATTCTGTCCCATGAAGGGTACAATCTAATTTTACTTCTTATGAATTTGGGAGACCAGGTCTCAACACAAAGAGAATATATTATATTATATTGAATATTACCATATCTAGAAATAAATAGGAGAACTTGAAAGAACTTAAATACCTCAGAACTTTCCAAGAACTGCCTTAAATCTGGATCTTGTAACAAGGTTGGGTGTTTTACTGTTCGTTGTAGATACCTATGATTTTAAAAATTAAAATATTAGATAACAGAACAAATTTAATGTGACTGACAGCATTGGAAAGTGTCCTTCATCTAAAGAACTGGTACAATGCAGGCAGCACACAATCTCCCTTATTATCTAACGGGGCTTGAACACTCCTGTAAAGTCACCTCTAAACGCTCAGAGGACAGTTCAGTCTCCATGCCCCTTCAGTCTTTTGCCTCTCTGCTGAGTGTTCAAGTCGTATTTCTGCATTCTGACACCTTTCTCCAACATATACTTAGGCTATGGGCTACAAAGAGTTACAGGCTAGCGCCACTAAGCAGTTTAAACATTCAATGAAGTCTCAGTCCAGCAAGGCTGCCACAAAACCTGAAACTTCTGACTAAAAATGATCCAGCCCCATGCACTGCACAACACAAAGTTGATGGTTTCTAAACTACTTTGTTTAAACCAGAAACTCCTTAAGGTGTGATCTGCTATACCTGTACGTTGTGCAGTGTTAAAATATACTACTTTGTATTTTTGACAGTTAAATTAAATCCTCCTGCTCTAATAATTGTTACTTTAGGCCAGAAAAAAGAACTACAACAAAAAAAAGATGAGCTTGTTTAAAAATTCTTGCACAGTGCAGTAGACAGGTTTTTTGTTACAGCTAATTTTGCCTCACTTGTTTTAGAATAAAATGAAGTCTTGAAAAAATGCTGATTATATTCTAGCTATGAGCTCTTTACTTGCTGGCTAGACTAGACCTTCAACCCCTAGTAGTTCTACAGGACTCATCCACCCAAAAGTGAAATTAATGCAGCTCCTTCCGTTTGCAATTTTTTGCATTTCCAGTTTATCTAAAAACTATTGAACAAGTATGGGTTGAAGAGTGAAATTTCAACAGTATTCTTACACTAAAAACTGCTGCAAGTTTGTCATAACTGACTTTAGTATTATGCATAAAGTGTCACATTTAGTGCTTTAGAGAAATGTAGTACTTCAAAATGTCATGGGAGCGTAAGTACATAATATTGCCAATTAAAGTGTTCTGACAGAACACTACCAACAGCACTTTGTACTTTTTGCAAAGCTTAATTTTTCCTAAGCCTCCACAGTGAATTACCAGACCCAACCCATTACCTTCACAAATTGCTTAAAAAGTGACCCTAGAAATAAACATGGAAAGGGACTCAACTGAAAGCATGAGTATGCTGACAACAAAACAATGTATTTTCTCCATCTGCTATTAGACATGGTAACCAGATACTTTCACTACCCTTAGCTTCTTTAGGAAGAAAAAAAAATTATTTCATTCATTAGATTGCTCAACTTTTCCTTGCTCTTCCAAATACTCAAAAACATTAAAGTTGACACGGCAGGCAGCCAAAGAGATTTTTCTTTAGAAATCTGCTCCTATAGAATCCTTAGTCCACGGGAGGTTACAAGTATTTCCATTGGACACAAATGGCAGTGTTGTTTGAGGGTATCTGGCAGACTTGCAGTATGTAAGTTCAATATTCTAGGGCATAAATTCTAGTGAACTCAATAAGGCACATTGCTTTACTGCCCACTTTCCCCACAGCTCTGAGCTCATTGAAGCAAATTGAAGCAGATGTCTTCTGTTTGACTTTCTGGTGCACATTAACATTCTGCTTAGGTTTAGGAACAAGCAACAAAACCTCTGCTTTTGAATAGCATTTGAGCACCATGGTACGTAGGTAACTTTCATTCTGAAAGAAAAAGCCAGTTAAAATTGGCATGATGAAAAAGTTGCTCCTTGCCAGATATGATTTTCATAGTCTTTCTGAGGGGGAAAAAAAAAAAAAAAAAATGTAAGTGTGAAGCCTTCCTAACGAGGTCAAAAATCCTGACAAGTTCATTCCCCAGTTTAGGAGGCACACTTAACATCCATTATAACCTGTATACCAGTAGAATTCCTTTAACAAATAAGTGAAAAATGAGCATTTAAAGCATGCACACAAGTTAGTGAATTAAACTTGTCCAAGTCGTTCAAATGAGCAACCCAGGGGGAAACTAGTCATCTCTATTATTGACAAAGCTGTGTGGAAGCATCTGCTCAGTCATCTACTCCAATCCCAGCTGTTACTCTGTCTTCGTCTCACAGCACCATCCGTTTAGGAACAGACTTATTTAAGGATGAACGACATGTTTTGCAGTTCTACCCCAAGTGCCAGAATTACTTCAGTAACGTGTGTGCAATTTTAAGAAGCAAATCTTGTCATATACCAGTTTTTCAGTGAGAAATAACTGTAAGATGGGACATCCTATCAGTATTTTGAGTTTTTTGAGGTTCAGTATCAGTTCCAATGTTCTATTATTTAGCAAATAGAAAGATATTAGTAACATGATTCTGAAGAGATATATTTTGATTAACATTGTATGTCAAAAGATGCATCAAACAGATGATGTATGAAGTTCTTGAGCTTTTGGAGCCCTGTAGGCAAACTAAACCCTTCCACTTTTGCTAATTTTCCCATTTAACTATAACTGTTGTTATATAGAATATTGTTCTCAAATGATGCGATCAAAACAACGGCATAAAATAAAATCATACTAAAATGAAGTTTGTATATCTGCACAAGTTTTTCTAGTTGCTTTCTAACATCTTTATTTATCCATGCCAACAAGAAGGGATGATGCAGTGTATCTACAGAAGTACCCTTATGGGGCAGAGATGCTTTAACGATATTAGCTGGATACCAGTGCTGGGTGACTTTTTTTATTTTTTTTACACAACAAAATTCAGCTAGTCACAACTACACATTGCAAGTCAGAGCACCACTTTAGTTTCCAGTGACTGAGGGTCTTTCACCCTTTCCCCCTTCCCAGCAGCTGACTTTCTATGAAACAGACATTTCTGAAATCACTTAATTCCTGAGGAACAGAATGCATGATGAAGAAAGTTCTGATTCCTGCAATCTCAATTCTAAGCACTTACCAGTTTGAGAAGAGGTAGCTATAACCCCCTATATGAATACATCTACATTTCCAGTTATTAACAGGAATTACACAAATTTCTACACAAAGATTTAGGAGCTGCATACAGCCTCCAGAATCCACCTAGGTACAGATGGCCCAGATCCCAGTTACAGAGTCCATATGGTATATTACAAGTCATCTTGAGGCTAAACAGGTTTTAGATACATATATTACCTTTCTAGAGCTGCTCTTCTTTTTTCTACAAATTCTGTAGATGAAGAATCTTCCTTGCCTACTTTAACCTTGGTCATGCCTTTGAAGAAAATGTCATCATATTGATTTTACTTTATTATTCAAAAATCATTAACATAACTGATACAATTAGAAGATAAAGCTCACCTAGGTTTAGGTATTTAAGTCAAATTAAAATGAGAATACTACTCTGGAACAGACAGAATGTAAACATTGCATGCTACATGGTCTTCTAGGAACAGTTCTGTGAAATATGCAATTTCTTGTAACATATTATTGTGGTTAAAAGTTATAAAAATCTTTTGAATTTGTATTTATTAAGACAATCTAAATGAAGATCAGAGTCTTACTGGTCACTCATGTTCAAAAGAAGAAAACACTAATAAAGCAGAATAAGAAAATAAATTTAATTTACAATCCAATTAACTGGTACGTTCATTACCAATATTTTCATTCTATTGTAGTCTACGTTCTAAAACTAAGAGGTTTTCAATTAACTAACTAGTCTGCTCTGAAAATTCTGAAGCATACAAACAACTACACACTGGATAGAGAATAAAATGTACATGGCTTTACATCACTTCCTCTGATGAAGTCAACAGTGGTCAAAGAACCATGACTAGAGTTCTTGATGTCTTGTGGTATGGGAAATATATTCAACCTTATAAACAGAAGAACTCTAAAACTGTGAGAATACGAACAGCATCTTTCATGCTAAAGACCCAAACTCAGACGGTTCAGGAACCAGAGTCCTACCAAAAACACCATGAAGCACTGAACATTCAAAATTATTCTTATCTTCTAAGACAGAGGAGAGGTATGCTATGATTTAGGGCAAACAACTAATTTCTACTTCTTGTGTATTTCTGCTCTATCAGTTCTGTACTTTTCAAGCTATAAGTTCTGTGCAGAAAACACTGAAAATTTGAATAGGTACTCTGTGATCAGTCACATGAGCAGTTTCCAAAGTTATTTCTCTGCCAGCTTGTTTTCTTAAAAATAGTAATAAGAAATCATGATTTTCCAAAATAGATATGAAAGTAGCGAGGTGGTTTAGATGAATGCCAAACTCCAGCTCACCACCGACTCGGTTTTACCTTGTTGTTCCACAGAATATTCAGTTATTCACCACTTGAATTTGTGAATAAGGCCTCAAATGCAGGCCATTCCCGCCCCTCACAAAAAAAAAAAAAACACATTTTTTGAGCTTGGAATTTCAGGCATTATCCAGTGTAATAGAATGTACAGATGAAGGTCTTTTGTAGAACACACATGACATAAAACTGGATATAGAATGTTTCATACTAAGACTTTAAAAATAAATGTGTGTGATGTGAAAGATTTGTTTACTTTCAGCTGTTTTAATAGCTCTCTGCTTTAAGATACCTCGTTTTAAATGAGAATCCCTTCAGAATTAGAAGACTATGGACTATATATTTTAGGACATAACTAAATACCACTCATGCACTGGAGGGGAGTCAGCTCAAGTTTAAAGCATGACTTCCATGTTCTTCTGGAAACATCCTATAGAGTCTGTGAGTTTTCCTAACTTACCTACACCTCAAGAAAATTTCTGTGCAAGAATTTGAGGTCACTGTAGTGCAAGCAAGCACTGGCAGTAAGTCCCACCATTTTGCTGACTTCCAGGTGTACCAGTATTTATGCTGTTTTTTGTTCTAGGGGAACCTTGAATTCAGACCTAGCTTTGTCTTGCACGTGAATATGACTGCACAGATTAGAATTTCAAAAGCACAACAGGTACTTAAATATTTCATTTGTATTACAGTACTTAAATGACATGCATACACACAACCTTACAGATTAGACTAGACTTACCTACAATACTTTTTTCTGGAGCTGGAGGCACAATGTAACCAATATGCATGTACTTTGTTGCTAATTTGCTGTGCAAGCCAAGAAAATCACTGAATCTTCTTTTAACAGAGAATTCATTTTTGTGAAACATAGAAAGGGATGTCTTAAAAAAAATAACAATAGTTTTAGTTACAATTTTCTGATGCATCTACTCAGCTATGATACAAAGTTATCTGCAAGTATTTCTTGCGCTAGTTACCTTTGTAGTTACTCTGTATGCCATGTAAGCGTTCATGCCATCCCCTGTAAGAAAATTAAAATACTTAGCCTAGAGCAAGTTACTTTAATCCTTCCATGTACTTTTTGTTCCAAACTATACATTACATAGCTTTCCATTTAGATATTAAGAGTTGCCAAAAGGTAACTGAATAAGAAATCATACTAAAATCTCACAACAGTCTTCAAGAAGTGTGACAGTCTACCCCATCTGATTTACTAGGTTGAAGGAACTTACCAACTTTCTCTGGATCTGATACATTGATTTCTATATCAAACGTATCTCCATTTGCTTCCTCTTCAATCTACGAAGAAGGATATGCCATATTTAGCAAGATAACATGTTCATATTATGTACAGGTACAAGGATAAGGGTATAGGAGAGGTAGGAGGAAGATAAAGTATATTTGTATAATTAAAATCTGTTTCAGACCCACCATCCAACATTAAGCGAATATAACTTCTAATACTGGTTTTAATTTTAAGCCTTCCTGCAAAAGCCTTTAGTATGGCAGTCCCTTCTCAGGCCATGTTAGCCCCAACTTTTAGCATATGTTTAACTTGAGGGTATATTATTATTATTTTTATCTCCTCCAATGTCAGCAGATCGTTTTTTTTTTTGAACCATACTTTCTCATTCCCAATGTTTTTGTAAACATTTAATCAAAGGACAGATATTCCTAGTTATTAATGGTATCAGAAACAGAAGAGCTTGGGAGGGGAGAAGTGATAGCTAAAGAATTTCAGATACTTGTAATCTGGCAAAATTTCCTGACCTTTTCACGCAATATTTCTAAGTTTGGTAGAACAGAGATCTAAGGGAACACCATGGCAGAAAGGACAGTATGACATGGCTGAAGGTGAGGAAAATAAGAATAAAATGCCATCTTGGAATTCATCTTTGGGAAAGCAGGTATCTTCAAGTCACAGGCAAGTCTTGTTTGCAAACTCGTTTGCCCCTGGCATTGTCCAGTAAGAGGATGTACTCTAGAATGAATGGCATTTGCCAATGCCCTGACTTCAAATGCAACGGCAAATGTAAACTGCCATCTTAAAACCACAATCAGCCTCAGCTGTATGCAGAATAATGCTGAAAACTGCTCTCTCCATTTCTCCATCAACAACTACTTCAGAAATTCACGTTAAAAACCGTAACACGATAGTAAGAATTATCAGTAACATTTCTATTGACCTCCAGTACAATTACCTGGCTAAGGAATTCTCCTCGTATTTTAAAGATTCAAATGCCTATCAAACTTTAAATGCCAAAAAATAGATTTTTTTTTTAATACTTCCCCTTACCAATGGATGGTCCTGTGAGTTGAAATTTAGGAACTACCATTTAAAAAATAAAAACAAAACCCAACAGTAACAAAAGATAACCTTCAAAAACCAAATAAGACATTTCCATAATTTACAATTTACTGGATACCTCTTCTCTGGATCTATCGAAAATCGCAGGGGATGTTACACTTTTCGATTCCATTCTGGGAGCTACTAATGTAGTAGGTGTCACAGGAGTGATTGCAGGAGTAGGTTCTGGTGAAAGTATTGGGTCCCTCTCTGGACTGTCCAACGAAACTTCTTCTGTGGCTTCTGGATAAAGATTTTGAGTTAGCAGATAAGTTTTTGTGTAGTTGATACAATTGTCCATCACAAAAATAACAAACTAAAAAATTACAATATATAAGTTTAGTAAGATCACCTGTAAATAGCGTCCATTTGTGCTAGATAATTTCTTTACATACATAGCTAAAACGAGATGTGATATTTGAGTTTCTCACGTATAATGGGTTAAAGTAAGATTAATATCACAATTCTTTTTTCATATGCTGTCAGGTAAACAGTCTTTTAAAGCAGTCGTGGAAGTCATTCATTTCTGTAAGACATTTTGTGAAAACTAATGAACTTTTTTCTACCCTACAGACTGCTCTGTTTCAGCACCTAAGCCAGTTTCAGGCTTTGCACCCTGAACAACAGCTTATTTACTCATACAGGCTGATAATCAAACACACCAAGCAAAGCAGTATGTTTTAAATGAAGTTTAAAATGGAACCACAGTGCACCCCCTCCCCAAGACCATAACTTATAAAATACAAATATTTTCAGTAGATGAGGCATTCTGACTAGCAAAACTAATTTCGTTTTCTACCACCTCTTTAGGGCTTACAACAGTTCATTAGAAACAATACTTCTTTAAGACTGTATACAGTTCATCTGTATTTAAAGAGGATCTAAATTTCTGCTCTACAAATCCTGCATGTGTTCCTTGATTAACTGGTTTTGACTGTGGGCAAACTATACACTTCTTGGGGGTAGAGAAGTTCCCGTTCTGGTTTACTTACCTAATACTGTGGTTCTTGTAAATGTGCATTTTAAAGAAGTTTAGATCCCTAAAGGATAATAATGACCACAGAACCATCACTTGATATGGAAATTGACTCCACAACTTATCTCAACATGCATTTACAAACTTCCCTGCAGGAAGTCCCAACCACTTGACCAAGCGTAGCTTTGGGCACTAAAGCAGATCCACTCCAGGTTGTGCAGTTACCAAAAAGGTTTACTATACAAATTTGAAGAGAGCTGTTCTTGCAGTTTCTGTATGCGTAACAGCTCAATTGTCAAGAGAAAATAAGCTACCTTCCTTGCAACCTTGTTAAAGCCTGGTGCTCTAAAAGTATTATTAGTATTACAAGTCCTTATGTAAGGGTTAAGGAAAAAGCAGTTTTAAAGATCTGATCTACTTTAAAATTTTTGAAATTGTTACACCATGTGTGAAAAAGTCTCATTTTGTATGCTAACTGGCTGCTAATGGCTTGGATGGATGTACTACTACTTGCTAGACAAAAAAATACCTGGATGATGGGCCCAAAGGGTTAAACGGAGTTAAATCCAGTTGGTGGCCAGTCACAAGTGATGTTCCCCAGAGGTCAGTATTGAGGCTAATTTTGTTTAATATTTTGTACTGGGTTTGCATGGCAAGGTTTTGGTAGCAGGTGGCTGCAGGGATGGCCCTCTGTGAGCAGAGCCCAGCAGCTGCCCCATGTCAGAGAAGAGCCAGCTCCACCTGCTCCAAAAGGGACCTGCTGCTGGCCAGAGCTGAGCCAGTGAGCGACGCTGGGTGGGCCTCTGAGAGAGCTGGGTTGAGGAAGGGAAAGAAATGATGGGCTACAGCAGCTGGGAGAGAGGGGTGAGAGTCAGCCCTGCAGCTCCCAAGGTCAGTGCAGCAGGAGGGCAGGAGGTGCTCCAGGCACGCAGCAGCAGTTCCCCTGTGGCATACTGTGGAGAGGCCCCTGGTGGAGCAGGCTGTCCCCCTGCAGCCCATGGGTCCCACACGGAGCAGATCTCCACACTGCAGCCCATGGAGGAGCCCCCGGTGGAGCAGGTGGATGTGGCCTGGAGGAGGCTGCGGCCTGTGGAGGACCCCCACAGGAGCAGACCCCGGGCCGGAGCTGCAGCCCGTGGAGAGGAGCCCACACAGGAGCTGGGTGTCTGGGGGGAGCTGCCGCCCAGCTGGGGGGGACCCGTGCTGGAGCAGTTTGCTCCTGAGGGATGGATGGACCCCGTGGTACGGAGCCGTGTGGGAGCAGTTCTTGAAGAGCTGCTGCCTGTGGGCAGCCCCCACAGGCTCAGTTTGGGAAGGACGGCATCCCGTGGGAGGGACCCCACGTGGAGCAGGGGCAGAGTGACCGTTAACGAGCGGCAGAGACGAAGTGCTGTAGACTGACCACAGCCCCCATGCCCCGTTCCCCTGCACTGCTCAGGGGGAGGAGTCAGAAGAGGGTGGTGGATGGGGTGATAGGAGGGGGACAGACACCACCACATTTTTATCAGTGATTTTGATGAGGGGATCTATTGCACCCTCAGTAAGTTTGCAGATGACACCAACCTGGGCAGGAGTGTCGATCACTTGGGGCAGGAAGGCTCTGCAAAGGGATCTGGACAGGCTGGATTGATAGGCTGAGCCCAATCAGATGGCATGCAACAAAGCTACGCACTGGATCCTGCACTTGGATCATAACAACCCCATGCGACAGTATAGGCTTGGGAAAGAGTGGCTGGAAAGCTGCCCAGCAGAAAAGGACCTGGGGGTGCTGGTTGATGACAGTGAGCTGAACATGAGCCAGCAGTGAGCCCAGGTAGCCAAGAAGGCCCAGGGCATCCTGGCCTGCATCAGAAATAGCGCGGTCAGCAGGACCAGGGAAATGACTGACCCCTTGTGCACAGCACTGGTGAGACCACATCTCAAATACTGTGGGCAGTTTGGGACCTTTCACTACAAAAAGGTTAAGGAGTTGCTAGAGCATGTACAGAAAATAGCAACAAAGCTGGTGAAGGGACTAGAAAACAGAACTTAAAAAGAGTGGCTGAGGGACTGGGGTTATATAATGTGCAGACGAGGACGTTGAGGGGAGACCTCATCACTCCCTACAACTACCTGAAAGGAAGTGGCAATCAGGACAGTGTTGGTCTCTTTTCTCAGATGAGAAGTGACAGGATGCAAGGAAATGACCTCAGGATGCACCACGAGAGGTTTAGGACGAATATCATTTAGAATTTCTTCACAGAGAGAGTTGTTAGGCTTTGGAACAGGCTGCGCAGGGAAGTGGTGGAGTCACCATCCTAGAGGTATTTAAGAGACGTATGGACATGGTGCTTAGGGATGTGGTTTAGTGGTGTGTCGGCAGTGTCAGGTGGATGGTTGGACTGGACCATCCTAAGGGTCTTTACCAACCTAAATGATTCTGTGATTCTCTTCTCCAAGCTACAGTCCCAGCTCTCTCAGGCTCTGCTCCTGTGCCAACCACTCCATGCCCTTTATCATGTTAGTGGCCCTCCCCTGGACTCTTCCCAGTAGCTCTGGGGAGCTCAGAGGTGTGCTCAGCACTCTGGGTGAGGACTCTGAGCAGAGGGGAAGGAGCACCTCTCTTGACCTGCTCTCTCTCTTGGCTGGCAACATTCTTGCTGATTTTCAGGTTACAGATTTACATAGTATTTTCAAACTAAACACAAGCACTTTTAAATTATCCATTTTAATATGAGCAAAGATTATTTAATTTTTTTTTTGAAAAGCTCATTTTCCTTCCACTTTTTTATTCTTATTGCTAATTCTTTTTTGAAGAATCCTGCTATTCCTTCCTACCCTCAAATGCCACAGAAAGGATATACCATTAATACAATAAAGAAGTTTAGTTCAAAACCTCAGATGAGGTAGGAAGTCATGCTGACACAGTTGGAAAAAAAGAATCTTTTAGACTGAGATGGTGGAAGAACCACATTTATATACTGAAAAGAGATAGTTCTCTTATTTGTCAGCTAGCAGCATACAACATACGTAAGAATTTATACAACTATTTCACCGAAGTACGTATGTACACATGCACACACAAATACATAGGGCCATTCTGCTTTAATTCACTTTTTCTACCACCAGCTGTATTCCAGCACAAATGTCTGGTAATTGAACCACTAACCACCAGTAAGCACCCTGCTGTACCTTCACATTTTAGACAGGATTATAACGTAAGTAATGAAGGAAATCACACCACACCAATCTCTCACAATCATCAGTTGAGAAAACATTTCTGTGAAAATGCGACTTCACAAAGGCAGTGTGAATTAAAGGTGGCAAACCAGCACTGCTGTCAGATAAAACAGTGGCACACTCCTTCCCCACCGCTCCTCTTTCTCAGACCTGTATCCACACGTCCCTTAGTATCATGAACTGATCCAGGTTGAGTTGATTACCACATGAAATCCAGCCAGGATCAGCCCCCTACCACTGTTCAGATGACATCTGAAGCTACTCTGCTGGATTATTTCTGTAAGAGGAAGCAGCAGGAACAAACAGCTGGAAATGCAAGCTTTCCTATCAGCAAGACCACCAACCTGCAACTGCAGGGTTAGAACTGGCATAACAGGAGACTTTGTTCACACCTGCATTTCTGGATCTGTGTGACTCCAGGTTGGTTGAGAATTAACAGATTTTACAAAGTGTACCCTATGAGCCCTCCTTTCCTATTTTCCTGGAAGAAAATATGGACAGGAAAAAAAAAAGTATGTCCATCTGATAGCAGCAAGTCAGTTATTTTAGGAAGAAGAGTTTATACTACCCTCTTTCCTGCCTCTCACCCCCAAGACTGCATGCATCCAGCATATTACATAAACCCAGAAGAGTGAAATGGAAAAGGCAGTGGAAGGGGGTGAGTGGAGAGAGCAGGAGCAGACAAGGACGTCATACTTCTTGTTCAGAAGCAAAGTATTAGAAGCTAGTTTCAGAAGTAGGTTATTGTCATTCAAGACAGATTCTGAAGGGGAAAAGAAGCGTTAGCTCTATAGTAAGAATAACAGGCTATTACACTTCCTAGCTATTCTCTCCCCTCAGAAAAGCAGTCTTTGACTAGTGTATCTGCTAAAGGATTATTTCCCAAAAAACAGATTTGTTCAGATGACCTCTGGCACTTATGCTTCTTACATACATTCTTTCAATTTGAGAAATCAGATGATGTGGTCTTTGGTTGCGTGGTTTTTTTGTTTTGTTTGTTAAGCTCTGTATTAATACTTGCATGCAAAATGAAATTTGGATGTCTTGCTTTACTGTATAGTTCTCAAAAGCATAAACTCTTCTTGAATAGAGGCAACTGCTCTGCCCCGCTTCAAGGAAGAAACACTGAGATCCAACATATTTCATATCAGCCATGGCAGTTATCAGCACACATTAAGCACTGCTACCAATCTATTGCTGTAAGACTTATATACATGAATACCTGCTTTATAACCTATCAATGGTCTCTGACAAAAGATCACTGTCAAGATGCTTAGCTACAAAAGAACATGAAAATATACCTGCCTGCCACAAAAGACAACTACTTACATTTAACATTCTACAGGCAACTACACCAAGTTTCTATCAGCACTTAAGCAGGGAGCTCGATCTCAGCATTATACAGCTCCTGTTTCTTTACCTTTCACCACCAGTATTTGTCAAGCATCATCTGAGAAAGCACAAGCTTGCAATTCTTCACAAGCAGCTCACTTCAGCTGAGTAAGTTATTTTTACTGATCACACTTCTAAACATCATAGATCTCTAACATTCCAACATCGCGTGAGTGCTCAAATTAGCTTATTATCTTTGAAAACGTATTCAGATGATCATATAGATTTGGAAGTAAACTGAAGTAGAAACTGTTGTCCAGAACAGAGAATTACTTTTATTACAAGAAAAAAGCTTCACCAGGGTTTAGCACAAATTGTAGATGGATATCCTAACACAACTGACTGTTCTGCTATGTTTAAGTCATAGCCCCTGACTCTTACTGTTACAAGAAGAGGACTAAAAATAATCTTAATGAGAACAGAAACTACTAGCAAAACAACAACCAGTAGGCTCAAGTGCTTTTGTGTTTGGTTCTCACAGAAAAGATGTAGAGCTCAATAACCAGTTTCTAAAAGGCAGCCAGGCATCTGCACATATCTGCTGTGCTCAGACTATCACATGACAATGGCCTGACGGACACACTAGCTTAAAACCTGCTGTTCGGCTGAGCTTCAAGTATTATCCTGTCTGGTCCACGGAACTGGCATGTTCTTTTCTGTACAAACTTCCAGGAGAAAAAAAACAAAGGCAGCTAAGACAAATCTGTAACAGCCTGAAGGAAAACAACACCCCCTCCAAAACACAAAGCCTCCAAAAAACAACAAAAAAATTTCCCACCAAAATGCATCAAATTTCCATGAGGACACAGTAGTTAGCTACTTGTACAAGAGGATACGCTCCCAAACAACTTTTGGAACTGAAAAAAGCTAACATTCACAATCAGAGTGGAAAAAACATAACTTCTCATTTTTCTGAAAATGGGACAGAGCAAGGGTACAACTTAACAGCCTTGCTCGTCATCTGTGAACACCAAAGTAAGAAAGCATACACAACTATGCCCTGCAAAGGCAGTCCATGACATGTTTCTGCAGTTGGATATGGAACTGAAGGCGAATTGTTTTTCCAAAACGTTTAAGATTAATTCACTACTCTTATCGTATTCGTTATTTGTAGAACTTCGTGGATGGCCAGCTTTTAAAGACACAACTCAAAGACCTTCGAGATACTCCTGACACTGAATGATTTGAAGCACTGATCATTATGGTCCCCCTATATAAGAACACTACGGGCTAAGATAAAGTAATTCATTTTTGGCCAAATAATCACCACAATGACTTTCATTCTAACAGTAAAAGTGCTTAAATGTGTTTAGTAGGACTGTTTGTTTACAGAATCAAGAACCACAATACTAACAAAGCCTTCTCATCTCCAGCAGCAGACGGAAGCCTCAGTTTCTTCCACCTTTACGGGCCACTTTTAACAGTTCTGTCAAAGCACTTAAATGTCAGCAGCAATAAGGAATATCTAAAACACTTTATTTCAGGTACTTTCTAATGGCTGTCCCAGAAACACAGTAGCAAAGAGGCTTTAAGTACAGTCAAAAAAGCCTAAAAAAACCCAACAGATTATGAACTGCGTTAACACAATTCAGGAAATCATTGAGTTTCTCCCTCACCTTTTTTTAAGCTTGCATTATTAGATAGATAATGAAATAAATTTCAAGCCTACAGGAGCTAGAGAGGAATATCACCACATTTTTACAAGTATGACTGCAAAACTATAGTTGTTTATACCTACAAAGAGTCAGAATCCCTCCTTCCATGAGCCATCCATAGATTTCCTTCACCTGGATTTTATAGCATCTAATAGTGATAGGAAGCTGTAGAACTCCATTCTTGCCCCTACGGGCCAGCTAAAGATAGGTTTCTCTGCAATTTCAACATGTCGAAGAAAAAAAATTCAATCTCACTCATATTTTAACTAGGTCTTACTTTCATAGAAAGTAAGGCTTATGCAATCAAGCTGAAGGCCAAAAAGTAGATCTCTCACATAGCCTTCACACACTGCTTCTATCCATGGCATTGTTTCTATTCAAGGACTGGATTAACATCACTGTCTAGCAAAACAGTCCTAAGAAAGAAAAATACAGTTACACTTGTGAATGCATAGCACCAGAACCAAAAAGAGAGAAGTTATTCGCTAGGATACAAATGTATCATGCAAACTTCCTGCTTAGAACAATCTTTACTGTGAAAGATGTCATATTCTATCTTAATCTCCACAAATTGCTGTTTTTCCTGCTTACGAGTCCATCCTAGCCTCAGTCTGTATATTAACTGACCTTTTACAGACCACTTTTTGTTGTGTTAGACATGCAGTATGTTAGATGCTTTCAGTTCAATGCCATATGCATTTCAAAGAATGCCTCCCACAGCAAACTCAAACTCATTAAATCAGTTCCGTTTGTTTTCTCACAGAATTCACTTCAGTTGAAACAATCTGGCTGCTAACATTTGTTCCTTCTGTTTGGTTCCCATCAATATTTACTCCAGCCACCTTCTTCCTCTACATTATCCAGCCAGAAGAGAATTTGGCTTTCCTAAAATATCCATTCCAGACTGCTCTATGGTTACAAAAAGCTGACTTTAAATACTGTATATATTACTAGTACTAGAAAGCTTCATTTTTAAAGCACTGCCAGTCTTTCTAAGTCATAAAATCAAGTAATATAAACACAAAAGAAATAGGAAAACACCTCTCATTTTTACTCTCTCTTTCTCTTAAAACAGTTTCAGAGAGTTAATAAACTAGTTAATATATTCTGACGGTGTCATAAGCAAATGTAAATTCAAATATATGCAAATATAAGTTTGGTAAGTTCAGAACAAACATAATAGACATGAATATAAATCTATCTATAAAAAAATAGCCCAGAACTAAATGCTATAGAGTTAATTTAGAAATACTTAATTAGTTAATTTAGAAACTAAAACCCAGAAATAGCTTGGCTAGCAGGACAAGGGAGGTGATTGTCCCCCTGTACTCTGCTCTGGTGAGGCCACACCTTGAGTACTGTGTTCACCTTTGGGCCCCTCAGTACAAGAAGGACATAAAGGTGTTCAAGCGAGTCCAGAGAAGGGCTACGAAGCTGGTGAAGGGCCTGGGACACAAGTCCTGTGAGGAGTGGCTGAGGGAACCGGGGTTGTTTAGTCTGGAGAAGAGGAGGCTCAGGGGAGACCTTATTGCACTCTAGAGCTACCTGAAAGGAAGTTGTGGGGAGCTGGGGGTCGGCCTCTTCTCACAGGGAACTAGTGATAGGACTAGAGGGAATGGCCTCAAGTTGTGCCAGGGGAGGTTCAGGTTGGGAATGAGGAGACATTTCTTCTCAAAAAGAGTGACCAGGCATTGAAACGGGTTGCCCAGGGAACTGGTTGAGTCACCATCCCTGCAGGTATTCAAAAGACACATAGATGTGGTGCTGAGGGACATGGTGTAGTGGTAGACTTGGCAGTGCTACGTTAATGGTTGGACTGGATCTTAGAAGACTTTTCCAACCTAGATGATTCTATTTTTGAATGACTAGATCAGGGAATCAATGAAGATGAATTTAGGATTGCATTCAAAGCAGAGAGCCAACAGACTTACTCAAGAAGTAGTTGTAGGAACATTGTTGCTATTGAGAAGAAACATTTGAAACCATGTCTTGATGTACATAAACCTATTATACCTCCTTTCCTGAACAGTATATACACCTGTAATTGTGACAGAAACCATATCCAATGTTAAGATAGTAGACAACCAGCATTAAAGTAGTGACTGATTAATAAGGGATTGCAAGTATTGACTACTGTCTGGTTACTTATCAAAACTTTCATATATCTTTCTTCAAACATGCAGTACTGTCATGAATCAAATGCTAGTGAATGGATAGGACTTTTCCTGTACACTGGTTTATTACCTTTTCATTATAATAAAAAGAGTCTTGTGAAAAAGGAAAATACCCTCTGGCTTGTAATACAATCTGAATTACCTTTCTTCATAACTGGAAAATGACATGAATACCTTATGTATAGGTATGAAGCAGAAAACAAAGATGTAACTTAAATTGTGGTGTTTTTTTCTTTTGTTTTTGTTAATTACATAATACTACTTTACTGGTATCACCAGAACATGTTACTAACCAGCTAACCCTGCCACACTACGCGGCCAGGGTACACACCACTGAGAAACTGGTACTTACACAGACTTAACCAATGCTATAGAGTTGCACAAGAAAAAACCTGTATATCATTGTCAAATTAAGAAAATACGCTAAATTTTTCTATTATTAATAAGTTTCTCAAGGTGCCGCTAATTCAGTATGTGAAAGTAATTCTTAATTTACCTTACAAAAATATATATTGTCAAGAGTGTAACAGAAGTGTTTACTCCTGAGACAACACATGCAAGTTTAGTTGAAAAAAATCCCAATTAATCAAAGCTTATCTAACCTGAAGTCATATATCACTTGGTTTTTACTAATAAGAAAGACAAAATCTTCTACTTTGAGTTCAAAATGAAAGGCTACACTCCAAACCAGTTTTACGACAATATACAATCAGTAGCAAGACGTATTAACAATCACAGAACAACTTTGGGCAAAGACGAATCTCATCTGTTTTTCCTTTTTAGCATATTATTTCTCCTGCTAATTTTCAAGTTCAGAAATTGAACAGTGTATTTCAGAAGACCATAGGACCTTAAATAAATACATAATTGTTGAACCTAGCAAAGAACGCTGAAGGCAGCAAGGGACGCTTCTAATACCTAAATGCATTAATTCATTACTTAATGAAAATTTCCAGGAAGTGTACCTTCAACAGACTAAGAAACAGTTAAGAATGGCTACAATGCTCAATTGCATAAAATTAAAATTTAACTTTCCATTGCAATGGTACTGCTTCACATTTCCTTACAGCCAAGCCAAGAAAATGACCTTCTGCAGCACGCAGAGGTTTTAAACCTCCTCCCCAGAAAAGCATACTCCTTTAAGTCCAAGAGCAAACAAGTTTATACAGACACACCAGAAGAAACAAGTAATTACCAGCAAAGAGGTCTTCTCTGTCATCATCTAGCATGATTTCTGTCGGCTTTGGACCATTGGAGTTTGTGCTGAGATCTTCTGCAGGAAGACTTGCTGGCTCTGGAGATGAAGGACTTGACTGTTAAAAAAAATAACTAATTAGCACTGATCCAGTTGCCACGTGTCAGCATAAGAATTATTGCAACAAGCATTCTTTCATTGCAAAGAAACAGGGAAAGATGTACAGAAAGGAAACCCTGTCAGCTATTTCCATTTCCTACTCTCTAGTGTGATAACAATGAACAAAGGATATGAGCTAGTCAACAACTCTCTTCATTTCTTTGTTGGAGAAAAGAAAAGTTACTCATTTCCTCAAGTTTAATTAGCGTGTAACAAAAGCTGCTACAGAAGTATCTCGAATCACTTTATTAGTATTGCTGAATGTAATTTGATTAAGCTCCTTTTCAAAAGGCTTATATTTAGATTTGGATTGGTACATAGAAAAAAATAAACAAATCTTCACGTTCTCTATCCCATTTTTTCAGAGATTAAAGAGTAGATTAATGCCACTAAAACAACTCAGCTCTGCTTGCAGCCAGAAGTAGTTTTGATATCTTTTCAACAGTTTGAATTCAGGGATTATTCCTACGTAGGGTTGCACTGTACTGACATGGAAGCTAGGCTTGCCACTGATGCAGTTTTTTTAATTCACTGAAGACTAGAATTTGCCCTGTGAAAAGAGAAATACTTGGAAGACACTCAGGAAAATAGATGAATCAATATTGAAGGTGAGGTTCTAAGTATACGGTTTACTCAGAAAACAAATACACATGTAACTGAAGACCAGTGCTTCAGTTATCAAATCCTGTTGAGTATGCATCAACCAGGGTTATTGCAATAATACTAGAAAATTTGCAAGACTCACTTCCCACAGTTTCATCCAAGATAGCTAGCTAAGGGCTTTTCAACAACAGCATATCTATTCATGAATGCATGCCCTTTTCAAGGGCATCTGTAAATTACGTCATTATGTGTTTCCTAATTTTTGCTGGGAGTTGTCATAATTTAGGTTCAGAACCAAAATTCAAAACAGATATGAAATGTTTCAGGCTACACTTCAACAAACATCATGGGCTACAAAACACTAAAAAAAGCCTGAAAAATACCGAAAAACCATGAAAGTAATCTGTCCAGATTATATACTGCACATTCATAAGCGTAGCACAGGCATTGGTCCTCAGGGAGAGGCCTTCCTGACCACCGGCTCTCAGAGAACAGTGTATGTTCCAATACAACATACATACACAACTGCAGCTTTACTCCAAGCAGCACAGAGCAACATCCTGGCCCCCACATCAACCCAAATCACAGTCACCTGAAATTCTGGTCAGAGGAAGTAAGCAAGGAGCAGTATCCTGCCTGACAAATTCAGAGACAGTACATAATTGGTTTTTACAGGACAGACCAAATCAAGACTCTCTCGACCTCAAGATTTTTTTCTTCTCAAGATGCAAGGTGAAAGAAAACACAAGGATGCCAGAAAGTCTGTGTTCCTTTAAACATAAACCCTATGTTCCATTCAAATGACAGAAAGATTATATTCCCTTCCCTCTCCCACCAGCTGCCTCTCTCTGGGAATCCCACATATAGTGTTGGGAAAACAATAAAAAAACGAAAGTTATGAGCAACAAAAGTCATGAGCCTCTCAAACTGCTTGCTATGCTTTACCCTAGAGCTTACTAAGAAAGTCAAAGCAGAAATGCTGGGGAACTATATGAAGGTAGTAGAGTTTATAAGCTTAGAAGCAAATGGCCCACTAGCCACACGTACACTTCTCATTTCAGACTACACCAGTGCCCAAATGATCCGACAACAAACACAGTGCTGTGAGGTAACAAAGTTGTATTTGTTTATTCTCTGAGGAACGATCCTAAGTTGTATCACAGGACATGTAACTAATTTAGAGGAAATGAACTAGCAAGTTTAAGAAAAATCACCACTTGACATGCTTCATTATTCTACAAACGACAGCACAGATAGCATGCATCACATGGAAAGGTCAACACTTAAGCGAATTGAGAACTTGCAAGTAGCACATTCCAGAAGAAACAGCCTCTCTCTCTGTGTAGGGCTGCACAGAGCCGCAAGTTCAAGGTTGTGTACCTCAGCTAGAACAACAAAAGCTTTATTTCCCTGTGAGGCTCCAGCAATTTATAGTTTTATCAGCGTAAGTGATTCTGCACAGAAACATCACAGATTACTCATTCCAAGTAAGTTTCTCCACTGCTCAACTCTGAGTAAAACCCCACTCATATATTTATGGTTTAGCACGTAGTGGGTACCCCACACTAATAGGGATGCAGAATGACATGTAGTTCATGCTTGTCAGTTGACCTCCAGGAGAAACAGCTGTAACATGGCCAAGCACAGGGAATAAAAGCCTTCCTGACACTTGCTGTATGCAACAGATGGCTTCCAGCTTTATCCCTTAATTGTGCACTAGATTAATGAATGGTGAAAAAACCAACGTGAAAAACACTCACATCTTCAAGATATTCTCCCAGCCTATCTCCTCAGTTTTGTCTGAAGCAGCTGTTTTGCTCACTGATGATTACTTTTGACTACACCTGGCTTCTAATTACAAAAAAAAAAACCCTACCAGGCAGAAAAATCACCTTGAACTCTTAAACCTGATTCACACACTGCATAATATGAAAAAGAACATATTTACATGCCTAAATCAACAATTTCACCAGAAGACTTAACCTAAGCCAATAGCAAACCATTCCCACCTTGAAAACAGGAAAGTCTTTGTAGGAGTAGACATAAACACATGGAAAGATGCCACCGAGCCCTGGTAGGATTATGGATCTGTTTTCATTACTGAGCTGGGAAAGATGCTGTCTGTGGCACTATTCAAGAGAGATGCACTATGTACTAGGCTCCACAGGCATAGTTCACGTATCAATTACAGCATGCTTCCTCCGTATTTTAGTTACCCCATTTCCATGAAGCACAAGTGGAGAATACTCGCAAAAGGAGAGGCCTTGAACAAACTGCAGAGGCACCTCAGAAAGTGCAGGAAACAAAGCTTATTCATGCAGCTGTTATAAATTGTTAAAAAGGCATGAGGTCTAGAAGCAGCTGTCACAGGAAGATTTCCAGTGAAACACAGGTTCTTCCTATGCATTATTTGTTATATAAATATGAAATAAAATTCCTATTTGTTGTGTACTTCAAGTCCTGCTTTTTAAGAATAATAAGTATTAACGTTTAGCTTTGTGGATGATTTATTTTAAAAGGAAAATTTCTTTCATTTAAAATAGCCTTTCGCTGAATATGGAATTTCCCAACCTATAAATCTTTAAATGGCTCTCTGGAATTTTTAAACAGCTGTCACTCTCAGATGAGATAAGTTAAGGATAGAGTTAAATATCTTGACAAACATTTGGGACTATCTTTATATGAAGAAAAAAACTAAAAATGAAAAGAGCTTAAATCACACTGTGTGTGTATATATATACACACACACACAAGCTTCTTAAAGATGATTAAGGGTCTGAACAGCTACAGTAGTTCCGGACACAGCACCAACCTGTTTTTAAGAGTTTCGTAACAGTTTAGTTTGCTGTCTTCAGAAGTGGTCTTCAAAACAGACAGCTGTTCTCAGTGAACTTTATGAAGGCACAGAAAGCCACTGCCCTGAGTGTGTCAGAAATTACAGTCAATAATTCCTAATCATCTGATTATTTTGCACAATAAATGGGTAAGAGAATGCTATTCAACCTCTCAAAAAAATAAAAAATGTACCCATGCACCCACACAAGTATTAGTAATATGAAGCTATTCTAGTTACACTCTCCTACAGGTGCAAGCTAAAAGCCCCAATTTTGTTCTTTTACACCTATGAAGTACAGCTGAAACGTATATAAAAATGGCAGTCAGAAAAGTTATTAAATACATAACACAGAGAAAATCTGAGTATCAGAAAAGAAATGGAAGATGGAGACTAGCACAAACTCATTGCCCAGACAACACATACAGACAGCATAGCTGTTTAGAAATGTTGCACTTTCTTGATGCCAGTGATTCACAAACCTGTTCATTTTCTGAAACATACATGCCTGTAAAGCTTCTGCGCCGAAACTCAAGGGAAGCACCCAACAACCAAGATGCCCAATGGCCAGGACATTCAGGATCCTCCTCTACTTGTTGTCTAGAAACAAAATTCTGATGAGAGGACTGTGGGCCCATTCCAACCTAAACTGGCAACCACAATCTCAATTTTCTTCCCTTCAATTGTGCATTATATTACGATAGCAATAAATGAGTATTTTTATAGCCCTGACTTACGAAGGCACAAAAACAAGTTCTCACGTTTTCTGTTGGCTGATGTTACAGCCCTAGATATTTGGGCATCATCCCTTAACAACAGGGTCTCCCCCAAACCTGTTCAGCTACTTGTCTGAGCCCTGCCAAGCCTCCTTTGGTGGGATCTCAGTAGGCTGACACAGTCAGACCACCATACTACTCCAATTGCTCCAGGCCACCTGGCTGGTTTTCACTGAAACTGTTACAGAAGCTCACAAAGTGCTGCATGGGCAGAGAAAATAAAGACTCAAGTACGAGCATAATGCCCTAAAATTAGAGCACACAATTACCCTACAACCAACTACTGCGTGCTTCCATTACAGCCTGGATTTAACACCAAGGAACAAGACACGTATTTCCAGTAGAATTACACCAATTAATTTTGAGCACAGACTTAATCTTCTGTAAAGTTATAGTATTGTGTTCAAGGACTTAATATTTCATTCTCAGATATTCTACTGAGATCATTACTGCTTCCACTGCAATTGCCAGTGTTAAATTCAATATAGATCTAGAAAGACATCTGGATTCCTGTGTCTACTTAATATTTTGCCTTCTGTACAGAAAGCCAAGCATATATTGCAGGTCTTTGACATAAACTGTTAAACTGGCAATGAGATTGCATACACACCCTACCCTAAATAACAGTCCTTGATAGATTACAACATCTGCTTACTCATTGTTTTCAAGTGCCTCCATGTGTTCTTCCATTACAAAAAAAAAAAACACAGGAATATTAATACCAATTGTAATGAGTAGTTAGCAGCTTAGCTGTATGTTCACACAACACCTGCTTTACAGAAGATGGAGATGGGTGATACAGAAATGAGTGAGAAGTGTTTAGGAGAAAATGGAGTAAGAAGTGGCACAACAGTGGCAACAGAAACAAGGAAGTAGATGGCAAAGAAAATTTTCAAGCAGTAGTGGAACAGAACAGACCGGGGCAAGGAGGAGAAGAAGGACAAGGTAATGATGAAAAAACACTGAATGTACTATTTTTCAGAAAATCTAAGGTATGTTTTTTCACGTATGTTGCCAAAGGTGACTTTCACATGGTCATTTGCTGTCTCCCCTAATAGCAGCAGAGGACACAGTCAGCAAGTTAGCAATTCGTTTATAAAAACTTGTAACAGGAGGTGATTTTTCTCGTAACACAGAGTTAACTTTCAGGACTTCTTACACATATCATAGATACCTTTTTTTAAAAACAAACCAAACATCCGAAAATTTAGCAACTAGATAAGCCCATGAAGACTGTTAATATTATAAAGCTACACAGGGCTCACGAAGCCCTTGAACAAAAACCTAGTAGCTGGGAGAGCACTGCAGGTGAGTGCCAGCACATACACATAATCATCAGCAATAGTCTTTGCACAGCATCTACCACTGACTACTGTTAGAAATACAGTCTTGGCTTAGACAGACCATTTGTCTGATTCAGTCTGGCTGTTTCCACTGATGAAAGCAACTGTGGCAGCTAACGGGAGACCACTCTGTGATCACGAATTCAATGGGAGGTAGTCCATGAGACATTACAATACAGTTGGCACAATAAAAACCCAAGAATCATTCTACTACTCAAAGGCGCTGCAGATATCTGACAAGGAAACAAGCTCCCTAACAGCTCAGACAAGCTGCTGCTCAGACAGCTGTCCAGAGTTTTCAAGCTCTATTTTCACAAAAAGGGAAGTGCCCTCATTTAACTCTAACACAGCAACTTTTCAAGTCCTAGAACACCTGCTTGCTATGCCCCAGAAATTCCAGATGTTACAGCTCAGAGTGTGACATTTTAATGTTTTTCATTGTAGAATTAAGAGGGTTCAATGCAAAACACTAACTTTCAATATGTGCACTTGGAAAGTTAAAGCTCCAGCTCCTTTCTCTTCACATCCAGAGAAACCAACTTGAAATAAACAAGTCTCCATTTAATTATACAAGTAAGCCTTCCTTATAAACTGCATTTAAATATTTCATATATACTCTTCATAATACACGTGAAATTTGTATCTTGTCAGAACAAACTTTAATGAATAAGCGTGTCTTCTAATAAAAGATTTTAACACTGAAGCTATTTGGAAGACTTATTACAGCTTTTCCACTGCATATCCAAATCACAGGTAAGAAAGAAACAAGATGCTTTTTGTGAGCTGCAAAGAGAATGAAAGCTAGAAAAAATGCTCAGGATGGCTAAGAACAGGAATTAGTCATACAAAAATCATACGCACAGCTCCACGACAAACCAGCTAGGAACCCTTTCAAAATACCATCCCCTTCATTTACACCAGCTTTGGACCTCACCATCCCCTGCTTCACTTTCCCCTCAGGTAATCCACAAGCAAGTATGCAATCAACTGCAAAGAGCTGTTGTTACTTTAAAGAACTTCCACAGCCATTTAGAAACATGAATATTTATAGGATTAAAACAACCCTCAAGACAGAAGGTTAATTAAGCCCACACCTGGGATAACTGCCCTTCTTTGGACAAAGGTGCCCTATACACTGAAATTATATGATCTAGCTTCATGGCACTGAGCAGTTCAAACTCAGTTTTCGTGATTCCTATTTTCCTTTCAAATTTGCTAGAAAGTCACAAAAGCGAGGCTCTTCCCTAAATGCTGTAGCTGATTAGATGACAAAAAAAGCTTTACTGACAAAGCTTTTCAAAGCTTCTCTTTAAGCAAAGAGGCTTCCCCTTTCCACTTAGCTACTTTCTTCCAAATAAACTGCATAGAAAAATGAAGTGGCACAACGGAACTGTCAACCCAGCCACTCAATGCAAAGTGTGTTTCTCTGCCAGCTTTTCAAGTTAGAGGAGTTTTCAGTAACTATGTTTAATCATTAAGAGGACTTTTAACTGGGATTTAGGCATTAATTCTATCATGGTCTAGAATTCAAGCCACAGGAGATAAAAGACGGTATTTGTGTTTTACTGCAGTCTTGGTGTACAGATCAAGACCCCAACAATACACAGATGTACAGAAGTCTACCAATATGATTCTTGTCAACTGCAGGTTCACACCATTTGCTATCCTTCACAGCATGCTTTCACGGATCTTTTTTTTCCTACCATTGCACAGATTACGCATCTACAAAAAGAAAAAGAGGTAAGTGACTTGAGAGAGAAGACAAGCGGTTTTTTAAATACATTTAAGAGCCTCTTTGTGTGCTGTCCTTTTTCGCTAAGGACAGGCGACAGCCAGAACACAAAGGAAAAAGGAATGATCCTATTACTGCAAAGGTCAGGGGCAGGAAACTTCAGGAAAAGAGGAACAGGAACAATTTTCTCTTTAAACGGATAACTGCGCACAGGAAGAGCCAAGTCCCTCCAGAAGATATCAGCAGAACAGGCAGGAGGAGCACGACCGGGGCTTGGCAGGCGAAGCCCCCGCTCCGATGAGGCGTTTTCCACCGCGGGGAAGGAAGCACTCACACCGCCAGCTGCGGGACCGCGGCCCGTCGCTTTTCTGGTGTTTTTGTGGTATTTTGGAGGGGGTGGGCGGGGTGGGGGTGACATGAGGGAGGCCTGGAGGCGGCGGCGGCGGCGGAGCCCCCCGCCCCCCGCCGCTGCAGGGCCGCGTCTCCCGGCCCAATTTTCGCCTCACCGCGGCCCGGGCAGGCCTCGCGTCCCGCGGGAGCCGTTCTCTCACCTCCATGGTGGACACGGTGCTGGCGAAAAGCTCCTCGCCGTCCTCCAGCTCCTCCAGCTCGGCGGGACGCGCCTCCCCCAGCGGCGGGGGCTCCCGCTCCGCCGCCATCTTACGCCCCGCACCGCCCCGCACCGCCCCGGCCCGGGGGCACGTGACCGCGAGCCGGGAGCGCGCAGCGAGACAGCCCTCCGCCGGCTGCCGCCGCGCAGCGGGCACGCGCAGCGCGGGGTCGGGAGGTGCGTCTCAGGCAGCGCGGTGCTCGCGTCGTCCCTGCGGGCCGGAGCAGCTGCGGTGGCTGCTAGGAGATGTAGGAGCTTGCTCGTCGTTTACCAGATGTGATAGCATTTTTAGGTTTCACAGGAATGGGGAGTTTTTCAGTGTATCCACGTTTCCCTTTTCTCCACAAACCAAGAACCGTAGTAACACTTCAGTTCTTCAAAGCAAATACGAGATTAAACACACTCTGTGCACACTTTTACTGTGTTCCTAAATTCATAGAATCACAGAATCGTTAAGGTTGGAAAAGACTTCCAAGTTCATCAGGTCCAACCATCCCCCCACCACCAATGTCACCCACTGAACCATGTCCCTAAGCACCATGTCCAACCTCTCCTTGAACACCCCAGGGGACAGTGACTCCACCACCTCCCTGGGCAACCCATCCCAATGCCTGAGTGCTCTTTCTGAGAAGAAATGTCTCCTCATTTCCAACCTGAACCTCCCCTGGTGCAACTTGAGGCCATTCTCTCTAGTCCTATCAGGAGTTACCTATGAGAAGAGGCCAACCCCCAGCTCCCCACAACTTCCTTTCAGGTAGTTGCAGAGAGCAATAAGGTCTCCGCTGAGCCTTCTCTTCCCCATACTAAACAATCCCAGTTCCCTCAGCCACTCCTCACAGGACTTGTGTCCCAGGCCCTTCACCAGCTTCGTAACCTTTCTCTGGACACACTCCAGGGCCTCGATGTCCTTCTTGTGCTAAGGGGCACAAAACAGCCCATTGCTCTTCACTGTATCTAAATAACATTCAGACATCTTTTTAAGACTTAAAAATTCAAAGAGAAAAACTGGAAAACCTATTCAAAGTGTGCAAGTATTTTCTGTCCAGAAATCTAGCTCTTTGGCATCTACATTTTTTTTGTGAGTGGCACCATCGTTGGATAGCACAGCCTCACTGCCTTTCCAATGTCTTGTGGTATTCCTGTTCTGCTATTCTCTTTCTGGAAAATTCTCAAATAACTGTCACACACATGTTTTAAGGAGAAGTTGTGATTCAGTCACCTCACTAGTAATTCCATACCTCTGACATTATACCATTAAGATTTCTCACCATAATTTTGTTTTCAGTGATTTGAAAGATCATATAATATGTACTATGTTTTTTAAATTTCTGGCAAATATACTAATCTAGCGTTGTGCTTAGGTGTTTAATGGTTTTCCACCAGACTGACTAGTTTTCTGACTTCATCAAGATTCACACTCATGCCTTTAATGCTCATGTGGCTAGACTATAAATCAGCTCTCCTAAATACCTTGAAGTAGTCACTTATCATACCAATTGAGTATGCTACAGAAACAGAATAAAATAAAGAGCAGACAAGATGTCAGTTTTGGTGTTATTCTTCACTCATTAACATGCTGGTATGTGAGGAGTTTAAATTCTCTCATTTCAAAGTAACATTATCTTTTATTGTTTACTTACTCTTCCAGTGCTTCTGAGATTTGAGAGCACAGAAATCCATTACGGATGTTTTTATGAGAGAAGGACCAAAGGAGTAATATAAAGGTACTGTAATACAAAGGAGTCATACAAAGGTTACTGGATTTTAAAGTAACTGAAATTTCAGTTTGGAAAACTGCGGATTAGTAAGTCTGGGTGAAAAAATAATCCAAAACAGAGAAAAAAACACCTGAGGAAATAAAATGGGAAACCTCTAATGCTTTGAGAAAACTCATGATGATTTCAAAAAGCCAGTCTTATATGAAATAGCAATCTGCCACTGCAAAGAAAAGCTAAATTTAAAGGCAAGCCTCATCCCCATCAACACAGGTGCTCATACGTGTACCATTAATAGCTCAACTCTACCGCATGCTGCAAAGTCAGAATCCAAAGGAGAGGAGAGGATGCTACCCATGTATGCTAAGGGGAGCTGCAGTCACTCATTCCTTTGCAGACAGTAAATCCATCCCTACACCACTACCTGAGACGGGTGTTAAGGTAGTGAAGTCAAGAAACTCATCAGTGGAAATGATGAGACAAAGTTTACCTGTGGAACTTGATTTAGCCCTTTACGTGGTTGCACTGTGACCACTTTAATTGCATGGCTACAAGCAAACATTTCCGTAGGAGCCTTCTTCCCAGGGACCATTGGCTGCACAGCTACTGACGTTGTTTTTCTTCTTGATACGACAGTTAGCTACATACTTCATTTATTATATTCAGTTCCTACCCTGCTCTGCAGACAAAACAATTCATCTCCTCGCAGGCTTTTCTCTGAGGTTCCTTGCTACACAATCTGAGTTTCACAGGCACTGATGAATGTTTTCTTCAGAGTATTCCTGTGGGAGTATGTTGCCCATTTTACAGGCAGTGTGCAGAGGATGAAAAATAAAAAACAAAAGTGCTTGCTAATCCAGATCCACAACTTGAGGTAGCTAAATTTTATGTTTTTCTAGAATACCTAACATTTCAATTGTTTCTTTACCTAGGCAGCCAGCCTTGATATCGCAGTACTAGCTGTATCCACACCCCTGCGGATGGACTTTTATTCCTCTACTCCTCTCTTCTATTCCTTCCTTTCCTGTTTCCAGCCCTTGTCAGCTCCCATATTTTCTGGATTAATTTTGAGGGAAGCTGAGAACCCTCCAAAACTAGTGATTTGTGCTTTTGGCCTACCGGCCAGTGGTTCTTCCAAGCCCCTAACACCTGCAGCATGGACACCTCACTGCACCTCTCATGACTCTGCCTACAGCACCTGCAGTCTCTGCAAGCCTTTGCAGCCCAGCCACTCAGGGGAGATAAAGAAATCAGAAATGCCTTTTGCATAAACACTATTGGGAGTGGCTGTACAATAAAAGAAGTTAATTTTTATCGTGCAGAAATATGTTTCACTGAAGATTATAATCTTGTTGATCTTATATAGCTTTTAAAATGAACAATACAGCAGTGCCAGAGCTTTATTTTCCTTTCCCTCATTCAGGCTGCAGTGGTGCTGAAGGACTGAAACAGCTCTAAGTCATTTGGGTATGGGTAAAATAATAATATTATTATTTTGCCTGGATATACTTCTATTCATCTGTCCCAAAACAACTAAATTACGTAATAAAAATGAAGTTGACAAATTTCTAAGCAATTTGAATCAAGGTTTTACAGTCAAATGTGACAGATTTCATGTACCTTCTTACGTGTGAGACACATCATCGACTTTGCCTCAGCACTGTTCCAACAGAGCAGCCACTGCAGTCCCATGTCTTTTTAATGACTGAAGTATCAATTAAACTGAAAGAGATTGAAGACTAAGAAAAAGTAGTTTTGGAGGAAACAGTGACAGTTACACAAGCCTGAAGGCAGTGCCTGTAGTTTCAGTCTCTAGGGAGCCCCAGGAAGTCATCTGGTCCTTTTAGCTGGTAAAATGTTTGTCAAACCTTTTCTTAAACATCTCCAATGGTGAAGACCCAAAAGCCTCATCAGGCAAGCCAGATTAGTGCTTTGCTATCTAGCACCAGAAAAATATTTCAGGCATCTCATGCCTCACCTAAAAGTCCATGGCTCTCCTGCTAGTGATGCACCCTGGTGTGAGGTATGGCCTGGTAGTCATGTGGCACTGCTGGGCTGCCTTCCGTTGTGATCTTACTTAGAGACACTCGGCCTCATTTTGTATCCTTGAAGTGGTTTGCTCAGACTTCAGAGTAAAATCTCACATTCCATGCTGAATTTTGCCTTTCTTTTTACTGGCATTAACTCCAGCCTGTTCTGACCATTTTGGACTATTTTACTGTGCTTCAGCTGTTTGTTATCACTTGCAAATATAATATGCATTGTCCCCATTCCAGCATTGAAGAGATATTAAATCATAGCGGGCCTGTGATATACCACTGTCATTTTTCATTCAATGCATCCTTCTGTAGCAAAGGTAATCACGGAAAAACAGTCTCTGAGTTTGTTTTCTTACCAGTTCCACGCCTACTCTATATTAGGTTGCATATACTGTTCCATTAGCTTCCTTATGAAAATGTCATAAAGGATGAATGTTCAAGAAATACTTAAAGACTATTTCCTCACTAAGTAATATTGTAAGAAAATGGCTAAGTGTAGTAAGGGAATAATAACCACCAGAGTGCTTAGAATTAGAGTAGGTGAACTTTAGAGCTTTGATTTTTTTCCATTTAGAAAATATTAAACTAGGAATAATGTGCTATTGCATAGTGCCTACGCTTGCATCGCTTGCATGCAGCAGTAAAGCACTGCAGTGAATCATCCTTCCCCCAAAAAATTACAAAACACAAATATTTACAAAATCTTTGTATTTGACACATGTACCCACTCATCCAGTTAGCCAAATGAACATTAGACTTCAGCTCATGATGACTGTTCTGTGAAACATATGCCATCTTTCCGTCTGAGTATTTAACTGCATATTCTACATAAATAAATAAATAAATTTGTTCTGGCATCTTTGTTTTATTCTTTGCTAGTGTGTGGTCAGTGTTTTTCATTTACCAGAAGCAAATAATTTTTACTTATGTGAAAAAGACAGGTTCAGTAATAACAAGTTAGATATTTAAGTTGCTACTGGGGTAGTGACAAATACCAACCTCAATCAATTAATGCAATCGAAATTTCTGCTCTCTAGTTCGTCTAATGTTGCAGTAGATTAAAGAAGTTCTAGAAGTGTTAGCAGGCTATTTTCTCTTTGCCCTAATGGTAAAATAATGTAGAAGAGTAGATGTAGAAGAATAGCTTTTTTTTTTCTTTTTTCTTTTTTTTTAAATCTTCAAAAATGCTTATGGCAGCTGAGAACTGAGTGAGAAACACTGGCTACTGTGATATACGTTCATCATTTATCTGCTGTCATGATTGTCCTCTACTGCTTATGCTTTACAAGAAACAGGATGCGTTCCAGCAAAGATTTGTTTTTGTTTTGGCACTAACAGCCTTCAATCCTAACCTGACCCTTGCAACTTGATGAGAAATACACAGCAGCCTCTGAGATATCTTGATTTACTTTGGGCTTCATTTGTCACTGCCTCCCAAAGTTGGTAAGAAGTCATGCTGAAAACAAATGCAAGGATGTTGTCAGCAAGTAGAAAACCTGAGGCACTTCTTGCCAAAGTAGAAGATATGCATCTCAAAAGCTCCAGAATTGTTGGAGGTAGGTCAGTATTTGGAAGAGGTGCCATATCTGCTTGCCTGAAGCTCACCCTTCTGCATGCATCTGCTTATTGTCCCTGTAGAAGAGACAAGCATAGTCGTTATTACGTTAAGGAGAGCTAAGAGTTCACATAAGTGCAGCCTAAATGCTGAGTAGTTATTTGTTCATCGACAGCTCAGTAAAATTTTGGGACCATATAACTACATGCCCTTTGTCCACCACTAAAACCGTTTCATGCATTCCTATAAATACAGAGCTGTCTCAACCTGCTTTCTTACTTTCAGAGAAGGCGAAAAAATCTTGTTAGGTCTGCAGTTGGTACCAGATGAGGTTTAAAATTTTGTAGTAATTTATTAAACAATTTTAACACACTTTATGAGGGGTGAATTGTTACAAGATTTGTGAGGGCAAATCAATAATACAAGCATCCCTCCCTCCCCCCCCCCCCCCTTTATTTTTTTAAATATTCTCTATTTTGTTTTGGGCTTTCGGTTAAAGAGGTAGGAGCAGTAGAAGTAGTAAATCTGATTAAAGATTCATATGCAATTTTAGCTGCTAAGTGACATTCAGAGCAATTCATTTCAGGGGATATTATTTGACCCCTTTTTTCAGAGCTACCTGTTTATATTGATGTATTGAGTTATCTTTCAGCCAAAACTACAAAATACAAGAGTTCCTAGAAAAACAAAACAGTAAGAGGGGCTGGAGGCTGGAGCTCCTGGAGAAGAGGCAGTGTGCAGTCCTTGTTGGTGCCACCCCTGTGTGGAACATCTAAAGGTAACATATGGAAATCCCCCTGGCCAGAGAATAGGTTTCTTGTACCTATTATGTGATTTTTCTTAATGGATTCTGGATTCCAAGTTTCTTCAACTGCGCAGTCCCTTACCATTTCCCTTCCTCGCCTGGAAGATAAGGTTAGAGGCAATTCTCTTTTTCTACAGCTAGTACTGCATCAGAAACTGCTCAGAAAGGTCTCCTCTTACCATCACTTTTTCACCAGAAGAGAATTTAACTTTACCATTTATTTTTATCTAATTTCTCAAGGGAAAAATTTAATCAAGAGAGAACATTAGGGTCAGAACCAGAATTAAAAACAGTTTCAGGAAAAATAAAAAACAAACAATCCATTTGCAAGTGTTAGGGTTCTTTTAGGGAAGAAAGAAATAACCTGCTGAAAGCACACAATTTATTAAAAAATTAATTCAATCAGAGCTGCATCTCAGCATATGTTTTTCAGCCAGACGTACTATCTCCATCTAGTGTAGGACTTAGATGAGAGCTCAGAATAGTTTTGTGTTATCACTTGGTAAGTGAGGAGATTTTGTACTGTCTTATTCTTTCAGAGAAAGATATTTCTGTGGCTAATCTCTGTTTGGAAGATTTGAGGAGGAAGCATTGAAGAATTCGAATGAAGAAGAAGTTTTTATATATGAGAACCTTACGGGCAATCATGACAAAAGCCTGAAGGTATAGAAAATGACAGCATGGAAGAAAAGGAGTGACATACAACAAAAACAGGTCACCTCCCAGCTGAGCAGCATAAACATAAACCTTGGCAGCACTGTACTGTTCTGCCAAGTCATAAGCCTTTGCAAAGGAAGCTTGTTGTCCTCTTGCTTGGCACAAAACACAGGCTGCAGTGCTCACACACAGCAGCCAGCTCCCATGCTGTGGGATCACAGTGCTGGTGGCCTTGCTGTATCCTCAGGTGGCAGAGAGTTTTCAGTTGTTACCATAGAAGCAAAACCAGGTTTTACTTGCTATGAGATTTCTCTGAAAGAAGGTCTACACTGTTAAAGCATTAAGCTAAGCTGCCAGCTAATTCATCCATTTACAAAATATGCATAAAAAAACAAGGGCACAATTGCAAACAGTTCTTTGGACTGGATAAGGAATGCTGCTAGAGACAACGTATTTTGTTGTGTGTTCTCAGGAGTGAAAAGCTTTTGAAGCCATTGCTAGGGCAATTGCTAAGAGGGTCCTCAAAGAGCTTGTGGGGGACTAGGTTTACAGGTCCCAGTAGTTCCTCAGAAAGAGGTGTTGCCTCTGCTCTTACATAGATATTCACTACATTAAAATAGTTTGCCCCTCTCAGCTTGCAGTGTGTGGGTGACCTGAGATATTTCACTCTGATTTAAAAGTAGAAACTAAGAAAAGAGAAGTCTGCCCTCTGACATTACTGCTGGAATTTTAAGAATTCACATATCCAACTCCTTCCGAAAACCTGCATTTCAGTTGTTCACCAGCGTTTTCATATATATGTAGGGTACAGTTTAGCCATCTTAACTTTAGCTGGCTAAAATGCAAGAGTCTACTCGAAGTAGATTATAGGAAGAGGGAGTCAAAGGGAAAGATGATTCCTCTGCAATCCTACCTGTCTGAAAGTGCTGTGCAGGGGTGAATTACATGATGAGTGCCTATTTCCATTGCCTAGAGGATGATTATACAAACGCATAGATAGATGCTTAACTTCAGGACAACTGCAGTTAGGTGAGAAAATCTCATTCAGCAAAGTATATGCATGTATCCTCAATTATAAACCCTCCAAGTTATTGAGCCTTAATCTTAAGTGTGCCTTGTTGGCTTACTGTGGTGTTTATAATCAAAAATTATGAACTGACTGTAGAATTAACCTGACTCAAAATACTATTAATAATACTCAGTCCAAAATTAGCCTGAGAAAAAATGAATTCCACTCCAGACATGCTGGCTCATATACTACTACTGCTTAAAAACAAACAAAAACAAAATAATAAAAACAGTCACACATACACACACAAAACAAAACAAACAAAACCCCACACAAATAATAACAACAACAACAACAAAGAAATACACAAAAAAAGTCCAGGTCCCTAGAATTAGAGAGAATAATTAAATAAATAAATAAATAAATAAAACACTCAGACTTTAAGATGTCCTTGAAAATGTTTGCTTTTACATGGATTAAGAGAACTAGGCATGGAAATGGTTATTCCAAATGTCTAGTCATTTTTTTCAGAGCATAATCTCCAATCCACTGATTTTTTCCCCCCCACTTTGTGAACATATAAGATAAGAGCAAGTGAAAGTAATTTTTCATTGAAAATTGCACAATGAGTATGCATGCACCAGTATTTGCTTTATTTCAAAGTTCCACAGCCCAAATGCAGCTGCAATTTGCATCATTTACAATTTTGCTGTAAACTGACTTGGGGCATCTGTCTACATTATAGCCAGACCAGGCAAAAGATAAGTAGGAAAAATGAAAAACTTCTAATATAATTGATTTCCACCAAGTAGCACTGTCTCTGGCTGTTATAACAATTAGTTTATCAATTTAATGTTGATTACGACTTTCCCCCAAAGTAACAGGGAAGCTTGTAAACGTCCAGTGAACAGCATGCAAAAGAAAGACCTGGCGCTGTAGCCACAAGAGCATTAATACATATATATTTAATTTTCTGTAAGTTACTTTCAGACACATTATGCAAAAATCTATTTTACAACATTGTCCTTCTTTGACAAATTTTATTTCAGTGTGCTCTGGCTAAATTTATCCTATGGAGGAGTAAGTATGGGCTTGGAAAAGCTTTTTTCTTCAAGTCTGTGTTTCATAAGATAACAAGTGCCAAGCATAGATAGAGAGAAAAAGGATGCATCTCTCAAGAGCATTGAAAAAGCAACTAATATACTGCCTAAATAAATAAATAATCACATTTGCAAATTTCTTATTAAGAAAACTCTTTCTAGAGCTCAGAGAAGTCCATAGAGGAACATGCAGTCTTAAGATAGTGAGGAATCCACTGATAAAGAAATGGAAGCTTCGGAGACAAACTGTTGAGAATCACTTGACGTCTTAGGAAGCATTTTAAAGTACTTGACCTGCATAAGCTAGAAATTTATCTACAGAACAGTGCATGCAGTTTTCTGGTCCTCTGTTTATCTAGCTTATATGTTGTGTTTTAGACTGTAATTTATTTCCCTTGATTAACCTGCTGTTATGTATGCCAAAAAACAGGGCTTCAAACACCCCATTTCAATGTTATAGATTATACAGTATGATTCTGCCATAAGGTTAACTAGTAAAATCACTTAACCTGTTCGAGACAAATTTAATAAGTTAAAATGATATTAATAAAATTCTGTATGGGCATGTCAAAGTGGCATAATTCTGTAAAATGGTATAATTCTGTAAAATTTCTTAGTGCATAACGAAAAGTTTATTTTTCCTGAAGATCACTAAGTTCTCTTTCTGTGTCTGCTACCATACTGACACATTAATATAATGATAATGGAGTGATATCTCAGTTCCTCTTTCTTGTTTGCAGTTCTACCAATTAAAATAGAAGAAGGAAGAGTAACCCCCCACTTCCTGCCTGAAGATAAGACAATAGGCCATTAATAGCTGACAAGCTGACTTATCCAGAACAACAAACACAACAGTTCTGTGGAATTATTTCAAGATATTTGTGCTCTTTGAATTATTTGGAATAATTTCCTCCAACAAACATGCCCACCTTTCTCTTCATAAATCAGTCCAGTATCTCCAAAATGTGTGTTACACTGAAGCATTTGTTTCCACAAGGAGCTCAGATCTGTGGAAGAGGTCTCTGCCAGCAGTGGCCAGATGAATGGCCAAAGCAGTAGGATGCAGCTGCAGGCAGCTAAAGGCACAGGCAGGTAGCAGGACCTGTTGTGTGCAGAACAGGTCACTAAGCTCTGCCCAAGCATCCAGCTTGGTTCCCTCTGTGGTAGCAGAGGAAATTATTGTGCTCTGTTTTCTGTTACCCTGTCTCCTATTGCTAAGTCTATTCCTTCACTCGTCCTCCAACAGATCAGCCAAGAAGAGCAATCAGAAGTGGTGACTTTGCCAGCCCCAGCAGAACCCAGCTGAGTTCAGTTCAGTCTGAACTGGTGAGGCTGATTTCATCCCAGGTGGTCTGGAAAGAGCCCCCTCATTCTTGGTGACAGAAATGCAGGACTAAAAATACTAAAAAGATTCTGCATGACAAATAAGTAGTGAAGAGAACATGTGAGAAGTGGTGAAGAAAACATGATGATTTTGGTTCAGAAATAGTTCAGAATTAATATTGACATACAGAGAATATTTATTTTGTTATACCCAATGATTGAGCAATTATTTAGCTGCAGTATTCAGCAGCACATATATAAAAGTTGTGCATACAAACCCCTGATTCACACAGACATGTAGTTAGAAGGGCAACTACAAATTCTTACCTCACAGCCCCAGGATCGTTCAGGACTTCCTGAAAGCAACCACTGCTGTGCTATCAATTTGCACCTGCTGAGCAGCTGCCTGCCTCTGTCAAGGGAAAAATCCACCTGGGGGTCTCAGCAAGGTACCAGAGTCATCAGCTGCCTCATCCATGCTGTCCAGAGCAGAGGAAGCCCAGTGCCTCCCCAGATGGCAGCAGTGGAGCCTTGAAACAGGAGGGGATAGAGCACAGCCTATGCAGTGACAGGGCAGGGTCTGCCCTGGAGGAGAGGCTGCTGATGCCTGCAGCTGTGGGTGGCCAGGAACACACTCCGGCTCTGCACACATACTGGCAACCACAGCTGTGGCTACCATTTGCTCATCTTGTGACCCTGAGACCTGCCCCAGTGTTTGCTGTTGCTGAGCCACTGCATGTGACACATGAACTTCCATATCCTCCTAGTCCAGGGAGGACTGAAAAACTGTGCTAGCACACCCTCTGCCCACTCCCCTGTACTTGTGGATACAACTGGAGCACTCAGGAGGTGCCTTGAAAGCTGGCAGTGAGAACATGACCAGGTAATTTAATTCATTTTTAATTCATTTTATCACATTCCCTGAGACAATGTGCTTTTTAGGGTAGAATTATGAGTATATGGTATATCTTCATCTTTCAGTATGATCTCAGCAATTTATGCATACTGAAACGAGATCACGATGAGTGTAACCCCTTTGAATACTGCATGGAATACATTTCTTTAATTTTTTTTTTTTTTCCCCCAGAGGCTTATACATTTTGACCTAAGCCTTTTAACGCTTAGAGGAAATGAAAGTCTTCTCTGAGGTTCTGATGGAGGAAAAACTTAAACACTGACATAGTGCTGCTTGTTAGATCCAAGCATTAGAATATCCAAATGAAATCAAATTGAAAACATTAGTGGATTTGTAATTATGACTTCAGTATGACAGGAATGCATTGTGGGTTTTCTGGTTTGGAGACAAAATGTTATTTAGAAGATATTTCTCTTAAAAAATCATGAACATAAACCATCAGCCTTAGGAAATTCCCATACTGTTATTTAACCAGAAGTATTAAAAAATGAAGCAAAAGCTATTTTGGACCAGTGAGCTTTTTGTTCTCTTGTAACAGTTCCAAGCTATCGCCAAGAACATATTTCTCTCTGCTAAGTCTGTATGTTGACATGGAACCTATTATTTTAGATGAGCATGTTACTTCTGGAAAAAATCATCAGTCTCAGTCAAAGGATTTTGTATTTTTTCTTCCTCAAAGAAAAACAATGCATTAGATTTCATTTTCACAGAGACTTATGTCAAAGCTAGCATAAGCAGCATGATGCTTTATGAATTCAGTAAATTAAGAGACTTCCTTTTCTAACATAGGTATTTAAACCACACTTGGAAACACAGATTATACCCAGAATAATTTAGGGTTACCACTCATATCCTTATATTCCATAGTTGTATTCTTGGACCTTGTTTTAAAATTTATGTTCTGAAATATTTCTTGTCTTCTGAGATTACAGAGTATTTTGTGTTACATGTGGAGCTACATAAACTCCCTCTGGTGGCTAACTTCAAATCTAGACTATCCGATGATCACTTTTCTAGGCTTATTAAGTGGCTGTACTGGTAAAGAACTAGACTTTGTGTGTCAGAACTTACTGTGCAAATAATGTCACTGGAGCCTGTCTTCACACTTCTTTATAAAACAGATACCACATTCAGTCACAAAAGCCATGGCAATGTACACCAGAAAAGCATCATAAAACTGTGCACTGGTTAGCCAGATAAAAAGCGTTCCATGTCAAGAAGATAAGGAATACACTAAAGACTAAAAAAATAAGAAATGGCTTGCAATATGGAAAATGGTAATCTGCTAGATCAAAGCCATTGCACACCATTGGCTGGCAACCCTAAATGTTTTGCTGAGTTTAGGAAACAAACAAATTTCATTTCATAGTTTTGAGTAATTATTATAATATGCATTATAAAAGACACATCAGCTTCCCTGAGAAGCTATCTGAAACTGACAGGAAGTGGCTACACCTTGCTATCTCAACCATCTACCATGACAGGGAGTCAAAAAGCCATATCAAGAAGGAATAGATAATGCTTCACATACAAAATGAAGTGATCCTGCAAACTGATACCACAGGTATTTATTGTGATTCATCCCTTCAATCCATGATTTAGTTGGCGAAACAGAATCGCACTTACTAAATCTGTAGATGGTCTACAAAATTTGTAGTTAAGCGGGAGGAGTTAAAAGAGGATTTCAAATAAAATTTCTAATTTTCTAAAATTGAGAATTAACAAACTTGAGAATTGCCTATTACAATTTCAAAAAATTGAAGAACTCACTGAGAGCAGCCCTGCAGAGAAGGACCTGGGGGTTCTGGTGGACAAAAAGCTCGACATGAGCCAGCAGTGTGTGCTTGTAGCTCAGAAGGCCAACTGTGTCCTGGGCTGCATCAACAGAGGGATGGGCAGCAGGTCAAGGGAGGGGATTGTCCCCCTCTGCTCTGCCCTTGTGAGGCCTCACCTGGAGTGCTGCGTCCAGGTCTGGGGCCCCAGCACAAGAAGGATGTGGGGCTGTTAGAGTGGGTCCCAAGGAAGGCCACAAAAATGATTAGAGGGCTGGAGCACCTCTCCTATGAAGACAGGCTGAGAGAGCTGGGGATGTTCAGCCCAGAGAAGAGAAAGCTCTGAGGAGGTCTCATTGCAGCCTTTCAATACTTAAAGGGGTCTTATAAAAAGATGGACAAGGACTCTTTACTCAGGTAGATAATGATAGAACAAGGGGGAATGGTTTTAAACTAAAAGAGATTTAGACTAGACATTAGGAGGAAATTCTTCACTCAGAGGGTGGTGAGGCACTGGCAGAGGCTGCCCAGAGAAGCTGTGGATGCCCCATCCCTAGAGGTGTTCAAGGCCAGGCTGGATGGGGCCTTGGCCAACCTGACCTAGTGGGAGGTGTCCCTGCCTATGGCAGGAGGGTTGGAGTAAGATGATCTATGGCAGAGGGTTGGAACTAGATGATCTTTAAGGTCCCTTCCAACCTGAGCCGTTCTATGATTCAGCAATTCAAAATAAATAAATAAATAAATAAATAGATAGATAGATAGATAGATAAAAGCATATTTGCTTCAGGAAGAAAATATTAAGTGCAAAATTCCAAGTGTAGAGCAGACCATTGATCATGAGAGGATCACTTGCAAAAGAGGCAGTTCTCTTTCTAGGACTTCTAGCAATATTAACAGAAGCAGTTTTATATAAGACATGAAAAACTGTTTTGTTGTTGTTGTTGTTGTTTTTACTTACCTCAATGCTCAGGCCTTAAATCAAGAATATTGTGTCTGTAAGTGCAGAGTAAAAAAGATGTAGACAAACTGAAAGGACATTAAGGGAGAGCAGCAAGACGGATAAGAAGTTGCATAACATAATCTGTGAGGAAAAGCAGAGAAAACAATGGGGGACAAGATGTTAGTCTAATAACTAAGAAGTAAAGAAGCTGATCATGAGCCATTTTGCATTTTCCTCATATGCAACAAGTAAGGCTCAGTTTGCACATAAAAATGTTTTGGGTAGATAATGAGAAGACTTTCCAATACTGGTGGAGTTGATCACAACTGGATTATTTCTTTCATGAGCCACTTTACATTGCACTCTGAGCAGTGTATTTCAAAAGTGGTCTAGGAATATGTGGTCTTAGTTGGAAATGGGAGAAGATTGGGTTGCATTTGTCTAGGTCACAGGATGAGACCTGTTACCTCTGGATCTACACAACTCCTGTAGGCTAACACCTTTAGCTCAGTTTTAGACTGTAGCCGTAAATGCGAGAAACAGCACTGGTTTCTCTCATTGCATTGGAGATTTATGGATTTTTTTGAAAGTGGTTATTGAGAGGAGCAGAATTCAACTCATTTTTTCTTGCCTCACAGATTTCTTAAAAAAAGGTGATTAGTGCATAAAGCTTGTAAAACTTATTTGTTATTTTTGGCATCTGCTGCCATTGAATGGTACCAGGGAGTCTGGATCTGTTGTTTATCCTCCTTCATCCACACTTCACATATTTTTTCCAACTTTATTTATATCTGCAAAGGAAGCCACAGGGGAATTTTTAAAAGGGAAGCATCCAACACAAACAAGTGCTCAGATTCACGTGAAGCAAGATAGTAATCCTAAAACATAAACCAAAATCACTTAGATCATTCTGTCACAATATAAATCCTTGATATAGTATTTTCTTAATAATTCTTTGAAAAAATGATCTTCTGTCTCACATTTTTTCAACCTGATCAGTTATTTTTGTCAGTTATGTATCTGCCTGTGATAGCTTTCTGCCTTATCATGGGATCATCGGAGATGGAGCTGGAAAGGACCTCAGGAAATTTCTAGTTATCCTATTGCCTTATGCTTATCTGTCTCCTATCTGACAAAATGCACAGATCATTTTTAGAACATAAAATCTTTTTCTTCTGATTTCTTGTTCTAATTTTTGGGAAAAAAAAAAAACAGAGATGAAAATTTCAAGGTAGAGAGAAAAATATTTCATGCCTAAGCAGAGACTGGTACAATACAACAAACCTCCCTGCCTGTCTTCCAACACATTGCTCTGTTAACTATGTTTTGTTTTGTTTTTTATTTTTATTTTCCTCCTCATGCTATTTTACAGATTTATTTCTTCTTCTTTGCTAGATTTTTTTTTTTATCTTCACAGATACTGCTGCAAAGACAACTTAATGAAATGACTTGCTAAAGAGCAAGAAGAGCCACCAGCAGCAAGGTATCTTTCCACTGAAGCAAACAGAAATGCAAGAAGCACAAAAATGATATTGGTAATTGTTGATAATTATCTCAAGACTTTTCCACTCCATTTTTCCCTACTCTGATTGCACTTATGTGGTGGTCTGGACGCACCACATAATAACACAATGATTACTTCGTGTTGCATCCAAGCAGCTCTTTTCTGCTCTTGTTCTCTGGCAGCTGCTTGTTTCCTCTGGGCATCGTATCCCCTTCTCCTCTCTTTCAGCATGAACCTGATTCCAGAAGCATGACTGAAAGCCAGGCCAAAAGTGACAGGTGATGTCCCACCTGGGTACTTTTTCTGGGAATCTGATCTGTTGGAAAAAAAAAAGCTCCCAGTGAAAAATCTGGCCTAAGCTTCTTGGAAGGTGCTCTCACACCCAAGGTAAGTCTGAAGGCAGAAGATAATTATGTAAAACAGAAGGGTTTGTAAAATTAATGAAAACTGCCTGCAAAACAGAGTCTTATTTTTCTAAATTCCATGATCATACAGACCACGCTACCCTTGTGCTACCAAAATTGATACCTATATGGTGGAAGTTGGATTTCAATAATGTAGGAGCTTGCAGAGTTTTTTTTTTTTTTAAATCAATTTTCAATTTCCTTTTTGAGAATTTTTCCCTCCCCCTCTCTCTTTTAGAAGCTATTGCTGTATCTGTGCAGTTCTGCAGCTAGTGCCATTGTCAGGGTAGGGATCATCTGGAAGAACTGGTGACAACCTCTGGTCCAAACATCCTACCATTCCTTTCAGTGCTGCTCTGCAAAGAAAACCCCGAGGTTAGCAACTGGATTTTGAAAATCCAGTTTAAAAAAAATTGATCTAAAATGAAAAAGAAGAAGAAAACGAAATTCCTCAGAGGAGGAATTTCAAACTCTGCATTATTTATAAGTCATTAGGCTTGGATGTTTAATTTTATCATCTATTTACAAGAAGAGGAATTAAAGTAATTGAGAAGCATTCTGTATTTCTGAAAGTCTAATAGCAAAGATCCTTTTCACTTGAAAACAAGGAGCAAAAGAGAACTTAGAGCATATATAGTAACTTCCTACATGCTGTTTGCTTGTACAAATAGAAGATGTTGATCCAGTCTGAACAGTGGTCATTTCAGTGAGAATCCTGGAAAGCCCCAAAGAATATTGGGATTTACCCAGGCAACCTTTCTTTTCTGTAGGCAAGAACAGTGTGCTCCAGTGACAGGGATTCTTACAAGCACTTACAAGCAAGAACTTGCATTTAGAAGCAAAAAAGCTTGGAAGTACTTGCAGAAGACAAATTGAAAATAACAAAAGTATATCCCTGAAGTAAAAATTCATGGTAGTTCTGACAACGTGCAGGGGCTCGCACAATTCCTAGGAGATCATTCTGTTTTGGAGCTGTTAGCTAGCTTTGATGCTAGGAAAGATTCTCACCAGTCTTGTGCTATCTCCACAACATCCATCCCCAAAGGTCTGTTAATGGATGTGCTAAAGCACAGATGATGACGAGGAAGACAGGAGTCTAAGGCTCCACTAAAGAAAGTTATGAGCTAGTCCATCAGAGAGCAGCTGGAAATATAATTTTTAGGGAGTTTTTCTGTAAGATAGATGCACTGTGGGTTGACATAGAGTGCAGTCAGGGCATTTACACCAGCAGTGCCTATGAATCAAGATTTAGTTCCTTGATGTTAGAATCAAAGTTCAGCGAGGAGAATGATCGTACTGCCCTCTCATTGGACACCATGGGAAAGTAGATAAACTTGATATATTTTATGTTATACAAATAGTAACTATCACAAAGAGTTCATTAATTGGTGCCCTAAAGGCTATGAAAAAAAACATTACATTAATATTCCCAGAGCAGCAGCTGAGGTAACAATTGCACCAAGAAATAAAAATAATAATAAAAAAAATAAATCAGTGAAGTCCAAAACTAATGTAAGGTTTGGCTTTCATGAGCTGATTTTCCCTAACCACATTCTCACATCAGGTTGTGTTTATTTCTCCAGCTCTTTCAACACAACATTTGTTTGCATGGCTTTCAGTGTTATGAAACAGAGAAGGGACTTGGGAGGGACTTACACGTGATGCTCTGCTGCATCCACCATGTGTTATCTGGTAGAACCCTTTCTTAAACTGGCTGGATCCCAGCTCACTAGGGAATTCAGAAGCATCTTGGTGACTCTAAGAGTACTGAAAGTTTTCTCCATTCATTCTTGCAAGGGCATTGTAAAGTGAAGGAATCTTCTTCTTATTATTATTTAATGACATCCTTAGTGCCAAGGAGTAAAGACTCTCAAGGCTGAAGGAGTATACAACTTCTTTCTTACCTTATTTAACTCTGCCTTATGTAATTCTAACCCTGACCCTTAGTACTCTCTGTAAACCCCTCTCTCTCTGTGAAAGAAACCTAAATCCTAAATCCTTCAGTAGTCATTGATTTCTGAAAGCAATACAGAGCTAAATGTTTTGCTTCTATTTCATTTATGAGGAAAAAGACTTGGACTGCACTTTGTGCTATCAAAGTTTGTGACCTCAGATCAAGAGAACAGGAAAGCAAATGGAAACCATAGTAATGCACTGTGAAACACAAAGAGAGAAGAGTATATTAATAAATGGGGAAGAGCTGTTCAGGCAAAATGAAATAATGCAGTGCTTTCCTGGGAGAACAGTAGTAAGCACTCTCTGAATATTAACTAGATATTAACTAGTAGAGCTAAAGCAAAAGGTTTATGTACATGTGGAACAACAGGATATTTGGCACAGGAGTATTGCAGGGCCTGCTGAATGAATACACCTACGGTGCTTTCTGATCCTGAGTTGCGTGACTTTCTGCGGGTAACCTCATTAAGTAAATATATCTATGTTTACTCAAGCAGCATTTATATTTCATAAGAATAGATCTCTGAACTACTCTGTCTGTGGATTAGAAAAAAGCAGCAAGTACATGGTTGTTTATGGCACTTGGCACAAATGCAGCACATTTGTCATGTCAGTAGATGGTCACTTGCCAAAAGTTGCCCATGGCCTGTTATCCGTATATGTGTCAATAATATATTTATCCTGGTTGTCTACAGGTAAATGAAGTCCATCGAGTTTTCAGGGAGCATCCACTGGTTTGTACACTATGAAAAGACTGAAAGAGACTGATGTAGTGAAAGGAGGTAAATGTATCTTTTGAAACTCTCTGAGTCATTCAAGCTTTTAAACCCAGTGACATCAACAAAACACACTAATTATTTAAATAAAAAACCTGCAGATAAGAGGAGAGCTCAGGCACTGGGGAGCAGCCAAAACATGGAGGTCCCTAACAAGTTCAGTGTTTTCATACATGTTCCATTTTATTGTGCACGTACATATTACACTTGGTGATGCTGTTTGCCATGAAAGAAATGAACCAGTTAAAACTCAGGAAAACCACCTGATGCCTGGAATTGTACAGACATATTTAATACGGGCTGTACATTCCAGTAGTGAGAAATTTAGAGTGATACTTTAAGATGCTCCCAAAAGGGTACCTCAAGAAAAACAAAACAAAATAAACAAACAAACAACAACAACAAACAAAGCAAAACAAAACAAAACAAACAAACATCATCAACAACAACAAAAACAGAATTATTTTTCTGTCTGCCCAAGCTCTTAGGTGTCCGTATGCACCATGCAAGGACATGTTATTTCCAGTCACTGCGGTCCTGATCTCCACTCCAGCCCTGGACAAGCAAGGCAAGGTCAGCAAGGAAGGGCCCCTGTGCTATCTGGAGACCACCGAGATACTGGACTGTGTTCTGGACAGATTTCACAGTGAGCAGTTGAGACAGGTCAGTGTAAACACCTGCACTGTATCTGAGCTGCTAACTTCTGAAGAGGAATTTCTCCTAATTGGTCTGTGTAAAGAAAACTAATGTAAGAGGAGGGGGGGAAGCATATATTGGTCAGAGTGGATAAGAACCTCAGTCTAACCCAGATGTGTCTTTTCTGTGACAAAGAAAAGTGAAATAAATTGCAAGGTCATTGCACCCTGCTTGTATCAGACTGTCTTTCATATTCAATAAATGATGTGTGATTAGAGTAAGCAGCTAGCTTTTAGGGAGTGTATTTTGGCAAGGCCTCTCCTCAACACTGGTACCATGGCTTTGTGCCATGGTATCCTCCTACCTGTCAAAATACTTCAGTCTGAATGCACTGACTGCTACAGACTGTGGAGTAAACTTGGTGTTACACAGCTGCATCTGGAGTGTGTCTTGTTGTGGCAAAGTCGCAGGGCAGAGAGGCCATGCCCCCTGACATCCACAAGGACCATCCTGGTGTCAGTGGGAGCTCCTTCTCCATACCAGAGAGAGATGTTTTTTGAAGCTAACAGGCTATTTTGTCTGGGTGTGTTTGTGCAGGATACAGAAAAGTGATTGTCTCCTACATCTATTTTTCTCTTTTTCCCTTTCCAAAATGACTCTGTCAAAATGTGGATTTTTTTTTTAATATATATTGAAGGTTTTTTTTTCTTTTTTTTTTTCTCCTTGCATTCCCTCAAAAGCTCAATGTTTGAATTTGTTTCTTTTATGGGTAGCATAAACTGAAGACAGATTTTGTGTTTCTTTCCCTTTACTGAACCTCTCTTGTTAAAAATGACTGATGCTTGTTTATCCCCTCTTTTGTACTTTGAACAGATATCAAATCCCATGCCTTGAAAAAGGAATATAGAAGCGGATCAAGTATTCATCATCATTCCTCTTGCACTTTGATGTGCATGTGTGTGCCTGCACTGCAAACTGAGACTGCAGATACATTCGTCTGCTTTCAGTGAGCTGTAATTAGACTTCTCCTGACGAGCTGGAGAGTGACTATTTATTTGTTACACTCAAACACCACAGAGGTAAACTAACTTTTTTTTTTTTTTTTTTTTTTTTTAAGGCTTTTCAAAAGTACCATTTGTACTTTCTGGCATCCACCAAACAGTAATAACTAAATAGCTTCTTAGTATTTTGTAATGCAATAGCATGCATGAGCCCACATCATCAACAGGGAGCCTACTGTGTTAGGTGCTGTACAAATGCAGTATGTTTTGGCGCTGCCCAAAAGGTCTTACAGTCTAAGTGACCATGACTGAGCCAGAGAGGGCTTTTTTTTTTTTCAGCCAATTTAACTTCCCACGTAACTCTGCACCTCCTGGGATTTGCTGCACAGCTCTGCTCCAGAACACAGGTAGTATTTGAGGCAGCAAGTCTCATTTCTCCTTTACAGTAGATGTTTTTATTGCTCCACTGCCAGTGCAGATTGGTTCCCAAAAGCAGACTGGTCTGTCATGAGGGGATTGCTCCAGTGTAAGCACCAGCTGCAGGCAGCCAGACAGCAGAGAAACCCTGGTGTCAGCCTCTGGCTGGCTGCTCAGGCACATCAGGACAGCCATTGTTTGTAGCCATGACCTTTGGCTACCATCTTCATCCCTGAGGACTGCAAACAGCTGAACTGCCTTCAAGAAGTACCAGGAGAGAAGAATTCTAGGTAGCTGGTCCAAAGCAGAAAGGCACAGAGGCCACCTCAATGGTGCCACCAGCTCCTTTGAACCAGTGGGTATGTTCTTCAGCCACAGTCATGGGTTTGGACCTCACTAAGTCTTGAAATAATGTAGGTAACCTTCCAAGCGTATGCTGTATATAGCAGATGCATGTGTGTGTTCCCCTGTCTGCAAACATCTGGGAGCAAGTGTTCTTCTGTGGCAAATAAACTTAGCAGCCTTTCATTGGAGTGGTATTTTCCTCTGCACCAATTTCAGATTTTTACCTTTGGGGCTGAAATATGCTTTTGTCTTATGAATAGTCAATTTTTTCTTGGAACTTTGAACAAAATCAATGTGTGCATTTTTAAGAAGAATAAAATCAGATTCTATTTCTGCCACTATTGTAGAGAAAACACTTGGCTGGTCTTTCTTACGAGCTTTAACACTAATGCCTAAGAAGTCTGGCATAAAAATACATTTAAAACTTGAGTACTCTCTTTCAGTGGGCAGGTAAAATCCTATTTTGATTAGTAAAGCCTTCATACTTGAAAATGAATGGGTACGTCTGTTGTACAACTGTACCATTTCATTAGTCTTTCCCATTTTTTCAACTACTTACAGTTTCTTGTCTTAAACTACTTGTCTAAGGGTAGTAGATACCTTTGTGTGCTGTATGTTCTCATCCAGTGCCAAAAGTGCTCCAACTCTTATCTATCTATGACCGAGGACCCAAAATACTATGGAAGAAGAATTTGCTGTAACCCAAACAGAACACACATGCTTGTTACAGAACCTACAGTCAGAGGGATAATCTGCATCATTAAAATTAATAAAAGGATCATCAAAACTAGTCTTTAGGATTTAGGATTAGCTTTAGGATTTGTAAAAGGAAATTGAAAACCAGCAAAGAAACTTTTATAGGTGCTGTGACTCCTACTGGAGGAGAAGCTTTTACTGTGCTACTTGTGCATCCAGGCTGCCCTGATGCAGAGTAAGGTATCTGACTGCAGAGACACACACGTTTCAAAATGTTCTCAGGGAGGCCAGTTTTCCTACAGAAATCTAGAAATACCCCTGTGAGCCCTTTTGAATTTTTTGCTATACTGGAGGAGAGCGTGGGACATAGATGTGTGGCACAGAGAAAGGAGGGACAGCGGGAAAGAGCTGCTAAGGAGCAAGGGGACACAGCAGAAGTCAAGCACCTTGTTCCCTGGGAGCTACAAAATGAAACGTGCTGTTGAAGTTTAGAGTGGAAGCTCCCCGTTCTTTCTGGCTAGTGATCCGGGAGCTGCGAGCAGCTGCAGCAGGAGCAGCAGCAGAGAAGTGTGGTGGGAGCCTGCACAGGGCCAGGAGCCAGCCCAGCTGCACAGGAGAACACCTACAGGTGCTACCAGAGACCTCTCCTGGTGCTGCAGTGTAAATGCCTCACAGGTGCCTGATAGCAGTGACCCTAGGAAAACAGCTTATTTCATGGGTTTCCCACAAATGTGTAATGCTACCTTTCTTGTTTGTTTGTTTGTTTGTTTATTTATTTTTGGTACAGCTTTACTGAAGCTTAACTACAGCTTCTACACAAATAGATCCGCATGCATTAGACATAAGGCTTTCCAATATATTGTACCAGATCATCTGACTTGTTCATATACTCATGAACCTAGGAGATCAAGCAACCAACAGCACTTTCAATAAACATTCCATGTCATGGAGTCGGTAGCATAAATTAGACGTTTCCGTGAGTGTGTTCTGCTTTTATCATTACTACTTTGCTTTATCAGTCCCAGAGAAATCTTTGTATGTTCAGGAAGGAATATTAAATAGCCTTTACCAAGCAGAAAATGAAATCAATTTGCTCCACAGTTAATTAAAGCTTTTTCATTTTTTCGGTGTAGTTTATTGTTTCTCAAATTGTCCTTATGTTAACAGCATAAGAATGAACTCTGGAAATGGTTTATATGTGATGAGGGTCCTGCTTTTGAGTAGGACATGAAGCATGACATGAAGGTGACTAAGAGGCATATCATCTGTGCATTCTTTTTCATAGATAATTTCATTTTTTCTATTTCCATGAGCACAACTGCTAGTTCAGAAGGGTGGTAGAAAATTCCTTAAATATGGAACATCTCTTACATGACTACCCTCAAAGAAGTATGAATGCAGTGCTGGAACCAAAGAACTAGCTTTGACTTCTGAGTGCAGCTTGTGTACACACTGAGACATTAAATTTTTGTATGGCTCCTAGACAGGACTGTGCTGAGTGATAAGATTTAGATTGCTTTAGACCTAGACATGTGGCATTTTTCTGGGCATTTATATATTTGATTTTGGAAGATTTATTACCCTTAGGTCTTTGAAATACCAAATTATCTGAAAGGAAAAGATAAGGTTTTAAGACCAGATGTTAAAATCATGAAAGTCATCTGCATGAATATCTACCTACCTGCACACCTAATTTAGCTATTTAGTTATTCCAGTTGCAAGTTAAGTCAAGTATTAATAGGAGCAAAACGCCAGAAGACAAATCTATCTTACAATTTATAACCTAACTTTAAAAATCCTAAGGTCCTTCATACCTAACTTTCCTAGATATTAACTTAAATTTGCCTCCAATTTTCTGGATGTTATTTAGATAATGATCATTTTTTCGAAGACGTTTTGTCATCCACAGGCTCATCTACACAGCACAATTGAACTATGACCGTAGCATGGTAGTTTAGTTTATCCATGGCAACCTCATAGTGGAAGCACTGGCAGCAATAACAGCTATTGCAGCAGCACAGTCTTAGTGTGTGCTATCAGAAAAGAAACTCTCCAGGGACACTTAATTAAATTAGAAGCTGTATACTAGGATGTGATACAATTGCACTTTCTTAGGCAGACATATCTTCACTTTCTCATCAAAATCACCAGGAAGGTTAGGAGCACAAATCTTTATTGACTGCCAGTAAAATTTGTTATACTAACTGACTGAGGCACTTCATAAGTCTTCCTCTAACTTATCTTTACAGGACATACA